>NC_133418.1:48515937-49141875 GCF_049350105.2 Macaca mulatta
TAAAGCTATAATACCCAAAACAGCATGGTACTGGCATAAAAGCAGATACATAAACCAATGGAACAGAATAGAGAGCGTAGAAATAAATCTCTGCATTTATAGCTAACTGATTTTTGTCAAAGATATTAAGAACATATATTTTGGAAAAGACAGTCTCCAATATTTGATGCTGGGAAAACTAGATATCCACATGAAGAAAAATGAAACTAGATCCTGTCTCTCACCTTATACAAAAAATCAACTCAAAATGAATAACAGACTTAAATCTAAGACCCAAACTATAAACTACTAGAAGAAAGTAGAGAAGAAACACTTCATGATATTTGCTGAGGCAAGGAATTTTGGGGTAGGATCTCAAAAACACAGGCAATAAAACAAAATATGGACAAATGAGATTACATCAAACTAAACAGCTTTTACACAAAAAAGAAAACAGTCAACAGAGTAAAAAGACAACCCACAGAATGGAAGAAAATATTTCTGAATTATGCATTCAACCTAGGGTTAATATTCAGAATATATAGAAAAATCAATATAATAGTACATAAACAAAAAAATAAAATTGAAAAAATGGGCAAAAAACCTGAATAGACATTTCTGTAAAGAAGACATACAAATGGACTATAAGTATGCAAAAACTGCTCAACATCACCAATTATCAGGAAAATTCACAATGAGGTAATACTTTATTCCATTTAGAATGGCTAAAACAAAAAACACAAAAAATAACAAATGCTGGCAAATGTGTGGAGAATGAGGAACCTTTATACACTCTTGATGAGAATGCAAATTAGTACAGTCATTATGGAAAACAATATAGAAATTACTCAAAAAACTAAAAATAGAACTATCATATGATCCAACAATTCCACTACTACATATATATCCAAAGGAATTTAAATCAGTATATTGAAATGATATCTGTGCTCTCATGTCTATTGCAGCATCATTAACATTAGCCAAGTGATAGAATCAACCTAAATGTTCATCAACGATAAATAGATAAAGAAAACGTGGTGTGTATACACACACATACACACACTCACAGTGGAATACTATTCAGCTGTAAACTATAAAAAAGAATAAAATCCCGTCACTTTACCAACATGGATGAACCTGGGGATCATAACATGAAGTAAAATAAACCAGGCACAGAAAGATAAATACTGCATGATCTTTTTAATATGTGGAATCTAAAAAAGTTGATCTCATAGAAGTAGAAAGTAGAACAGTAGTTATCAGATGCTGGGGAGGGAATAATGGGGAGACATTTGTCAATGGGTACAAAGTCACAATTAGAGAGAAAAAATAACTTCTGGTGCTCTATTACATACTAAACTTCCTACAGCTAATAACAATGTGTTGTATATTTCAAGATATCTAGAAAAGAGAATCTTGAAAGCTATCAACACAAATAAATAACAAAGGTTTGAGGTGCTGGACATGCCAACTATTTTAATTTGATCATTACACAATATATACATGCATTGAAACATCACACTGTACCCCACAAATATGTACAATTATTATGTGTCAATTACAAAGAAAAAATAGATACAAACATGGGAATCTGCCATGTTTAAAAAATAATACCTTTGTTTATACATAATTATCAAAACACAAAACTCACTTTTTAAAAGTACAAATTTCAGTGGTTTTTAGCATATTCACAGAGTCATGCAACCGCCACAAATATCTAATTTTAGAACAGTTTTATTACTCCAAAAAGAACCTTATACTTCTTAGAAATCACAGCCCATTTCCCCTTCAACTCCTAGCAACCACTAATCTACATTTTGTCTCTATAAGTTTGCCCATTCTGGACATTTATAAATGGAATCATAAAAAATGTAGTCTTTTATGACTGTTTTATTTCACTTAGCATAATGTTTTTAAGGTACATCAATGTTGTAGCATACATTAATATTTCATTCTTTTTTGCCAAATACTATTTAATTGAATGGATTTGCCAATTTTGTTTATCCATTCATCAGTTGATATATATTTTGGTTGTTTTCACCTTTTGTTTATTATTAATAACACTGCCATAAACATCTGTGCACAGAATTTTCAGTGGATATATATTTTAAATTCGTTTAGATATACAGCTAGGAGTGGAATTGCTGGGTCATATGGTGACCCAATGTTTACATTTTTGAGGAACTGCCAAACTATATCCAGAGTTGCCACATTATTTTTTATTTTTACCATAAGCATATGAGTTTCAATTACTTCACATTCTTGCCAACATTTGTAATGCTATGTCTTTTTTATTCTAGTCATCTCAGTGGATAGGGAGTAGTATCACATTGTAGTTTTGAAGTTTTGATTGCATTTCTCGCTACAAATCCTGTATCATTTTCTTTTTTACTGCCTTCTGTTGAGAAGCATGGACCTCTTCCAGCACTGTAAGAGCTTGTCTTACACTATTTGGAATGCTATGGCAAAATACCATAAACTAGGTGGCTTAAACAATAATATTATTTGTGATAGTTCTAGAGGCTGTGAAGTGCCAGATCAAGAAGCTGTCTTATTCCATTTCTTGTGAGGTTTCTCTCCCTGGCTTGTGGATGACTGCCTTCTCACTGTATCCTCACATGGCGAGAGACACAGAGCAAGCTTGCTGGTGTCTCTTCTAACAAGGGCACTAATCGCCTCATGAGGGCTTCTACATCATGATCTCATTTAACCCTAATTATTTCCCGAAAGCCCCATCTCCAAATACTCTCATGAATACCATGATGGTGTGATGGAAATAGGTGCTTTACAGATGTCAGGTTAAGATGAAGTCATACTGGTTTAGGATAAAGCCTAATCCAAAGACTGATATCTTTATAAGAAGATAGAAATTGGGACTCAGACACAGAAACACCAGGGAGGATCCTATGTGAAAAGTAAGCCAAGATTTGAGTAATTTGGACCAAGTAATATCAAGGATTGCCAGCACTAACCAGAAACCAGGAGAGAGACACAGAACAGATTTTCTTTCTGAGCACTCAAGAAGGAACCAACACTGCCAACACCTTGGCTTTCGACTTCTGGCCTCTAGAACTGTAAAAGAATAAATGTTTCTTGTTTTATGCCACCAGGTCTGAGGTTATTAAAGTAACCCTAGGGAACTAATACAAAAGTTATACTAAAAGAGACTGACTTTTCGAATGTTAAAATGAACCTTGGGTCTGCAATTTTTACAAGCAGGAAGAAGGCTAAGAAATCACTTTTGGTGTGAATCCATCTGGCCCAGGACTTTTTTGGTTGGTAGGCTATTAATTATTACCTCAATTTCAGAGCCTGCTATTGGTCTATTCAGGTATTCAGCTTCTTCCTGGTTTAGTCTTGGGAGAGTGTAAGTGTCCAGGAATTTATCCATTTCTTCTAGATTTTCTAGTTTATTTGTGTAGAGGTGTTCATAGTATTCTCTGATGGTAGTTTGTATTTCTGTGGGGTCGGTGGTGATATCCCCTTTATCATTTTTTATTGTGTCTATTTGATTCTTCTCTCTTTTCTTTATTAGTCTTTCTAGCAGTCTATCAATTCTGTTGATCTTTTCAAAAAACCAACTCCTGGATTCATTGATTTTTTGGAGGGTTTTTTGTGTCTCTATCTCCTTCAGTTCTGCTCTGATCTTAGTTATTTCTTGCCTTCTGCTAGCTTTTGAATGTGTTTGTTCTTGCTTCTCTAGTTCTTTTAATTGTGATGTTAGCGTGTCAATTTTAGATCTTTCCAGCTTTCTCTTGTGGGCATTTAGTGCTATAAATTTCCCTCTACACACTGCTTTAAATGTGTCCCAGAGATTCTGGTATGTTGTATTTTTGTTCTCATTGGTTTCAAAGAACATCTTTATTTCTGCCTTCATTTCGTTATGTACCCAGTAGTGATTCAGGAGCAGGTTATTCAGTTTCCATGTAGTTGAGCGATTTTGATTAAGTTTCTTAGTCCTGAGTTCTAGTTTGATTGCACTGTGGTCTGAGAGACAGTTTGTTATAATTTCTGTTCTTGTACATTTGCTGAGGAGTGCTTTACTTCCAATTATGTGGTCAATTTTGGAATAAGGGTGATGTGGTGCTGAGTAGAATGTATTCACAGCTGAATTCTACCAGAGGTACAAGGAGGAGCTGATACCATTCCTTCTGAAACTATTCCAATCAATAGAAAAAGAGGGAATCCTCCCTAACTCATTTCATGAGGCCAACATCATCCTGATACCAAAGCCTGGCAGAGACACACACAAAAAAAGAGAATTTTAGACCAATATCCCTGATGAACATCGATGCAAAAATCCTCAATAAAATACTGGCAAACCGGATCCAGCAGCACATCAAAAAGCTTATCCACCATGATCAAGTGGGCTTCATCCCTGGGATGCAAGGCTGGTTCAACATTCGCAAATCAATAAACGTAATCCAGCTTATAAACAGAACCAGAGACAAAAACCACATGATTATCTCAATAGATGCAGAAAAGGCCTTTGACAAAATTCAACAGCCCTTCATGCTAAAAACGCTCAATAAATTCGGTATTGATGGAACATATCTCAAAATGATAAGGGCTATTTATGACAAACCCATAGCCAATATCATACTGAATGGGCAAAAACTGGAAAAATTCCCTTTGAAAACTGGCACAAGACAGGGATGCCCTCTCTCACCACTCCTATTCAACATAATGTTGGAAGTTCTGACTAGGGCAATCAGGAAAGAGAAACAAATAAAGGGTATTCAGTTAGGAAAAGAAGAAGCCAAATTGTCCCTCTTTGCAGATGACATGATTGTATATTTAGAAAACCCCATTGTCTCAGCCCAAAATCTCCTCAAGCTGATAAGAAACTTCAGCAAAGTCTCAGGATACAAAATTAATGTGCAAAAATCACAAGCATTCTTATACACCAGTAACAGACAAACAGAGAGCCAAATCATGAATAAACTTCCATTCACAATTGCTTCAAAGAGAATAAAATACCTAGGAATCCAACTTACAAGGGATGAAAAGGACCTCTTCAAGGAGAACTACAAACCACTGCTCAGTGAAATAAAAGAGGACACAAACAAATGGAAGAACACACCATGCTCATGGATAGGAAGAATCAATATTGTGAAAATGGCCATACTGCCCAAGGCAATTTATAGATTCAATGCCATCCCCATCAAGCTACCCATGACTTTCTTCACAGAATTGGAAAAAACTGCTTTAAACTTCATATGGAACCAAAAAAGACCCCACATTGCCAAAACAATCCTAAGTCAAAAGAATAAAGCTGGAGGCATCACACTACCTGACTTCTAACTATACTACAAGGCTACAGTAACCAAAACAGCATGATACTGGCACCAAAAGAGAGATATAGACCAATGGAACAGAACAGAGTCCTCAGAAATAATACCACACATCTACAGCCATCTGATCTTTGACAAACCTGAGAAAAACAAGAAATGGGGAAAGGATTCCCTATTTAATAAATGGTGCTGGGAAAATTGGCTAGCCATAAGTAGAAAGCTGAAACTGGATCCTTTCCTTACTCCTTATACAAAAATTAATTCAAGATGGATTAGAGACTTAAATGTTAGACCTAATACCATAAAAACCCTAGAGGAAAACCTAGGTAATACCATTCAGGACATAGGCATGGGCAAGGACTTCATATCTAAAACACCAAAAGCAATGGCAACAAAAGCCAAAATTGACAAATGGGATCTAATTAAACTAAAGAGCTTCTGCACAGCAAAAGAAACTACCATCAGAGTGAACAGGCAACCTACAGAATGGGAGAAAATTTTTACAATCTACTCATCTGACAAAGGGCTAATATCCAGAATCTACAAAGAACTCAAACAAATTTACAAGAAAAAAACAAACAACCCCATCAAAAAGTGGACAAAGGATATGAACAGACATTTCTCAAAAGAAGGCATTCATACAGCCAACAGACACATGAAAAAATGCTCGTCATCACTGGCCATCAGAGAAATGCAAACCAAAACCACAATGAGATACCATCTCACACCAGTTAGAATGGCAATCATTAAAAAGTCAGGAAACAACAGGTTCTGGAGAGGATGTGGAGAAATAGGAACACTTTTACACTGTTGGTGGGATTGTAAACTAGTTCAACCATTATGGAAAACAGTATGGCAATTCCTCAAGGATCTAGAACTAGAAGTGCCATATGACCCAGCCATCCTATTACTGGGTATATACCCAAAAGATTATAAATCATGCTGCTATAAAGACACATGTACACGTATGTTCATTGCGGTACTATTCACAATAGCAAAGACTTGGAATCAACCCAAATGTCCATCAGTGACAGACTGGATTAAGAAAATGTGGCACATATACACCATGGAATACTATGCAGCCATAAAAAAGGATGAGTTTGTGTCCTTTGTAGGGACATGGATGCAGCTGGAAACCATCATTCTTAGCAAACTATCGCAAGAACAGAAAACCAAACACCGCATGTTCTCACTCATAGGTGGGAACTGAACAATGAGATCACTTGGACTCGGGAAGGGAACATCACACACCTGGGCCTATCATGGGGGGTAGGGAGGGATTGCATTGGGAGTTATACCTGATGTAAATGACAAGTTGATGGGTGCAGCATACCAACATGGCACAAGTATACATATGTAACAAACCTGCACATTATGCACATGTACCCTAGAATTTAAAGTATAATAATAATAATATAAATAAATAAATAAATAAGTAAATACTTCTTAAAAAAAAAAGAGAAAAAAAAAAGAAATCTCTTTTGGCACCCTTCAGGTCATTTTCCCCAATACCCTCTTCAAATGTAGCCAAAATGAATAGGAGTAGGAAGGAACTCTTAAAAGTCTACAGCAGTGTTAAGAGGGAAATTCATAGCACTAAATGCCCACATCAGAAAGCTAGAAAGGTCTCAAATCAACACTCTTTAACATCATAATACAAAAAGCTAAAGAGGCAAGAGCAAACTAATCCAAAGGCTAGCAGAAAACAAGAAATAGCTAAGATCAGAGAAGAATTAAAGGAGATAGAGACATGAAAAATCCTCCAAAAAAATCAATGAATCCAGGAACTGCCTTTTGAAAAAATTAACAAAATAGATAGACCACTAGCTAGACTAATAAAGAAGAAGAGAAGAATCAAATAGAAACAATAAAAAATGATAAAGGGAATATCACCACTGACCCTACAGAAATACGAACTACTATCAAAGAATACTATAAACACCTCTATGCAAATAAACTAGAAAATCTAGAAGAAATGGATAAATTGCTGAACACATATACCCTACCAAGACTAATCCAGGGAGAAGTCAAATCTCTGAATCGACCAATAACAAGTTCTGAAATTAAGGCAGCAATTAAAAGTCTACCAACCAAAAAAGGCCCAGGACCAGATGGGTGAATTCTACCAGAAAGAGAAAGAGGAGCTGTACCAGACAGATGAATTCGACCAGAGATACAAAGAGGAGCTCGTACTATTTCTTCTGAAACTATTCCAAACAACTGAAAAGGAGGGACTTCTCCCCAACTCATTTTATGAAACCAGTATCATCCTGGTATCAAAACTAGGAAGAGAAACAACAACAAAAAGTCTTCAGGCCAATATACCCAATGAACATCGATGCAAAAATCCTCAATAAAATACTGGCAAACCGAATCCAGCACACATCAAAAAACTTATAAACCATGATCAAGTCAACTTCATCCCTGGGATGCAAGGCTGGTTCAACATATGCAAATCGATAAATGTAATCCGTCACATAAGCAGAACCAAAGACAAAACGACATGATTATCTCAACAGATGCAGAAAAAGACTTCGATAAAATTGAACATCCCTTCATGTTAAAACTTCTCAATAAAATAAGTATTGATGGAAAGTATCTCAAAATAGTAGAAGCTATTTATGACAAACCCACAGCCAATATCATATGGAATGGGAAAAGCTGGAAGCACGCCCTTTAAAAACTGGTACAAGATAGGGATGCCCTCTCTCACCATTCCTATTCAACATAGTATTGGAAGTTCTGGCTAGGGCGAGCAGGCAAGAGAAAGAAATAAAAGATATTCAAATAGGAAGAGAGGAAGTCAAATAGTCTCTGTTTGCAGAACATGTGACTTTATATTTAGAAAACCCCATCATCTTAGCCCAAAAACTATTTGAACTGATAAGCAACTTTAGCAAAGTCTCAGGATACAAAATTAATGTGCAAAAATCACAAGCATTCCTTTACACCAACAATAGGCAAGCAGGGAGCCAAATTGTGAATGAAATCCCATTCACAATTTATTCTCACTACAAAGAGAATAAAATACCTAGGAATACAGCTAACAAGGAATGTGAAGGACTTTTTCAAGGAGAACTACAAAGCACTGATCAAGGAAATAAGAGAAGGCACAAACAAATGAAAAAAACTTCCCATCCTCATGGATAGGAAGAATCAATATTGTGAAAATGGCCATACTGACCAAAGGAATTTATAGATTCAATGTTATTTCCATTGAACTACCATTGACCTTCTTCACAGAACTAGAAAAACTATTTTAAATTTCATATGGAACCAAAGGAGACCCCCTATAGCCAAGAAAATCCTAAGCAAAAAGAACAAAGCTGCAGGCATCACACCACCTGACTTCAAACTATACTGCATGGCTATAGTAACCAAAACAGCATGGTACTGGCACCAAAACATACATATAGACCAATGGAGCAGAACAGAGACCTCAGAAATAACACCCTACATCTACAACCATTAGATCTTCAACAAACCTGACAAAAACAAGCAATAAAGAAAGGATCTCCTATTCAGTAAATGGTGCTGGGAAAACTGGGTAGCCATATGCAGAAAACTGAAACTGGACTTCTTCCTTATGTCTTACATAAAAATTAACTCAAGATGGATTAAAGACTTAAATGTAAAACCCAAAACCATAAAAACCCTAGAAGAAAACCTAGGCAATACTATTCAGGACACAGGCACAGGCAAAGTCTTCATGACAAATATGTCAAAAGCAATTACAACAAAAGCCAAAATTGATATATGGGATCTAACTAAACTAAAGAGCTTCCGCAGAGCAAAAGAAACTATCATCAGAGTGAACAATCAACCTACAGAATGAAAGAAAATGTTTGCAATCTACTGATGTGACAAAGGTCTAATATCCAGAATTTACAAGGAACTTAAACATATTCAAAAGAAAAGCAAACAATCCCATCAAAAAGTGGGCAAAGGTCATGAACAGATACTTCTCCAAGGAAGACATTTACACAGCCAACAATCATATAGAAAAAGCTCAAAATCACTGGTCGTCAGAGAAATGGAAATCAAAATCACAATGAGATACCATCTCCCACCATTCAGAATGGTGATTATTAAAATATCAGGAAACAATAGATGCTGGCAAGACTGTGGAAAAATATGAATGCTTTACACTGTTGGTAGGAAAGTGAATTATTTCTACCATTGTGGAAGACAGTATGGATATTCCTTAAGGATCTAGAACCAGAAATACCACTTGACCCAGCAATCCCATTACTGGGTATATACCTAAAAGATTAGAAATCATTCTGCTATAAGGACACATGCACATATGTTTATTGCAGCACTATTTTCAATAGCAAAGACATGGAACCAACTGAAATGCTCATCAATGATAGACTGGATAAAGAAAATGTGATACATATACACCATGGAATACAATGCAGCCATGAAAAGAAATGAGATCATGTCCTTTGCAGGGACATAGACGAAGCTGGAAGCCATCATCCTCAGCAAACTAACACAGGAACAGAAAACCAGACACTGTGTGTTCTCACTCATGAGTGGGAGTTGAGCATTGAGAACACATGGACACCGAGAGGGAAACAGCACACACCAGGGCCTGTTGGGGGATGGGAGGTAAGGGGAACCTAGAGGATGGGTCAATAGGTGCAGAAAATCACCATGGCACACCTACACCTATGTAAAAAACCTGCATGTTCTGCACATATATCCCTTTTTTTAGAAGAAATAAAGAAAAATACATAAAATAAAAAGTAAAATCAAAGACTACTGAGAACAAACTTCCAGGCAGCCACAGCTAGAGAAGAAATCATAGCCTCATTGAGGAATATTGCCCACTCCAGAGTAAGTAAAGTCAGGGCTGGCTTCATGGTTGTGTGATCTGTACAGCTATACAGTCCCCCAGGTTCAGAAGGACCCCATACTTGGTTTAATGCTCTGCTAAAATTTTTTGAAAAAGGGGTCTTGCATGTTTATTTTGCACTGAATTCTGCAGGAGCAGAGTAGAATCCCCTCATAATGTCTGCAGAGTGAGATATCAGAATTTGTTATAAACCAGTGACTACTTTGTGTCTCCCACTCTTAATGGGAGTTTTATAGCTATTGTCCTGTCCCCATTCCTCCACTGAATACTGTCTGTGACAGGAAGAAAACTTGTCTTTTTAATTCACTCTTCTCTTGAACAAAAGGAGCTACCTTCAGACCAGATGAGAAGAATGCCAGCCATCACTCAGAGAACCTGGACTTAGAGCTTGCTTCTGTGGTTAACACCCTAGGAAAGGGATAATAATTCGTGTAGAAGGGATAATGCATTTTCCATGTACAAAAGAGAGTGGAACAAATATTTGGTGACAAGTAGGATGAGCTTTAGTAGTCGTTTGACATCCACAATATCTGGTTCTCTGTAGCAGAATTATACTTCCCTACTCTGTGGAACTCAGACACAGGCATGTGACTTGCTTTGTTTAAGGCAATCTGAGCAATAGTTATGTGTTACACTTTCAACCAGAAGCATTAGTATGTATTTCCTCATATTTCTTGGTGAATTTGGCCACTATTTCAGATCATGCTGCCCCAATAGTCAGGTCTTAGATCATGGAGTACAGTGATACAGACCAGAATATCCAGCTCACTCCCAGTGAACAACAGTCCTGGTAAGAAAGCCACTGACATTTAATGCTACTGACTTTAGGGTTGCTTATTATTACTGCATAATTTTCCACCTTGCTTGATCAAGAGTAACCATCTGTAAATGTTCAGTCATCCCAAGAATAAAAATTGATACCCTTTGCAGAGAATACACATCAAACATGAGTAGATAACTGCCACACAGATTTCATGGGCACAAACATGCATGCATGTACATACACACTCGTTTGGAACATAAATGAGAGTATTTTTGGCTTAGTTATATAATACTCTTCTTAAAACAAGATTTGTTGCATGCTAATATGGTTCATTTGAGATTGTTCTATTGTTCGGAATGCTATAGCTGTAACAAAATACTGTAGACTGAGTAGCTTACAAACAACAGAAATGTATTCTTACAGTTTTGGAGCCTGGGATGTCTAAGAAAGAAGGTGCTGGCAGATTTGGTGTCTAATGAGGGACTGTAGTATTATTGTAGTATTATTTAATAGTAATGGTAAACAACTTTCTAGCTGTGTCCTCACATGGTGGAAAGGGCAAGGCAGCCCTTTGGGGCCTCTTTTTAACTGAGGATAATCCCTCTATGAGGACTCTGCCCTCATGATATATTCACCTCCCAAAGGCCCCACCTCTATATGCCATCAACTTGCTGATTAGATTTCAATGTATGAATTTGGGGGGTTTGCAAACATTCAGACAATAGCATAGTAGCTATAGACACTCTAACTGGAGGACTATAAAAACATAATATACTCTCATCTGAATGGAGTTATATAATTGTGCTTTAATCCTGCCTGAAATTCTTGGGTAAGATTTTGCAAAGAGAAGTGTTAGAGTCTGTTTACACCTTCCTACTATGAAGCTGTGACAGATTGGAGCTGTGACACACACACACATATAGATACACACACATACATATAGATGCACACATGCGTAAAGAGGAGAGTTTGACAAAAATAGTTCTCGAAAATTAAAATGAGTAGGTCTAACATTAAGAATGTTACCACCTTATATTTGGAAACATTACAACAAACGACCCTGGTTATATATACAAAGATGAGACAAATAGCTGCTTCTCAACATTAAGCAGCTTATTTACTATATATCTCTCAGATTTTCCAAATGGCAGCTATGGTTATCTTACCATATTCTAACAGCTGTCAAGGATTGGCCCATGATGGTGTAAAATATAAACCATCTGCTCCCAGTGGGAAAACTGATTATTCAGGAAGCCTGGTGCTTTCACATTACTTATAGGCCCACATGGTGTTTAGTTGTATAGGAACATGGATAAATGGGGCATTCCTTAGGAAAACAGGTGCCATCCAGAAGGGTTTGAAAGAAGCATAAAATTGATCTAAACTTCACACTTCTGGAGCATAAGGATATGCAATTTTTCTCCCTGCAGGAGTTGGTCCACCAGTGCAAACATGCTGAACGAATTATCCCCTGAGAAAAGCCTCAAGAATGACACAAAAAATTAAGATGCTCTTAATTAAAATGAATGTGTACCAGAATGATAATAATTAAATTTCATCAGTCTGCTTTAAGAGTCAATAATCTAAGTACCATAGATTTCCTGTACGGTCTTGTTCAAGTGATTTAATCTTTCTGGACTTTAGTTTCCTCATAAGCCTAACTAGATTACAGTATCTTTTCTTCCAGACTAATTATGTTTTTATAAAATGCATATGACATAATATTAAACATTTTTAAAAAGATGAGACATAAAATGTCAAACGCAATTATTATTATGGATCTGACCAACTGCTCAAACACCTTCACTTATGTGGATTGAATTCATGCTTGGCAACAAGCACTGAACTGAATAAAATAATTTATAACATTTGTCCCATGAAGATGAAAAACATGGCAGAGATTGCTGGTTTCCTACACACATTCATTTTTCTTTCTTTCTTCAGAATAAAAGGCTGAGAAGCTAAGCAGAGAGCAGTAGCTGACAGACTAAGAAGCCAAACAGATCTTTTGAGAACTCCTAGAGAAGGAGAACAAAATAATTGAGTCCTATGCTGCCAAAGAGCAGAGACTCTCACAAGTATTGAAGGACTTTATTAGGGATTTCTGACAAGGTATACTTTAATAGTAATGGTAAACAACAGCATCCCTTCCAGACACTAAAGCCAGGTTAGAATCAGCACAATACCAATATGGATTGAGGTGATCTCTCATTACACTTAATACCCACAAAAAGCTAATGCTCTTCTAGAGAAAAATACACTCATTAAGAGGAAGATAACCTCATTACAAGTCTTAAACTACCCTTAAAAACATTCATGTGTAATGTCCAGGACTTCAAGTGAAATAATCAAGTACGTAAAAAGAAAAGTGACTGAAAATAAAGAGAAAAAACATATTATAAAAATAAGCAGACAGAAGCTGTAGATACTGGAGTCATGAAACACGTCAGAGTGTTTGTAATAAATATTTCCAATAAATTAGATAAAATATGGTGAATTGTAGCAAAAACTGGAAACTATAAATAGACCTTCTAGAATGCAAAACATGATTGACACTAAAAGCTCAATAGAAAGACTTAATAAAGAATAGAAAGTTGATTCAACAAACTAAAAATAAAAGAAAATATTAACATTGAAGCAAACAATGATATATGTATATGTATACATATGTGTATATTATATATATAATAGCTCTATATTTTATACATATACATACATATATTATGAATACATACATATGCATATGTTACATATGCATATATAATATTCACATTTTATACATATATTATATCATTATTACATATATGAGTCTCCAGGAGGAAATATAGAAAGCTTGTGGCAGAAGTAAAGTAGTAAATTGAGAGACAATAACCAAGAATTTTCCCAAATAAAGGACCTGAAGCCATAGATTCAAGAAGCACTGCAAAGCTCAAGCAGAATGAATACAAACAAAACTAGCATTGGGAAATGGCTGAAACCCCAAGATCAAGAGAAAAAAAAAAATCATAAAACCATCCAGAAGAAAGGATACATTTCTTTTTAAGGAAATAATAATAATACTCTGACTTCTCAACACAGCTAATGAAAGATAAAAATAATAGAATGGTATCTTCATAGTACTGGAAAAAGCAACAACAAAAACCACACACAAAAAAAACCTGCCAAACTAGGATGCTATAATTACCAAAACAATATTCTACAATGAAGGAAAAACAGAAACATTTTATGCAACAAAATCTAAGAACATTAATCCTTAGCAGTTATTTACTAAAGGAAACATAAATAAGTAGTTTTTAGGCAAAAGAAAAATTATACAAGGTGGATGCCTAGAAATGAATAAAAATTGAAGAAGAAAGGAAAGGAGGAATATAGCAGCAATGTCTAAATAAGCTTTTACATCGTGGAAAATTATTAATTATGTTGATATTGTTTAAAATATTGAGGAAATTAAAATTTAATACAACAGTAGGGCAAAAGACAGGGGTTTTTTACATTATATGGGAAGAAGTAAACTGACATACCTTATGTTAGACTCTAGTGAGTTAATAAATATTGCAATCTATAGTTCAACTAATAAAGAGCAAACTAAGAAAAGAAAATGGAGTAAAAAACATTTACTTACTCTGAAAGTAGTCAAGAAATGTAAGAAGGAAAGGTGTAGAACAGGTGAGAAAGTTGAAACTAGATTAGAAACATAAGGGAATTAGATTGGAAGTATATCAGAAATTACACTGAATGTAAATTAAATAATCCAGGAAACAGCTAAGATTATTCAACAGGAGTTAAATATATACACGGAAAGCAGATACTTTGTGTTCGTTTTCTTTTAACGTGTAACAAATTATCGTAAACTTTGTAGCTTAGAATAACACCCATTTAGTAGCTCACAGTCCTATGCCAGAATCCCCTGTAGACTAAGCGGGATTCTTTGATGGGATCTCAGAAGGCTGAAATCAAGGTGTCCATCCAACTTTCATTTGCATCTGGGGTTCTGAGAGAAAATTTGCTTCAATGCTTATTAAGATTATTAAGAGTCTCCAACCTCTTGCCACTGAAGAACTGAGGTCTCCATTTCTTACCAGATGTTGCCTTGGATGTCCTCTTAGCTCCTAGAGGATGCTTTTGAATCCTTTCCAGTTGGCCTTCTCTAACATCAGCGCTATTGATGAAATATTTATTTTGCTCTTATCTTTTGCTCTTGCTTTGATTCTCTCTGACAGCCCCTCTACTACTCACCTGTTAATTTTTTAAAGGGATTTTGTGATTAGATTAGCCCACCTGGAAATCACTCTTTTGATTAACCCAAAGTCAATTGATAAATAACTCTAATTACATCTGTAAAATACCTTTTGCCATATAGCATAATATAATTATGAGAATGATATCACTTGATATTTGCATTTTCACTTTTATTCAAAGGGAGGAAATTATACAAAGGGGAAAGTCAGGTTATCAACTTAGAGTTTTGTTGACCATATTGCATATAAGAGAAAATCTTTAAATACGTAACTATATAAAACTTGAAAGTAAAAGAGAGGGAAAAGTATAGTATGCAGGTCCTAATCAAGATACAAACTATATATATATATAAATATCAAAAGTGCATAATTAAGAAATATTAATAAAGATAAAGAGACACTTCATAAGGATAAAAGGTTAATCTGCTAAGAAGCTATAGCAATGCTAAATTTCTGGACGCTATCACAAGAACAGAAAACCAAACACCGCATGTTCTCACTCATAGGTGGGAACTGAACAATGAGATCACTTGGACTCGGGAAGGGGAACATCACACACCGGGGCCTATCATGGGGAGCGGGGAGCGGGGAGGGATTGCATTGGGAGTTATACCTGATGTAAATGACGAGTTGATGGGTGCTGACGAGTTGATGGGTGCAGCACAGCAACATGGCACAAGAATACATATGTAACAAACCTGCACGTTATGCACATGTACCCTAGAACTTAAAGTATAATAATAATAAAAAAATAATAATAAAAAATAATTAAAAAAAAGATTTAGCCATAAACTAAACAATAGATCTAAGAGGAGAAATCAGTAAATCCACAAAATAGGAGATGTTAACAGACCTTTCTCAATAACTAATAGAGCAAGTTGGAGGAAATTAACTACATATGCACAAAATTGTAGCGACATTATTAACAAAATTGATCTAATTGATGTATCCAGAATATTGAACGAAATAACTACATACTACATATTTTTTAAGCATATACGAAACATTGACCAAAACTGACTATATGCTGGGCCTTTTTTTTTTTTTTTTTTTTTTTTTTTTTGAGACAGAGTCTGGCTCTGTCGCCCAGGCTGGAGTGCAGTGGCGCAATCTCAGCTCACTGCAAGCTCCGCCTCCCAGGTTCACGCTGTTCTCCTGCTTCAGTCTCCCGAGTAGCTGGAACTACAGGCGTCCGCCACCTCGACCAGCTAATTTTTCTGTAGTTTTAGTAGAGACGGGGTTTCACTGTGTTAGCCAGGATGGTCTCGATCTGCTGACCTCGTGATCCACCCACCTCGGCCTCCCAAAGAGCAAGGATTACAGGCGTGAGCCACGGCGCCCGGCCTATGCCGGGTCTTAAAGCAAGTCTCAACAAATGTCCAAGGACTAAAATAGCAACAAAAGTGATTTTTAACCACAGCAGAATAAAGGTAAAAATTGATAATAAATATATGCCTTCGACACATAAAACTATAACTTATTGAGAGAAATTAAGAGAACTAAATAAATGAAGGTATATAAAATAGTCATAGACTAGAAAAATTAATATTATAAAAATATCTATTTAAACATATCTGTAGGTATTATATTAATGTAAAAATTACTGTGTTTTTGGTAGAAATTGATGAGTTGATTTTAAAATTTATATGGAAATACAAAGGGGCAGGAATAGGCATGACAACTCTTGAGGAACAAAGTTGGGGGACTTAAGCCAAATAGATGTCAGTAAGTTATTTATTCTGATAAAGTTTTTTATTCATAAAGTTATTTATTCTGATAATAAACTCACCTCATTGGCTCTAATTCTATTTTTTTCACTTTAAATATCTGATAGTTGTCTACCTAATGTTTCACTGATTTTATCTGAAAGAAAGATTCTGTCTTTTTAGTCAACTATGCATTACTATAGCTGATCCCACACTGATGCCACATTAGTATAGCTGACGCACACACACCCACACACTCCAATATGTGTATATTTAATTCAGTATATACATATTGAATGTCAAGTGCTATAAAGTAAAGTGACAGGGACAGATAAATAAATCAAAATAGCAGCAGAATAGTGAGTCATAAAGTAGATCATTCATAGTGTTCATTTATTGTCACTTCATTTATAAGAAAGGTATTGTAGAACAGTGAAAATAGGACAATTTTTTATGAAATTGTGCACCATCTGCTGGATTGGAAAAATCAAAAAATGGAAAAAAAGCTTGACCCTTGTCTCACACCATACATGTAATTCAATTTCAGGCTGACTGGGATCAAATTCCAGAAGAAAACAATATGTTTCTAGAAAATAAAAGGAAAATGTATTTATACATTTTCGATGAACAAAGATTTGTTAACAGCATTAACCACTAAGAAAAAGATTAATCAAATAGTATATATTAAAAATTAAGAGCCCATTAGGAAAGTCAAAAGGCAAAACACCAAATGGAAGAAGATATTTGCAATACACATAGTTGACAAAAGCCCCAAGCCAGAATTTATAAAGAACTCCTGTAAGTTAACAAGACCAAGGAAAATAACTCAATGGAAAAAAATGGGCAAAGAGATTTTTATTAGCAATTTTACAAACGAAGAAATCCAAAAGACTGCTGGAGTGGAAAAGGGTGCTCAACCTTATTAGTTATTATGAAAATGCAATAAGAAAACAATCATGAGGCATCACTGCCTACTCAAAAGCTACAATTTAAAAATGATGTAATGCCAAGCTTTAGCTAGGTTTTAGGGCAACTGGAGTTTCTCATTACTACTGATGGGAATGTTTAATGGTACAAAAACTGTGGAAAGCTCTTATATATGCTTAAGTTCAACAAGTATATAACCTACAACCACGCACACCCACTCCTAAGTATATGCTTAAAAATGCATATTACACAAATCATCATACATACATAGTAATGGCCACACCAGTACTATCTATAATAGCCAAAAATCAGAAAAAGTATAATTGTCTGTCAGTAGTCTAGTGGACAAATATTGCTCCACTCATGCAATAGAACAAGGCTATGAAATTTAACAAACTATTGCTACATACACCACAACAGCATCTCACAACATACATGACATAACCTGACACATGAATTTCAAACAATGCCGAATGACAGAAGCCTGACACAAAGGAACATAGATTTTATGGTTCTCATATAAACTTCCTATGTAGACAAAATTAATTGATGGTATTAGTAGGTTAAGTGTTATATCTGGAGAGGAGTGTAAGTTTAGTGGCAGGAGGGGTGTCTCTAGGGTACTGATAAAACTATATTCTTAAAATCTGGGTGGTAGTTAAATATGTGCTCATTTTGTAATGCATCTAGCTATACTTATTATTTGTTGCACTGTTTGCATATTATACTTTATTATTAAATTACCAAAGGAATTAAAAATAATGCTTGAGGGGTAATATTATTATATACATATTAGATACTTTTATAAGTATTTTGGTATAGTTTCTGAATGAATTCCTAACCCCAGAGCATGCTATACTCTAAAAACTCAACTTTTTTTTGCCATTGTGTTGAATTTGAATATAATCTAAAGAGAAAGGAAATATATTTTGTTCAATGCTGCTATTACATATGTAAGCCTCACCCACCTTGGTGAGGTAAGTAGGTAGCTACTGACGAGAAAACTGAGTTGCTAAAAAGTTAAACACTTTGCTTAAGATTGCATGTCTAACATCTGCTAAAGGAGAAGCTCAAAATTGGGTCTGAGTCCAAATCATGTTTCTTTCTCCTTGACCAAAATATGCAAGAGATTGTGTCAAGAAAGAAAAGAAAAGAAAGAGAGAGAGAGAGAGAGAGAGAAAGAGAGAGAGAGAGAGAAAGAAAGAAAGAAAGAAAGAAAGAAAGAGAAAGAAAGAAAGAAAGAAAGAAAGAAAGAAAGAAAGAAAGAAAGAAAGAAAGAAAGAAAGAAAGAAAGAAAGAAAAAGAAAGAAAGAAAGTGAGAGAGGAAGGGAAGGAGGGAAGGAAGGAAGGAGGGAGGGAGGGAGGGAGGGAGGGAGGGAGGGAGGAAGGAAGGAAGGAAGGAAGGAAGGAAGGAAGGAAGGAAGGAAGGAAGGAAGGAAGGAGAAAGAAATTGGCATAAGACTGTATCATTTTATGAGCAGTGAATTTACACACCTAAAATTCCAAGCCCCAGCTCCAGGAAATGGATCATTTGTACACATCATCTTTGTGGCAACACAAAAACTCCATGTTCTTATATAAATAGTGGAAACAAATAGAACTACTGGAAGAATAGAATTCATAACCTATTCCCAAAGCTGACAGAGGAAGAGAAAAAATCCCAAAATGTTTTTACTAAATCTGGCTTCTAAGGATTTTCAGAGTTTATGAAGTTCCAATAATAAAGTTATCTCAGTGGCTCTGATTTTTTTTTTTTTTTTTTTTTTTTTCTAGAGACTGAGTCTAGAAAAGTCGCCCAGGCTGGAGTGCAACGGCGAGATCTCGGCTCGCTGCAACCTCCGCCTCCTGGGTTCGAAGGATTCTATTGCCTCAGCCTCCCCAATAGCTGGGATTACAGGTGTGCACTACCACACCTGGCAAATTTTTATTTTATTTTATTTTTATTTTTAGTAGAGACGGGGTTTCATCATGTTGGCCAGGCTGGTCTCAAACTCTTGACCTCATGATCTGCCCGCCTCAGCTTCCCAAAGTGCTGAGACTACAAGCATGCGCCACCATGCCCGGCAGTGGCTCTGAATTTTATTTCCACTCTAAATGCCTGACATTTGTACCTAATGTTTAATTAAAACAACCAGCAGTCCTCCTAGGTAGCTATGCATTGCTGCAACTGACATATATTTACTACTTCACTCAGCACAAATAGTTTGCTTGCCCATTGTGTGCCAGGTGCTATGCTAAGCCATGCACATAGAACAAAAGATAGGCTCTCTTTTCAAAAAAAAAAAAATTCTGACTAGAAGAGAGATGAAATAAGTCACAAGGCATTTACAGCCCAGAACAAGCACTTCTTTTATTTATTTATTTATTTATTTATTTATTTATTTTGAGACAGAGTCCAGAGCGAGCACTTCTATGAAAGCTGTAAGTATAGTATCCAATGCAAGAAAAAAAGGAGTCGGAGAAGCTAAGAAAGAAATATGAGTGTATCAGGAAGGGACTGTGAGTGGAGCCAGGCAAAGGCAGTTTAGGAGAGCTCTCAGAGAGCAATCCCTGGCAGAGAAAGGAGCATGGAATTGAGAAAGTAGACTTTTCACAAAATTAAACCTAGTTTAGTAAAATTTGTGTATTGAGTGTAAAAAGGATGTGTGTCAAGGGATGAGTCACAATAAATCAACAGAAGGCATATTACAAATGTCTTTGGGATTCATTTTAAGAAACAGACTCCTCATGAAGATAATGCAAAGTCATTGAAGAATTCTGAGGTTGGATTTTGGTTCTTAAAACTAACACTTTGGGTACAATTGGAGTACAAACAGAAATTCGACGAGATTGGAGTCAGGAAGGGAAAACATGCAACAGGCTTTTGAAGGTAACCAAGCAAGAGATGAAGGTGATCTGAATTTGCATAGAATTAACATCATGGTGTAATGTGTAGAATAGGAAGATATCAAAAAGAAACAATAGACAGAATTTGGTTTGAGATTAAGAAAAAAGAAGAAGTCAAGGGCGACACCCATTTCTCATTGGGTGTGTGGTAGCACCCTCTAGTAACATAGGGACTAATTGGAGAGAAGCACATTTATAAGGAAGATGTTAGGATACATTTTGTATCTGTTGAATTGAAGGCACCAGTGGAGCAGTCACGCTAATATTCTAGTAGGCAATTGAATACATAGGACTAGAACTCTAAAAAGAAATGTGGCTGGAAGCTAGAATGTGGGGGTCATCAGGTCATGGTGATTACTGAAGCCAGTGGTGAGGACAAGATCACAGGAGAGGTGGGTGATTGTTAATAGGCCAATAGGCCTCACTGGTCACTGGGATTCTGCAGAGAGAGGCACTTCCTCTCCCCTATCCCTTCCACATTTTTTCTTCTCTCTTATGTTGGTGCCTGTGCCAGAGTAGCCACCAATCAATTTAAAAACCAACATAATAAGTAAAGAAGACCTGCTTCAGAGAACAAAGCCAAGACCATTTTACTGACACCTGGATCCCCCATTGCAATGAATGCTGCCAGGTGAGCTTAAGAATCACCTACATTTTCTACCTTCATCTAGGAAAGTGAAAGAATGAATTCCCTTTGTGAATTTAGCCCTCTGCTGGCATCAAAAAGAATAGATTAAATTTGTTATGTCAGCAAAGATTCACTTCTCACAGATTTTGCTATTAAAAAATTAGGTCTGCTGGCCAAGCACGGTGGCTCACGCCTGTAATCCCAGCACTTTGGGAGGCCGACGTGGGCGGATCACGGGGTCAGGAGATCGAGACCATCCTGGCTAACACGGTGAAACCCCGTCTCTACTAAAAATACAAAAAAATTAGCTGGGCGCAGTGGCAGGTGCCTGTAGTCCCAGCTACTCGGGAGGCTGAGGCAGGAGAATGGCGTGAACCTGGGAAGCGGAGCTTGCAGTGAGCCAAGATTGCGCCACTGCACTCCAGCCTGGATGATAAAGCGAGACTCCGTCTCAAAAAAAAAAAAAAAATTAGGTCTGCTTAATGGTGTCTTATATTTACACAATAATTTATAGTTTTCAAAACACTTTAACAAGTTGTTTCATTTGAGTCTCATGCAACTCCACAAGGTCCACTATTATTCCCATTTCATTGACAAGCAAAGAAGAAATGTGGATGTTTCCAGTTTATTATTTATTAATGCTTATAATCCAGTTTTTTCCTTTTTTTTTTTTTTTTTTTGATATAGCCTCACTCTGTCACCCAGGCTGGAGTGCAGTGGCATGTTCACAGCTCACTGCAGCCTCGGCCTCCTGGGCTCAAGCAAATCCTCTTGCCTTAGCTTCCCAAAAGCTGCAACTTCAGACTTGCACCACCATGACTGGCTACCTTTTGGAAATTTTGTGTAGAGATGGGAGTCTCATTTTGTTGCCCAGGCTGGTCTTGAACTACTGGACTCAAGTCATCCTCCCGTCTTGGCTTCCCAAAGTACTGGGATTACAAGCATGAACCACCGTGCCATGCCATAATTCAGTTTTCTGATGCCAGTTATATAAAGTGAAAGTCAAATATCCTGACTGGACTGATAAAACCTAAAAGTTGCCACTTCTCACCATTCCTTGTCTGCTTTGGTGTCTGCGTTCACATTCTGTTAGAAGAGAGGCAGCAGTGTTATAGTCAAAAGCACACTTGAGATTAGACCTGCATTCCAATTTCAGCTGCATCCAGTCCATTCATTTGTGTGGGCCCTAACCTTCCCATTTATGAAATGAGAATAGCAGTACTTGTCTCATAGGACTGTCATTGTGTGGGGATGAATAAGACAGCACAGTGTCAAGTGTCAACTGCAACGCGCCATGCACAGTGGACAGCAATGATTTGTACACTTCCACATCAGTATCATCCAAGGGAGCTTTTTAAAAATGCTAAAGTCACTTTGAGAGGCTGAGGCAGGTGGATCACCTGAAGTCAGGAGTTTGAGACCAGCCTGGCCAACATGGTGAAACCCCGTCTCTACTAAAAATACAGAAAATTAGCCAGGCATGGTGGCAGGTGCCTGTAATCCCAGCTACTTGGGAGGCTGAGGCAGGAGAATCGCTCAAACCTGGGAGGCTGAAGTTTCAGTGAGCTGAGATTGAGCCACTGCACTCCAGCCTGGGTGGCAGAGTGAGAATCCATCTCAAAAAAATAAAGCTAAAGTCTGGGTCCCCAGATTCCTGGGAGTGGGTTCAGTACATCTGTATTTCTAAAAATACAATTGAAAAACACTAGTTTAGGTGTCATGAACTTGACAATTACAGTGAGGCAGCAAAGTAAGACTGCTCTGAGTGTGTGCTCAGGACTCAGATGTCCCTAGGGCAAAACCTCAGCTCCACCACTCACTGGCTTTGTGATCTAAGCAAAGTGTTTCATCCTGTGATCCTTAGTTGCTGCATATTCAAAATGAAACAGCAGATCATTATACTAATTAAAGTCATATAAATCCTTTGCCACAGCACCTTATGCAGAAAAACCTTCAAAATAGTCACTGTTGCAATAAATATTAATGCATGCCTTCATGTTTCATGAGCTGGGTGAGTCACTGAAGCCCTTATCATGTAGCTTCTGCCTTCAGCATCACAGTCCTGGCTCCTGTGAGGCAGTCAAGTTATTATCTCAGAGTGGAGACTGGAAGCAGTGAGAGCTCAGCCAGCACTAACTCTGAAACTTCCCTTGTTTCCACAAACCTCTTTCCAGGACCCCAGAAAACTGCAAAAAGAGTTTGACTATGAAGCTTAGAGAATTACTGGAGACAGATCTACTGACAATCATAAAAGACAACTTTGAAAAATGTGTTCTGAAATGTCCTGCAGAGAAAAACCTTAAATCTTGACTTTTGTTTGCCTCTGACTCCCTGCCCATTTAGGAGGCACAGGACAAGCAAGTTCCCATCTGAGACGAAGCCACTGGGTAGGAAGAGGTTCTCTCATAAATGTGACCAATTCATTCATGTGAATGTCTGCACTGACTCTTCATTCATACCCAACTGTGAGGTGGGGGTAGGATCCCACTTAAAGAGGAGAAAATTTCACCCTGGAGAGTTAGAGACACTGAACCAGGCCAGCATATTTTAAGAAAATCACTCTCCTTAATTTTTCTGTCAGTATGATTCGATGCCTCCCAAGGTTTTATTCTTTCATTTGAAGCAACAGTTCTATAGCATAGTTCTCACTGCTCAAAGGGTGATGAGGTACTGTCATCAGTATCACCTAGGAGTTTGTTAGAAATGGACATTGACTTCTCCGTCCAGTCGATACTTACAGTAGTATCAATTTTACATCACTTTTATTACTTCTTCTAAAGTACTACATTTGAGGGAAAGTTCCTGGCTAACATATTGGTCTTTAAGTCTTCTCAAAGGAAAAGAGAACCCCAAATCAGCCCAGCAAGAGCTCTGACATTAGTGCAGTGATTATGCATACAACACTAGGTAATCAACCTGAGAAGTTTACTGCCCACCCACTTGAGAGGTTAGTGTTATTAGCTAATTAAAGAGAGGATCTGTCCTCTTTTATATATCGCACTTAATGAATTAGATAATCCCAGCATAGTTACCATGGTATACTATTTATAAAGACCTGCCATTTGGTTGTAATTTTTCAACTGATTAGAGCTTAATTTCTCTTGTAAATTGCCTACAAGTAACAAATATACCATAGCAGGGTGTCCAGGTTTATGGCAAAGTAAAATTTATCTGGTTGGGATTATTTCCCTCTGAAGTAAAACACAGAACTGAGGTTTTCATTTCCTTTATATCCAGATTCATGGGAACAAGGAAGACACAGATGAACTGACTGTAATAGAAATGAAAATACACAACTGTAATGAAAGAGAAACAGTGGTTTTTCCTTTAAATATATTATGTTCTCCTGTTGCCTTATTTGTGTCTTTCTGGAATGACAAGACATTTGTATAAAAATAAAGAGGAGACCTTCTACCTGAGCATATTTGAATCATTTATTTTTTCACTCAAAGCCTTTAAATAAACCAGTTCATATTATGTTCTTCTCTCTCCCTCTGCCTCTACCACCCTCTGTCTCAAATGCATCCACCTCATTACAACAAGCATCACTCATTTTTAGATTCCAATTTGCCACCATCCCACACAGACCTGCTGTTCCATCTCTTCATGTTAATTCCCATAAATAACTGATATCAAAATGCAGTCCTGGAGATACACTTCAGAAAACTTCTTGTGTTGAGAAACTAGAAACTAGAAGGCTATTCAAGGCATTGGAAGTTGCTAGAGATTTGTTTAATCCTTATTTGAGGTTTCATCAACACATTAATAGCAAAAGGTTAGCACTGTCCATCGTAAAATTGCAGTAATATATAAAGCATAGCAAATGTAGCTTTTAAAAAATTTCAAGAGCAACTTCCAAGTAACCCATATGTTCATAGGCTGCTTATATCGATGTAGGATAATTTATGTACCAAACACATATGTGATTCCTAGGACACATTTAGGAGTGTACAGTGTTTTAAAGGTTTTTAAGTTGAGATCATCTATTTGTATGTATGACTTGATGATGAGTGTCTATATTATGCACTTAAGTCATCCTATCATCTAAAAGGAATACACTGCAGCTTAACTTTTCCAAAGTGTTCCATAAACTCGATACCTAACTTCTAAAGTTCATGAAATGTGAATTTAAAAGCAATCTAAGCAATCAGTTTATTTTTTTTCTTAGGAAGGGCCTCTCAGAAAGAATTTTAAGATTCTAAGATCAAACGGTAGATAGAATTAGTCAGGGTTAATTGCCATGGCTATGAAATCCTTATAGAATTGTCAGCTATATGCAAAAGATAGTAAGTTTTCACACCTGCATTTTCAGTGCAACTGAAAAGATCAAAGTATGTTCTTATTGTGAGAATTTGTATTTATTTTTCTAGGACTTTTCTTTAATATATTTTATGACACTATGTCTTGGCACCTCCTTCTAATGAGGACAGTTGGATGCTCTAGTAGTTAAATGCCATGAATAACCTCAAGAGGAACAAAATTTAACCTGGATTGTTTTCTTATAATTCAGTATTTTTAAAACTGTGTTCCTTAGAATCCCATATTCTCTAAACAGTGAATGATAAACCACAGAGAAGAGAAGAGAAAGGAGCTGAACCCTTGGAGCTTCTGTCTCTTGTCCCTCCTACAACAGAATCATCTCCATCTCATAAACTTTATGAGTAATGGGTTCTATATCAGATTGCACTTCAAGAAAGGGCTTTGCTAAATATAATAGTGCTGAAAACTACTATTTTAGTATATTAATCCAACATGGCTAGAAAGCTTCATAATTCTGAGAGATATGATATGACATATAGATATGATGACCAAATATCTCACTTTACAAATTACTGAAGTGCCAATTGTGTGGAAAAGAGATAGTTAACTGGATTTCTATCTACACCCTATTGCAGAAGTTGGCAAATTATCTCAGCTTACACCAGTGGTCCTAATGCTTCCTTCCAAAAAGTCTCAATTGAAATTATAAATCATATAGCCACTCCACATTTAGAGGCTCAACATTTAGAAAACAAAGAACCAGTAACTTAATATGCAATGAAATTCTGTAGGGAGGCAATTCTGAGTTCTAGGCTATGATTCCTCCACAAAAAGTAAAAGACAACTTTTTTTTTCAACAGGTCTGAGAAGACATCATGGGTGATAATATTGTCTTCCAAATAAACTTCAGTTTTGTCTGACAATTTGGAAATGTGTTCATTTATCCTATAATAGTCATGACTTTCCTAAAATGGTCATCATTTATTAGAACAGATCATTTTACTTTTTCTGTAAAGTTCCAGACAGTAAATATTTTAGAGTGTGCAGGCTTTATCATCTTTGCCACAACTACTCAATTCTGTCATTATAGCAGAAAAGCAGCCACAGACAGTATGGAAATGAATGAATGTGATGACTGCAAGTAAAGCTTTATTTCTAAAAATAAGCATCTGGGCCATAGTTTGTCAGCCCCTGGAATAGAAAGTAAACAGTAATCCAGTTAAATATCTTTCCCCCATACAATTGATGCTTCAGTAATCCATCAAGTGAGGATATGAAAAATAATTCCCTCCATGTCAAGTGTTGTCAAGTCTTCTGCTGAGTTGTAATTAAGATGACTTATTAACAGTAGATTCGAAAGGACCTATTGTCCTAGGTATTCCAAATTCCTATTATAGCCATTCAAATGAATTGCCTGCCTGCATATATTTTGTTTTGAGCATGGAAAACCTTGACATAACAATCCAACCAGGGCTCTAATCAACCTAATTAAGCAATAGCAGCATGGAAACAAGCACACCCTTAGTTAAACTAATATTTCCTTCATAAGAAGTCATGAAAAGAATATGGGTTTACAACAGCATCTGAACCATGAAAAATACATGTATTTCAATGCTGAGTGGGAGAGAGTCACTGGGACTCTTCCACAAAGTAAAATCTTTTCTATTTAAAAGCTAGCTATGGAACACACCCACTCACAAGTAAGCATCCTGAATGCTTTCCAGACGCATCTCTGAACAGGGTCACACAGATCTATAAAGGCCATGGCTATAAAAATTAGTGATTTTTTCTAAGGAGACAATGTGTCAGCAGAGCTCCAGTGTTTGAAAGACAATTACAAAGTTCATAGTCGTGAAATCTGGATGCAAATTCTGACTAGCCCCATTCATATGGCTTCGTTTTGAAAAGGTCACTTCACTCTCTGAGTCTTATGTTTCCTGCATGCAAAAATGAGCATTTTGAATTAGATAGCATGCCAAGTTTCACCCTTCACAGAAGCCACTACAGCAGAGAAACAGGAGGCCTGGATTCAATCCTTGTTCCACCAGCTTAGTGACCATCAACAAGTCACTTAATTTCTCAAAGCCTTTAAAGTGGACCTAAAAACAATGGTGACTGTTCTGTAGGCATATTGTAGGTAATAACAAGCTAATGTGCAAAAAACTCTTAGCTTGATATGCCTGGTATAAAGTAAATATTAACTACTTTTTGATATTTGGTAGATAGATATTCCAGTAACGACATTGAAAGTACTCTTTAAACCCTGCAAAACAAAAAGCTGGATACATAAAACTAGGGCCCAGTATAACTGTTCCTTTAAAAGATGATAAATATATACTATAGATGATTAATAGATAAGCAGAAAGATGACAGATACATAGATAGAAATATGTGTTCCTCTCTTCTTTGTGGCTCTATGAATAAAATGTGTCAAATAACATTTAATTTAAAAATTCTTCCAGAAGGATAATGAGATATTTAAAAAAAAAAAAAATCCACCCACCCTAATGGTGGGGAAGGAACCTGGTTGGATAGTCTCTTCTCATTTATCTTAAACACAATTGAATTTCCTAAAGAAATAATTTGTTTAAAAATCAAACAAATAAAATATTAAAAATTACAAAATAAAGACAAGAGTCTTCAGATCAAAGAGCTTAATGAGTAGTGAGTATCAATGCTGTAATGGAGAAGTCTGAAGTAGCCAAAGGCAAGAGGAAGAGAGACAAAGAAGACAGGCCAAGGCTGAAGAAAGGCAACCTGTGGACAGCTCATAACTAAGGAATGACTTGGATCAACCAGGAAGAAACACCACGGTCCACTTGACAGAAGTGGCCTAAACAAAGGGCCAGATGGTAAATATTTTAACCTCTATGCACCATATAACCTCTGGTGCAAATACTCTCATATTTTTGTGTGGAAGCAATCACTGATAGTAAATAAACTAATGGTATGGCTGTTTTCCAATAAAACTTTATTTACAAATCAGACCAAAGCCGCATTTAGCCCACTGACTGGAATTCACAGCCTCCTACTTTGTATCATATCTCAATTCTTTGCTTTTATTAATTTCTTAGTAGGATGGAAAATAGTTTTCAGTAATAGATTCGGGAAGGACATGCGGATGCTATTACTTGAGTTTGCCTATCTGAGAATATATTTCTGTGACCTTCACACAAAGACCATAGCTTGGTTAAATATAGAATTATTAGAAGTCAGTTGGATTCTGTCATGCTGTTCCACTGTCTCTTCTAGAGTATAGAGTGCCTACAGTTTCCTTCTTTTGAATTGTCTCAAGTCCAGATGATTTCCCACATTACATTTTAGCACATAGCTTTTTAGCAAATGATTTTTCAAATGTGCTTCTTTAAAAAATTACTGATTTTTAAAAAAAGGTAGGAAAAAGTAATCAATTTCTTTGCTTTTCTTACATTGTTTTTGATAGATGCGTGGAGAGAGAATGAGAAAGAAGAAAAACTGAAGAAGTTTTCGGTATTTTTATTCCTCTGATAGTTTTACATTAGATATATCATCTTCTGGAATGTGAAAATATGAAAAAGAAATTCTCTAGAGTCTTGTGCTTTTCTTATAACTAGTCTGTCTCACCGGAGGACAATTCACAAATCAGTCACCTATTTAAATGATTGAATGATTTCACAATCTATTGCTTTTCCTCTGTTGGCTCAAATGACAGAGAACATTCTGATGGATTTTGATAGAAAATGGTCCCCTGAACACCACAATGAGGAGAAGTTTTTATATTTTGGGTGGTGTTTTGTTGCCAGATTAAAATCCAGTTATTTGCGAGTGGCTGAAAACTTTAGTCATATGCAGGGACATATCAAGGAGTTACCCTGCTCTACTGAAATGTGCTAATTTTGTAGCAATCCAAAGGCTACTGGAGCTTTACCTCCGCCTGGCTGGCAGTGTTACCTTTATTAGGAGTGCATTGTGAAATAGTCCCTCATGATGAGCACTTTTGCACCAAATGTAGCCTGGAATTTAGAACTACAATTTCATGCTCTATGTGTCAGACCTTGATTGTGTTTTGGAGTGGTGAAGAGACCATTAGTACTCTGGGTCCAATTTCTCATTATATGCAAGAGGTAGCCTGAAATCAATCCTTTTCTCAGGTTACCTTATCTGCAACAGAACATGTATATTTCCCTTTTTTGTATTAATTAGGAATCTCCTTTAATTGGTTTATTTTTTAAGTAAGTTATTTCATAATAATTGTGATTCAATTTTATGGACACAAAAAATTATTTATGATGGAAGAGTAAGCCTTGTGATGACATTAGATACCTTCCACCATGGAGGGAACAGTAATTTGTCCTGTGGGATACTGATTTGCTTTTCCTGTTAGCAGTGTTTCTGCCAAAACTACTACCTATGATCTAATACAAAGTCATCTTCACCTCTTACAATTCTGCCAACATTGCATCCAAAAAAAGAAAAAAAACCCACTTATTTTATAATGAAAGACGTAGTATATCAGGTTTACCCCTACAGATGGTATTGCTTTTAGTGCATATTGCATCACCTAAAAATAATTGGCCTTATGGAAGAGTGGATTGGCTCACTGAAGGTCAATTTCTAGATCAATAATCGATTGCTGCTGAACAAGTCACTCCCAAAATTTTAATTAAAACAACAATTTATTTTCTCATAATTCAGTACGTTGAAAGGCAGTTCTAATCATTTTGCTTGGGCTCCTCATTTGACTGCAGTAGCTGAATGTTATGTTTAGGCTAGATGGTCCAATTTGACACTTTGCTAGTGTCTGGGTTCTCACTTGGGATGGATGGTTGGGAAGGCCAGGCCTCTTTCTTCTTCCAGCCTGTTTTACACAATGACAGACACATTCTGAGAACAAAGCATGAAGGACAATCAGTGGTCAAGACTCTTCTTGTGTCAATGCTACACATTGACAAAGTAGTCAGATGGCTAAACCCATACTCAATAGAAGAAAGAGGACATTAATATAATAATCTACCACAATTTACCACACTGAGCTTTTTGAGACTTTCCATGCCAAATTCTGTTAAACATGCATATCAGGTGGTAGTTCCTTGTCGTTGAACAGATGCCCCCCCAAATAGAATAGGGAGATGAGGCAAAATGCGCCATGTTGAATGCTGGCTTTGTTTCCCATTGAAAAATTGCCTTTCAAATGTCGTATGTAATAGATAACCTAATCTTTACAGTCCTCTGAAATTGGATGTCAGGTCTTATTGATAGACTTACTAGTGAGAGTTTATGGTAAATTGGTAATTTATAGCTTTTGAAGTTTCTGAAATTTTAAAAATAATCTTACAGAAATGATTCATTTGAATAATGTAAATTTATGTTTTTATCTTTATGTTGAAGATATTTTAATGTGATTTTGTAAATTTCTTGTATTTACTGCATGATAGACACATAGAAGTACTACCTGAAAAATTATCAAGGGATTTAATATGAATTTTCCTAGTGAATCCTTCGAACAAGATGAAAATTATTGCTACAAGTGCTTTTTGATAAATGTAATCAATTCTCTTGATAATAATAATTATGGATATAATTCACCATTTATTACCTGTCACCATTGAGCAAATAGCAAAGAAGGAATTAACCTTTGAGCAGAATTAAATGAACATGAAAGAGCTCAGTGCTATAGGAGTGAAAATATTTATACAAATGCTAATTGAGAATTTGGCATTTAAGTTAAATGGCATAAAATAATGTTTTTCAGGCAAAGAGGAAAAAGCACCAATAAAACCATCCTTACAAACTTTATGTAGGCTAAACATTAAAGGGCTTGAATTTGTAAAAGATTTTTTATTTTTTAATAAGGCTAGGGCTATGAATAAAGTTTATGTCTCAGGACCTGCATTTATATGTGGCTATAGTTTAAAACTAATTTAATAATAATGGCTGTCAAAGAAACTCAATAATATGTTCAGCCAAAATATTCAAAGTTTTGCTTTTGAGGTATATTTCAGTAATGCCAATGCAACTCTAATTTATTTTTTGAAAATGCCAATCTGATCCCATTAAATAAAAAAAATGTTAAAAATATTTTTTTTCTAACCATTTCTATTGGTATTCTACAGAAACACTTAAACTGAAAATGGTGCTCATGGGACTGATTGACTGGAAATATATAAACAAAAGTAAAAGCCCATATATAAACAAAGCCATGTTATTTCATTTTCCTAAATTCTCTTGGTATAGGTAATTGGCTTACACATAAATCCATCTATCCCTAGAGGTTGTGGCTTTTGGAAGGAAGGCTTTTCATGGGTAGTAATTAGGGTTAGGCTCAGCTACAAGTAACAGAGATCCAAAAATTGGGGCTTAAATAAAATAGGGCCATTTCCCTCTCATGACCAACTCTAGGTATAGGCAATCCAGGGAAGATATGGTGGCTTTGCATTCCTCTGAATCCAACCTGCTTCCAGTTTTGGTCTCTTTCTGCCTAGGTTGTGGCCTTTATCCTCATCATATGAGATGGAAATCCACACATCACTCTACTATGCAAACCTTGGTTGGAGATAGAAGAGACCAAGGGGTAAAGAGCACCCTCAAGCTTTTTCTTTAAAGAAGTTTCTTAGAATCTGTCATCTACCTGTGATACACACTTCAGTGTATATCACATTGACCAGAACATAGTAACATAGCCACACCTGGCTGAAAAGGGGACTAGGGAATGAAAACTGTATTTACATTTTCTCAGCTTAAAATTCTTATTTCTATGGAAGGAAAGAAAACAGATATTTGAAGGAAACTAGTTGTCTCAGCCACAGATTCTCTTCTTGATCTTCACATTCCCTGAACATTTCCTAGTACTTAACAAATTGACTTTAGGTAAGTTCTTGTTGAGTAAATTAGTAAGGAAAGAATGAGTGGATGAAGCAGAGTAATGTATTTCAACTGGAGTATTAATTAATGTAATTGAAGATTCCAAAATAAGATCATCCTAATCAATTTCTCAATCTTTATAATAAATATGTTGAGATAGAAGTCAACACTGAAGTTAAAACTGTCATTTTACCTATGACACTTATGGAAAAAGAATATTGGATAAATGCACCAGTAGCTGTAAATAAATTAAACGTCATATCCTAGCTATCAAGAATTGCAATTTGGACAATGAATAGATCCCATTTTTTGAGGGCTGACCATATGCTTGGAACTCTGTGTAGTGCACTACAGACATCATCTCATTTGATCTTCAAATCTATTTCGGACAACGGGTACAACTACCCCAGAGATGAGAAACTAAACTCCACAAAAGTTAGGTCAGTCTCTCATGGTCACTGGAAGCAAGAAGCAGAATTCAGACATGGAGCTGGCTGCCTCCCAAACCTTTCTTCACTGAGAATGTCAGATACCAAATTAGGAAATGAGATTGGATTGGCAGCCTACAGCCAGATTATGGATAGCCTTGAATTCAGGCCAGTGAATTCTTTTTTATTCTGACACAAATTGAAAATTGTTAGAAATGTTGAAGAATGTGATAAATATGAGGTCTTAGGAATATTATCTTAAGATTGTTGTACAGAATGCAATGGAAGGTAAAGAAGGAGCAGAGAGGCCAATTCAACACTCGCAGTTCTCCAGGAGTAAGTTAATTCCTAGACTAGAATTGTAGCTTCAGAAATTGGAATATTGTTACTGAAGTAGGTACATTACAAAGAAAAACAGAGAGAAGAATTTGGAAGACACAGGTGTGTGCTGCAGTTCTACATGTCTCCCAGGTTTGAAGTCACAGTGTAGAGGCTGTAAAACAGCAGCCAGAATCTCATCCCCTGTCTTTGGTTTTCCACGTCCCCACATGCCTGTAGTAGGCTCACCTTTACCCAAGTTGTAGACTTATCTATACAGTGGAGCAGGAGATGCATATAACCCTGCAGACCACTGTCTGGTAGAGCCGAGTATTCCAGGTCTTAGAGTTCACACTTCCCCCAAAGTCTTATCTTTTTTTAAACTCAGGACTAGAATGGGGTGCTTTGCTGGCCCACACTGTAAATCCATGGTTACTAAGTGGAGGTCTGAGTGGACTTCCACTTAGTTTTCTCTAATCCTTTCTTCTTGCTGAGTCCTTCCTGTGGATGAAATTTTAATCCTAAAAAATCTTACCATTGTACTGATAACTTGCTTTATGAGAATCACTGGTCTTATCAATTTTGGCATACCAGCCACAGGGTCTTCTTGCTCCTAGGCTCCACTTATGCTTTGGGGATCCCCATTTGGAAGCTCAGTTCCAAGATCGAAACCTGTTTTGACTCGTGGACCTGGGGCTTCCCAAACACATCACTTACTCAATTGCTTATTCAAATTTAGAGGACTTAGATTAGGTCCTAAAATAGTATCTCTTTTTCCTGCCCTTACATACTTCATGACATGGCTCAGAGTGGTACCATATAATCATATAATTTATGAGCATTGTTGAAAGTATTGGATTTTAGATGTAGGTGAGTCAAAAACATCAAGCAGTCCTTTTGGAAGATGGAGATGAAGAATCTGAACTCTGCAAGAAGTAAAGCCTGTAAGTTCAGACCTGAGAGTCATGCTCATTTGAAGTTAGGTCACAGAAATTGCTGGCTAAAATAAAGCACTAGAAAAGAGAGACAGAAGGGAACCAGTAAACTCATATGAAAACCTCCAAAGATGTAAAAATAATTAATTATAAAATACATAGTATGAGTTGATATAAAATTAAGCTAAAATTGGACTCTGTCATGGATTGTGGTGCATGTAAGTTTTATAATTTTTAAATAGATTTAAATATCAATAGGAACTGAAGAGATGAAGGAGAAAAGGGGCTGGTAAAGGCCAGTAACCTTCAGGAGTGGAGTCAACATAGAATAGTGGAAGAATAGATTATAAAGACTTAATAAGGCATCACATGAAAAGAACATGAAAGCAGAAGATATAGAAGATTCATAAAAATTAGGAAAATGGGAAGAACAATCTTGGGAAACTTCAGAGGAGAAGATTTTACCTATTTTTAGATAAAATAAAGTTTTGGTTTTCAAGTAAAAGCATCTGTATTAGTCTTGCCTCAAGAGATAAACTGTAGAAGATACCTCCTCTGAATTTTTTAAACTACTTTGAATCATGTGCAAATACTGAATGTTAATTGTATGCAATTAAGAGGGTGAATACATGATTCTCTGATTGTAGATTCATCAAGCTATTGACTTTTTTTTCTTGCTAGTTATCCAGTAGTTTCTCCATGTGAAATCACTTTTCTGTTTGTTTTATTTTTAATATGAGCATCTGACCTCAAATAATTGTATGGTTTCTTTTTCTACTAATCTAGTATGGACTACATAAGAGCCACAAATATTTCTTTTACCACTCTTTCTGAACAGCTTTATTGAAATATAGTTCACATATTATACAATTTACTCATATACAATGTATAATTTAATGCTTCCTCTTATAGCCAGAGTTGCAACAAAAGCAGTTTTAGAATTATTTTTATTACCCTGAAAAGAAACTCAACATCATTTGAAGGGGACCCTCTAATCTTCTTCTCTCTCCTCACTCCCAGATCTATGTGGCCGCCAATATGTTTTCTGTCTCCATAGATTGTCCTACTCTGGGCTTTTAATATAAATTGAATCATACAATAAATGATTCCTGAGATTGGTTCCTTCCATTTAGCATAGTGTTCTCAAGATTCATCAATGTTGTAACATGTATCAGCACATTTCTTTTTATTGGCAAAAATAGCACATCATATGGATATAACATATTTATTTATCAATGGATGGACATTTGGATTGTTTCCATGTTTTTGCTATTATAAATAATGACACTAGAAACATTCACATGCAATTTTTGTGTGGATATATGTGTTTATTACTCTTAGGTATATATTTGGCGTGGAATTATTGTATCTTATGTCACTGCATGTTTAAACATTTGAGGAACAGCTAGACTGCTTTCTAAAGCATAGAATTGATTATTAAAAATTAGTTAAGGAACACATGAAGAAAAAATGGAAGCAGAAGATGTAGAACATTAATGAAAACCAGAAAATATGAGAAAAAACAATTTGGAGCAAGAATGGAGAAGAGAATTGGGTAAAATGAAGTTTTGGTTTTCAAGTAAGAGTACACTCACTCTTAAAATTTTGGTTTTCAAGTGACTGCATTATTTTGCATTCCCACCATCAGTGGATAGAATTCCAACTACTCTACATACTGTCAATACTTGTTTTTATCTGTCTTTTTTGTTATTACCATCCTCATTGATGTGAAATGATATATCATTATGGTTTTGATTTGAATTTTTCAGATGAGTAATGATGTTGAATATCTTTTCACATGTTTATTAGCCATTTGGATATCTTTAGAGACTGTCTATTCAGATCCTTTGCCCATTGTTTCACTTGGTTTATCTTCTTACTATTGAGTTATAGAGTTATTGAATTTTTTATATATTCTTGATACAAGGCCCTTACCAGATACATTATTTGCAAATATATTCCCATGTTGTGGGTTGTCTTTTCACTTTCTTAAGAGTGCCATTTAAAGCTCAAAAGTTCTAAATTTTGACGATTTCCAGTTTTTCTATTTTTTCTTTTGTTGCTTATGCTGTAGGTGTCATATCTGAGAAAACTTTGCCTAATCCAATGTCATGCAGATTTACGTCTATGTTTTCTTATGAGGTTTACAGTTTTAGCTCTTACATTTACTTATTTTATCCATTTTGAGTTAATTTTTGTATGTGGAATACGGCAGAGATATAATTCATTATTTTGCATGTGGATATCTAGTTGTCCCAGCATCATTCATTGAAAATACATTTCCCTATTGATGTATTTTGGTGTCTTTGCTAGAGATCAACATACCATAATCTATAGGGGACTGCTGTAATTGTGAGGGCGTGATTTTAGACTCTGAATTCTATTCCACTGATCTATCCATCTAGCTTTATGCCAGTGCCACACCGTTTTGTTTACTGTAGTTTTGTGATAAGTTTTGAAATCACGAAGTGAGTCTTTCAACTTTGTTCTTATTTATCAAGGTTGTTCTGGCTGTTCTGGCTCCCTTGAATTTCCATTTGAATTTTGAAATCAAATTGACACTTTCTACAAAGAATTCAGCATGGATTTGATAGGGGGCCAGTTCCTAAGGCCGAAAAGTAGACTATTTTTAAACTTCCAGTGTACTTATTCAAAAGATTGGCCATGTTAGAAACTTTTCTTCAGTAAGTACAGTATGCGAGTCCAGTCCAGGATCTGAGTAAATTAAACTAGTGGTTTATTTAGCCACCCTGTACCTTGTTCAGTTATCTTGAAAATCTTCCTACCTTACATCATTACTTAACAAAATTTCCAAAGATCTATTGTAACAACATATCCCTAATCATGTCAGAAATGGAAAAGTCATCACAACTGAAATACCAATTTTAAACATCATGCTGACTGTAAGCTATTTCCTGTTATTAGCACTTCTTTGCTAATTACCCTCATTGCTATAAAGCTTTGACCCCAAGCTCTCAAAGTGTCCATTTCCTTCCTTAATGAATGACTTCACTTCATGCATTATGAATTAAATAACATAAGCAAAGTCTTCACCTTCCTATACCTGTCTCTATATTCATCTTCTTCTTCATTTCTATTACTGTAATGAAGGTGTTATTCCTTTTTTTTTTTTTTTTTTTTTTTTTGAGACGGAGTCTCGCTCTGTCGCCCAGGCTGGAGTGCAGTGGCCGGATCTTAGCTCACTGCAAGCTCCACCTCCCGGGTTCACGCCATTCTCCTGCCTCAGCCTCCCGAGTAGCTGGGACTATAGGCGCCCGCCACCTCGCCCGGCTAGTTTTTTGTATTTTTTAGTAGAGACGGGGTTTCACCGTGTTAGCCAGGATGGTCTCGATCTCCTGACCTCGTGATCCGCCCGTCTCGGCCTCCCAAAGTGCTGGGATTACAGGCGTGAGCCACCGCGCCCGGCCTGAAGGTGTTATTCCTATACAGAAGTTACAACTTCTGTGTTCTGCCTCCCTTCTCCACTTGCCTTCTAAAGATTTAAATTTTCAGTCACCCTTTTTTCTCTTATCTGTCTCCTTTGTCTCTCTTCTACTGAATCATTTCCAAGGACACACAGGAAGAAACACTCCAATTTCTTCCTGCTGTATTTAAAAATATACCCCCCTTTGATACCAGTTTCTCTTCTAGCTACCATTCCATGTCCCTACTTTATTTCCTACCCAAATTCCTAAGAGGAGCTGCTGCATACTCTCTCCACTTCCTTATTTCCACTCTACTCTATTATGACTTTTCTTTCCATTACACTGACATTACTCTAAATAAAGATTAGTGATCATCCAGCTGAAAAATTCAATAGCCGGCCTGGTGCGGTGGCTCACACTTGTAATTCCAGCACTTTGGGAGGCCTAGGTAGGCAGATCACGAGGTCAGCAGATCGAGACCACCCTGGCTAACATGGTGAAACCCCGTCTTTACTAAAAATACAAAAAATTAGCCGGGCGTGGTGGTGGGTGACTGTAGTAACAGCTACTTGGGAGGTTGAGGCAGGAGAATGGTGTGAACTCGGGAGGTGGAGCTTGCAGTGAGCAGATATAGTGCAACCGCACTCCAGCCTGGGCAACAGAGTGAGACTCTGTCTCAAAAAAAAAAAAAAAAGAAAGAAAGAAAAAGAAAAATTCAATAGCCACACTTCTTTCTTCATCTTGTTGGATATATTGAAAGTATTCAAAACAATGAACTACTTTTTTTTTTTTTGAAATGCTCTTTCCTTTTAGTTTCTAGAAGAACCCCCACTCGTTTCATCTACCTTGCTTGCTGCTCCTGTGAAGTCTCTTATGCTATTGCTTCTCTTCTATTGTGCCTCTAAATGTTGTCATATTTTTAGAGCTCACTCTTTTCCCTCTTTTCTCTTTATATTCTCTTCTTGAGTGATCCCATTTATCTCAATGGGTGTATATTCCACACTAGTGCTGTTTCTTAAGAATATCTGTATTATTCTCAACTGGTGCTGTTTCTCAAGAATATCTGTGTTATTCTCAATATCTGTATTATTCTCAATTCAATAAATTGAATACTTTCCTAGCTTTGAATCTTAATGCCATAATTTTTAGCTGGGAGAATTGTTTCATATTGACCAACTATTCAGTGCCTGACTTTCCCCAATGATAAAATGGTAATAATGGAATTACCTCCTAAGAGTACTATGAAAATTAAATGAGTGAAGTTATGACAATCATACTAATGGATAGAAAGCTGCCAAAAGAAGCTAGCTATTGGCCAGGTGCTGTAGCTCATACCTGTAATTCCACCACTTTTGAAAACTGAAGTGAGCAGATCCCTTGAACCCAGGAGTTCAGCCTGGGCAACATGGCACAACCCTGTCTCTTCAAAAAATACAAAAAAAAAAAAAATTAGCTGCGTGTGGTGGCATACACCTGTATTCCCAGCTACCCAGGAGGCTGAGATGGGAGGATTACCTGACGCCAGAAGGTTGAGGCTGCAGTGAGCTGTGATAGTGCCACTGCACTCCAGCCTGGGTGACAGAGTGAGATCATGTCTCAAAAGAAATAAATAACGTAAGAAGGTAGTTATTATTATAGCTTTTTATTATTATATTATAGCGTTATTATCATTATTATTGCCACTAAATATAAACACACTTTAGCAGAGGAAATGTTAAATTCCAATACTGGGGCAATATTAGAGACAGAAGCTGAGGCAGTAAAGTCAGGAGGAATAGATGAGTCTTTATGAAAGACAGTCTACCAGAGATGTTGCTGAGCTACTGGAGTTTCTGTTGAGAAAGGTGATGAAGGTCGCTCCAGCTCTCCAGGCTTCCCAGCTGCTGAAAGGGTCTTCTGGGCTTCTTTGCCTTCACAGATTTATAATAGCCCCCTCACCTTAGATAACCTGAGTATGTCTCTTCCTTGCAATCTAAAAGAGCGTAATATTGCATAGCTTTTTCAGTAATTGTTCAATTATTTAGAGTACGTTCCCAGGAGTATAATGATTGGGTCAAAAAGAATAAGCTTTTTTATGTTTCTTGACTGAAGATTTATGTATATTTTTGTAAGTACTGAACCAATTCACACTGCGCCAGCAAAGTGTATGTATCTGCAACCTTACCCGCGTTGGGTATCAGCAAAGATAAAAATATTTATTATATGTTAATTGTGCCTCAGGATGAAGCTATAAACTATATTCTCTATTGAGGTTAACAGTGGCAGAGGAAAAGGGAAGTACCGTATCTCAGCCCTTAGGGTTGTCCTGCCAGAACCCTTTGTAGACATTTTGATACCCTTTCATACAAATGATTTAGAAAATCAATTTAATGCAAAAGTCCTGAGTTTCAACAGTGTGAATAAACATGCATGGTTAAATGAGTATGTGTGCTAATATTTACTGGATAATTTACATATGTGGCAATCTTTTGCTGAATTTACAGACTTACCCTGAAATGATACAAAGGGTTTTATTTTATATATGGTTTTATTAATAGAACTGAGTTACTAATGTTTTACTAGAAATAACATGTTCTTAACTTCAGACAGATTTCAAGTGAAGCTTCATTATTTTCCAGTAGTCTGACTTTGAACAGTTTTCTAACATTAAAAGTAGAATAATAATGTCTATTTCTACAATGTAATGTGGCAATTAAATAAAATAATATATATGCAAGTTTTTGATACATTCTTGTTCACTGATGGTTTTGGAGATTTTCTGCCTTGGTGAACTATCTCTTTTCAAAAAATTGCTGTTAGTCAGTTGCTCATATGCATATCTTGGCTTTGTCTCCAGGTAGGTGAGAAAATAAGGATCATAAACTTTTCTTATTTCAAGTTGGCAAAGCAAAACTCTACTGTCCTTATATTTACATATACAGGGTTGTCAGCTATGCAATTTGTCAGCAAACTTTCTGTGATCCAGTATCTTAGGTTAAATGTATGTATTCAACTGAAACAGATTTATAGACCATGAAAAATCCATCAATGATAATTTTTTCAGACAGAGGAAAATGCAAACGTGGGTGTGTTGGGAATAGTATTTTCAAAACAACCTAAGTGAAAAATTAGAAAAGGGACTAGAAAATAATTAAATAGGTCTTTCTCCCTCACTCCATTCAATACATTCCAATCCAATGCAGATTGTATTGACTTCAAAACACTTTTCCTGCCCTTTCATGCCTAATAGTCTCTTTCTCCTTTGAACATTCCCATTCTTATTATATGTATCGTTCATGAAGTTTTGATGAAAAGCTAATTTGGACCAGTTTTCTAAATCTATCCTTCATTTCTCCAAATTATGTTGCCTGAAGGAGAGGAATCACTCATTTTCATATTTTGAATTCCCTACAGCAACTACCATAGTGACCTAAGTTCATAGTAAGAATGCAAGTTTTATTGATCGCTATGATTACAACTCAAACCTGACATTTCATGAATATTTCTTACAACTGGACAATGCTATTTCTATAATTATTTTTAATTGTTAAACTTGGAGTCCAAGCAAAGACTAATCCTGAAGAAATAGTAATCATGGGTTATTCATATATACAATATAATGCAGGTATTAAAATTAGGTTTCTAAAATGTGTAATGACATGAGAAAGGCTTGCAACATAATGCTGAAATAGACAAATACATCAAAACTTATATTCATTATGCACCCCAATTAGTTTCAGGAAAAATACACAAAAATAAGTTAAGGACTTCTAAGTCAGGCACAAACCAGCTTATAGCAGAACCTCCCACCAAAACAAACAAAAATCTGGTGTTAAAAAAAAAAAAATCTATGTGAAGGCATTGGAGAGCTACCACGGCAGCAAAGATTTGAGGATCCAAGATGCTGAGGGGAAAAGAAAAAACACTTTAATGTGAGCCTGACCTTTCAAGATGCTTTTTAGTTCAACATCTTTGCTTATTCTTAAGAACAGCAGGGTCAAGTATTCATAGTGCTGAGCCAAAGGCAGTAGTTAAGAGACAAAAAGGCAAACCAAAATTCATCAGTTGTTCGCAACTGGAAAGACAAATAGAGCTCAGAGTTACCACAACAGCCAGACTGAGAGGGTCAACATCTGAGAAAGAAGAAAGTAGAGTGAAAATATAACATTCTGTACCATTTTACAGCTTGAGGTATTTGCTGAATTGTAAGCTGCACAAATGCCCAAAATTAAATCAACAGAAAGTAGCAACTACCAAGTTAAAAATAAAAGAAAAGCTTCGGGAAGAGCCACAGTGATGTTGTGAGAAAAATTGGAGTTCACCAGCACTCTGAGAGGCTGAGGTGGGTGGATCACCTGGGATCCAGAGTTCCTGACCAGCCTGACCAACATGTTGAAACCCTGTCTCTACAAAAAACACAATAATTAGCTGGGTGTGGTGGTGCCTACCTGTAGCCCCAGCTACTCAGGAGGCTGAGACAGAAGAATTGCTTGAGCCCGGGAGGCGGAGACTGCAGTGAGCTGAGATCACGCCACTGCACTCCAGCCTGGGGGACAAAGGAAGGCTCAGTCTGAGAGAGAGAGAGAAAAGAAAATGGAGATCAAGGTTTTCCAATGAGGAGGAAAACTTGCTAAAACTCCAAGATCTCAGTTGAAACTGCAAAGGTATAAACTCAGTTTGGAAGAGTTCAGTCCCAGAAAGGATGAAAGTGATCTATCCTGTCTTCCTAAACTGACCACCAAAACCAAAAATAAGTCAGCTTTGGAGGAGATACCCTCTGGATTCACAAAAGTTTGTTACAATGAAGTCCAATATTGAATTAAACACAAACACACACACAGGCAATCCAAGATAAAAGGAGAGAAAAAGATAACAGAAACAGACCAACAAGATATTCAGATATAAGAATTATTAGGCTCAGAACTTTAAAATTTTTGATTATCATCTCCAGAGTATAGTATCTATTTTTGATTACTTTTGTTCAAAAATATAAAAGAGAAAAATGGAGAATTTCTTCCATAGAAATGGAATCAAGGAAACATTTATATAAAAATTTTACAGAAATAAAATCCTCAAGTTAAAAACTTAATAATTATATTTAACCACAAGTAAGAGAAAGCAGAGAGAATTAGGAAACTGGGGTCCAGGCAAGAAGAAATTGTGTAGGCTGAAGAATGGATACCAAAAATGATAGGTAATATATTTAAAAATAAGAGATACAGGAGGTATAGAAAAGTCTAACATAGGTGTACTTAGAGTTCCAGAAGGAAGGAAGAGAGAAAAGAGGAGAAAAATGTTACTTTGGAAACCTTGAAGTTTATATGCAAATGCACACTTTCATCAACAAGGTAGTAGAGTTCTAATTGCTTCACACCCTTGTCAACACTTTGTATTTGTCAGTGTTTTCCGTTTTACCCATTCTGGTGGATATATAATGGTATCTTATTCTAGCTTAAATTTGCATGTGTAATACTGCTGAAAATAATTTGATATAATTTAACGCCACTCCTGTCAAGAACTTCCTTAACATTATAAAATAATCTCAAAGCAATAACTTACATTATAATTAATGATTAAAAATAGCTAGAAAACGCATGAAAGCCAGCTCTGGAAAATGCTAACATTTGTGGTCCAATAGAGGAGAAACTAAAGCAAAAGAGACTTCACAAAACAGCATGTGAGGTAGAAGGAACTTGAGGCAGGGTTGGGGATTCTAACATCTAAAAGAAAAGAGCATTTCAAGAAGCAGAAAATGGTCAACTGTTTTGGATGTTTCTGAGAGTTTAAATAAAATGAAGAAAGAAGAATGACCACTGGATTTTTCAACAGGTGCTCAAGAAATCTAGTATATTAGAGGGAGGGTATGCAGTGTAATGGAAAGAAGTCATACTAGTATTAAATGGAGATAAGAAAATGAAAATAGTGTGTTCAGAATCTCTACCTAAAACTTTGTCTTAAAAAAAAAGTGGGCCGGTGGCTGGCAAGATGGCCAAATATGGACAGCTCCGGTCTACAGCTCTCAGTGAGATCAACACAAAAGGTGGGTGATTTCTGCATTTCCAACTAAAGTATCTGGCTTATCTCATTGGGACTGGTTAGACAGTGGGTGCAGCCCACGGATGGCAAGCTGAAGCAGGGTGGGGCATCACCTCGGCCAGGAAGTGCAAGGGGTTGGGGAACTCCATCCCCAGCCAAGAGAAGCCATGAGGGATTGTGTTATGAGTAACAGTGCATTCCGGCCCAGATACTACACTTTTCCCAGGGTCCTTGCAACCCGCAGACCAGGAGATTCCCTCAGGTGCCTATACCACCAGGGCCCTGGGTTTCAAGCAAAAACCTGGAGGGCCATTTGGGAATACACTGGGCTAGCCGCTGTAGGTTTTTCTTTTTTCTTTTTTTCCATACCCCACTGGCACCTGGAATGTGAGTTAGACAGAACCATTCACTCCCCTGGAAAGGGGTCTGAAGCCAGGGAGCCAAGTGGTCTAGCTCAGTGGATCCTACTCCCATGGAGCCCTGCAAGCTAAGAGCCACTAGCTTGAAATTCTCACTGCCAGTGCAGTAGTCTGAAGTTGACCTGAGACACTCCAGCTGGGTGGGGGGAGGGGCATCCACCATTACTGAGGCTTGAGTAGGCAGTTTTCCCCTCACGGTATAAACAAACCCTCAGGAAGTTTGAACTGGGCAGAGCCCACCACAGGTCAGCAAAGCCGCTGTAGCCAGACTGCTTCTCTAGATTCCTCCACTCAGGGCAGGGCATCTCTGAAAGAAAGGCAGCAGCCCCAGTCAGGGGCTTATAGATGAAACTCCCATCTCCCTGGGACAGAGCACCTGGGGGAATGGGCAGCTGTGGGTGCAGCTTCAGCAGACTTAAATGTTCCTGCCTGCCGACTCTGAAGAGAGCAGTGGATCTCCGAGCACAGTGCTTGAGCTCTGCTAAGAAACAGACTGCCTCCTCCAGTGGGTCACTGACCTCCATGCCTCCTGGTTGGGAGACACCTCTCAGCAGGGGTCCACAGACACCACATACAGAAGAGCTCCGGCTGGCATCTGGCGGGTGCCCCTCTGGGACAAAGCTTCCAGAGGGAAGAACAAGCAGCAATCTTTACTGTTCTGCAGCCTCCACTGGTGATACCCAAGCAAACAGGGTCTGGAGTGGGCCCCCAACAAAGTCCAGCAGACCTTCAGCAGAGGAGCCTGACTGTTAGTAGAAAAACTAACAGAAAGGAATATGATCAACATCGACAAAAAGGATGTCCATAAAAAAAAAAAAAAAAAACCATCTGAAGGTCGCCAACATCAAAGACCAAAGGTAGATAAATCCACAAAGATGAGGAAAAACCAGCACAAAAAGGCTAAACATACCAAAAACCAGAATGCTTCTTCTCCTCCAAAGGATAATAACTTCTCACTAGCAGAGAACAAAACTGGATGGAGAATCAGTTTGACGAATTGATGGAAGTACGCTTCAGAAGTGGGTAATAACAAACTCCTCTGAGCTAAAGGAGCAAGGAAGCTAAGAACCTTGTAAAAAGGTTAGATGAACTGCTAACTAGGATAGCCAGTTTAGAGAAGAACATAAATGACCCTATGGAGCTGAAAAACACAGCATGAGAATTTCGTGAAGCAGACACAGTATCAATAGCCAAATCAATCAAGCGGAAGAAAGGATCAGAGATTGAAGATCAACTTAGTGAAATAAAGCGTGAAGACAAGATTAGAGAAAGAAGGAATAGGAACAGCTCCAGTCTCCAACTCCCAGCAAGAGCGACACAGAAGACCGGTGATTTCTGTATTTTCAACTGAGGTACTGGGTTCATCTCACTGGGGAGTGCCGGACGATCGGTGCTGGTCAGCTGCTGCAGCCCGACCAGCGAGAGGTGAAGCAGGGCGAGGCATTGCCTCACCTGGGAAGCGCAAGGGGGAAGGGAATCCCTTTTCCTAGCCAGGGGAACTGAGACACACAACAACTGGAAAATCGGGTAACTCCCACCCCAATACTGTGCTTTAAGCACCGGGAGATCATATCCCACACCTGGCCGGGAGGGTCCCACACCCACGGAGCCTCCCTCATTGCTAGCACAGCAGTCTGTGATCTACCGGCAAGGCAGCAGCGAGGCTGGGGGAGGGGCGCCCACCATTGCTGAGGCTTAAGTAGGTAAACAAAGCTGCTGGGAAGCTCAAACTGGGTGGAGCTCACAGCAGCTCAAGGAAACCTGCCTGTCTCTGTAGACTCCACCTCTGGGGACAGGGCAATAACAAATGCAGCCGAAACCTCTGCAGACGCAATCGACTCTGTCTGACAGCTTTGAAGAGAGCAGTGGATCTCCCAACACGGAGGTTGAGATCTGAGAAGGGACAGACTCCCTGCTCAAGTGGGTCCCTGACCCCTGAGTAGCCTAACTGGGAGACATCCCCCACTAGGGGCAGTCTGACACCCCACATCTCACAGGGTGGAGTACACCCCTGAGAGGAAGCTTCCAAAGCAAGAATCAGACAGGTACACTCGCTGTTCAGAAATATTCTATCTCCTGCAGCCTCTGCTGCTGATACCCAGGCAAACAGGGTCTGGAGTGGACCTCAAGCAATCTCCAACAGACCTACAGCTGAGGGTCCTGACTGTTAGAAGGAAAACTATCAAACAGGAAGGACACCTACACCAAAACCCCATCAGTACATCACCATCATCAAAGACCAGAGGCAGATAAAACCACAAAGATGGGGAAAAAGCAGGGCAGAAAAGCTGGAAATTCAAAAAATAAGAGCGCATCTCCCCCGGCAAAGGAGCGCAGCTCATCGCCAGCAACGGATCAAAGCTGGACGGAGAATGACTGTGACGAGATGAGAGAAGAAGGCTTCAGTCCATCAAATTTCTCAGAGCTAAAGGAGGAATTACGTACCCAGCACAAAGAAACTAAAAATCTTGAAAAAAAAGTGGAAGAATTGATGGCTAGAGTAATTAATGCAGAGAAGGTCATAAACGAAATGAAAGAGATGAAAACCATGACACGAGAAATACGTGACAAATGCACAAGCTTCAGTAACCGACTCGATCAACTGGAAGAAAGAGTATCTGCGATTGAGGATCAAATGAATGAAATGAAGCGAGAAGAGAAACCAAAAGAAAAAAGAAGAAAAAGAAATGAACAAAGCCTGCAAGAAGTATGAGATTATGTAAAAAGACCAAATCTACGTCTGATTGGGGTGCCTGAAAGTGAGGGGGAAAATGGAACCAAGTTGGAAAACACTCTTCAGGATATCATCCAGGAGAACTTCCCCAACCTAGTAGGGCAGGCCAACATTCAAATCCAGGAAATACAGAGAATGCCACAAAGATACTCCTCGAGAAGAGCAACTCCAAGACACATAATTGCCAGATTCACCAAAGTTGAAATGAAGGAAAAAATCTTAAGGGCAGCCAGAGAGAAAGGTTGGGTTACCCACAAAGGGAAGCCCATTAGACTAACAGCAGATCTCTCGGCAGAAACTCTCCAAGCCAGAAGAGAGTGGGGGCCAATATTCAACATTCTTAAAGAAAAGAATTTTAAACCCAGAATTTCATATCCAGCCAAACTAAGTTTCATAAGTGAAGGAGAAATAAAATCCTTTACAGATAAGCAAATGCTTAGAGATTTTGTCACCACTAGGCCTGCCTTACAAGAGACCCTGAAGGAAGCACTAAACATGGAAAGGAACAACCAGTACCAGCCATTGCAAAAACATGCCAAAATGTAAAGACCATCGAGGCTAGGAAGAAACTGCATCAACTAACGAGCAAAATAACCAGTTAATATCATAATGGCAGGATCAAGTTCACACATAACAATCTTAAACTTAAATGTAAATGGACTAAATGCTCCCATTAAAAGACACAGACTGGCAAACTGGATAAAGAGTCAAGACCCATCAGTCTGCTGTATTCAGGAGACCCATCTCACACGCAGAGACATACATAGGCTCAAAATAAAGGGATGGAGGAAGATTTACCGAGCAAATGGAGAACAAAAAAAAGCGGGGGTTGCAATACTAGTCTCTGATAAAACAGACTTTAAACCATCAAAGATCAAAAGAGACAAAGAAGGCCATTACATAATGGTAAAGGGATCAATTCAACAGGAAGAGCTAACTATCCTAAATATATATGCACCGAATACAGGAGCACCCAGATTCATAAAGCAAGTCCTTAGAGACTTACAAAGAGACTTAGACTCCCATACAATAATAATGGGAGACTTCAACACTCCACTGTCAACATTAGACAGATCAACGAGACAGAAAGTTAACAAGGATATCCAGGAATTGAACTCATCTCTGCAGCAAGGAGACCTAATAGACATCTATAGAACTCTCCACCCCAAATCAACAGAATATACATTCTTCTCAGCACCACATCGTACTTACTCCAAAATCGACCACGTAATTGGAAGTAAAGCACTCCTCAGCAAATGTACAAGAACAGAAATTATAACAAACTGTCTCTCAGACCACAGTGCAATCAAACTAGAACTCAGGACTAAGAAACTCAATCAAAACCGCTCAACTACATGGAAACTGAACAACCTGCTCCTGAATGACTACTGATGTTCTTTGAAACCAATGAGAACAAAGATACAACATACCAGAATCTCTGGGACACATTTAAAGCAGTGTGTAGAGGGAAATTTATAGCACTAAATGCCCACAAGAGAAAGCTGGAAAGATCTAAAATTGACACTCTAACATCGCAATTAAAAGAACTAGAGAAGCAAGAGCAAACACATTCGAAAGCTAGCAGAAGGCAAGAAATAACTAAGATCAGAGCAGAACTGAAGGAGATAGAGACACAAAAAACTCTCCAAAAAATCAATGAATCCAGGAGTTGGTTTTTTGAAAAGATCAACAAAATTGACAGACCACTAGCAAGATTAATAAAGAAGAAAAGAGAGAGGAATCAAATTGATGCAATTAAAAATGATAAAGGGGATATCACCACCGACCCCACAGAAATACAAACTACCATCAGAGAATACTATAAACACCTCTACGCAAATAAACTGGAAAATCTAGAAGAAATGGATAATTTCCTGGACACTTACACCCTTCCAAGACTAAACCAGGAAGAAGTTGAATCCCTGAATAGACCAATAGCAGGCTCTGAAATTGAGGCAATAATTAATAGCCTACCAATGAAAAAAAGTCCAGGACCAGATGGATTCACAGCTGAATTCTACCAGAGGTACAAGGAGGAGTTGGTACCATTCCTTCTGAAACTATTCCAATCAATAGAAAAAGAGGGAATCCTCCCTAACTCATTTCATGAGGCCAACATCATCCTGATACCAAAGCCTGGCAGAGACACAACAAAAAAAGAGAATTTTAGACCAATATCCCTGATGAACATCGATGCAAAAATCCTCAATAAAATACTGGCAAACCGGATTCAGCAACACATCAAAAAGCTTATCCACCATGATCAAGTGGGCTTCATCCCTGGGATGCAAGGCTGGTTCAACATTCGCAAATCAATAAACGTAATCCAGCATATAAACAGAACCAAAGACAAGAACCACATGATTATCTCAATAGATGCAGAAAAGGCTTTTGACAAAATTCAACAGCCCTTCATGCTAAAAACGCTCAATAAATTCGGTATTGATGGAACGTATCTCAAAATAATAAGAGCTATTTATGACAAACCCACAGCCAATATCATACTGAATGGGCAAAAACTGGAAAAATTCCCTTTGAAAACTGGCACAAGACAGGGATGCCCTCTCTCACCACTCCTATTCAACATAGTGTTGGAAGTTCTGGCTAGGGCAATTAGGCAAGAGAAAGAAATCAAGGGTATTCAGTTAGGAAAAGAAGAAGTCAAATTGTCCCTGTTCGCAGATGACATGATTGTATATTTAGAAAACCCCATTGTCTCAGCCCAAAATCTCCTTAAGCTGATAAGCAACTTCAGCAAAGTCTCAGGATACAAAATTACTGTGCAAAAATCACAAGCATTCTTATACACCAGTAACAGACAAACAGAGAGCCAATTCAGGAATGAACTTCCATTCACAATTGCTTCAAAGAGAATAAAACACCTAGGAATCCAACTTACAAGGGATGTAAAGGACCTCTTCAAGGAGAACTACAAACCACTGCTCAGTGAAATAAAAGAGGACACAAACAAATGGAAGAACATACCATGCTCATGGATAGGAAGAATCAATATCGTGAAAATGGCCATACTGCCCAAGGCAATTTATAGATTCAATGCCATCCCCATCAAGCTACCAATGAGTTTCTTCACAGAATTGGAAAAAACTGCTTTAAACTTCATATGGAACCAGAAAAGAGCCCGCATCTCCAAGACAATCCTAAGTCAAAAGAACAAAGCTGGAGGCATCACGCTACCTGACTTCAAACTATACTACAAGGCTACAGTAACCAAAACAGCATGGTACTGGTACCAAAACAGAGATATAGACCAATGGAACAGAACAGAGTCCTCAGAAATAATACCACACATCTACAGCCATCTGATCTTTGACAAACCTGAGAGAAACAAGAAATGGGGAAAGGATTCCCTATTTAATAAATGGTGCTGGGAAAATTGGCTAGCCATAAGTAGAAAGCTGAAACTGGATCCTTTCCTTACTCCTGATACGAAAATTAATTCAAGATGGATTAGAGACTTAAATGTTAGACCTAATACCATAAAAATCCTAGAGGAAAACCTAGGTAGTACCATTCAGGACATAGGCATGGGCAAAGACTTCATGTCTAAAACACCAAAAGCAACGGCAGCAAAAGCCAAAATTGACAAATGGGATCTCATTAAATTAAAGAGCTTCTGCACAGCAAAAGAAACTACCATCAGAGTGAACAGGCAACCTACAGAATGGGAGAAAATTTTTGCAATCTACTCATCTGACATAGGGCTAACATCCAGAACCTACAAAGAACTCAAACAAATTTACAAGAAAAAAACAAACAACCCCATCAAAAAGTGGGCAAAGGATATGAACAGACATTTCTCAAAAGAAGACATTCATACAGCCAACAGACACATGAAAAAATGCTCATCATCACTGGCCATCAGAGAAATGCAAATCAAAACCACAATGAGATACCATCTCACACCAGTTAGAATGGCGATCATCAAAAAGTCAGGAAACAACAGGTGCTGGAGAGGATGTGGAGAAACAGGAACACTTTTACACTGTTGGTGGGATTGTAAACTAGTTCAACCATTATGGAAAACAGTATGGCAATTCCTCAAGGATCTAGAACTAGATGTACCATATGACCCAGCCATCCCATTACTGGGGATATACCCAAAGGATTATAAATTATGCTGCTATAAAGACACATGCACACGTATGTTTATTGCAGCACTATTCACAATAGCAAAGACTTGGAATCAACCCAAATGTCCATCAGTGACAGATTGGATTAAGAAAATGTGGCACATATACACCATGGAATACTATGCAGCCATCAAAAAGGATGAGTTTGTGTCCTTTGTAGGGACATGGATGCAGCTGGAAACCATCATTCTTAGCAAACTGTCACAAGAACAGAAAACCAAACACCGCATGTTCTCACTCATAGGTGGGAACTGAACAATGAGATCACTTGGACTCGGGAAGGGGAACATCACACACCGGGGCCTATCATGGGGAGGGGGAAGGGGGGAGGGATTGCATTGGGAGTTACACCTGATGTAAATGACGAGTTGATGGGTGCAGCACACCAACATGGCACAAGTATACATATGTAACAAACCTGCACGTTATGCACATGTACCCTACAACTTAAAGTATAATAATAATCAATAAATTTAAAAAAAAAAGATTAGAGAAAGAAAAATGAAAAGGAACAAACAAAGCCTCCAATAAATATGAAACTACATGAAAAGACCAAACCTATGTTTGATTGGTATACCTGAAAGTGATGGGGACAATGGAACCAAGTTGGAAAACACTTTTCAGGATATTACCCAGGAGAACTTCCCCCAACCTAGCAAGAGAGGCCAACATTCAAATTCAGGAATTACAGAGGATACCACAAAGATACTCCTTGAGAAGAGCAACCCCAAGACACATAATCATCAGATTCACCAAGGTTGAAATGAAGGAAAAATTGTTAAGGGCAGCCAGAGAGAAAGATTGGGTTATCTACAAAGGGAAGCCTATCAGAGTAACAGCGGATCTCTCTGCAGAAACCCTAAAATCTAGAAGAGAGTGGGGGGTCAATATTCAACATTCTTGAAGAAAACAATTTTCAACCCAGAATTTCATATCCAGCTAAACTAAGCTTCATAAGCAAAGGAGAAAAAAAATCATTTACAGACAAGCAAATGCTGAGAGATTTTGTCACCACCAGGCCTGCCTTACAAAAGCTTCTGAAGGAAACACTAAATATGGAAAAGAAAAACCAGTACCACCTACTGAAAAAATATACCAAATTGTAAAGACCATCAACACTGTGAAGAAACTGCATCAACTAGCAGGCAAAATAACCAACTAGCATCATAATGACAGGATCAAATTCACACATAACAATATTAACCTTAAATGTAAATGGGCTAAATGTTCCATTTAAAAGACACAGACTGGCAAATTGGATAGAATCAAGACCCATTGGTGTGCTGTATTAAGGGGACCCATCTCACATGCAAAGACACACATAGGCTCAAAATAAAGGGATGCAGGAATATTTACCAAGAAAATGTAAAGCAAAAGAAAGCAGAGGTTATAATCCTAATCTCTGATAAAACAGATTTAAACCAACAAAGATCCAAAAACACAAAGAAAGGCATTACATAATGGTAAAGGGATCAATGCAACAAGAAGAGCTTACTATCCTAAATATATGTGCACCCAATACAGGACAACCCAGATTCATAAAGCAAGCTCTTAGAGACCAACAAAGAGACTTATACTCCCACACAATAACAGTGGGAGACTTTATCAACCCACTGTCAATATTAGACAGATCAATGAGACAGAAAATTAACAAGGATATTCAGGACTTGAACTCAGTTCTGGACCAAGCAGACCTAATAGACATCTACAGGACTCTCCACACAAAATCAACAGAATATACATTCTTCTCAGCACCACATTGCCTACCAATCAAAAAAGTCTAGGACCAGATGGATTCACAGCCAAATTCTATCACAGGTACAAAAGGAGGTGGTACCATTCCTTCTGAAACTATTCCAAACAATAGAAAAAGAGAGAATCCTCCCTAACTCATTTGATGAGGCCAGCATCATCCTGATACCAAAACCTGGAAGAAACACAACAAAAAAAGAAAATTTCAGGCCAATATGCCTGCTGAATATCGATGTGAAAATCCTCAATATATTACGGGCAAACCGAATCCAGGAGCACATCAAAAAGTTTATCCACCAAGATCAAGTCAGCTTCATCCCTGGGATGCAAGGCTGGTTCAAAATATGTAAATCAATAAACATAATCCATCACATAAACAGAAGCAATAACAAAACCCACATGATTATTTCCATAGAGGCAGAAAAGGCCTTTGATAAAATTCAGCACACTATCATGCTAAAAACTCTCAATAAACTAGGTATTGATGGAACATATATCAAAAAGAATAAGAGATATTTATGACAAACCTACAGTCAATATCATAATGAATGGGCAAAGGCTGGAAGCATTCCCTTTGAAAACTGGCACAAGACAACGATGCCCTCTCTCACCACTCCTTTTCAACATAGTATTGGAAGTTCTGGCGAGGGCAATCAGACAAGAGGAAGAAATAAAGGGTATTCAAATAGGAAGAGAGGAAGTCAAATTGTCTCTGTTTGCAGATGACAGGACTGTATATTTAAAAAGCCCCATTGTCTCAGCCCCAAATCTCCTTAAGCTGATAAGTGACTTCAGCAAACTCTCAGGATACAAAATTAATGTGCAAGAATCACAAGCATTCCTATGCACCAATAACAGACAAACAGAGAGCCAAATCATGACTCCCATTCACAATTGCTACCAAGAGAAAAAAATACCTAGGAATACAACTTGCAAGGGATGTGAAGGACCTCTTCAAGGAGAATTACAAACCATTAATCAAGGAAATAAGAGAGGATACAAACAAATGGAAAAAACATTCCATGCTCATAGATAGGAAGATTCAATATCATGAAAATGGCCATACTGCCCAAAGTAATTTATAGATTTATTGCTATCCCTATCAAGCTACCATTGATTTTCTTCACAGAATTAGGAAAAACTACTTTAAATTTCATATGGAATGAAAAAAGGAGCCCATATAGCCAAGACAATCCTAAGGAAAAAGTACAAAGCTGGAGGCATGACACGACCTGACTTCAAACTATACTACAAGGCTACAGTAACCAAAACAGCATGGTACTGGTACCAAAACATACATATAGACCAATGGAACAGAACAGAGACCTCAGAAATAATGTCACACATCTACAAGCATCTGATCTTTGACAAACCTGAAAAAAGCAATGGGGAAAGGATTCCTTATTTAATAAATGGTGTTGGGAAAACTGGCTAGCCATATGCAGAAAATTGAAACTGGACCCCCCCCTCCTTATACCTTATTCAAAAATTAACTCAAGGGGTATTAAAGACTTAAAATTAAGACCTAAAACCATAAAAACCCTAGAAGAAAACCTAGGCAATACCATTCAGGACATAGGCTTGGGCAAAGACTTCATGACTAAAACACAAAAAGCAATGGCAACAAAAGCCAAAATTGACAAATAGGATATAAGTAAATTAAGAGCTTCTGCACAGGAAAAGAAACTATTATCAGAGGGAACAGGCAACCTACAGAATGGGAGAAAATTTTTGCAATCTATCCCTCTGATAAAGGGCTAATATCCAGATTTTACAAGGAACTTAAACAAATTTATAAGAAAAAAACAAACAATCCTATCAAAAAGTGGGTGAAGGATATGAACAGACACTTCTCAAAAGAAGACATTTATGAGGCCAACAAACATACGAAAAAAAGTTCATCATCATTGGTCATTAGAGAAATGCAAATCAAAACCACAATGAGATACCATCTCACACCTGTTAGAATGGTGATCATTAAAAAGTCAGGAAACAGATGCTGGAGAGGATGTGGAGAAATAGGAACACTTTTACACTGTTGGTGGGAGTGTAAATTAGTTCAACCATTATGGAAGACAGTGTGGCAATTCCTCAAGGATCTAGAACAAGAAATACCATTTGACCCAGCAATCCCGTGACTGGGTATATACCCAAAGGATTATAATCATTCTACTATAAAGACACATGGACACATATGTTTATTGCAGCACTATTCACAACAGTAAAGACTTGGAACCAACCCAATTGTCCATCAATGATAGACTGGATAAAGAAAATGTGGCACATATACACCATGGAATACTATGCAGCCATAAAAAGGATGTGTTCAAGTCCTTTGCAGAGAAATGGATGAAGCTGGAAAACATCATTCTCAGCAAACTAACACAGGAACAGAAAACCAAACACTGTATGTTCTCACTCACAAGTGGAAGTTGAACATGGACACAGGGAGGGGAGCATCACACACCATGGTCTGTTGGTGAGTGGGGGGCTAGGGGAAGGATAGCTTTAGGAGAAATACCTAATGCAGATGACGGTTGATGGGTGCAGCAAATCACCATGGCATGTGTATACCTATGTAACAAAACTGCACTTTCTGCATGTGTATCCCAGAACTTAAAGTATAATAATAATAAAAAAGGTGGGGACTTAGAATTTAGCTGGATGAAATGGCATCAAAGGAAGGTAGTATTTTAAATATGAGAAGTATAAAGAGACAAAATTAGCTGCAACAATCTTAAAGAAGAAAAATAAAGTTGAACGACTTATACTGCTAGGTAACAAGACTTACAAAGTCACAATAACTAATAGAATGCAAAATTGGCTCAAAAATGACCAAAAATTACTTATAATAAATAATTTATTATAAAAAGAAATTAAATGTTTACTTTTGTATCATAGCAGACACAAAATTAATTTTCATTTAGATTTAAAAGTGAAATGAAAAAATAATAATGCTTCTGGAAGATAAAACCGAAAAATATTTTTATCATCTGAGGAAGGTAGATAAAATGTCTTACAAAGGACACAAAAAACACTATAAATATGTGAAAAAAATGAAATTAATTTCTAACATTAAGAATTTATATTTGTCACTTTGTACCATTAAGAAATTAAAAGAGCAAGCCATAGAATGGAAGACGGTATTTGCCATATATATAGCCATTGAAGGATTTTTATCCAGCATATGAAGAATTCAGAGGAATAAATGATATAAAGACATCCATCATAGTTAGAAAACTGAGCAAAATCCTGAAGAATACTTTACAGAAAGAGGATATCCAAATGGACAAGAGATATATCAAAAAGTGTTAGACAGTAATAGATATGCAAATTAAAATACTACTATATATCCACCAGAATGTTTAAAATGAAAAACACTGATACACATTTGGCAAAAATGTGGACTCTGAAACTCTACTGCTCAGATAGTAGAAGTGTAAATTAGTGCACAACTTTAGAAAAGTGGCTATAGGTATCTACAAAGTTGAACGTACACCTACACTGTGGCCCAGAAAGTCCACTCAGACATATATGCAACAGAAACATGCACACACATACACATATTAAAAGAAATGTGTAGGATAAATTATAACAGTATTATTAATAGCTAAAAAATATTAAAAAGTTTATCAATAATAGGATAAGTACATTATAGTATAGTCCTACAGTGAAATATCACACAGTAATGAAAGTTGTTATCAAACTATTTCTATGCACAGCAAAATGGATAACCTCACAAGTACAATGCTGAATATGTTGGATATCAAAGGGTACATTTATATAACCTTGAAAACAGAAAAACAAATCTATATTATTAAAAGTCATGTTAAGGGTCACTGTGGTACACAGAACATTGCCTCCCTAAAGAGGACCCCATCCTAATCCTCAGAACTGTGAATAAGTTACATACAGCAGAAAGAATGACAGATGTGATTAAGGTAAGGATATTGAGATGAGTAGACTATCCTGGTTCATCTGGGTGGGCCCAATATAATTATAAAAGTCCTTGTAAGAGGAAAACAGGAGGAATAAAAGAAAAATATGTTGAATAAAAATGAAATGACAATGTTGAATGTCATTTGAGTTAGAAGTTAGAAAAAAAGTTAAGTGACAATGAAACCAGAAGTTGGTGTGATAAGTTTTGAAGATAGAAGAAGAGGACACAGGCCAAGGAATGCAGGTGGACTCTAGAAGCTACAAAATGTAAGGAAATAGATTTTGCCCTGAAGCCTCCAGAAGGAATAGAGCTCTAACAAACTTCTGAACCTAGAACTGTAAGAGAAAATAAATGAAACCACTAAGCTTGTGGTAATTTGTTACAGTAGCAATTGAACAGTAGGAAAATGCGGCAGAGATTGGGAGAAGGAATAGGGAGATTTCTTGGTTGCTGGTACTGCTCAGTCACTTGATCTGCGTAACCGTTACATGAGGATGGTCTTTGTGGAAATTCATCAAGCTCTGCACTTTTGAGTAGTGTACTTCTCTTCAATAGAAACAATTTTTAAAATATTTAATTAACGTGATCATGGTAAAATGATAACTGTTGATGATTGTCTGTGGGTTTCTAGTTTCTTGTTCCTTCAGGGTTGTCTGCGATGAGCATCTATGTTCTTGGAAAGCTAACAAAAAGTTCAAAACTTTAAAATCAGTAAGTCCCAGTATGAGATAGTTGTTTAGGTGCTGTCACAGGTTTGGTGGGAGAGTCACACAGATGAAAAACACCAACTTTGATTCTGTAAAACTAAATGTTCTGCCAGAAGAATAGAGATGTAAACAAATTTGAATTTTAAAGATCAAAAAGGGAGTAAAGAAAAGGTAAAGCTTAACTAGGGATACTAGAATATATTTCTTGGAAGATGATGTGGATGAACAAGATGAGAGAAGATGGGTCCTTAAACCAGCATGGTGTTTTAAAATGTATGTCATTTAGTCTTTATAAAACCTATGAGTATTGGGTCTATATTTCAGCTGATTCAGAAAACACCACTAAATTAATGGCAGATATGAAAATCCAAATAATTAACCTTTCAGATCCAAGACTCTTCCTGAGCAATTGGCTAAGCAGCTGATTTGGGTCTTGGGGAACTTGGTTGCAAAAGCTATTATTCTAGGAATTATAATCATATGTTATGTTTTGCTCAGCTTTACTTTTCACTGCTGCTATTTGTTTGCAATGGAGTCAATGTACTACTGAAAAGACTAAAACAATGGTCACATAAAGAATCGCCTCCATTAAAGATGTAGCTGTTTAGCCTGACTCAATTTACAAAGTCACTTTCTTCATGTTGCTTTACATCCAACCTATCCTCTATCAGCTTCATAGCTCATCCAATCAATCCTCCCTCACTGGGGGACATGACATTCTAGGAATAAGCCTTCCTAGCAACGCGGGACTAAATTCCTGAAAAAGGAGGCAAGAGGCTGGGTGCAGTGGCTCACGCCTGTAATCCCAGCACTTTGGGAGGCCCAGGTGGGTGGATCACCTCAGGAGTTTGAGACCCACCTGACCAACATAGTGAAACCCCATCTCTACCAAAAATTCAAAATTAGCTAGGCATGGTGGTGCATGCCTGTAATCTCAGCTACTTGGGAGGCTGAGGCAGGAGAACTGCTTGAACCCAGGAGGCAGAAGTTGCACTGAGCAAAGATCATGCCATTGCATTCCAGCCTGGGCAATAAGAGTGAAACAACTCCTTCTCAAAAAAAAAAAAAAGAAAGAAAGAAAAAAGAAAAAACACCAAACAAAAAAAAGGGCAAAACTACTGAGTTTTCCTATGATGACTTCTTCAAAAAATCTTGATGACAAAGGGGAACTGCGAAAATAAACAAACTTTAAAAGTTGTTGAAACCCCCAAAAACACTTTAATCCTTGAGAGAGATATGACTGTGATGAGTCATGTAGCATATAATTGAAACTTTTGCTTCTTAGATTATATGTTAGCTCTCTTCCTCACTGTTATTGTTCTGTAAATGATTAGGAAAGACCAGAGACCAGGCCTCCTCCCCTTCTCTTTTCTGAGTCCCAGAGTCTCACTGTGTCACTCAGGCTGGAGTGCAGTGACATGCCTCCTCCCCTTTTAATCACTAACATTTGTCGTAGATTAACAATCTCTTTTATTGTCCTGTGCTTAGATCAGATGGAGCAAAGATCCCATGACTGTTAAATCTTCAGTGTGAAGTGTTAAATATATTTTCCTAAAAGAAAAAGGATAATTCAACTAATCAGATTGTTGTAACAATGCATTAAGCCTTGAAAAGAAAGATGTTGAAATTCTGTTAAAGCTTACCTAAACCTTGTCTAAACAAAGGAGTCCAAACTTCCACCCTTTGGAGCAGTGACTTCTATTCTTTGGAATTTTTGTTTCCCAGGCAGCTGCCTTCAAGTTTCGTGCTTGAATAGACTCTGTATTCAACCATTCAAACAAACAAACGCTATGAAATACATGGTGTTATCAGCCCAAATTTGAAAATGAGTAAACTGAGGCTTTAAGAGGTTAAGTACAAGGCTCTCTTGCACCAAGTCATAAAAAATAAGCTATGTCTACTCAACCCAGAATCTGAGTGCAGTAGACCTCTGTGTTAACATGCATGTCTTATGAGGTTACATGAGTTAATAAATGTGACACTATGAGAAAAAATGTTCAAGAAAGATAAAACACTAAAAAGATCAATGTAAAAGAGTTTTGAAATACTGGTTGCTTTTTTTTTTTTTCCTTTGTTTTCCTTTGCTTCCTTGTACATGAGCCTTTCCTGGTCAATCGGAGAAATGCACATGGCCTCAAGAAGAATTTCAGAAAAGAAAAAAAAGAATAGTCAATATTGAGTGTTGTTATTTTTGTTTGAATGTGTGGCTTTTTTTTTTTTTTTTTTTTTTTTTTTGCATCCAAAATAGGCTCTTAATGCCCACAGTGAAGAAAAATTGTTTTAAAATTCGGAAATATTTTATTTCTAAAAGGCAGTTCTGTAAGATTTTTTTCAGAAGGGAATTTTTTTTTAAGAAAAATATTTAAAAATAAAAAGTCCTGAAGGAGGCATTTTGTGGTGTTTATTACCATGACAATTTATGTTACAGACTAGAAGGCTGTGTAGTGACCTGACCTGAGATTAGGGAAGGAGAGTGAGTGGAGTGTGACCTTTGGAGGGAATAGAACAGCACGACAAGAGTCTGCACTACTGCCGGGCGCGGTGGCTCAAGCCTGTAATCCCAGCACTTTGGGAGGCCGAGACGGGCGGATCACGAGATCAGGAGATTGAAACCATCCTGGCTAACCCGGTGAAACCCCGTCTCTACTAAAAAATACAAAAAACTAGCTGGGCGAGGTAGCGGGCACCTGTAGTCCCAGCTACTCCCAGCTAGTTTTTTGGGCGAGGTGGCAGGCACCTGTAGTCCCAGCTACTCGGGAGGCTGAGGCAGCAGAATGGCGTAAACCCAGGAGGCAGAGCTTGCAGTGAGCTGAGATCCGGCCACTGCACTCCAGTTTGGGCAACAGAGCGAGACTCCGTCTCAAAAAAAAAAAAAAAAAAAAAAGAAAAAAGAAAAAAGAAAAAAAAGAGTCTGCACTACAGAGGAACAGGGTGAATGCCACTCAGGATTAAGAAAATATAAATGGAATCATTGTGTAGAGATAGCCAAGTATCCTGGTGGAGACTGTCACCAGCCAGGGAGCTTCTTCAATCTAGTGTCAAGATCAGTATGCCACTGCATTCCTTTAAGTGGAGGTTGCTTTTGAATAGCCAGCGAGTAATCGTCGTTGTTGTTGAGAGGGTCACCCATACACAGCTTCCTACATACCTACCTCTCATGAGTCTTCCAGCAGAGCTGATAGTCATCCATGCCCTGAGAGTAAATGAGCTGCATTAGAACTGCCCTTCACGAGAACCTCACATAGTTTTTGAGACTTGAGACACTCAAACAGGAAGTAGAATCCTTGAGCTAGAATAAGGTAGTGGTAATTAAAAAAAAAAAAAAGCTGTAACTCCTGTATGTGGGTGAAGCTCAACAGTTCTATTAAAACCAACATCATTTGAGAAGTATCGTTCAGCACAGCTGTAAAGACTATTAAAATGAAAATAAATGAATAGGATTAATTTACAATAAAGAAAATGTTTTTTTCTGTAAGGCCAACAAATAAACTTCTAACAAAGTTAATGATTAATAAAGAGAACAAGCCTGAGTCTGTAATAAGAGTGAGGAAGGAAATGTAACCCCAGATACAAGATTCTTTAAATTATTAGAATTTATGATGTCAACTCTAGTCTAAAAAAATACTAAAATATCAATGGAATGCATGGATTTTCTAGGGGAAAAAGTACCAAAACAAAATGTTAAAAAGAAAAAATTACAAAGCTCCTCATAATAAAAACAATAATAAACTAGCTCTAAATAATGAAAGATGCCTTCAAAGAGAGTTATTTACAACATTATAAAAAGAGATAGTTCCTACAATATTTAACTTGTCTCAAGACATGAGAAAAAAAATCATTTAAAAATTTTAAATATGAATTATGTTTTAAAAACAGGCAAGTACAGAAAAATGTTAAAACAGTCTATATTTACACACAGTAACAGATGTCAACATTTAGCCATGTCCTTGCCAACACTTAATATTCTCAGAATTTTATAATTTTCCAGTTTGCTTAGTGTAAAATAGTATTTAACTGCTCTTTGAAGTTGCAGGACTCTGATTTTTACTAAGTTTGAGCAACTTCTTAAATGGTTATCACGTTTAGGTTTCCTCTTTTCTGTTTGCCTCTATATATAATTTGTTCTTAGTTCTACTTATTATCTTCCTGTTTGTAGAACACAAATTCTGAGTACTATCTTTTGACAAAGACATTTGTATTAATTATATTCCCTCTCTTTTGTCTTTAGACTTTACTAAGGGTGTTTTTTAAATAAAAGTTTTTTCTTATAGTCCAATGTCTCAATGCTTTCCTAAATAAAATGTACTTTTTAGTTGGTTTTGTTTAAGAATTCCTAATCCAAAGTTGTATATCTTTCCTATCATATATTAAAGTTTTGCTTCTTTACAGTTAAATTTTTTAATCACATGAAATGTATTCTTATGTGTGACTTGAGATACAAATCTGATTTTATTTTTTTCTCTATGCCTAATAAATTATCACAGAAATATTTATTGAAGAGTTTAAACTTTCCTCTACTCATTCATAGAATTACCTTTTTCTTTTATCAACTCTGTATGTATGATCAGGTCCTTTTCTGGGCTTTTATTTGTACTTACTAATTATACCATCCTAATATGTATAACTTTATAATGTCCTAATAATTGCAGGACAAATTTTTTCTTGTTTACCCTCTAAATCTCTAATCTCATGTCCTTCCATTCTTTTTATTTCTATGTTGAAAATTTCTGAGTTGATTTAATTATTTTATCTCATTTCTTGTATTTTCTTTTTGTTTGTTCTATTTGCTGGGAGATTTTATCAATTTTATTTTGTAAGCCCTCTATTATGTTTATTTCTTCTGTTATAATTTTTAATATTTAAGAGTGTTCACTTGCTATGGGAATGTTCCTTGTGTATCACCCTGTATTTGTTTAGGAATCCAGGGAATTCCTTATCCATGATCATATTATTAAAAATTTTTAAGTGATTTCTTCTGTTTCTAGCTTACCACTATTTTTTCTTTTATTTTCTTTTTCTTTGATATGTTTGCTTCCTTTGGCCTTTTATGTAGAAGGTTCTCCTCAAGTATCTGGCCTTATAAAGTCAATTCTATCTCAGTTCTCTGACAGAATGTGCTGACTTGTGGATGACAACTGTAGTATGACATGTCGTGAGCTGGCTTTTGAATGAGAAACTCTGCAGTAGTACTAATCTGATGTCTGTAGTTTGGCTGGAACAAAATTCTAAGCTTTCAGTTTAAGGCTATTCCTACAATGTCTTTGGGCATTTACTGCTGCCACTAACATGTCTCTCCATATACTTCCTATTATTCTCCTGTGGGTAAAAGGTTTGGGGGGTAGATTTAATATTTTCTTTTTATCCTTTTTATTTGTATTTCTACTTCTAGGTATTTAGTTGTAGATTTACTTGTATTTATTCTATGTATTATTCTGAGGGCACTTTCAATAAGAGGGCTCATGCCTTTTTTCATTTAGAATCTACATTTCTGAGTTCAAATTTCCCTGAGGTAAAAAACAAAATAGGTTCCTGATCAGCCACTCAATCAACTCCCTTGTGTCATGTGTCCATGGAAATTCAGTTAGTTGGAAAAGAGGAGAGAGCATTAAACATGTTTACCTAATCTTACCCTTTCAGAAAAGGCCATGAGTTGGAAACTTCCAAGAGATAGAGGTTATGGGACTCAGAAACCACAGAAAATAAATACAAATAAACTAAAAATAATTAATTGACTTAGAAATTCATATTCTGAAATCCATGAAATCCTTTAGGCTTTAGAAAGGATCCATAAGCCCCCTGAAATTATATGCAGAATTTTCTATGCCTGGACATATATTACTTTCTGAAGTGGCTCATGACCCTCTGAAATGTAAGGAACCACTATTTTAGATTTATATTTTTATATATATGGAAAAATATTTATTAAACAATGTCAGCAAATAACAAAAGAGTATGTAGAGTTTCATCTATCTTGTGTGTGTATAAAATATTATATATATTTTAGGATACTTCTGGGATTACAGGGAATTTTTTTAAAAATCATTTTGCCATTAACTTATACTAAACTTGTACAATAGTTCTGTGTCAAAAAGAAGTAAATAAAAAGGTAATGTGAAGGCAAATAATGATAAAAATAATTTTGTGCCTATGCAAAATAATGAGGGCAGATATTTAAGATACAGCCATACATTGTCTTCAAAATCTAACTCCATAAATCAGACCAATAAACAACTTTATAAAGAGATACTACGTCAAATGGATTAATGCATTCAGTGTATTATCATTTTCCTTTGGCTCTAAAATAAGTCATGTACAACAACCATACATTTATTAAGGAGATCAGTGATGTCAACTAGATTTTAAAAGGGTCCATACTAGGCTAGCAGGCATTATTGATTCATTTTCATGAGCATAAAAGGGGTATCAGGTATCACAATTCCTATCTCCAGTGGCTTTGCTCCTGGCAAACCACAAACAAGCTGTCTCCACAATTAAATTTAAAAGTACTTAACTATGCACTTGCCTAAGTGAGCGCAAATATAGGAGAAAATCTACTCTGATGAAGCTACTCTCATTTCTTTTGTGGTCTAGCCAAGGGAATAACAGAAGGGAACATATCATTCTCCCTGATGTGCTTTGCTTTCCTTCTGATTGATTTTTCACGATTACTAACTTATCTCTTTATATGATTAGGACATGAAGAATAGGCTGCTTAGAAGAACTCTTAATAGCACAAATTAACCTTGCCTTTGTTAATTTATTTGATAAAATTTCTCTTCATTAAGGTGATTCCTTACACACAAGCTTTGAGATTTATCACACTGTGGGAGGGCATTAAACTTACCAGCTTCCATCTCTTTCCTACCCACTCCCACTCCTACTTCATTCTTGAAGTACTTTAAGGAATGAAAATACTTAGAGCGCTTTCATTCTTTAAGACATAGAACAAAAAAGCCTCCTTTGTATTATAGTTGTCTTCACACCTTTAAAATATGAGTTACTCCCTCCAGTGGCTTCCCATACTTCAATATGTATTACATTATATTTTATTTTAGCGTGTATAACATTATACACTCACATGCTCCATAACATTCTGCCAATGACAGCATATATAACTGGATCATATAAGATTATAATAATGTATTTTTAGTGCACCTTTTCTGTTTAGACATGTTTAGATACACAAATAGTTACCATTGTGTTACAATCTCCTAGAGTATTTAGTACTATACAAGTACTACATTTATGCTACTCAAGTTTGTAGCCTAGGAACTATAAGATATACCATATAGCCTGGGGTGTAGTAGACCATATCACCTACATGTATGTGAGTACATTCTTTGTTATTTACATAACGATGAAATTGCCCAACAATGCATTTCTTAGACAGTACCTGCATTAAGTGACACAAGACTTTTTTATATTTATTGATTTACAGCTCTATCTCTTGTGAATTTCTCACAAGAAAGACCACACAATTCTTATGTGAGTTCCTGCTGTCTTCAAAAAGCTCAATAGATGTTTATTAGTAAAATGAAGGAATAGGAAGATGACATAAAATCCCAGAGGAGCTAAACCTCAGAACTCTAATTCTACATCCTGGTTCTCTTTGCTTTTTAAGGTAGAATGTATACCAAGACTTAAATAGTAGTCATAGTATAGAAAGCTTTCTTGGGGAAGCATTAAGAAATAGTTCACCCAATTGGGTGATAGTCCCGGTCAGCTGCAAAGTGAAGAGAATGGCATCTATATTCTCCTGTAAGTATAGAATTCCTTCTCTTCCTTCTACTTCTGCATACTCATGAAGGGGGACAAATTTCCCTATCCTAATTGAGTATTAAATTTATTTTTAATTTTCTCATTTTATTCATCATTTTTTGCCTTGTTTTTTCCTTTTGCTTTCCTTTTTCTCCTCTTTTTCTATTTTCTCTTCCATAATCCAACTTCTAGGGAAGAAAAGAAGAATGCTTTGCAAAGTGGGTGGGGAGAGACAGGACCTAAAGTAGATAATTTATATTTCATTTTTTCATTACCCTTTAGGCCTCATTCCAAAATTATGATAAATTTTCATCCTCAAAAGTATCATTTGGAAACGTAAAAAATATTGAAGATGGTGGCTCAAGCCTGTAATCCCAGCACTTTGGGAGGCCGAGACGGGCGGATCACGAGGTCAGGAGATTGAAACCATCCTGGCTAACATGGTGAAACCTTGTCTCTACTAAAAAATACAAAAAACTAGCCGGGTGAGGTGGCGGGTGCCTGTAGTCCCAGCTACTCGGGAGACTGAGGCAGGAGAATGGCGTAAACCCGGGAGGCAGAGTTTGCAGTGAGCTGAGATCCAGCCACTGCACTCCAGCCTGGGCGACAGAGCGAGACTCCATCTCAACAACAACAACAACAAAATATTGAAGACAAGAATATTTTGTCTTGGTTTGTATGGTTTGACTTCAAATTTTTCTGTTTTTGTCTTGAAGACAAGAATAATATACAGTTTGACTTCAAATTTGTCTGTTGTGAGAAAGGAAAAATGACTATTTCATGCTTATTAGGAGAAACAGAGGTATACCAGTTCAACAATATAGATTGTTAAAGATTTTTCTTTTACTAGTAACAAATTATCAAAAACATTTCTCCTGCAAACATTATAAGAAGACCAGTAGTTGCTATCATACCAAAGGCGTATCCTCTTCTCACCCTTCAAATCAGGGACGGTAGTGGGGCTCTGTGCTAGGGTCCTGGTTGTAACACACCTATAAAATCTCCTCCCTTTGAGCGTACATTTGTCTAAGATGGAAGAACACTTTTTGATTAGGTTGTGTTATGTTAGACCCCATATTAGCCAACTAGAGAGAGGCTCCCTTGCTGGTTTTGACCAAATAAGCTGCCATAGTGTGAGTGGGCCACGAAGCTAGGACCAAAGGGTGTCTTACAGGAGATGAAAATAATCCCTGGCCAACAGCCAGCAAGAAAACACAGGTCTCACTCCTACAACCAGTGTATTAGTCCATTGTCACACTGCTATGAAGAAATACCTGAGACTGGGTAATTTATAAAAGAAAGAGGTTTAATTGACTCACAGTTCCACATTGCTGGGAAGGCCTCAGGAAACTTAGAATCATGGAGGAAGGCAAAGGAGAAGCAGGCACCTTCTTCACAGAGCAGCAAGATGGATTGCACGCTGAGTGAAGGGGGAAGCCCTTATAAAACCATCAGATCTCATGAGAACTCACTAGCATGAGAACAGCATGAGGGAAACTCCCCCATGATTCAATTATCTCTACTTGTTATATCCTCAACACATGGGGACTGTAGGCATTACAATTCAAGATAAGATTTGGGTGGGGACACAGATCCTAATCATATCAACCACAAATAACTGAATTCTTTCCACAACTTGAATGACATTGGAAGGGGACTCCAAGCCTCAGATGAAAGGGTAGACCTAGCCAACACCTGGATTTCAACTTTATGGGATCCTGAACAAGAGACCTAGCTAACTCATGGCAAGACTTGTGATCTACAGAAATTTTGAGATACAGTAATAAATTTAGGCTTTTTGAAGTTACTCAGTCTGTGGTAATGTGTTAAGCAGCAATAGAAAAGTAATGCAAACCCAGCTGAGGACCTCCCACCACTGTGGCTACACTTCTTTTTCTGAGTTGGCAGAGGCTGAGTCAACCCTTGGTGTCCTGCAGTCTGGTGCCAACTGTCATATGTGCAGAACCACTTCTCCCAGGAATCTAGTTTGTGGAAGATGCACTTTCCCAGTTTCCAGTGATGTTGCAAGTCCTTCTGCTTCTCTTTTTTTTTTTCCCCCTTTTTATTTTTCTAAATAAGGATCTGAGAGATAGAGGTCTATGACCAAGCTTATGCTGTCATTTTACTTGAAGTCTTGAATTGCTTTTGAAAAGAAATTACATTAGTTTTAAATTAGACAATGAGCTGACTTTCAAGAGGGGAAAGAAGCCCCTTTTAGAGAATATGTAACTGTCATATATTGCAAGTATCATAATTGGAGATAACAGTATAATGAACAATTTATCATTTAAACCATGATTATTCTTATATGAAATAGGGAAGCATAAATTGAGACCATCCTAGGAAAATTAGAATGTGTGATCAATTGCAATCTTTTAAGAACTAAGATCATGATATTTTAAAATATTTTAAAAGCTAGTTGATTTTACTCATAATATTTTATCTATAAATATTTTAACTAAAGAAACAGTATCAACACAAGAATAAAAAATATTAACAGAAGATATATAATGTAGAAAAGAATTTTCAAAAGTATGTTCCTGGGAACCCTGCTCATGCAGTTAGCTAAAATATGTTTATATACACCACACAATACAACATTATATAGTCAAATAAATTTGAGAGATGTTGGCTTAAACAAAGTTAAAAAAATGTCTTCAGGATTTCTCAGAGCCTTGTTATACACTGAGAAATATTTGCGTTAAGAAATTTCTAGGAGATAGCATAAACAGCACTTCTCAAACTTACATATTCACAAAACATGAGCTGAAACTAAACAAAAGCAGTTTCCAAGGCAGGTGGGAACCAATTTTAATCATGCTTCAACTAATGCCTATGCAAGATCATATTTAATGCCACTTTTGAGTAAAATAGGTGCTTGAAAGTTCTCCTATCTTTCCATTCTTTTCCAGAAATTAATGAATTATTCAAAATGATTTTTAAATCATAGAAAATTTTCAGACACCATCTCCCCAATGGGACTTATATGCTAACCATGTCATATTTACAGAGTTTCATTGTATTTTGTTTTTTTCTGTGTGTAACTTCTAACATCAGCCAAATAACATTTAACCTAAGGTATATATTTAAATCCATGTAATAACTGAGGAATGTAGAGTAGAGAAAGATATGACTTGAAAACTGAGTCTTTATAAAATTGATGACAAAACATAATACCCTCCAGTCTTTATAAAAACATTAATAAACAAATCAGAACTGTAATAGGCACCATTCCTTTTTAGTTTTAATTTTTAAAAGTATTAATGTAAATCTACAAAGTACACAGATATGAATAATACAATTATATCAACAGTTATGACAGTATTGACTAGATGCTGAACATTGTTCTAAATCATTTATACCTATAACAACCCTAGAAGCAGTAACTATCATGACATCTGTTTTTTTTTTTTTTTTTTTAATTTTTATTTTAGGTTTAGGGGTACATGTGAAGGTTTGTCGTGTAGGTAAACTCGTGTCATGAGGGCTTTTTGTACAGATTCTTTCATCGCCCAGGTATTAAGCCTAGTACCCAACAATTTCCACTCCTTTCCCTCCTCCTACTGTCTACCCTAAAGTAGACCCTCATGTCTGTTGTTCTCTTTTTAGTTTTCATGTGTTCTTCTCATTCAGCTCTTGCTTATAAGTGAGAACATATGATATTTGGTTTCCTGTTCCTGTATTGGTTTGCTAAGGATAATAGCCTCCAGTTCCATCCACGTTCTTACAAAAGGCATGATCTCATTTTTTTATGGCTGCATAGTATTCCATGGTGTGTATGTACCACATTTTCTTTATCTAATCTGTCATTGATGGGCATTTAGTTTGATTCCATGTCTTTGCTCTTGTGAATAGTGCTGCAATGAACATTTGTGTGCATGTGTCTTTATGGTAGAATAATTTATATTCCACTGCGTATATACCCGGTAATGATATTGCTGGGTCAAATGGTAGTTCTGCTTTTAGCTCTGTGAGGAATCACCATACTGCTTTCCACAATGTTTGAACTAATTTATACTCCCACCAACAGTGTATAAGTGTTCCCTTTTCTTCACAACCTTGCCAGCATCTGTTATTTTTTGACATTTTTATAGTAGCCATTCTGGCTGGTGTGAGATACTATTTCATTGTATATTTGATTAGAATTTTTCTAACTACCAGTGGTATTGGACTTTTTTCATATGCTTGTTGGTTGCATGTTTGTCTTCTTTTGAGAAATGTCTGTTCATGTCCTTTGACCACTTTTAATGAGGTTGTTTTTCTCTTGTACATTTAAGTTTCGTATAGATGCTGGATATTAGACCACTGTCAGATGCATCATTTGCAAAAAATTTCTCCCATTCTGTAGGTTGTCTGTTTATTCTTTTGATAGCTTCTTTTGCTGTGCAGAAACTCATAAGTTTAATTAGATCCCATTTGTCAATTTTTGCTTTTGTTGCAATTGCTTTTGGTGTCTTTGTCATGAAATCTTTGCTCATTCCCATCTCTAGGATGCTATTGCCTAGGTTGTCATCCAGGATTTTTATAGTTTTGGGTTTTACATTTAAGTATTTAATCTGCCTTGAGTTGATTTTGTATATGGTGTAAGGAAGGGGTCCAGCTTCGATCTTCTGCATATGGCTAGCCAGTTATCCCAGCAGCACTTATTGAATAGGGAGTCTTTTCCCCATGACTTGTTTTTGTAAGCTTTGTCAAAGATCAGATGGCCATAGGTGTGCAGCCTTATTTTGGGATACTCTATTCTGTTTCCTTGATCAATAAAGAACCAATTCTATTGACACTGTCATCTATCTGGTTTCTTATGAATGTCACAGAAGTTTGGGAGATCATCCTATCCAAATTAGATCCCTTATCTGAACTTTGCTTTACTTTTTCCTCAAGATAATTTTCTTTATAACATTTGTTCACTTTGATTTGTAATTTATTTGTTATTTAATATGCCTTCTTCTATTCACCCTTAAGGTTCAAGAAGGCAAAAAAAACAGGTATATTTTCTTCACTGCAGAATTCCCATGGTCTGATATATCTTCAGGCACAAAATCATCATTTAATATATTTTGAAGATTCAAATTAAGTAGTTTATTAGAATAACATTGAGAATTAGTTGTAAATTTCATCCTAATTAGTATAGGGTAGTAGATTCACTTGTCACTAAGGGACTATCCCTCTGCTATAAACTAAATCAGAAACTCCATATTAAAAATAAATACATACACACACACACACACACACACACACACACACACACACACACACACACCATGACATATAGCCTAACTTGAAGCAAATAGAGCTAAATTTCTAGGCTTCCAAAATGAAATAAGGTGGCTAAGGAGAAATTGTCATTGTGGCAGCCTACAAAGTCTTGGTTCTAGATTTCAATGCTGTGCATAAGGAGCTAGTATTCTAGCATGTGCATAGGTCAGAGAAATAATCGAACCTACATAAAGTGGGAAAACTATTAAAGAGAGCTTCACTGAAATGTCCACTCATTTATGTTAAACAGAAGAACTGTATCCATTATTTCCAGGAAGCAGCAAAAATGTTTGCCATCTCATTAGGGATGCTTGCATGAGAAAAAAGTCCCCACCAATAAATCAGAATCCAAGCCCTCATAACCTATAGATATGGATCCAAGTGTATAATACCAGAATGGTACAGAAACTGCAAGCTGAGTACCTGACATGAAGACAATTCCAGGATTACTGACACAAGTAGACGGAGATGCCCAACAAATGCAAATGCAGACCTGCTCTGTAGGGCCACTTTCACAAAGCTGAAGTCAGATAGGGATAGTGCCTCATTAATAGCTCCTTGTAAGAACTGAAAGAACTTTGTGGAGAATAGACTCTAGAAAGGTAAAAGTGGAAGCAGTGAAGGTAGGAGGCTACAGCAGTAGACTAGAAAAGATTCATCACAGTGGTAACTTCAAGCAAGTGGAAAAGGTGAAAACTGGTGGAAGCTGTACAAATTGCAAAGTTGGATCAGACAGCGATTGCTGATAAATAGAAAGTGGTATATGAAAGAGGTCTGTGTGATGTCAGTGATCAAAGCACGAGTCACCAGGAAGAAACAATAATCCTGAAATTGATCACACCCAATAGCAACACATCCAACTATATAAAATCAAAAATGAGAAAACTACTAGGAAAAATTGACAAACTTACAATAATAATGGGTAATTTTAACACATCTATCTTAGGAATTAATATAATTAGCAGGAACAAATCACTAAGCCCGAAAAATATGAAATTACAATATATAAGCCTGACCTAGTAGGCATAAATTGAACTCCACACCCAGCAAATATACAAAGCACTTTCTTTTAAGCACCCATGGAACATGAAAAAAATTCACATACCATAACGGTAGTTTCAATAGATGATGATATTTTCTTACCACAGTGCAATACATTCTTAAATCACTTACAAAAATGTTAAAATGATAGTGTACTCATATATTTGCTTTATCTGATCCTGAGAATAATAAATGCTAATTTGATTAATTAAATTGTTCAGACCTTCACTGTGGATTTTAGGCAACATATCCTGTCATTGACTTGCTATTTCTCCAAGACAACTCAAATAAAAGATTGGTGCAAGTGCCAATTCCATGGTTCAAAAAAAATTTCAAAAAAGATATTCTGCAAGCAAAGCAAGTTCATAATATATTGAAAAATTCCATGTATACATTTGATCCTCTTCTTTACCGATGTTTAAACTGATGTCTCTAATTATCAAATTCCAAAGTTACACCTCACCATAACAGCCCTCTTTCCTCAGAAACCTACACATAGTTCCTAACACAATATAGCACTGAACCATTTATTGATCTGAGAAATTCAGAAGCGGGTGGATGGTTTATATCTAGGATTTGTGAGAAGAGAGAACTTTCTGACACTTACTTTGAAAAAAAAGTAAAATACACTTTTTTAGATTCTGTTTTGATGGTAGAGACTTCATTCTTCAAAGTTCCCCCACAGTGATATACAGGACACAAGAGTCTTTGTGGAGATGTTAGGGTCCTATCATGTGTGGGTACATTTGACCTGAGTTATGGAGCCTTCTGACTTCTGATGCCCACTAGGCAGCACAGCTGATCTTTGTTATCCTCATCACCACTTTTGCCTCATTTAAAAAAAACTTCTAGAGAAGCTGTTCATATCTTTACTACATCTAAATAATTTTCCCCTCTTCTCACCTTACTTGTCTGAAATGGTCCATGAGAGACTAGTTAAAAATAACCTTTTTAGCAGTAAACAGGCATTCTTCTTAAAATGGGAACAAAATAATCCTCACAGGAAAAAAAAAAAAAAAAAAAAAGCACCTCATACTCAGAAACAAAAGATAAAAGCAGGAGGATTTGAAAACTCATCTTTTAAGACACTTAAAAACTGATTTTGAAAACATTTCTAATCATAATTATTCTATTACTTCAGGAAATATTGGGAAAAACCGGAAACTTAAAGTAGTTTTTTACAATATAATTATGCTGAGAAATTTTGAAATTATTAAAGTTGCTCAAGATACTTGATGGAAAATAATACATTAGTACAAACTAAATGACTGAGACATTTCTATTTTAGAAATCTATCATGTGGCATCATAATCCTAGTTCAGTGTTTCATTGTCTTAAATATGACAATACATTTGACACTAAAGGCTTCAAGGGTAACACTTTTTTGCTCATTTGTTTTGCCCCATTTGTAAAACTACTACAATGGTATTTTCAGTGTGGCTGGGCAGATGCTTTGAGTTTAAACCTAATAGCCTCCCCACTTTGAATCTGGAAAGTTGTCAGAATTATGATGGAAATGACATACTTAGGTAACATAAAATTCTAAAATAATTAAGAAGAGTTAAAAATTCAAAAATTCTAGTGAATTTTTAAAAATCCATAATGTTTAATTTGAGTAATTTCTTTACTTGCTATATCAGTTACAGCCCAGGAAGAAAAAAAAAGTCATACACTTAAAAGTGATGATGAAAGATAATATAATGAAGCGGATATTTCTGAAGTATGGACAACTCCCCCGTTAATGAACTAACCCTAAGGAGTGATGAGGTATTACCTGACGTTTAGCCACAGAATAGTGCTGTTACTGTCTCTAGGCCAGAAGTGAATGGTGTTATCAGAGACAGAAAGCTTCAGCCTTAAAAAAATGGGCTGCCCCGCTGGGCACTGTGGCTCACACCTGTGATCCCAGCACTTTGGGAGGCTGACGCAGGTGGATCACCTGAGGTCAGGAGTTTAAGACTAGCCTGGGCAACATGGTGAAACTAAAAATACAAAAATTAGCTGGGTGTGGTGGTGTGCCCCTCTAATCCCAGCTATTCAAGAGGCTGAGGCAGGAGAATTGCTTGAACCTGGGAGGTGTAGGTTGTGGTGAGCCGAGATTGCGCCATTGCACTGGGCGACAAGAGCAAAACTCCGTCCAAAATGAAACAAGGTGGCTAAGGAGAAAGCCTCCCCCCACTGACCAAAACCAAAAAATAAAATAAAATAAAATTTAAAAAAAAGCAGAGAGGTCTGCCTTATGAACCTGCTATCATAAAGCACCGGACATCAAATAGACGTTTCTGGATCAACACCACTGTCACCTGAAAACTAATTAGAAATGCAAATTCCTAAACTCTACTCCATATCTACTGAGTCAGAAACTCTGGGAGTGGGACCAAGAAATCTGGGTTTTATCAGACCCTCCAGGTAAATCAGATGTGCACTTAAGTTTGGGAACCACTGTGTAAGAAGAACAACACAACCAGAACCATGGTGAAGCAGAAAGGGAGTATAATAAATACCCTAAAATATTTTTCCTCCACACCTCCTCTCATCTGCTAGTGCCTCATCTTGGCAAAACTAATTGAAAGTCATAGGCAAGGGAGCCCAGGTGATGTCATACTGATGCAGCTTCCCAGGGCTCAGAGCAAGGCAGAGAAAGTCAGAGCATTGAAAAGGGTGGGGAGAGTGAACAGAGAATAATCAGTAGACCCATCACTCAAAGTAATGTGCCTTTAAAACTATATGACTTTTATTAGTCAAAATTAATGTTTTTATTAACACTCCAAAATTTTGAAATTCTGGGTGAGTGAATAAGAGGATTTAACTTTTCTTAAGATTTCTTTGGCTGGGTACAGTGGCTCAAGCTTGTAATCCCAGCACTTTGGGAGGCTGAGGTGGGTGAATCACCTGAGGTCTGGTGTTTGTGACCAGCTTGGTCAACATGATGAAACCCCATCTCTACTAAAAATACAAAAATTAGCCAGGGATGGTGGCACGCACCTGTAATCCCAGCTACTCTGGAGGCTGAGGCAGGAGAACCACTTGAACCTGGGAGGCAGAGGTGGCAGTGAGCCAAGTTTGCACCATTGTACTCCAGCCTGGAAGACAAGGGCAAAATTCCATCACACACACTCACACACACACACACACACACACATACACAAAGATTTCTTTAATACATAACAATTGTTGAGAGCCTACTATGTCATTTATACCTGGGGCTTTATTTATTGCTATTATATTTGAGTTAATAATTACAAAAGAGATTTAAGCATCCATTTTAGGGATGAAAAAACTAAGATTCAGAGAGGTTAAACAACTTGCTTGAAGTTCCTTAGCTAGTAAGTGGAAGAAATTTAAAACCAGACCTTTTTTGTATCAAAGCCCATGCTCTATGATAAAATAGTGCTACTTACATAAAAATAATTGAGCTGCCGGGCGCGGTGGCTCAAGCCTGTAATCCCAGCACTTTGGGAGGCGGAGGCGGGTGGATCACGAGGTCAGGAGATCGAGACTATCCTGGCTAACATGGTGAAACCCCGTCTCTACTAAAAATACAAAAAAACTAGCCGGGCGTGGTGGCGGGCGCCTGTAGTCTCAGCTACTTGGGAGGCTGAGGCGGGAGAATGGCGTGAACCCGGGAGGCGGAGCTTGCAGTGAGCCGAGATCACGCCACTGCACTCCAGCCTGGGAGACACAGCGAGACTCCGTCTCAAAAAAAAAAAAAAAAAAAAAAAAAAAAAATTAATTGAGCTATGCCATGCATAATCCATTGAAGTTCTTGTAATCAAGGACTAAATTTACTTTATTCCACATGTAAGGTGATCCCTGATTTTCCTAGCAGAGGCCTAATTTATGCATGTTGTCTTGGGATGTCCAGTGTTTGATAATAAACTATATGGTCACTCTCTCAATAAGGTAAATAGACGTGGTGTCTTTTAAAAATGCAATTCTGAATGTGTAGAGAAAATCCAGTTGGATCTCTAGGAGAAGAGATGCTTCTCATTGCACTTGTCAGTTCTATTAGAAAACACAAATTAGACTTCAGTCTTCAAAGGCATTGACTTTCTAAAAAAATGTTTTGGAGGGAGGAATTCTCCATGTTCTGGGACCATATCTTCGTAAGGTTATGGAAATTTAAGGTGGAATTCACTAAAATTAAAAATAAAAATAAAAAGAGCCCCTGTCATCATTACTTAGTATAGAACATTTATTACCATCCCCTAGTGCAGATAATCCATGTGGATGGTATACAGCACATATAATTAAAAGTCTCTGCTTGGAGGTTCTCCGTGATTAATGCCTCAGGTAGGCATTTTGATTCCTATACTAATAGAACCTGACTGGCTCTGAAACGCTGGTGCTGTTCAGGTATCTCAGGAGTAATAAAAGGTTGCTTTTGGCTTATTGCACAATTCCTTGAGTCATTAATTATAGCTGCCCAAAGTGGAAAGTTTATAATTAAACATATAATTTACTCTTCTACTTTTGGATGAAGTAAATTAAGGCAATTAGATTTCTTTTGATTAAGCATATGGAGCCATTTACAAAGTGCACAGGTGTGTACAAGCAGAAGGTAGACTACAAAAACATCTATGTTTCAAGTGTATTTTGTCACTTTGTTGTCACTCTCTGGCTGAAGTAATTATGTTAATCCATTTGAAGTGGATTTCTTTAGTTTCTCTGGTATGCTGCTGCTCTGTTTATTCCTTGGCGTCCTTAGCTACTTAAATAACAGCAAGTACTGATCAGCTACAAGTGTCAGTTAATCACAAAGATAATTTTGGCTAGGAATATCCATATGATATTATTTTGGTGAATATCTACTCTGTCATTTAACCCCCACATACATCCCATAATGCATATGCTAGTTGAAAAACAACTATTGGGAAACAAGTTTTATTTTTTCTCAATTTTATTGCATCAATATTCTTTTTCAATGTTTGCCATCTTCCAAAAAATACATCTATATCCCCACTATTTGTGTTATGTACATCACAGTTCAAACGCAAAGTGCTTTGTTTTCTCTTCAGAATGTGTTTTTCTGGGGAGGAATTTCTCTGTGTCCCACTAGAGAAACAATTTGCATGTCAAAGATAACTATGCCCTGACTGTCAACAGAATTATGACAAAAGTCCTCTACAAAGGCTTAAGTATTTCAACCATGATTTGTATAATTAGTAACTATGCCTCTTACAGAATGTGCTTGTACCTTCCAAATGTATGTACATACTGTTATAAGTAAAACACACCTTATTTTAAAACTACTGAATTTATAAGACTGTTTCTCTTTTTGTATTTTCTAAATCAATAGCTAACCATGTAATTACTACTTACATGTAGTCTACATTTAAAAACTTCAGTTGTCAAATTGAATGAAAGTGATTTCATCTCTGTATGAGGCTCACCTTCAGCTGTCTTCCTTTCTTCATGTGTAGCTGCCAGATACAACCGGTGACTGTAAGCATTACATAAAATGACAACTATTTGTGATGGAAAGACTCCAAGGTGGCCCCCATGATCTTTATATCTTGATATTCACACTCTTACGTGATCCTTTTACCTTATGTGATCCTTTCTACTTGAGTAAAGGCAAGCCCTGTGAACTGCCTTTAATCAATAAAATATGGCAAAGATGATACGATGTCATTTCTATGATTACATTACACAGGTTTGTGACTTCTCCTCTCTGAGAAGATTCTGTCCTTTACTGTCTTTGAAGAAGCAAATGGCTGCATTTGCATATACATAAGATAGGGGTGGTCTCCAACAGACAGGCAGCCAGCAAGAAACTGAAACCCCCAACAACCGCAAGGAAGTGAATTCTGCTAAAACCACATAAGCCTGGAAATGTATCTTCCCAGTCAACCTTGAAATGAGACCCAAGCACTGGCCAACACCTTGACTGCAGTCTTGTGGGACCCTAAGCAGAGAACCAAGCTAAGTTGTGCCCAGACTTCTAACCCACAAAGACCCATGAGATAATAAATGTGTACTGTGTAAAGCCACTACATTTGTAGTAACACTGTTGCATGGCCACAGGAAACCAACATAGGAGGTAAGAGTGACAGGAAGAAAGCGATCAATGTTAGGGAAGCAGCAACCTCCCTACCAACCAACCCAGCCCAGTTGGAGAAAAGGAGACAACATGCTTTATTCAGAGCAAAAATAAAAATTTAAAAAAATGTAAGGGCAGATAAATTCCTGTGAATACCTGCTGGAATTTACAATCTGGATCCTCATCCCATTCCAATCCAATGTTTCCTGATGATTCAAAGGGATCTGCATTAATGAAAGTATCCTGAGCAGCTAGAATTACTGTTTCAATAGGCTTTTCATACTCTGGAAGATCATCAAAAAGATCCTGTCTCAAAGTAGAGACTGGGTTAAGAACAAAGCTGGAGGCATCACGCTACCTGACTTCAAACTATACTACAAGGCTACAGTAACCAAAACAGCATGGTACTGGTACCAAAACAGAGATATAGACCAATGGAACAGAACAGAGTCCTCAGAAATAATACCACACATCTACAGCCATCTGATCTTTGACAAACCTGAGAGAAACAAGAAATGGGGAAAGGATTCCCTATTTAATAAATAGTGCTGGGAAAATTGGCTAGTCATAAGTAGAAAGCTGAAACTGGATCCTTTCCTTACTCCTGATACGAAAATTAATTCAAGATGGATTAGAGACTTAAATGTTAGACCTAATACCATAAAAATCCTAGAGGAAAACCTAGGTAGTACCATTCAGGACATAGGCATGGGCAAAGACTTCATGTCTAAAACACCAAAAGCAACGGCAACAAAAGCCAAAATTGACAAATGGGATCTAATTAAACTAAAAAGCTTCTGCACAGCAAAAGAAACTACCATCAGAGTGAACAGGCAACCTACAGAATGGGAGAAAATTTTTGCAATCTACTCATCTGACAAAGGGCTAATATCCAGAACCTACAAAGAACTCAAACAAATTTACAAGAAAAAAACAAACAACCCCATCAAAAAGTGGGCAAAGGATATGAACAGACATTTCTCAAAAGAAGACATTCATACAACCAACAGACACATGAAAAAATGCTCATCATCACTGGCCATCAGAGAAATGCAAATCAAAACCACAACGAGATACCATCTCACACCAGTTAGAATGGTGATCATTAAAAAGTCAGGAAACAACAGGTGCTGGAGAGGATGTGGAGAAATAGGAACACTTTTACACTGTTGGTGGGATTGTAAACTAGTTCAACCATTATGGAAAACAGTATGGCGATTCCTCAAGGATCTAGAACTAGATGTACCATATGACCCAGCCATCCCATTACTGGGGATATACCCAAAGGATTATAAACTATGCTGCTATAAAGACACATGCACACGTATGTTTATTGCAGCACTATTCACAATAGCAAAGACTTGGAATCAACCCAAATGTCCATCAGTGACAGATTGGATTAAGAAAATGTGGCACATATACACCATGGAATACTATGCAGCCATCAAAAAGGATGAGTTTGTGTCCTTTGTAGGGACATGGATGCAGCTGGAAACCATCATTCTTAGCAAACTATCACAAGAACAGAAAACCAAACACCGCATGTTCTCACTCATAGGTGGGAACTGAACAATGAGATCACTTGGACTCGGAAAGGGGAACATCACACACCAGGGCCTATCATGGGGAGGGGGGAGGGGGGAGGGATTGCATTGGGAGTTACATCTGATGTAAATGACGAGTTGATGGGTGCAGCACACCAACATGGCACAAGTATACATATATAACAAACCTGCACGTTATGCACATGTACCCTACAACTTAAAGTATAATAATAATAAATAAAATAAAAAAAGAAAAAAAACAAAGTAGAGACTGGGGAAGCAGCAAGCTCAGCTATGATTTTTCCAGCTAGCACTACTGTAGGGGCAGAATGGGCTGCTCCAGAAGATGTATTTTCTCCTGTGGCTCCCGCAGTGCATGAGCCAATCATATTTTTGGCCTGAACTTTCCTTAGGGGATGTACTAATTAGAGAAGCCTTGATAAATCACAAGGGTAAGAATGAGGAGCTAAGAAAGTAAATTAATCCCCATGGTATGGATCATATTTACCAAAGAAATATTAGAATAAATAAGACCTCACTACTAGAATATAATTTGCTAATACATACGTTGGTGACTTCCAGTTTCAGCTCTGATGAATAAAGAGCTTAGAAGTCAACACTCCTGTCTTACAACAAGAATAATTTTCTTAGACCTAGTAGAGAATCGAGGTTTCTGGGTAAACTATCACCCTGAAGTCTGTAGAGATTTATGAATATAGAGTCACAGGAAACATCTGCTTACCTGAAGTATATGCCATTGGAGCCATGAGATGGTAGCAACACATAAATGGTAACTTTTGACAGATTTCTAAAGGTTGAACATGGACTAGCATAACAGTAAGAAATTCCTAATGGCAAAAAATTGCGTAAGTTTTACATTCAGTAAAACCACCAGGTTGTTAGTGTGAAGAGCTAAGAAAGGCTATTTCCAGGCTTGGACTAGGAAAAAAGAAAAGTAACCACTAGCCCAGGTGCTGTGGCTTATGCCTATAATCCCAGCACTTTTGGAAGCTAAGGTAGAAGTATTACTGGAGCCCAGGAGTTCAAGACCAGACTAGGCATAGTGAGACCTTGTCTTTGTCTCCACACACACACACAAAATTTAAAAATTAGGGGGGTGTGTTGGCATATCCCTGTAGTTCCAGCTACTCAGGAGACTGAGGCAGGAAGATTGTTTGAGTCCAGCAGTTTGAGGCTGCTGCCATTAGCTATTATCATGACACTGCACTCCAACCTGGGCAACAAAGCAAGATCCTGTCTTAAATTAAAAAAGGAAAAAGGAAAGAAAGAAAAAGGAAAAGTAACCATTGATAAATACTATTCCCGCAGTGTTCTCCATGGCAATATCTACACTCCAGGGAAAAAGATTTTACCATAGCCTTATCTCACCGGGGGGAAAGGCATTTCCCAACTCAAACCTCCGCTAGCTTTTTTATCTTACCAAATGGAGTGGAGTAGAGCTAAGAAACACTTGTAAAGCCTACAATCCAAGGACCCAGGGCCACTAAAAAGCTGAGAATTGGTCACATTATAGAATGTTTCCTTTCCACCAAAAATTACCACTACTCCAACAGCCTCCAGTATAACAACAGCAGATAACAGCTAAAAGAGGTACAAAATCTATCTAACAAGCTCTTTGGGCAGCCAAATGCAACAGATAAAAACACAGACACCAGAAGAGTTTGAGGCTTCTGGCATCTATATCTACAAGCAAACATTAAAACACAGCTTAAGTACTAGCCAGATTAACATAAAACCATACACTAATGGCCTTTTAAGTCACAGTTTCTATTACCTATATCATGTGCAGCTTTCAAAAAATTAAAAGGAAAGTAAAAGACAAGAAAAAAAACACAGTCTAAAGAGATAAAGCAAGCATTAGAATCTGATTCAGACAGGGCACAGATTTTGAAATTATCAGGCAGGGAATTTAAAATGATTATAAGTAATATGTTAAAAGCTCTAATGGAAAAATGTAGACAATATACAAAAACAGGGGAGTAATGTAAGCAAAGACAAAGAAACTCTAGGAAAACATAAAAGGAATACCAGAACTCAAAAATACTGTTGCAGAATGATGAATGTCTTTGATGGGCTCATCATGGGCCACTGGACATGGACATGGAAAGGCTCACTGAGCCTGAAGATATGTCAGTGGAAACTTATCAAGCTGAAATGCAAAGAAAAAAAAAGTGTGAACAAAACAGGACAAGAAATCCAAGGACAATTTCAAAAGGTGTAACAGAAGTGTAATTGGAATATCGAAAAGAGAAGGAAGAGAGAATGGAGAAGACGAAATATTCAAAATGATAATGGCTAAGAATTTAACTAAACTCATAACAGACAGCAAACAACAGATCCAGAATGCACAAAGAACTCTAAGCAGCCTAAACATAAACAAAAAGCAAACCCTATGTCTATGCATATCATATTCACATCGCAGAAAGCAAATGGAAAATGGAAAATCTTGAAAGAAGGCATAGGAAATTAAAAAAAAAAAAAAAAACTTACCCAGAGAGAAACAATGAAAAAATTTACATTAGAATTCTTAATATATACCATTCAAACAAGAAAGGAGTTAAATATTTAACATTTTGAAAGAATGAAACCACCATTCCATAATTATATATTCAGTAAAGTAATCCCTCAAAAGTTATGAAGGAATAAAGGCTCCTCATAGAAACAAAAGCTAAGGGAATTTATTGCCAGTAGACCTGCCCACTGAGAAATCTGAAACATTCTTTAGGGAGAAGGAAAATGATATAGGCCAAAAACTAAGATTACCCAAAGAAAAGAAAGTATCAGTAAAGGAATACATGAAGGTAAAATAAAATCTTTTCTTTTTTCTTATTAATTTCTTATTAAGTTATTACTGATAGCTTAATTTCTAATTAATAATTGATCCAAAAGAAAAAAGTTTGTTTAAAGTTATAACAGCAACAATGTAGTAGACGGTTATAGCATATGGATAAGTAGAATGAACAATGACAATGCCATAAGGAATGCGAAAAGAGAACTGAAAATTCTCTATTACAAAGTGGCTGGAGGCACACAGCAGGAGGGGACAGGGTCAGACTTAGGAATGGTGGCCTTCATATTCTACAGCTGACAATTAGCTGCCACCTTTCACAGCCATCAGTCCCAGACCAGATCATAGTATAGTCTACTGCCCAGGTTCTGGGAATTTCTGAACTGTTTAATAACCAATAACTCCAAGTACAGCAGCAACAGCAAAGGAATCTCTCATTACATGAATATATGAATATGAAATTGTTGCAAGAAGCTGGTATCTCCCTTCCAAAGGATATGTGGCAAAGTCACCAGATGAAGCTGACGCAATTGTCAAAAAAATTAGGTTCTAAAGATGTGATAATGGCACAGAGTTTTGCTTGTGGTAGAGAAAAAGGAACATTTGAAAGCAGTCCCAAAAGAGGAGTGAAGGTAGTTTTCTCTCAAGAAGCAAAAGCTGTTTCCTCTCAAATAATTGGGAAAAAGTTGTTTACCAAGCAAACAGGAGAAAATGACAAAATATGCAATCAAGTATTGATCTGTGAGCAAAAATATCCCAGGAGAAAATACTCCTTTCTAATAACAATGGAAAGGTCATTTCAAGGTCCAGTATAAACAGGAAGTTTGCAAGGTGGTGTCAACACTGAAGATGTTTCTGCTGAGACTCCTGATGTAATAAAGAATCTATTGACGTCGTAAAGGCATCAAACACGAACAAGCTTTCCAGCTTGCGCAGAATATAAGATTTCCATCTAATATTGTGGATTCTGTTGCAGAAAACATGGTCAAGCTTTACAATCTTTTTCTGAACTACAACACAACCATGATAAAAATAAGCCCAATGGTATAAGATTCAGATGGAGCTCTGTTATGTTTGGATGCAAAGATCAGTTTTGATTCTAATTCAGCCTATCACCAGAAGATCTTTGATCTACAGGACTGGACTCAGGAAGATGAAAGGAACAAAGGTGAAGCTAAGCCACATCTCACCTACACTGGCCTCAGTGAAAAAATAGGCTGTCTAGTAAATGGTGCTGGTTTGGCTATAACCACAATAGATATAACACAACTTCATAGACTACAACCAGCTTCCTTGTTGTTCACGGTAGTGCTACAGTCCATCAAGTAACAGAATCATTTACTCTTATCACTTCAGATAAAAAGAGGTACTGGCTATTCTGGTCAACATTTTTGGAGGAATCACTTGATGTTATGTTATTACACAGGGTTTAGTTCAGGCGGTGAAAGATTTTGAAATTAAAATACCTGTCGTGGTACATTTACAAGTTCACTAGTTAATGATGCTAAGGCACTAATAGCAGAAAAGCTACTAGAATGGCTTTAAAGCTCTCTGAAATAGTGACCTTAGTCAAGCAAACCCATGTGTATATATAATGTAAGTTGCCAACATGATCTTAAAAAGCCAGTGAATGGCTGAAAATGTTAATTGTGCTATAATCATTGAAAATACTATGTTCTGTGTTATTGTTCTTTTTCTTTTTAGTGTGGGAAGATGGTAATTGTGATCTAAGCACACAAACTTTCAGAAGCATTTGGTCTGCATTTCATTCTACTATTCAGAATGGACTATTTATATAAAGAACATATAATGCAGGTGTCTAGTTTTATCAGTCTTTTTCACTTCTACAGAATATCACTTGCAATATGCCTGTTTATATTGTTGAATATAAAGTTCTACATTGACAAGAGTCCTACAAACAAAATAAATATGAAGAAAAATAACAAAATTGCTGGACTACTCTTTTAAAAAGAGGTAAAATTTATAGATTAAGGGAAGAGATAAAATAGAATAATAGAAAATGCTCAATTAAAATTAAAAAGGCAGAAGAGAAATTTAAAAAAGTATAACAAAATAGTTAAAAGCATGGTAGATATTAAGCTGACTACACCAATAATTACTTTAACTGTGAATGGTCTAAATACACCAATTAAAAGATAGACTGTCAGAGTAAATGAAATATACAAGACACACCTGTACATTCTACAAGAAACCCACTTTCAATACAAAGACTCAGATAGGTTAAAGAGATGGAGAAAGATATACTATGCTAACACTAATCAAAAAAAAGAAAGAAAAGAGGAATAACTATTGTATTAGTCAGGATTCTCTAGAATAACAATAGTAATAGGATAGATGTATGTATAAAGGGGAGTGTATTAAGGAGTATTAACTCACATGATCACAATGTCCCACAACAGTTCATCTGCAAGTTGATGAGCAAGGAAGTCAGCCTAAGCCCCAAAGCTGAAGAACCTGGAGTCCAACGTTCAAAGGCAGGAAGCATCCAGCACAGGAGAAAGATACAGGCTGGGAGGCTAAGCCTGTCTAATTTCTTCACATTCTTCTGCTTGCTCTTTATTCTGACAGCTGATTAGATGGTGCCCACTCAGATTGAGGGTGGATCTGCCTCTCCCAGTCCACTGACTCAAATGTTAATCTCTTTTGGCAATATCCTCACAGACACACCCAGGATCAATAATTTGCATCCTTCTATACAATCAAGTTGACACTCAGTATTAACCATCACAACTATGTTAATTTCAGACAAAGCAGACTACAGAACAAATAAAATTTTGGGGAACAAATAAAGGCATTGCATAAGAATAAAGGATTCAGTTCTATAAGAATACAACAATCTTTAACCTGTATGCAATGAAGAAGAGATTATCAAAGTAAGTGAGGTAAAAAACGGAAAGAACTACCATTAAACTACCATTGAAATTCTTCAGAGAATTAGAAAAAAACTACTTTAAAATTGATATGGAACCAAAAAAGAGCCCATATAGCCAAGACAATCCTAAGCAAAAAGAACAAAGTTGGAGGCATCACGCTACCAGACTCCAAATTACAAGACTACAGTAACCAAAACAGCATGGTCCTTATATAAAAACAGACACATAGACCAGTGGAAGAGAATAGAGAACTCAGAAATAAGACTACACATCTATAACCATCTGATCTTCAACAAACCTCACAAAAATAAGCAATGGGGAAAGGATTCCATATTTAATAAATGGTGGTGGGAGAACTGGCTAGCCATATACAGAAAATTGAAACTGGACACCTTCATTAAACCTTATACAAAAATTAACTCAAGATGAATTAACAACCTAACTGTAAAACCTAAAACTATAAAAACCCTGGAAGAAAATATACGTAATACCATTCAAGACATAGTCACAGGCAAAGATTTCAGGACAAAAATATTAAAAACAATTGCAACAAAAGCAAAAATTGACAAATGAGATCATATTAAACTAAAGAGTTTCTGCACAGCAAAAGAAATTATCATCAGAGTGAACAGGCAACCTACAGAATGGGAGAAAATTTATGCAATCTATCCATCTGACAAAGGTCTAATATCCAGAATCTACAAGGAACTTACACAAATTTATGACCAAAAAAAAAAAAACATGAAAAAGAGGGGAAAATACATAAACAGATGCTTCTCATAAGAAGACATTTATATGTCCAAAAAACATAGGAAAAAAAGCTCAACATCACTGATCATTAGAGAAGTGCAAATCAAAATCACAGTGAGATACCATCTCATGCCAGTCAGAATGGCCATTATAAAAGTCAAGAAACAACATATGATGGTTAGGCTGTGGAGAAATAGGAACACTTTAACGCTGTAGGTGGGAATGTAAATTAGATCGACCATTGTAGAAGACACTGTGGTGATTCCTCAAAGACCTAGAACCAAAAATACCATTTGACCCAGCAATCCCATTTACTGGGTATATACCCAAAGGAATATAAATCATTATAAAGATACATGCATGCGTATGTTCATTGTGGCACTATTCACAATAGCAAAGACAAAAAATCAACCCAAATGGCCCTCATTGATAGACTGCATAAAGAAAATGTGGTACATATATGCCATGGAATACTATGCAACCATAAAAAGGAATGAGATCATGTCCTTTGCAGGGACATGGGTTGAGTTGGACACCATTATCTTCAGCAAAGTTGGACACCATTATCTTCAGCAAACTAACACAGGAACAGAAAACCAAACACTGTATTTTCTCACTTATAAGTGGGAGCTGAACGATGAGAACATGTGGACACAGGAAGGTGATCAACACACACTGGGGCCTTTCAGGGAGTTGGGAAAAGGGAGAACATCAGGAAAACAGCTAATCCATGCTGGGCTTAATACCTAGATGATGGGTTGATAGGTGCAGCAAACTACAATGGCATATGTTTACCTATGTAACAAACTTGGACATCTTGTGCATGTATCCCAGAACTTAACATACATACATACATATGTATATACATATATGTGTGTGTGTGTGTGCGCGTGTGTGTGTGTATTTTGTGTCGCTCTGTCACCCAGGCTGGAGTACACTGGCGTGATCTCAGCTCACTGCAAGCTCTGCCTCCTGGGCTCAGGCCATTCTCCTGCCTCAGCCTCCCAAGTAGCTGGGACTACAGGCATCCGCCACCATGCCCAGCTAACTTTTTGTATTTTTAGTAGAGACGGGGTTTCACAGTGTTAGCCAGAATGGTCTCGATTTCCTGACCTCATGATCCATCCGCCTCAGCCTCCCAAAGTTCTGGGATTACAGGCATGAGCCACCACACCCAGCCAACATATATATTATAATATAATTAATATAATATAATGAAATAACTAAAAGGAAAAGTAGGCAAATCTACTTTTATAGTTGAAGAATTCAGTACCTCTCCTCTCTATCAGGAATCAATAGAGACAACAGGGAGAAATCAGTAATATATTAATAGTTTAACTGAACAACATTATCAATCAGCTGGACTGATTATGTTTGTAAAATATTTTATTCAAGAACAGTAGAATAACCATTCTTCTCAAGCTCACATAAATCATTCATTAAGATAGTCCACATTCTGGACCATAAAACATAATAGATTTAAAAGAATAGAAACCATACAAAGTATGCTTTCAGGCCACAATGGAAAAAAACTAGAAGTCAATAGCAGAAAAATAGCTGACATTTTTCAATCTCCAAATATTAAATAACAAAATTATAAATAATACATGGATCTAAGAAGATAATTTAAAGCTATTTTAACTAAATGAAAATAAAAATACAACTTATCAAAATTTTTGGTACGCAATGAAAGCAGTGCCTATAGGGAAACTTATGGCAGTGAACACATATCTTAGAAAATAAAACAATATATAAAAGTAATGATCTAAATTTTCACTTTAAGAAACTAGAAAAGGAAGGGAAATTTAAGCCTAAAGCAAGAAGAAAATAAATAATAAAAGAGCATAAATCAGTAAAATAAAAAACCAGAAAAATAGAAAAAAATTAAAAATGGAAATTCTGCTTATTCTAAAATATAAGCAAAATTGATAAGCCTCTAGCCTAATTATCATGAACACACCACACACACACACACACACACACACACACACACACACACACATACATAGAAAACACAAATTACCAATATCAGAAATAAAAAAGTGGTCATTACTACCAATCTCATGAACATTAAAAGAATAATAAAAAATATTATTAATAACTCTTGTCCCCAAATTTGATAACAGAGATGAAATGGACCAATACCACAAAAGACACAAACTACCAATATTTACACAAAAAGAAATATGGAAATCTAAATAGGGCTATATATTAAGAAAATTGAATCAAAAATTAACAGCTTTCCAAAGGAAAAAGCCACAAGCCAGATGGTTTCACTAGTAAACTCTACCAAACATTTGAGGCAGAAACAAAACCACTTCTCTACAGTCTCCTCCAGAAAGAAACAGAAGCAGATAAAAAATCTTCCTAATTTTTTTTGTAAGACTAGCATTGTGTTAATACTAAAACTAAAGATATTAGAATAAAGAAAAACTAGGGACCAATGTCTCTCATGACCATAAATACAAACATTCTCAACAAAATATTCACAAATCAAATTCAACAACATATAAAAGAATTAAACACCATGATAGAATGAGATTTATTCCAAGTATGCCAACTAGTTCGACATTCAAAAATCAATTAGTAGAATTCATGACATAAACAAGCCAAAGAATAAAATTCCATAAATATATCAATAGCTGTAGGAAAAGCATTTGACAAATACAAAGACCCAGCCACACATGACAAGACACTCAGCTAACTAGGAATACAGGTGGACTTCTTCAAATGATGAAGAATGCCTTCAAAAAACTACATGGTGTAGAACTGGACACTTCCATTTTAAGATCAAAATACAGGCAAAATTTTGATTTTTTTTACCATTGCTATTCAACATCATAATGGGAATCCTAGCCAATGCAATAAGGCAAGAAAGAGAAATAAAAGGTCTAGAGATTGAAAAGGAAGTAACCAAATTGTCTTTGTTTTTAAATGACATGATTGTTTATGTAGATAATCCCAAAATCGATTTATACATACACAGATACAGACACTCAACTGCTGGACCTAATAAGAGAAAATAGCAAGGTTGCAGGATGAAAGGTTAATAAACAATAATGAATGTTTTCCTATATACCTGCAGTGATCAATTGGAATTTGAAATTATAATACCATTTATAGGAGTATGAAAAAGTAAATACTTAGGTGTAAGTCTAACAATATATGTACATTATATGTAGAAAACAAAATTCTAATAAAAGAAATTAAAGATCTAAATCAAAAATACAGACCATGTTTATGGATTGGAAGATGATTATGGAAAGATATCAATTTTTCCAAATTTGATTTATAGATTTATTGCAATCCCAATAAAAATCTCAGCAAACTACTGTATAAATACTGGCAAAATAATTCTAAATATTTTATGGAATGACAAAAGACATGGAAGAGTCAAAATATTATTGAAGATGAACTAAGTTGGAGGACCAACACTACCTGATTTCAAGACTTATACAGGTGCAGTAATCAAGACAGTATCATATTGATGAAAAAATAAGCAAATAGATCAATAGAATAGATTAGATAGAGCCTAGAAATAGACTCACACAAACATAGCCAATTAATCTTTGACAGAGGTCAAAGACAATTCAATGCAGAACAAATAGTCTTTTCAACAAATGCTTCTTGAATAATTGGATATCCCTATATAAAGAAAAACAAAAAACAAAAAACCAAACAACAAAAACAAAAGCCTAGAAATATATCTTAGGCAGAAATTAACTCAAAGTGGGTCATAAAAATAAATGTAAAACACAAAAGTAAAAAATTCTAAAAACAAATCACAGGAGAAAACTTAAGTGACCTTGAATTGCGCTATATGTTGTCAGATACAACACTAAATCACAAGTCTTGAAAGAAAAACAAATGACTGGTTAGAATTTAATAAAATTAAAAACTTCTCCTATGCAAATGATACTGTTAAGAGCAACGAAAAAAAGTCATAGACTGAAGGAAAATATTGGCAAACACATATCTGGGAAAATCAGTATCCAGAATAGCAAAGAACTAGGCTTCCAGAATAGCAAAGAACTCTTAAAGTTCAACAATAAGAAAACAAATACCCTAATTTAAAAATGGGCAAAAAATCTAAATGGATATAGCATTATAAAAAATACATAGATGAAAAGTAAGTATAGAAAAATATTTGTAACTTTATTTCTCATTATGGAATTGATAATTGAAACAGACATAAGATTGTCTAAAATCTATAAAAATGACAGTACCAATTGCTGATGAGGATGTGGAGCAACAGGAACTCTCATTTATTGTTGGTGAAATGCAAAATTGTGTCTCCCCTTTTGAAGACAGTTTAGGTATTTTTTACAAAGGTAAAAACAGTCTTCCATAGAATTGATCAGTGGTGCTCCTAGATATTTAACCAACTGATTTAAAAACTTCTGTCACACAAAACCTGCATATAAATATTTATAGCATCTTTATTTGTAAGTGCCAAACTTTCAAGAAACCAAGATGTCCTTCAATCAGGGGAAGCAATAAATAAGCTGTGACATATATATTATCAAATTATATGATATTTTGAAAAAGGAAAATCTAGAGACAGTAAAAATATTAGTTGTCACCAGGAGTTTAGGGGAAGTTGAATAGTGATACAAAGGGGAATTTTGGGGGTTGTGAAACTATTTTTAGAGACTATGATTGTGAGTATTATGACACTCTGCCTTTGTCAAAGTCTCAAAATACCTATAACACAAAAAGTAAACTGTAATGGATACAAATTTAATTTTAAAATGTAATTTTGGTAGTCAAAGAAATTCCAAAATGGATGCAAAATATGACAAAACAATCCAACTGAATTACAAATGCATGACATAATCTCACTTAATGGGCTGGGGCAAAAGGAGCTTATGTAAGTAACTTTATGCTCCAATAGAGAAGAGCATAATTATCTTGTGTGTGTGGTTGATAATTTTAATTTTATTTATTTATTTTTCCAACTTTTATTTTAGATTCAGGGAATATATGTACAGATTTGTTACCTGAGTATATTGTGTGATTTTGAGGTTTGGGTTATGGATGATTCTGTTACCCAGGTACTGAGCATAGTACCTAATAGTTAATTTTTCAACTCTTATCTCCCTCTCCCCTCTAGTGTCCCCCAGTTTCTATTGTTGCCACCTTTATGTCTATGAGTACTCAAGTTTAGCTCCCTCTTATAAGTGAGAATATGCAGTATGTTTTAAGTTTCTGCATGAATTTGTTTTGATTAATGGTCTCCAGCTACATCTATGTTGCTGCAAAGGACATGATTTCATTCATTCTTATGGCTGCATAGTATTCCATGGTGTATATGTACCAAATTTTCTTTATCTAATTCACCATTGATGGGCACCTAGGTTGATTCCATCTCTTTCCAATTGTGAATACTGCTGTGATGAACATGCAAGTGCATGTGTATTTGTGGTAGAAAGATTTGGATATATATATATATGTGTGTATATACACATATACATACACACACACACACTCACTCACTCCTCGGTAATGGGATCACTGGATCAAATGGTAATTATTAGTTCTTTGAGAAATCTCCAAACTGCTTTTCATAGTGACTGAATTAATTACATTCCTACCAACCGCGTATAAGCATTGCCTTTTCTTCACAGCCTTGCCAGCATCTACTTGATAGTTCGTTTGTTTGACTTTTTAATAATCACCTTTCTAACTTGTGTGAGATGGTATCTCATGTACTTTTGATTTCTATTTCTCTGATGATTAGTGATGTGGAACATTTTTTCATATGTTTCTTGGTCACTTGCATGTCTTTTCTCTTTTGAGAAGTGTCTGTTCATGTCTTTTGCCCATTTTTAAATGGGGTTATTAGTTTTTTCTTGTTCAGTTGCTTAAGTTCCTTATAGATTCTGTATATTAGATCTTTGTTAGATGCATAGTTTGAAAATATTTTCTCCCATTCTATAGATTTTCTGTTTATGCTGTTGATAGTTTCTTTTACTGAGCAGAAGCTCTTTAGTTTAATTAGGCCCCACTTGTCAATTTTATTTTTTGTTACAATTGCTTTTGAGGACTTAGACATAAATTATTTTCCAAGGTCAATGTCCAGAGTGGTGTTTCCTACATTTTCTTCTAAGGTTCTTATAATTTGAGGTCTTCCATTTAAATATTTAATTCCTCTTAATTTTTGTATATGGTGAAATGTAAGGGTCCAGTTTCATTCTTCTGTACATGGCTAGCCAGCTAATCCAGCACCATTTATTGAATAGAGCATCCTTTTTCCCTTGCTTATTTTTGTCAACTTTGTCAAGGTCAGGTGGTTATAAATGTGTGGCTTTTTTCAAAGTTCTCTATTTCCTTCCATTGGTCTATTTGTCTGTTTTTGTAACAGAACCATGCTGTTTTGGTTACTGTAGCCTTATAGTATAGTATAGTTTGAAGTCAAGTAATGGGATGCCTCCAAGTTTGTTCTTTTTGTTTAGTATTGTTTTGGCCATTTGGGAACTTCTTTGGTTCCATAAGAATTTTAAACTACTATAGTTTCTTGTATTTCTGTGAAAAATTACATTGATAGGTTGATAGGAATGGCATTAAATCTGTAGTTTGCTTTGGGCACTATGGCCATTTTAACAATATTGATTTTTCCAATCCATGAGCATAGAATGTTTTTGCATTTGTTTTTGTCATCTATGTCTTTTAGCAGTATTTTACAGTTCATGCACAGGTCTCTCACTTCCTTAGATGTATTCCTAGATATTTTATTTTTTCATAGCTATGGTAAATAAAATTGTGTTATTAATTTGGCTCTCAGTTTGAATGTTATTGGTGTATAGAAATGTTACTCATTTTTTGTACATTGATTTTATATTTTGAAACATTACTGAAATTTTTTCCCAGTTCCAGGAGCCTTTTGATACAGTCTTCAGTGTTTTCTAAGTATAGGATCATATCATCCATGAAGAGAGGTAGTTTGACTTCTTCTTTTCCTATTTGTCTTTTCTTTCTCTTGTCTGATTGCTCTGCTTAGGACTTTCAGTACTATGCTGAACAGGAGTGGTGAGAGTGGGCATCCTTGTCTTGTTACAGTTCTCAAGGGGAAAGCTTCCAGTTTTTGCCCATTGAATATGATCTTAACCACAGGTTTGTTATAGATGGCTCTTATTATTTTGAGGTGTGTCCCATCGATGCCTAGTTTCTTGAAGGTTTTTATAATGAAGGTTTTTATAATGAAGGAGTGTTTAATTTCATCAGAAGCTTTCTCTACGTCTATTGAGATGGTCATGTGGTTTTTAATTTTATGTGGTGAATCACGTTTATTGATTTGCATATGTTGAACTAACCCTGCATTCCAGGAATAAAGCTTACTTCATCATGGTGATTTAACCTTTTGATGTGTGTTGAATTCAGTTGGCTAGTATTTTTTGAAGATTTTTGCATCTATGTTCATTAGGAATATTGGCCTATAGTTTTCTTTTTTTTGTTCTGTCTTTTCCAGGTTTTGGTATCAGCGTGATCCCGGCTTTGTACAAAGCACTAAGGAGGAATCTATTATCCTTGATTTTGGGGGGAATATGATATGATTTGGCTATGTCTCTAACCAAATCTGATCTTGAGTTTCCACCTATTGTGGGAGGGACCTGGTGAGAGGTAACTGGATCATGGATGCATGTCTCAACCATGGTGTTCTCATGGTGGGAGATGGGTCTTATGAGATCTGATAGTATTATAAGGGTGAGTTTCCCTGCACATGCTCTTTTGTATTCTTTGACTGCTGCCATTCATGTAAAATGTGACTTGTTCATCCTTGCCTTCCACCATGATTGTGAGGCTTCCCCAGCCACCTGAAACCGTAAGTCTATATTAAACCTCTTTTGTAAATTGCTCAGTCTTGAGTATGTCTTTATCAGCAGTGTAAAAATGGACTAATACAGTAAATTGGTACCAGTAGAGTGAGCTGCTGCTGAAAAGATACCCAAATACGTGGAAGCAGTTTTGGAACTGGGTAACAGGCAGAAGTTGAAACAGTTTGGAGGGCTCAGAAGAAGATAGGAAGATGTGAGAAAGTTTGGAACCCTAGAGATTTGTTGAATGGCTTTGACCAAAATGCTGATAATGATATGGACAATGAAATCTAGGCTGAGGCGGTCTCAGATAGAGTTGAGGAACTTGTTGGGAACTGCAGCAAAGGTGATTCTTGTTATGTTTTAGCGAAGAGACTGGTGGCATTTTGCCCTACCCTAGAGATGTGTGGAACTTTGCACTTGAAAGAGATGATTTAGGGCATCTGGCAGAAGAAATTTCTAATCAGCAAAGCATTCAAGAGGTGACTTGGGTTCTATTAAAGGCATTCAGTTTTATAAGGGAAGCAGAGCCTAAAAGTTCAGAAAATTTATAGCCTGACAATGCAATAGAAAAGAAAATCACATTTTCTGAGGAGAAATTCAAGCTGGCTGCAGAAATTTGCATAAGTAACGAGGATCAGAATTTTAATCCCCAAGACAATGGGGAAAATGTCTTCAGAGCATGTCAGAGGCCTTCATGGCAGTCCCTCTGATCACAGGCCCAGAGGCCTAGGAAGAAAAAGTGGCTTCTAGGGCCGGGCCCTTGTGTTGGGTCCCTGTGCTGTGTGCAGCCCAGGGATCTGACATTCTGCAACCCAGCTGCTCCAGCCATGACTAAAAGGGGTCAATATAGAAATTGAGCCATGGCTTCAGAAGGTGCAAGTCCCAAGCCTTGGCAGCTTCCATGTGGTGCTGAATCTGTGAGTGAACAGAAGTCAAGAACTGGGGTTTGGGAACCTCTGCCTAAATTTCGGAAGATGTATGGAGATGCCTGGATTCCCAGGCAGTTTTCTGCGGGGGCGGGGCCCTCATGGAGAACCTCTGTTAGGGCAGTGCAGAAGGGAAATATTGGGTCAGAGTTCCCACACAGAGTCCCTACTGGGGTACTGCCTAGTGCAGCTGTAAGAAGAAGGGTCCTCCAGACACCAGAATGATAGATCCACTGACAGCTTGCACCGTGCACCTTGAAAAGCCATAGGCACTCAACAGCAGCTCATGAAAGTAGCTGGGAGGGAGGCTCTGCCCTGCAAAGCTACAGGGCCAGAGCTGCCCAAGACCATGGGAACGCACCTCTTGCATAAGCATGACCTGGTTGTGAGGCATGGAGTTGAAGGAGATCATTTTGGACCTTTAAGATTTGACAGCCCCACTGGATTTTGGACCTGCATGGGGCCTGTGGCCCCTTTGTTTTGGCCAATTTCTCCCATTTAGAATGGGTGTATCTACCCAATACCTGTACCCCCATTGTATCTAGGAAGTAACTAACCTGCTTTTGATTTTACAGGCTTATAGGTGGAAAAATCTTGCCTTGTCTCAGATGAGACTTTGGACTGTGGACTTTTGAGTTAATGCTGAAATGAATTAAGACTTTGGGGGACAGTTGGGAAGGCATGATTGGTTTTGAAATGTGAGGACATGAGATTTGGGAGAGACCAGGGGTGTAATGTGGTAATGAGTAATATGGTTTGGCTATGTTCCCACCCAAATCTCATCTTGAATTTCCACATGTTGTGGGAGGAACATGGTGGGAGGATCATGGGGACAGTTCTTTCCCATAATGTTCCCATGGTAGTGGGCGGGTCTCACATGAGATCTGATGGTATTTAAGGGGGAGTTTCTCTGCACAAGCTTTTTTTTGTTTTGTTTTCTTTGCCTGATCCCATCCATGTGAGATGTGACTTGTTCCTCCTTGTCTTCCGTCATGATTGTGAGGCTTCCAAGCCACGTGAAACATAAGTCCATATTAAACCTCCTGCCCAGTCTTGGGTATGTCTTTATCAGTGGCATGAAAATGGACTAATACAAATAGCTTTAGTCGAATAATTACCTGTTCTTTCTTGAATGTCTGGTAGAATTTGACTGTGAATCCATCTCGTCCAAGGCTTTTCTTGGGGTGGTAGGTATTTTATTACTGATTCAGTTTTGGAACTCAATATTGGTCTGTTAAGTGTTTAAGTTTCTTCCTGATTCAACTTTGGAAAGTTATTTGTTTCCAGGAATTTATCCATTTCCTCTAGATTTCCTAGTGTGTGTGCATAGACATGTTTATAATAGTGTCTGAGCATCTATGGTATGTCTTTGGAATTAGTAACGTCACCCTTGTCATTTCTGATTGTGCTTATTTGGATATTCTTTCTTTGTTAATCTAGCTCATAGTCTATTGATCTTGTTTCAACTTTCAGCCAACTTTTGGCTCCTTTACTTTTGTATGGATTTTTGGATCAAATTTTATTCAGTTCAGCTCTGATTTTAGTTATTTCTTTTCTTCCGCTAGTTTGTTCTTTTTTTTTTTTTTTTCTAGTTCTTCTAGGTATGATGTTAGATCATTAAGTTGAAACCTTTCTAGCATTTGAGGTAGGACTTTAGCACTATAGACTTTCTTCTCAACATTGCTTTGGCCGTATTCCAGAGATTTTGCTATGTTGTATCTCTGTCTTTATTTATTCATAAGAATGTTTTTATTTCTGCCTTAATTTTGTTGTTTGCCCAAAAATCATTCAGGAGAAAAATGTTTAATTTTCATGTAGTTATGTGGCTTTGAGAGATTTTCTTGGCATTGATTTATATTTGTATTCCACTGTGGACTGTTTATATGTTTGGTATGATTTTGATTTTTTTTTAATTTATTGATACTGAGCATAATTCTCTACTCATAAGTGTAGGCTGCATATAGTGCCTTCTTTTTAAAGAGTATGAGATGCAAAAGGGTAACTTGACAGTGGAGAAACCTGACAAGTACTATCTCAGCCTGTTGGTCAAGATCAAAACTCACAAATATGATGTGATGAAATGGCACTTCACCTTTGTGGTCTTCATCATCAAAATTCAATGAAGCAACGTCTAATAAAGCTCAGTAAGGGACATTTGTGAAATACCTTACCAGTATCCCTCTAAGTTGTCAAGGTCATCAAAAACAAGGACAGTCTAAGAAACTACCAGAACCAAGAGGAACCAATTAATGCTCCATTAATTGTAACAAATATACCACAGTAATGTAAGATGTTAATAATAGGGAAATCTGGGTATGAGTACATGGGAACTGTCTGTACTATTTTTGTAATAGTTATGTAAATTAAAAACTGTTCTAATAAATTTATTTTAAAAAATTAATCAGAATTGCTCTCTTCTTACAAAAGTAGCAACTTCATTTAACTCCAGAATCTTTGATAGTGCTTGAAAGTGGGAGTATATTATAGTATAGATTTGCCATAAAATGAAAGAAAGGCTTAAGATTTTCTGGAATATTCCACATTTAAGAAGGAAACAGATGTCTGTCCACTTTCTCTTTATTCTAGTTTTGACCCCAGATTTTTCCAATGAAGAAAGGTGAAAAGAATGAGTCAGGGGATAGCAGATGCAGTGGCTCATGCCTGTAATCCCAGCACTTTGGGAGGCCAAGGCGGGTGGATCACCTGAGGTCAGGAGTTCAAGACCAGCCTGACCAACATGGAGAAACCCTGTCTCTACTAAAAATACAAAATTATCTGTGCGTGGCGGCACATATCTGTAATCCCAGCTACTCAGGAGGCTGAGACAGGAGAATCATTTGAACCCAAAAGGCAGAGATGTGGTGAGCCGAGATTGCGCCATTGCACTCCAGCCTGGGCAACAAGAGTGAAACTCCGTCTCAAAAAAAAAAAAAAAAAAAAAAAACCAGTCAGGAGAAAGAATGATGGTAGCATTAGCTGAGCAAGAGAGATTCTGAAGTCATTTCTCTCTTTTAATTCTTTCTTTCTTCCTCCATCCCAGAACTCTTTATACTGTCATTTTGTATGGATTCTATAAGAGAAAAAACTCCTGTGTATAAACTCACAACATGCCAGGTTCTTTACCTATGGACCATACCTAGAAGTATCAAAATCAGATTTACAGCATCTGAACAAAGCAGTGTCATCTTGAGTAGTATTAGAGACATTAAATTTGCACTTTTGACAGAGATGGTTAGCTACCATTCAATGTCTATTCCCTCTGTCTTTCTTTCTATAGAATCCTTATTTTATTCAGGGTGACCATATGCCTAGACTAAAACAATTTCTCAACTTCCTTTAGCAGCTAGTGGTTGTCTTATAGCATTGTCATAGTTCTATTCAACTAGATGTAAACAATGGGAAAGCATTTAAAAAGAGGGTCTGACTGAGCTGGCATGGCCATTTCCACACCTTTTTCCCTTTCTCCTTTCTGAAACATGCTTATGGAGCCAGCCACAGGAGAGAAGAGCAAGAGTGGAGAAGACAGTGGTAGTTTTTGTGACCATGAGACAGTAGCTATATACTACAGTGGCTGAAGGGAAGCAGAGCTCTGTGTCCTAATGACATTATGGAGTCACACAGCAGGCCAGGATTGCTAACTTCTTTGAACTTTTCGCTACATGAAAAGATAAAATTCTAATTTGTTTAAGTCACTATTTTAGGTCACATTTATCCACAGCTGAATGTAGTTGCTGATAGACTGAGTAATGTCTTTTTTGCCCATGGCTGGTAGAAGAGTTTTAAATTTCATGATGTCTGGGGAAGACAGATGCCTCCTCTATTCTCTTTCTCTTTCTTAAAGCACATTTTCTGGTGACTTTCAGCAAAACCACATAGACATGGCTACAGCATTTTATTATATTTGAGGTTGGTGTTTTATTTTCTGTTAATCTATTTTCTTCCTGATTGGCTAGAAGAATCAGGATAAATATTGATTACTCAAGACAGTGTTAATGGCATTATTTCACCTCAGAATCAATCTTGGCAGATTAATAATAAAGCTTCTTTTCTTAATGAGCTTTCTAAACTGCATCAGTTTTTTCTCCCATATCCATATTCTACTTCTCTTTATTTTTATAACATAAAAAATGCAAGTGACCAAAGGTAAGAATATCATAAAAGCACATATATTGGTCTTCAAGATTATGCAAGTTGATTAATGTCAACCAACTATATAGAGAGAAAGGATTCATGTTTGCTTATCCATCCCCTCAGAAAAATAGCTGATAGTTTTTTATTCTTTATCTCAATTGGTCTTGAGCAGCGTAATTAATTACAAAATGAGCGAAAGCATTAAGTGTAGGTCTTCCAACTTGGCTCTGAGTTTCCCATTCTCTACTTTTAGGAAACTGAATATCAAATCTGTGTTATTTGAGTGGAAGCAAGTCATTGGCCAGAACAGGAGGAAGTGTGCGTGGTGATTGCTTCATCATGGCCCAACAAAGGAAGATGAGAGTTGCTGGGAGGAATGGGTGTTAATTCAGTCCATGATGATCCTACCAATTCTGAGTTAAAGATAATGTAAACAGTTCATTTATATACTCCCTAAAATATCAGATAATCTTCAGCTCTGTTATCATACATTAAAACAGATATCTTAACTGTATAACTAAATTAAAGTCTGACAAAGTCTAACAAGCTATAAACCCTTCTAATATTCACTCCATTCCTTTTGCCCTAAGGAAATGTCATAGAATTACATTCTTAATGTTGGGATCAAGTTATAGCTAGAATCATATATTATACAGCTCACCGCACTCACAAAAAGCATAATTTGACCCATAATATTATAATATCTGAGGCATAGCTGATTTTCCTGGATAATAATCATAATCCCTAGAATTTGCCTGTAGTGCTTCTTTTTATTTTTGGAGCTACGAAAGTGTTTTAAATCCTTTATTCTGTTTTCTCAACACAGTTCATAAGGATTGGCCAATTTATTTGTGTACTTAATTGATGGAGAATCAAAGGACAACCAGACAAACTAGATGGCAGGCTGGAGGCTGTCATGGGTATAAACAGCATTTAGTCTCTTTTTACCCTGTTCAATGCATGGATCTCATCAACCACCTCTTTGCCTTTTTTTCTTTCACCATTAAGTATATTGACTGTTCTTCTGCTAGTGAAAATGACTCCAGTTACATCTTCTGTTGATGACTTCTGAATCTATACCCCTGTCATCATCTTGCATTCAGGTTACACTCCAATAGGTGCAGCATGCTGTTAGACATTTTTTGGAGTTAATCTGTCACCTCAGAATCAACATGTAAAAGATTGAGCACCCCTAAACTGGCTTTTCTTTCACCCTGTGTCTGCCAAGGACACAAAATTTTCTGAGTTACCCAGGCTTGAAAGCTTCAAGTTGCCTTTGAAGTAGATAAAGTGTAAGTATTCTACTTCTTTCAAATCCTGTATCCTATAAATCACAAAGCAGGTTTTTGTTTTGGGGGGGTTATCTAGCAACTCCTTCTTCACAATTTTTTTCACATGGATTGCTTTCCTTTTTAATCCCACTGGCATCACTTTAAACTAAACCAGGAGCCAGCAAACTTTTTCTGTATCGCCTAAAAGTGAGTATTTGTATCTTTGGAGGCTATTTGGTCTCTGTTGCAACACTCAACTCTACATTGTAGTATTTAAAACAATCATAAACAATATGTAAATGAGTTCACATGGCTGTTTCCAAAATTTTATTTACAAAACTGGCAGAATTTGACCCATGGGCTGGGCTGTAATTTGCCAACCCCTTCACTGTCCTTGCTACCACCCAACTGAATCATCAGACATCTTCTGATTCCCCTGCCTAAACAAATGCTCTTCTTTGCACGTACCTATCTACAAAAAGATATTTATAGATTGGTGTTTTTAAACCTTGTTTCCATTATATCATTCTTTTACTAAATTTTTCAAGTGGTTCTCAAATAGAAATTGGTATAACTGGGATAAGGAAGTCAGGGTAGGGACAGTAATTTACCCAAAAATGATAATGTAGATTTATAGAGTGATATTTTAATGCAAGGATTTGGGGAAATTTACTATTCTTACAACAAAACTAGTGCAGATATATTATAAGGTAGAATGCAAATATGACATACAATTTTAACATAAAACAGGAAACTTTGTGGAAATTTTGGGCTTACCATTATCCTTCCATGTTTTCTTCTGGGACCACAAAAGCTGGCTACATCCATCAGTCATTAGGAACGCTTCATGGAAAAAGTTGAAGAACTACTATCATACCCATCAAATATAAATTCCTATTTTTCAGGTCTTCCATTTCTTGTGACCTCCCTCACCTTACCAGCTCTACTATTAATTCCTCACAGATTTGGGAAATGTTAATGTTTCATTGTCCTATAAAAGTATCATCTCCTTTTTATTCACTCACATTCTGTTTTTTGTTTTTGTTTTTGTTTTTTTTGGAATGCTTTCTCTTTTTTCTTCCCAGTTCTACTCCACTTATTGCCCAGTTCAATACACATGTCTTCCACAAACATTTCTCTATCAAATTCATTCTCTGATTCAGCAAACATTAGCTGATCATTAATATTATGCTAAGCACTGCACTATAGTTGCAAAGAAGACAAAAACAATCAACAACAAAAAAAAGTGGTCCAGTTCTTGACCTAAAACTCTATCAGTGACTTGCCCAAGTAGAAACATCATCTTAGTGGCAAGTTAAGATCAGGCTAGGCTTGAAGTCTGCTTCTTTTCTCTCATTCTAATGCTTTTTCAACTGTGATACATTGCCTAATCTACTTTTCCTTTAAATCCTCTAGCTTTAAGTTCTGTATTACAGAATATCATGTATGAATATGCACTTTAACATGTGTGTAAATATTTAAAATACTCTGATCTATTTTCCTATATATTAATAAGCATATATATTACTCTTTTGTGGGTTTGCTATTATTTCATGTGTAGAAGTCTTACTATTTCCTCTGAAAACTATGACCGTCTGAATCCATGCTGCTTAACCATCAGGACTTATAGCTGGGAATACTTGTGTCCATGTAATTTTTCTATTTATTCCAAAAAATTCTAGCCTGAGAAAAAAAGAGTCTAATGAATAACTTCACTGTTTCAGGAAATTCCTAAAGACCATTGTGTGCAGGCAAAGAGTTGTCTCATTCAGGGAAATAGCTCCCGTCTGAAATTTATAGATTGTTCACCTGGATAAGCAGCTGGCTTGCCGAGCAACAATTTATCAAGATCTATTTCCAGGGCCTTAGCTCTCTATGCTCCTCCAATATTGCGCTATTAAGTTATGAACTTTGCCCAATCTCAATCAGTCCTTGCCATGAAAAACACGTCTTAAGCCACATGAGCCCAGACCTCAATACTTAATACATTTTTTCCGACATCTTCCTGTAATAAAGTTTTCCTGTATTTGTTGTTGTTGTTTTTTAAAGGCTGTCTTGATTCAGTTTTCAATCCCTAACTTAAGTTCAGACAGTTCTCCTTCTTGAGCAGCTGGTTATATCCATACTCCAATCACTTCCTTATTGGGGCTTCATACTTCATCCTCCTGGCCACTATGCACCTGTGTTAATGACCCGAGGGCCAGGTATCAGACAACTAGGGACAGTTCTTATGTCCTGGAACTCAGAAAATTATTCAAATTAGCCAATCCACAGGGAACCCACAAAACCTAACTGAACCTATCCTGTTTGCCATACTTACACTGCATCTTACAGCTCTAGCTTGCTATTACCCCGTCCTGGGAAACTACCTCCTAAGTACCCATGCCTGACAGTGATCTTTCTTTTCGGCTGTAAGTAACAAAAAGTTCTGCCTTTCATCTATCTGATTATTATTGTGATGTGGCCTGCCATCAAAAGAACCATTGCATTTTATAAAACACTCCCAATCAGATACTACCAAGTCTGTCAAGGAGGGGCTTTCCCTTACTACCCTAAACCTTAATAAACTTAGCTTTGCTGATCAAGACGTTATTCGAATGCCTTTTCAGCAGTTGTTAGCCAATACATCGGTCCTCCAGTTCACATTGCCCAAGACTGACTCTTAATTGATGGTAGATTGTATTTTTCTCTCAATTTCTTTGTTCTTCTGTTTTACCAGTGAGGTTGTTTCTCCCACACAATAGGCATAGCCTGAATTTCCAAGCCACTAGATCACTAATTTAACTTACCACAAAATGCAAACCAATCATTACACACCTACTTCTTCTGAAAATACTGTTTTATTCTATTTAAGGTATTATTAAAATGTTTCTAAATTTAGAAATCTAAAACACAAGCACTAATCTGCCAGGAAAGCATTTATTGCCCAAATCTGTAACTGAAGAAAAGGAGAAAAAAGCTCCATATAGCACTTAGAATTACCCAGGCTCTGTGCAACATATTTTCATGTGCTTCATTGATTTAATCCTCACTACAACCCAAAGAATAAGGTCCTGTTACTGTATTTACAGATGAGGAAAATAAATCTCAGGGAAGAGTCTGTTGCTTGTTGCTTGTCTGTGCAGGTTTTAACTTTTCTCATTAACATTCAAAACCCTTTCTTTTTATTGAGTACCTGCTCCATATCAGCACTGTGATCACTGCTTTACACAACAATCGTGCAAGATAGGTGTTATTATCTCCCGTTGACAGTGGAGAAAATAATTTCAGATAGGTAAAGTGGCAGGGGGGAATCTTAAAAGCAACCTAATGGATTCTAAAGGATTTCCTTGGTCTGCGCCTCTGCCATACTTGGAATGACATTTGAAAGCATGTTTCAACCACATTCTGCCTGAATGGAAAAAGCAAACATCTCATACTGTATGGCCATCTTCAGTCCAAGTGCTCAAGAAATTCTGCCTGCCTAGCAGCCATTTTCCAAATACAACGCAAGGGTTATTTTTGTTTTGTTTGCAGCCCTTACTTCTTCTTTTCCATTGAAGAGCAAAATCTATTTTTTTTTTTCTTTTTCGAGGTTTGCCTTCAAACCCTAGTTCTGCCTGTGCTACGTTTTCCCATGTGCCAAGTGGGAAGTAACGATGATGCATTAACTTAGAGAAATGATCATATTAATGCATAGCAAAAGAGCTTGCATTTTCAAAGCCTAGTATGTTTTGGAGATTACATCTTGCTTACTAGCAGAAGCAACAATTAAGAGCAGGAAGGATACAAATGGAAAGCAAGTGACATCAGTTGCTTCAAAGTCTTTAGTCACTGACCATCTAAAAACTCACCTTCATCTGTGATCATAATATAGGAAGAACACTGAATTGGTGGCACCATCACTAATTGAAATTCACCCATGTGTGATGATAATGCTTTCAGAAGATTCGGGAGTTCTTGTACAAACATTGAATATGTCCCCATTAAAATGTGACTAATACTTACAAAGGAATGAGGTCATTTTTCAATACCGAGCAAGAAACATGGTTCAGTCAAAGGTGCCCATTTCCACACTAAAAGAACAATAAATACAAAAGCATAAATCAATAAAACATACTGACATCTTCACATTAAAGAAAGGATAACATTTTCAGAAACTTTCATGTGAGAGAACTTCTCACTTCTAAACAAAGCATTGTTGATAAGTTACCTCTGTGCCTTTATCATCACCATATAACACAAATTTTAAAGGTCTATCAACTCAATTCATGAGGATGAAGCTGAGGGTAATTTAATACATTTTAATTGAACTTTACCAGAACAATTTAGACCACAGTGAGCTGTCTTTTCCCTTAAACCCACAGTTTTACTGTCTGCATAATTTATTTTGCTATCAACTATGCATTGGGATATCTAATGTATCATTGTGCCTTTAAAAAAAATTTTCAAGGTGTTTGTTATTCTCTTAACTGCCGCCATAAATTTTCTTGTATCATTGATGGTAATTTTACTGCACAGAAAAGAAAAATAATTTTTGCCTGTTATGCATTTTTAAAACTTAGTTTATCCTTAATCTTTAAAGTACATCTTAAAAATCTTATTTCTTTCATAAATCTACTAAATTTTAAAAGTTACTTTTTATAGGGACTTTTAAAGTTAAATACATTTATTTAAATATTTTAAATTAGATTTAGACATGTAATCAACCCTTTTTAAGGTACTTTGCCTAACAAACAAAATCTTTTTTCAATACTTAGTTAATTCTTATAAGTTTCACCAATTGTACTTACAAGTATAATGACTTTATTCCTCTTAGCATTTCAACATGATTTATATTAGTAAAAGTGCCCTAAGGCTTTCAATTTAAAATCACTAGTCTAAGTCCACTACTTAAGCATATATTTCAAATTGGTTTCACAAAGTAAGTCTGGTAGATAGTCTAATACACCAAAATTTTCATAATCATTACATTTTAATCACTTGAATACACACCAATTATACCTGAAGTCAAGAAAACATATTAATAACTAAGATTTTTTTGTTACCTTTACTGTTTATGTTCTTAATTATAGTGATCCCAAGTCCAAAAAAGAATTTACCCACTAATTATCATACTGAGTAATCTGGGGTAACCATCTCAACACTGAAAGCCTACAGAACCTCAAAGACCATTTTTCCTAGGCTCTAGAGTAGACATCTCAGCTCTTTATGTAGTTGCTTCCACCACAAAGACCCCATGCAGTCTCATGGGTTTACCCCAGTTTCCATTTAATCACTGATGTTTGAAATCTTCACTAAGATTAGAGCTAACTTGTCTCAGTACTTTAATTTCACTTGTTTTTTTCTTAATTTATTTTAAGCATCTCCCCTTCTGGCTCTAAACTCATTGTTATCAAATTCTATGCTTTATGTCATTACATAATTGTCTGTTAACTTCTTTGAACTTGGCAGAATTCACATTGTTTTCACAACTTTTCTTGTTTGGAGAAGATGATTATTACATCTACTAACAGGAAATCCAATTGGCTTCCGTATCTTTCTCAAGTCCTTGTCAGCCTCTGGAATACAACTAATGGCAACTCAGGAGATTGGAAGCCCTTTGCATACAGGGCTCGGAGGTTTTCTCTTTTGCTTCCCCAAGTACTTTGCATATAAAGGGTCATCAATAGGACTTCATTGATTACACTAATGATTCTATTATAGGAGAAGGCTGTTGCCGTGTGATCTGGCCTAAATATTACCAAGTGTTATTCTTCCAGATAAAATTATATAGGTCAAATTGGATGGGATTGCAGATAATAAATGGTTTCTTACATCCTTTTAGGTGTTTTTTTGCCTTTTTGTCACAAATAGGAACAAGTATTTGTGGGGCTGGGAACGATAATTGTGAGTGGGGCTGGAAACAATTTTTTTCCCCTTCAGTGGTAGCTTTGCGGACTTTTAGAAATTAGTTTTTTTTGTTTTTGTTTTGTTTTTTTTTTTTTAAATACATGTTTTCAACTAGGCCTGTAGCCCCATTTGCAATTTGAGGTTCTGGATATACCTGTCCTGGCTCTCATAACAAATCCAAATTCCCACTAATACCAGATTCTACCTTCCACAGCCATAACCACAGTTTGGGAGCTTTGATACTTTTTAAGATTTTGAAGCACACAAGCCAGATGCACATAAGACAGATAAAGCGCTGAGTGACCTGGCTTTGACAATGGAAAGGAAACTTATCTTTGTTAATATCATATCTTGCTGACTTAGTAGGTCCTGGTTTAGCAGTGCTACAGTTGCACCTGCAGTTGGAATATAACCCCTAGAGGCTTGTCCCATTACCTAAGGCCTGCTCTCCCCATTCTTCTCCACTCCTGTGTGTGTATGTGTGTGTGTGCATGTGTGTGTTCAAATCTTGGTATGCCAATTATATCAAAAGTTGGCCCTTTCTCAGGTGTGATGAGAAACACAGCTGACCAGAACCCACAGTCTCTAAAATTCAAACCCCATCTAACCACATCAAACCTGGAAGGTTCCCAGTTCATCATAAGAATTTATATGCAAGAAAACAGGGCCAGACTAATAAATACTTCATTACTGTTTCAAATGCTAATGTACTCTCCTAGATAGTATAATAATATATTCCAGTTTGCCTGGGGCTGCCTCTATCCTGGTGAATTAATAAAGATGTACCTCTTTAACTCTCAAAAGTGGCTAGTTTTCAATGACATATTACATGGTCCCTTACTGTTCGTAGGTTACACTGGTCCATGTCAAGATGCAATGTCAACTTTGCCTGTGTATGAAAGCCTATTTATCAGACTTAAATACTCTAAGCTTTGTCCTTGACCACTGTCTCTCTAGACCACACCCAAATCATTCTGTAGGTGAGCCAAGGTGAGCCCACGGAAAAGTATTTTCACTTTGGCAGTGATGAATTTAAAGATAGAGAAGACACTGAGATATCTCTATGCTAAAAGAGCATACTACCAATATTACCAATACAATAATCATCATCTTATTTAATGTTTACTCAGCACATCCACTAACTGATCAACAAGAATTGTCAAGAAATTGACACAAAATGAGAAAATGAACAAACCATTTATGCACACATTTTGCTTCCAAATTCTTTTCTAGTCTGTAATAACTTCTCTCTTTCCTCTGAATTAATCACAATATTCCTATTCATGAAAAATACATATGCACTAGAAATAAAGGTCTGTTGTTCTGCAGGCTTAGCCATATCTCAGAAGATACTCTCCTTGTGCACACCCCATAGGATATTGTCATACTTTCCTTATAACTAATATCATAGCTTGCTTAGTCTGTGAGACTGCCTTGCCATTGCCCTCTTCAGACAAGTGAGTTGCATGCTTAATAGGTAAGTGACTGGCCCCGAACTGAGGACTCTTTAGGTATTCTTCTCTTGACATCAAGTGGAATGGCATCCAAAGTTCTGTAAATGAAAATGCTTATAAACCAGAACTGAATTCCAGACAAATACTTCAGTAGTACTATACATGTCACAGGTGCCAACACACAATTAAGAAAAAAAATAAGCAGCCAATCCCCAATATCTAGCAAATAATTTATATTTTTTCTGCAAAAAGTCCTCAATGTGATTATTATATTTTACCTTGGTTTAAGATGACAACTTTTCCATTCTCTAAACATTAATTATGGATGGATTTTCCTCTTCTCTGTGATAGCAAATAGGTAATTAGATGATCAGTTCCAGCATCCTGCCACTTATCTCATTGGGGGCATTTAAAACAATTAGCTCATCTATTTGTTCCCTTTAAAGAATACCAAGCATGGCTCCCTGTGTCTGTTGGAGGAAATATCACTAAAAGTGCCAAATGTGGGAAATAAAGTGCAGTGTAGCACATAATGGGGTACAATTCACAGCCAACAAAATATTAGATCTGAGGGAATCCCCAAATGGCTCCAATGCTTCTGTCCAAAATTCCTCTCACAGGTGCAGGATTCAGGGAGACTGAAAAGATACAGAATAATAACTACATTTTTCTTTACTAATTTGCCATTGATATTATTTGTTCAGCATATAAGACTAGAATGTGTTCCTATAGAGGCTGGGCAAGATAATGGAACATGAAAATGTATATTGGAAAAACCAAGAACTTTTACAATTAAAACATGAAGACTAAATATTTTTGAATTATAGAATCTACCTCTAACCCATCCATATTTATTCCAAGCAAATATCTGTAGATAATCCAACCATTCAGAAAGAAAAAAACACTGATAATAAGGGCAAATATTATGGATATAGGTTTAAATAATTTTTAAATTCTGATTTTGTTGCTGTATCTTTATATAAACTTGATTGTTTACAAGAAGTTTGAAGGCGTGAGTTTCATGGGTTACAGATAGAGAGCAAGTAACTTCCATTTTAAAATTGGCTTTCTTTGACCATCCTTTAATTGTTAAGGGACCTACATAGAAATTGTCTTGCTCGAAAAAGCTTTTGTTTTCCTGATTTCATTGATGTAGAAGTTAAAAGCTCTACCTCTTCTCCCAGGTCAGTACATCAACTGAAAATACCTTTAAAAAGGACATAGGCACACAGTAATTCATTTTTTAAAGTCACAGACAGAATTTGCTCTGGGGAAAAAACACATACTCACAAAGTCTGATAGGGTTTTCACGGGTGAAAAAAAGATGCCTTGTGTACAGCCTAAAAACTGAGTCAATGTTGGATTTACCTGCCTGATGGTCTCCATGGTGTGACTGAAGAAGTTCTGAAAAGACCCCTGTGTCTGAAAATATTTCTTCCCCAGAAGCCAAAACCTTGTAGAGTTTTGAATGATTTAGGACTTCAGGAATTTTGTAAAGTAAAACATATTGAGCTATTAACAACATAACATCCAGACTCTTGGGTATGTACCAGCTTAATAGCTGCTGGAGACAGCAGTCCTTGGGGTAACTGAGACATAGGATTGGAGGGAAAAAAATAACCTAAAAGGAAAAGTAAAAACCTAAAATCAATCTGTGCCACTTCACCATCTTGCCTTAGTTCTCCTCTAGGACAATACTGTTAAAACTAATGAAAGTAGAAATTTGGTGGGGTTTTCCTCCACTTTTACCCAGGTATTAGTCTTCTTGGTGGACCCAAATTAGAAGATGGGGAGTTACCTCGTATTTGTTGTCAATCCTTCACATATCTTGGCTATGACAATGGAGCAGGGTGAGGTAAACACAACACGTGCTTCGGTACGAAGTTGACTAGGTTTGAGGCTCTGCATTTCTGAATGACTCAGAACAGTCATTTAACCCCTCTTTTTAATTAATTTGTAAATAATGATTGTGTGATTTGACAGCTGTATGCAAAGTACTTAACACACAAAGTGATCAGAAAATAGTTTTAATATTCAGAAACAACAGAAAAGAGGTGGTTGGACAGAGGTGATTTTAGAAATTTTAGAAATGTACTTCTGCTTCAAATATGTGGGAGTAAAACTATATACCTATTATTCCTAAAGGTCAAAGTTAGTAGTCTCAATCTCAGGCTTAGAGTTACACTGAAGCAAGTAACAGTTGAATAAATTACTCAAACTAAAGACACATTTAGAGAGTTATCATACCCAGAATTTTTACTTGAAACTATCAGTTGAACAGAGAGTGGGGAAAAAATGTGGTTTGGAGTCATCACATAAAGAGGATAATTGGAGATTTAAGTGTAAGTTTCTACAAAGTTAAGGATGTCCTCTCATAACTGTATTCTTCAGGCTGTCAGTTGCCCTAATTTTAATTAGTAGACTCTATTAACCTATTCTAGATTCAAGAGTTAATTTGTCTACAAGTATTTTATAATTTCCTCATTCAGTTATTATCTTCTCTCTTTTCATTACAAATTGCCCAGTGATAGATCTTACTTGATTTCACATCTTTCATTCTTTAAATAATACATAAATTAGGAAAATTTTCTCATAATTTTTCTCCATTACCAGCACCTGATCTACTATTTTCTGGAAAGAAGATTGGTCACTTCTCTGCTAGAAATATCTTCCAGTAAGGTCCCTCTTCTGTGATCTGTAAATTTCACATTCATGTGTCACTAACAATCCCAACATCCCACAGGCAGAATTTTTCATTTCTTGACTATCTGCCATCCATTCCAACTAAGTTGATGACATTCTTTATCACAGTTAAGCACATAGAAAAAATCAGAATTTTCTTCCATCATGTCGCTGAGTCTTCTTTCTCTGGCCTTCAGTGAACCCCCCTTGTATAAACTCCTTGATGCCATCTTTATTTTTATATCAATAAATAACCATGATTTCAATTATCATTCCAAATAAATAAATAAATAAACATTTTATTTTCTTGTACTTCTCATCCTTATTTTTTACCCTCTTTCCCGTGCTTCAGAGTAAGCATTCATGAAATGGCACTGGTTTGTTATTCATAGCCAATATTTATGTAAGAAGAATTGAATATTAGAACTACTATATATTTTGTTGCTTTCATTAACCTGTGGAATTACTTTAGGCAAGTCAATTAGTTTTCCAGTGACCAAATAAATCCTTATAGTCATGAAGTAGAAATCTTGAAATCTTTAGACTCGTAGACTACAAATTTAGAAGATTTTTTAAAAAGTTCCCCAAAATGGTCTGGTAATGACTGGTTTGCAACTCAGTTCCTCTAAAAAACCCCAAGTCAGTTTCTGACACTGTTTTATGCTGTGCCTTTGATTCCAAATTAAAGGAAGAGTTTTGTTATTCTTTAAATTAATTACAGAAAATATTAATTGATATTTACCAACAACTATGTCAGTTTCATCATTTGTAGGTAGATCTGATTTTTGGCAGGAAGAAGCAGGAGTCAGTTACATAGATCTGAGTCACTAACCACAGTTTGGGACATGTGGCCCACACAGGACCTTCAACCCATGACTAAACAGAAAATGTGACAGACAGAAGAGTGGTTTTTTAAATTACACTTCAGTCAAGAGACTCTCTACCCTATTCCAACTCACTCTATGTTATCTGACTGAATATTAAATTTGAAAAACACCTTTAAGAAGCAGGCTTAAGAGTATCATTCTGAGAACTTCATCTTTTTCGGGACAAGCTCCTCCTGGACAACTTTAATTTCAAATAACTATTTCTAAAATGAAATTTTAAACAATCATTATATTAAAAAGGCCCTCAGATCTCATCTATTTAGATCCATTTTAAAAAATAAGAGGATACTGAGTCTCCCAGAGCATAAGTGATATTTTTTCAAGGTCATAAGCCTAGTCAATGACAGATTTGTGAAAAGAAACTCGGCTTTCTGACAACAGTGATTATACCCCCTTCCTGCTCAAAATGGAATGATCTGCCTTTCTTCTGTTGTTACTATATTACTAAAAGACCTCTTAGATCTTTGCTGACATTAAATGGGCTACTGACCAGTTAATTTAAAAGAATCTTTCCAAAAGTTGTAAATTTTTATTCTAAGGGTGTTATATTTTTTCTTTCTTTTTTTTTTTTTTTTTTTTTAGTTTAAGTCTCACTGTCACTCACACTGGATTGCAGTGGCGCCATCTCTGCTCACTGCAACCTCCACCTCCCGAGTTCAAGGGGTTCTCCTGCCTCAGCCTCCCGAGTAGCTGGGACTACAGGCGCCTGCTGCCATACCTGGCTAATTTTTTGTATTTTAATGGAGACAAGCTTTCACCGTGTTTCCCAGGCTGGTCTCAAACTCCTGAGCTCAGGCAATTCACCTGCCTCAACCTCCCAAAATGCTGGGATTACTGGCATGTAATTTAGGCTGCGCCCAGCCTAAATTATTTTTTTCTATACATAATTCAGATAAATAACTCAGAACTAAGGCCTGACCTCTCTACAGATAACAGATTTTTTTTTTTTCCCCCACAGTACTATGTGTGTGTTTTAGGCACTGATTTCCAACTAGTGATTGGAACATACAGAAGATCAGGAACTGGTCCTGTTCTTTTTATTTAGCCAATTACAACTCCACTCTCCCTTTGCTTATCATAATCATGCACATAATGAGACACCACTTACACTAGTTTCAATATAATATACTGATGGCAGTCAAGCTGCTTGAAAACATGCTGGGCTGCTGTTCCCTCAGCCTCCATTACAGTTCATATTTTCAGAATTCCTCTGAAACTCAAGTATTTTTATAGTCATAAATAAATGATCTTAATAAGAATGAAACATTTCAACAAGTGCCTGTCCCACCACATCCCAACTTGTAGATTAAACTGCTTAAACATCTTTGATTTCACCAACTTATTTTTAGAATTGTACTTTGTCAATGTGTTATTGGCCACAAGTCTGAAAACAGCAGGGTTAATATAGCACATGGTAGAGTTAGCCCATCTGTTCAGGTTTCCATCCAACCATGTCATTTTATGAGCTCTCTCTAGGAGATTTTTGGTTATCCAATTTGTAGTACTCTCTAATATAAACAGCCTGGTATCACTTGAGAAGCTCAGTGAGCCAAGCCAAATGAGGTGAAATTGCTAGCAGCAAGTACAGTTAAATTAGAAATGCTTTAAAATATATGTATTATGTATAATTTTCTCTTCCTTTTACATTCGGGACACAGGTAATACATGTTTATTATAGAAAAAAATTTGGAAATAAAAATAAACAAAAAGAAGAAAGATGTAAAAATCACCCATAGTTCCACCTCCCAGAGAAACACATTGTTAACTTGTTGGTATATTATTTGCCCACATTTTATCAATTCATATATAGGAATGAAGAAAAAATTGATTTATAATAATGCTCTATATAAATTTTTAAAATAAATGTATTTTCACATCACAGTACAAGGTAAATATTTTCTCCCATAAATAAATATTTCTCCCTAAATGTTGAATATGTCTTTTTTTTTATTTTAAACAAATTGAAATTACTGGGTACTTTTATTAATCTGTGCAGGTACTACCACCTATTTCAGATGATTTTTTTTTCCTAAGAAAACTTAAATGTATATAGCTTTTAATAACTTAAATGTAAATAGCTTCTGGATAGTCTCTGTTAATAACACTGAGCACTAACATAGTTTTGGCTTAAAGTAGATTTAACTGAATTTAAAGATGATGGAATGGATTGACATGTAGATTGCTTAGCATCATTGATTAGGCCACCAATTATCTGCCTTTCTCAACTTTAAATGTCTGTTTTGGCACACTGTGAGGAGTGCAAGCATAACTACCATAGGGGTAGTAGGTTTCAGATGTGGGAAAGTTAAAGGAAGCCCATGCTGAATAAGACAGATTGTGTGGGGGAAGTAAAAACAGACAAGTCATATTGCATTATAAGTACGTAAGGCAGGCTCTGTCCTATAAATTAAGGTTTATTAAAGGTCTTTTTAGTTATAGTCACGAGATTCTAACTAAAAGTGCAACAAAACCCTAAGGACCATATTTCTCATTTCATCTCCAGCAAACCTCTTATGCCTAAGCCAGACAGTCATGAAATTAGTTCTAAAAAAGTAATAAAAGCTTTTTCTTCTGACAAGAAACATTTAATTAGAGCAGCACAGATATAATGCCTCCAGCGATTCTAGCTCTAATCTCAACAGTGGCCCATTTTTGATGGAAAATTTATGCTGATTTCATGACTTCCTGGAAGAAGCTGACATATTTCATGGTTATTTCATGGATTAGAAAACATGCATACAACAGTGATTTAATTATAATTTTATAATAAAATCTCCGTTTCCAAAAAAGCGATCTCTATGTGTCAAGATTGAGGTGGTCTCATCTGTTACATCACTATAATTCCCATTTCCAGTAAACAGTTTCCAACACAAATACTTAGGACTGTTATCATTCACTCTTCAGAGACAGCGTACCCAATTCAAAATAATTAGAGAGACACTTCCAGTAACAATGTGACAGAGGAAATGGTATTCACTGACTTCTGCCATCCTGTTGTCATGCCTCCATACCCAACAAAGGATATAAGAAGAAACACAAAAAAAATCAGGTGTAGAAAGTCCAGTGCCCTGAAACTAGAGCACATACTCACCCCACACATTTTAGGGAATCTTTGCCATACAGCGTATAAATGGGACAGAACTGAAGACATAGCCATATGTCATGTCATACTTCACTTGTTGTGGAGAAAGCAGTGTAATGTTTCCAAAAAGAATTAAATAAAGTCATTTACTCCAACCGGTACCATATATTGAGGCTGATTGCAAGGATAAGCAGGGAGGGACAGGACCAGCTAACCAGGAGTAGTTTTTCCAGATCAACAGTACTTGTGATGGCTCTGCCAAGGTTGGGAGTCCAGGTACAGGAACACCCCCCAAAAATTTGCAAGCAGCTGGAATTTTGCCCAAATTTTTGTTAGTTTCTCTCTAACACATTGGCCTGAAATGCTGTGCTAAAACATATTGTGCTGAAATGAAGGGACGTTCCTCTAATGAGGCAGGACTCTTTTTGTATTCAGTGAGAGGTAGCATTAGGAAGGAAACTGGGATGGGGCATCAAATGCCAGAGTGAAATATAGGCCAAACAAGAAACCAGTCACAAACAATTTTACCTCTGGTATATAATTTTCAGTGTGCACTGAGACCACTTGCAAAGAGGCAGCTTCCGTTGTTAAAACTTGTCATTGCTTAGTTCTCTGCTCTTAAAACTCAATCTGCTAAGTTTGTTCTTTTTCTAGTTCCTTGAGTTCCTTTTTCTAGATTGATTGTGGTTTTTCCTTTTCCTAAATTGTTTGGAAATTTATCACTATAAGTTTCCCTCTTACAACTACTTTTGCTGCATCTCCTAAGTTTTGGTATATTGTGTTTCCATCTTTGTTTGTCTCAAGGTATTTGCTTAATTTCCTTTTTGATATCTCCTGTGACTCACTGGTTATTTACAAGCGTGTGTCTTAATTTTCACATATTTGTATATTTTCCATGATTTCTTCTATTATTGATTTCTAGTTTTATGCCACTATAATCTGAAAAGATATTTAAAAGATGTGTATAATTTCAATCCTTTTAAGTTTGTTAAGATCTGTGATCTAATACAATTGTTCAAAACCTGGAAAATGTTTCATGTGCATTATAGAAGAATCTATATTCTGCTGCTATTGTATGGGATGTTCTGTATATATCTGTCAGGTCCATTTGGTCTAAAGTGCAATTCGTATTCAGTATTTCTTGATTTTTTCCTTGTCTAGATTATCTGACCATTGTTGAAAGTGAGGTATTGGGGACTTCTACTATTATAATATTGCAGTCTATCTCTCCCTATAGGTCATTAATTGTTTTACATATTTAAGTGCTCCAATGTTGGGTGCATATGTATGTATAATTATGTCTTATTGGTGAATAAACCCCTTTATATTTGTGTAATAAACTTCTATCTTTTTATAGTTTTTAAAGTCTAATTTTTTCTGACTAGACACTTCTGCTTTCTTTCAGTTTTCATTTTTACAGAATATCTTTTTGCATCCCTTTACTTTCAGTCTCTGTGTGCTCCTTCTAGTAAAATTAGACTTGTGAAGGCAGTATACAAGGAACTTGAAAGAGAAGAAGAAACTAAGCCTAAAGTTATCATAGGGAAGAAGATAACGAAGTTCAGAGCAGAAATAAGTAAGTGATTAGAAAAGCAATCGAAACATTAATGAAGCTAAGAGTTGATTATTTGAAAAGAAAAATAAGTATAATTCACAACATCTTAGCTCGATTAACTTGGAAAAAAGAGAGACTACTAAAATAAATAAGACCCAAAATGAATGAGGAGATATTATAACATGAATACCATTGAAATACAAAGGATAAGAAACTAATACGAACAATTACACAGCAACAAATTGGATAATCTAGAAGAAATGAATAAATTCCTGGATAAATAATACTTATCAAGACAGAATCATGAAGAAAGAGAAAATGTGAACAGGCTACTGTTGAGTAAGGAGATTGAATCAATAATAAAAAGTCTCCAATTAAAGAAAAGCCCAGAACCAGCTGGTTTCATGACTGAAAACCACCAAATATTATATATAATTATGGTTTTCAGTCATGAAACCAACTGGTTTCAATATATATAATATATATTTTATATATAAAAATATATAATATGTATTTTATATAAATATATAATATAATATATTCAGATGATATAATCCTGTATAGAAAAAATCCTAATGGCTCCACCAAAAAAGTGTTAAACCTGATAAATAAATTCAGTAAAAATTAAATAGAAACAAAGCACGATTAAAAAAAAAAAAAAAAACCTGGAGAGATACCAGTTGTTGTTGTTTTTTTCTCATGGTAGTTCATTTTATTGCTAAAGAATTAAACCACTAGAAAGTGGCTCTTTCTTCCAAGCTGAATCCAAAGCTATTTTTTACTTTTTCTTCTTTGCAATAAAAGCATTTGAGACTGACATTTTCCTCTGAGTACAGGTTTTACTGCAAGCCATCATAGCAGCCAGTAACTGAGCACTCACTTTTAACTATTATACATTCTGCCCTTTATAGGCTTGATATATACTTGTAATGATATGTTTTGAAATTTCTGGATCTGGAAAGTTATTTTTAATTAAAAATATAAAATATAGGGATTAAATTATCACAAACACCCAAAACACCCATACTCTTTTTGTTTTGTATTAATAACTGCTTTTGTCACCAATGCATTTACATGTATACACACTTACACATGTGTGCATGCAAATTCACACACATATTTTAAAACTAAAATTAACATCCCCTTTGATTAGCCCTGTAGTTTATTTTTCTTTTCTCAAAATAAACATTATCATGAGTTTGATGTGTCCTTTATAAATCCATTTATTTTTATATTTTAACATTTATATAAATATCCATAAGCAACACACATAATTGCTTTTTAAAGTTATCATAAATCAGTATTATACATGATATACAGTTCTGCCTTTTCCTTATTTACTCACTATGCTTTTAATACCTATCCAATATGACCAATATAAAATGAACTCATCCATTTTATCTGACATAAAGTGTCCTTCTTATGAATATTCAAAATTTTATAAATATATTACCCTAATGATGGGCGTTTAGACTGTTTAAAAGTCTTATGATTAGAAACAGCGTTACAACCAGCTTCTTTGGAGACACACAAAGGAGACTTTCTCTGGGCAACTTAACTGGAGATGGAATGGCTCCCTGAGGTTTGCTGTTATGTCACCATGCTGTAGTGTATTTAACATACAGGCTACCTGCATCTCACACCTGCATTAAGAAAATTTTGTTCTTTTGCCCATATTGATTGCCATTTTTAAAAAAACAAATCAGTTACCTATGTGACAACACCATGTTTTTAAATCTTCCATTACTACTGTCTTCCCATCAATGTCTTACTATGTTCTAAACAGCTTTTACTCTAGATATTTTGATGCTTTGTCATCTGGTATGGCATCAGTATTTGACAACTTGCTTTTTCACATAGAATGCATTTAACTTTGGATTTTCTCTATTTTGATTTTACCATATAGTCATGCTTTCTTATTTGTTGGCATATCTTTCCTCATTCTTTTATTTTAACCTTTCTAAGTCACTTTATGTGTCTTTTATTTATATCCATAAATCAATTTTTTTTGAAACATGCTTTCCCCATTCTCTCTTCTACTTTTTTCTTTTGTATTTCATCTTTGTTTGTGCTGTTGTGTCTCAGCCCACCATCCTTATGCTATTTCCACCCTTTTCTCTTCAATGCACCATATCCTTGTGTCCTCCTGCATTTTGAGGCAATCGTTATTCTGAACTCACCTTCAGTCACATTCCTCATGGCACCTCTATGTTATTATTTATTTTTTACTCAATCATTTCACATATACTTATTGGAAATCTACTATGTTACAGACATTTTTGGGCCCCTGAGATATGATGATAAACAATATAATTATATAAGTGCAAACCTCAGTGAGTGCTGTAGGAAAAATGATATAGGGTGCTTTGAAAGAACAAAAGCAGACCAGCTGATACAGTCTGGGAAGTAAGGAAACTTTAAATGACACTTGGGATGATAGCTAAAGGATGTGACGAATAAATGAAGAGAGAGAGAAAAGCAAGGCATAGCATGGCAGAAAAGGAAAACTGCAGGTGCAAGTACCCTGAGGTAGAAGTAAATATGGCAGAATTTTTGGGAAATCAAAAGTTCTATGTGGTTGAAATACAGCAAGCAAGGATGGACAAAGAACAAAACGAAGATACAGTGGTACGCCAGCATCAGGTCACACGTGGAATTCAAGGCAGTATTAAAGATTGTTTGCCTTTTTTTTTTTTTTCTTTTTGATATGGAGTTTCGTTCTTTTTGCCCAGGCTGGAGTGAAATGTCGTGATCTTGGCTCACTGCAACCTCCACCTCCAGGGTTCAAAGCGATTCTCCTGCCTCAGCCTTCCTGAGTAGCTGGGATTACAGGCATGTGCCACCACGCCTGGCTACTTTTGTATTTTTAGTAGAGACGTGGTTTCTCCATGTTGGTCAGGCTGGTCTCGAGCTCCTGACCTCAGGTGATCTGCCCACCTCGGCCTCCCAAAGTTCTGGGATTACAGGTATGAGCCATCAAGCCCAGCCCGTTTGCTTATTTTAAGAGAAATACGATTTTTTTTTTTTTTTTTTTTTTTTTTTTTTTTTTTTTAGAGACAGAGTCTTGCTCTGTCGCCCAGGCTGGAGTGTAGTGGCGCGATCTCGGCTCACTGCAAGCTCCGCCTCCCGGGTTCACGCCATTCTCCTGCCTCAGCCTCCTGAGTAACTGGGACTACAGGCGCCCGCCACCACACCTGGCTAATTTTTTGTATTTTAAGTAGAGATGGGGTTTCACCGTGTTAGCCAAGATGGTCTCGATCTCCTGACCTCATTATCTGCCCACCTCGGCCTCCCAAAATGCTGGGATTACAGGCGTGAGCCACCGCACCTGGTCAGAATCACACTTTTTAAATACTACTCTAGCTTCAAGATCGAAAACAGATTTGAGAGGGCAAAAATGTATTCAGAGACTCACTGCAGTGGTATAGGTGAAAGAAGATGATAGCCTAAATACTTGCTGTAGGGAGAATTAAAAGGGAGATTCAAAAAATTGTTTAGGCAGTAAAACTGACAAAACTGTTAATAATGACACCTAGTGATTTGTGTTGCTGAGCTATGCACATTCAGTTACGAAGTGCTGTGCTCAATGAAGCAAGCCCAGCACTCTATTATCCCAGGCACAATTGTATCTGAGGAGAAACCCTACATTGGCTCAAGTTTCTGTTAAGAGTGTCACAGATACTTCTTTTATGATTTAACAAGAACTTACAACAATAAAAAGCAGGATAATAACTAATTCATGCCAAGTGATTGTTATGGCTTGTCATAGTCAGAATGACTACTGATCTCCCAGTAAATGTTTATAAAATGCATGCCCTAAAAAGTCAAATTCTTCAGAATGCCTGCAAAAATGTTAGCAGAAACACAACTAGGAAGAAAACTGCCACATACTCCTTGGAGGGCAATTGGACCATATATATACAAATGTTAAAAATTTGTATGCCTTTGATCCTTTCAACTGCCTTCTAGGTGTGTTTGATTTTTTTAAAAAGTGGGCATGCTTGCAAAGAAATGTCACCTTCTTCAGAATGTTATAAATAATGGCAAAATTATGAGAGCAAAACTATGATTCTAGGCAGCAGAAATGATCTTCATGCACTAGAAAAGAGGCCTTTCTGCATTGAGCCAGGAATATATTGAATCTCCTCTCTGAAATATCAGTCTATCACTCAGATCTTCGTTTTTAATCTATATGACTTTTTAAATGCTACTGGGGAGGGGTTAACCAAAACCTACCAAAACTTTTAATGTACAACTATATGGCAAAGTTAGATATGGAAGTTCTTCCTAAAGTCTCAAATAATATTCCTTTTTTTTTTTTTTTTTTTAGTTTTAGAAAGGAATCCCCAACTGGCTTTTCCAATTTCTCACTCTGTTGGCAATCTTTCCAATCTTGGGTAAAATTTCACAACCTTTTAAATTTGTACATAGTGGCTGCCAGAGGCCTATAACCATTGTTGTTCAAAAATAGAAAACAGTAGATAGGAGTTGTCTTTGATTTCCAGCATCCTCATCTTTTAACTCTTTTCTCCTCAGAGGAGACCAATGCTTCATAATCTCTATTTCCACCATATCAACTGAAATCAGTAAAACATCTGAAACTTTCCTATTCACATCACAGTATATTAATCCTCCCAAGGAGCATGTATATTTTAACAAGGATCAAAGTCATAAGTTTAAGTGCTTAGAATAAAATTTTGAACATCAGTGGACTTACAGCTGGGGAAAGCACCTACCTAGTCAAAAAAGTAACCCACTTTTTCTAATAAATATTTCAGAGAGCCTTATGCACCAATTCGTTTTTCAATGACCTTCTAGTGCTCTTCTGAGATAAAATTTAAGCTTAATTTTGGGAGAGATTAACATTGTATAGGGTGTCTTGCAATATTCAGAACTGGAGTTGTACCAAGTCAAGGTAAAATATATAGAAGCATTGTCCTGTTTTTTCTCATAGAATTTGTTTTGTTGCCCATTTATATCCAAAGCATGTCTAAATGTATTCATTTATTTATCTTGTTTTCACATAAATTGGCTTTATACAGGTTAGGATTTATGAGATAATTGTAGGAAAATTAGGATATTAAATAAAATAAATATATATATATTTATTTTAGCCATTCCTTAGAGATTGTTAATGAAGGTAATAGTAAAAGGTAATTAGAAAATGTTGTCTTTCAGATAACTATCTAGTTAACAGTATTGATGATTCATAAAATGATCCAATGTGCTTGAGATTATAGATGGGTATTTATATAGAGACCTCATATTTGAAATGTCAAACAAGGTCTGGGTATGAAAAATCAAATGATGAAACATTATACATAACGACAGCACAGCACTGCAGGAGAGTCAGTTTCCCAAAATTAAACAATGGATAAGATCAAGTAGTAAACTTTCCAAACAACTGAAATAGAAATCATAAATTTCATTTGCTTCTTTCTGTAATTAATCTGCTAGAAATCTTTTGATGTAAAGTGGCAGAGAGCCTAAATCAGGCCTGATTCAGCAATAATCAAAGCAGTGAGTAAAATTATACAACTAGGGCAAATGTTTGTTCTTGTTCTCTTTCCTTGTGGTTTTCCAGGAGTTATCCAGGAGTTATCTGCCATAATTTGCCATAGTTTGCCAAAGTTCCAATTGTTTTAAAGTCTATCCTCCTGAAGTTTTCTCTTAAAAGGGAGGAAATTTCTTTCCTAAAACCTCCTAGCAAGGCTTCCTTCGCATATCATTGACCTCACATGAATCAGAAATAAGAGTAACAAAAGAAGATATTTTTTATTGAATGGATAGAGTACTTCTTCAGAAGTAATCATAAGTATCTTACAGCATTAAAATAACTGACTTTTATAACCAAAAACTGCAGTCATTAAGACAGTATTAAAACATATAAAATCAGCCAGGCATGGTGGTGGTCCCCCCAATTCAGGAAGTTGAGGCAAGAGGATCACTTGAACCCAGGAGTTTAAGGCTGCAGTGACCGCACTCCAGCCTGGGTGATGGGGTGAGACTCTGTCTCTTAAAAAAAAAAAAAAAAGCATAAAACATATTTGTTTAAGAGGATAAGAGGAAGGACAGGGTAGTAAGGATTAAGCTTTAGAAATGTTCCTGCCAAAAATGACTAAAAATAATTTGTAGCTTAAAGAGAAAGATTAGGGTATTTGGAAATATATGTTTATGGAGAATATGGAATATTACAATTTCTGATCATGGCAGATAAATATAATGGAAGCTTAAACAAATGTAGATTTTTAAATACACCCGCCAAAAATCAATTACCATAGACAATCTCAAATTACTGTTACCTTTGATCACATTAGCAAAATGTATAACTAAGGAAATTTACGAATAAGATGGAAGCTTTTAAAATTAAGAAATGACAGATGAGAGAGCTAAGAAAAACACATGTCAAAAAGTATTTTTTTTGTGTGTGGTAAAAATGAAAACCAGATAAAACTCAAGGAAACTTTGAAAGCAGCAAAATGTCTGCTCCAGGCTGAGAGAAAATGTTGGCACGTTGCTGTTGTTTCTGCTTTGTCTACCTTAGTTTTGTACTTCCCAAAAACTGTCAAAAATGATGTTTCTGTATGTAAGAGAGAAAAAAAGAAAGAACTAAATCTGGTCAAATTGGGTTTTTACAGAAAACAGCTTCTTTATGAATCTAAAATGAAGAAGAGAGAGTTTCCCTGAAAGGCATCGATATAGAGGCAGAGAGTGACACTGATTACTTTTTTTTGGATAAAATAATACGGCTGCCATTTATTGTGTTCTAAATTTGGGCCTGGAACTGTGATAAATGGTTTGAAGTGCATTATTTCTTTTAGCCCTCATGCTAGCCAACAGTTACTCCTATCATTAGATGGTAAATCTAAAGCTTAGAGAAGTTAAATAACTTTATCAATTTTGCAAAACTAGCAAGCAATGAAGTCAGGATTGCAGCCAACGTCTACCTTACTCCAGGGCCTGCTTTTATCTGTTTCCTCATGCTGCAAAAGCATTGGCAAGAAGGAATTTTATCATGAATACTTACATTTTTAGTATTGTCTATAGAGTTTGAAATGAATCTTCTAAAACAAAAATTTTAAATATTATCATCAAGAGTACCCTTGAAGTCCCAAGCCTATAGAATATTGAGTTATGATGACAGAGAAGTGTCTTGGGAAAAAAACATCCTGAAACACATTTGTTCTCTGGGAGGAATTATTTTCCTCGGAAAAAAGTATGTCATCCAAAGAACAGGAATCCAAATAATCTACTGGGCAGAGGCCTTTTTATCTCCAGAAATAAGTATCTCGAGATCATCTTCTTCCTGTTTAGATGCTGAGTATGGGCTCATCATGGCCCAACTCTATAGAAACAGCACTTTGGGAGGCCAAGCTGGGTGGATTACTTGAGGTCAGATACAACTTCTATAGAAATACAGAGGACTTAGCTGAGTCCCACATGGTCCTGTCTTGGCTTAGGCTGACATAACAAAATAACATAGACTGGGTGGCTTAAGCAACAGAAATTTACTTTTCACAGGTCTGGGGACTGGAAAATTCAAGATCAAGGTGCCAGCAGGATAGGTTTCATTCTGAGGACACTTCTCTGAGAAGGTCTGAGGACCTTCTCACTGAATGCTCACATGCCCTCTTCTTTGTGCAGAGAGAGAGAGAGACAGAGAGAGAAAGAAAGATCTTCCTCTAAGAAGAGAAAGGAGACATTAGAAGGCCTCTTCCTAACTGTATCAGATTAGGGCCCTACCCTTTAGGACCACATTTAACTTTACTTATTCCCTAAAGGCCTCATGTCACAATACAGTCACACTGGGGATTAGGATTTCAACATATGAATTTTGGAGATACACAAGTTAGTCTATAGCAGTCCCAGATTTATATATGTGGGTACATTGATTTCTGTTAATATGATCCTGAGATTAGGAGAAGTGCCAAGCAGGTAAGACCTTATAAAGAAATATTTTGAATAAAACTCATTGTTAATTTAAGAAAAGTGTATATCCTGTGTTAAAAGAGACTTCTAAGTAAAACGGTTACTTGAGGCAGATGTCTAAAGCCCCCATTTGGTCATTAGAAGTGACAGAATAAAAACACGGCAGAAAGAAGAAATAGCTAAGGACATTTTATTTTTTAAAATTTAGAGGAAGTCAAGCATAGTGCAAGTGGGAACAAAATGAAGAAAAACACATAGGACAAATTATCAACTCCATAATGAAAAAAAAAAAGTGTCAAAAGAAATACAGAGAAGAGTTATTGGCAAAAGTCATTATGAGCTTCTACTATAGGAAAGGCTGAAGAATGAGGCTGGCCCATGGGGAAATGAGACAACATTCCTAGGTGAATTCTCAGCTCCTAACCCTCTTCCTCTCTCTTCAAAGCTAATAATGGTCCATCAAATCTTTCTTACAGAGTATCACCTTGACCTCCTCTCTTGCCTCCTTCTTCCACTTTAAAAATCCTTGTAATGGCCAGGCATGGTGATTCATGCCTGTCAACCCAGCATTTTGGGAGGCTCAGGTGGGTGGATTACTTGAGGTCAGGGATTCAAGACCAGCCTGGCCCACATAGCGAAACCCCATCTCTACTAAAAATACAAAACTTAGCTGGGCATGGTGGAAGGTGTCTGTAATTCCAGCTACTTGGGAGACAGAGGCTGAGGCAGGAGAATCGCTTGAACCTGGGAGTGGAGGTTGCAGTGAGCTGAGATCACGCCACTGTACTCCAGCCTGGGTGACAGAGTAGGACTCCATACAAAACAAAACAAAACAAAACAACAACCTTGTAATTAGAGTAGCTCTTTCCAGATAATCCAGGATAATCTCTCTATTTTAAGGTCAACTGATTCGCAACTTTAATTTCACCTGCAACCTTAATTCCACATTTGCCAGGTAACAAATGTATTCACAGATCTAAGGATTAGGGTGTGAACATCATGCAGGGAGACATTATTTTGCCTACCACAGAGGTTAAATTCAAACAGAAAATGTACAAAAATTTAAACATGTATTTTAACTACTCTCAGTCACAGGTTTACACTCACTGTCCTGATAAAACAATGAAAGTTAAATGCAACATAACCCTGCTTGCAACTAAAAAGAAGAAATATAGTTGCACCCAGGTGAAAAATAAAGGAATAAAGGAATTCAAGAAAAATTATAGACATTATATTGAACAAAAATGGGACCCAGACAGATGAGAAGCATATAAATAGCAACATACAAACCTTTGAAATATTTAAAAAAAAAAAGATGTATTAATCTAGTGTCAGTAGGACAAGGAAGAGTTAGAGGAAAGGAGGAGATTTACTACAGAAAACAAAAGTGCCTTCTAAATAAGATCTACCCTTGCTCTCAACAAAATTCAAAATATAAAATAAGAGATGACAGATGAAATAAGAAAGCAAACTGAGATAAAAGGGAACTTGATGTAGGCAGGAATAAAAAAAGTAAGATGATTGAGATATAAAATGTTTTAAATAAGTTAAAAATGCCACCACAATATTGTAAAAAGTACTAGCATCAGAACTAAAAAATGTTTTTGCTATTTGAAAGAACAGTCAGAACTTTTATTATAATGCAGATGAATAGAACAAAGTTCCCATTTTAGAATCTAATGAAACGCATAAAAGTCTTCCATGAAAAGATCACAGCACTTACAATTTTGAATAAATTTCAAAGTTCATGGATTTCCCCACCAAAAAAATAAATTACGGACCTCAAAGGAAGAATCTCTGATCTAGTAAAAGAAAATGAGCTATAATTCAGGTCCAGAATTAAATAAGGTCTTTGTACATTAATCGCTGATGAAATCTTATATCTAGAAAACCCCAAAGTCTCAATCAAAATACTCTCAGATGATAAATAAATTCAGGAAAGTTTAAGAATACAAAATCAATGTAGAAAAATCAGTAACATTTTTATACACCAATAACTATCAATCTGAGAACCAAATCAAGAAGACTATCTCATTTACAATAAATACAGAAAAAATAAATAAAATGCCTAAGAGTATGTTTAACCAAGGAAAAGATCCCTATGAAGAAAACTATAAAAGACTAATGAAATAAATTGTTGTAGATGGCACAAACTAATGGAAAAACATCCTATGCTCATGGATCAGAATAATTAATATTGTTAAAATGACCATACTACCCAAAGCAATCTATACATTCAATGCAATTCCTATCAAAATACCAATGTCATTTTTCAAATAATTAGGAAAAAAATTAATTCATTTGGAACCAAAGAAGTGCCAAAATAGTCAAAGAAATCCTAAGTAAAAGAAAAAAGCTAACGGCATCACATTACCTGACCTCAAATTATACTACACAGCTATAGTAACCAAAACAGCACAGCATGATACTGATATAAAAATAGAAACATAAATTGATGAACAGAAGGGAATACTTAGAAATAAAACCACATATCTAACTGATCTTTGAGAAAGTTGACAAAAATATACACTGGAGAAAAGGAAAACCTTTTCAATAAATGATACTATAAAAACTGGATTGCCTTATGCAGAATGAAATTAGAACTCTCTCTCTCATCATATAAAAAAAGAACTCAAAATGGATTAAAGACTTAAATGAAAGAGGTGAAATTATAAAAACACTAGAAGAAAACCTAGAGAAAATACTTCTGGACATTGGTCTTGGCTAAGAAATTATCTAAGACCTCAAAAGTACAAGCAACAAAAACAAAAATAGGCAAATAGGACTTAATTAAACTAAAAAGCTTCTGCACAGCAAAGGAAAGAATTAGCAGAGGGAACAGACAACCAGCCTGCAAAATGGAAAAAAAATTTGCAAACTATGCAACCAACAGGGAACTAATATGTAGAATTTATAAGGAACTCAAACAACTCAACAACAACAATGAAAAAAACACCCAAATAACCCACTAAAATGTGGACAAAGGACAGAATAGACACTTTTTGTTTTTTGTTTGTTTGTTTGTTTTGTTTTTTTGAGCCAGAAGGTCTGGCTCTAACTGCTGTAAAAACAGCAGTTTATACACTTTTGTTTCCTTCCAATGGTTGTTTCCTTCCCAGTGCAGGCACAGAGCCCTTGAGAAGGGCAGTCTCTGAACAAGGGAGCCAGGAACACAGTTTGGACATGTCTTTGACAGGCATGTTCAGCCCCAGCAGGATGCAATCCTTCAAGCTGGAATTCCACTGGGTAGTTGAGAGGGACCAAGGTTGAGGGTAGAGAGGAAGTCTTCAACAGGACTCACATCTCGGTCCAGGCCTCCTCTCTCACTATCCAGGTGCATGCGAGTTTTAGGACCCTGGGGGTCAACAATCAGGCCCATCCACCTCAACAGGGACAGATTCTTAAATCTGTGCCCAGTTCACACACATCTGCTTCCGCTGGTTGCACAGTTAAAGAGAATCAGCCTTATGGTAAGAGACAGACCACTTCCTCTCTGCCCCTCGCTGGCACCTCTCTTCAGCAGCATCTTCACAGGAATCGCTGGGAAGACAGAGGTCTGCCTTCTCAGAATAGGTACTTTTAAAAGAAGACATAAAAAGGACCAACAAAATATCAAAAACAGTTCTACATCACTAATCATCAGAAAAATGCAAATAAAACTACAATGAGATATCATCTTATACTCATCAGAATGGCTATTATTAAAGTTAAAAAATAACAGATATTGACAAGGATACAGGCAAAAGAAAATGCTTTCATACTGTTGGTGAGAAGGTAGATTACTACAACCTCTACAGAAAACAGTATGGAGATTTCTCAAAGAACTAAAAACAGAACTAGCATTCAATCTAGCAATCCAACTACTGGGTATCTACCCAAAGGAAATAAAATCATTATCTCAAAAAGATACCTGCAATTGCAGCACTGTTCTCAATAGCTAAGATATAGAATCAATTTAAGTGTTCAATAATGGGGATAATTGGACTAAAAAATGTGGGATATGTAAATCCCAGGTTTGAACAAGGTCAGCCTGAGAAGCTACCTCATGAAATAAGGCCCTGATATTTGGCGTCCTTTGGACTATCCGACCCACCAAACCATGGAGAAAAACGATTTAATCTCCCTGCCTCTCCTAGCTTCTTTTACCGTCTACCAGCCCTGAAGAAACAGGCTCATGCAATAAACCTCTTCCTTTTCTTGACCAGTTAGAGCACCCCATATATACAACTCTGTCTCCTAATCTACTGGGAGCTGTTAGGGGCTAAATTGTGTTCCTGAAAAACTTATACGTTAAAGTCCTAACCTGTAGTACCTCAGAATGTGACTCTCTTTGGAACTAGGGTCTTTACAGAGGTAAACAAATTAAAATGAGGTAATTAGGGTGAGCCCCTATTCAAGATGACTAGTGTCCTTACAAAAAGGAAAAATTTGAACACAGAGACATGCATAGAGGGAAAATAACATAAAGAAACACAGGGAAAAGACAGATGCCTGTATGCCAAGAAGAAATACGTAGAACAAATCTATCCCTCAAAGCCCTCAGAAGGAACCAATTCTGTCAAAACCTTGATTTTGGACATCTAGCTTCCAAAACTATGAAACGATAAATTTATATTATTTAAGCCACTCAGAATAGCACAGAGTAGTTTCCCAATTCTTCGTATTCTTTCATCTGCTGACTGGATAATGTAAAGTGAGCTTATGGCACACACACTTGTTGATTCCTTCCAGTGTGCCCTTCCTTTCAACCTTCCTTCTCTTCAGATCTAAGCAGAGAGTAAGCCCTGAGAGCCAGATCCCTGTGCTTGAGTTCTTAGAGGCTGCAAGGTAGGTCCTCAAAAGAATACCTTCTTTTTCTATTTTGCTACACCTTTTGTGTTTAACCTCCAACCAGCCTTCTTAGAAAAACAATTCAACAAATATATATTATAGATGCAAACATAAAACCTAAATTTTTAGAGTACCTTCATTCAAGAATCAGTCTAAGAGAAGATGCTATGGCACAGATAATTCTAACACACTATGATAAAGGTTAAAGTAGAAGTATGTATAAGTTCACCTAAAGAAGGTGATTATCAACTCTGCTCAGAGCAGGGCTATGATGAAGGACATAAACATCCTTTAAAAAGTAAGTTCAGGAGGCCGGGTGCGGTGGCTCACGCCTGTAATCCCAGCACTTTGGGAGGCCGAGGCAGGTGGATTACGAGGTCAGGAGATTGAGACCATCCTGGCTAACATGGAGAAACCCCATCTCTACTAAAAATACAAAAAATTAGCCAGGCGTGGTGGCACATGCCTGTATTCCCAGATACTCTGGAGGCTGAGGCAGAAGAATCGCTTGAACCCAGGAGGCGGAGGTTGCAGTGAGCCAAGATCGCGCCACTCCACACTCCAGCCTGGGAGACAGAGCGAGACTCCATCTCAAAAAAAAAAAGAAAAAAAAAAAAGTAAGTTCAGGAATAGATGCCAAGACTATAGACCTGCAGGCAAGTGGTGAGGTTGGAATGCAAAGAGGGGGTACAGGTACAGGAAGGAGCAATGGGTGAAAGCTCAGGAAATGAGTGCAGGTGGGGAGGTGAAATGGCAGAGTGAAACGTAAGAGAATTGTGATTCCTCATATCTGTGAAATTCAAAATGAAAACATGAGTATGTCAATGCCTAGCACTTGGTAAGCAAGCAGTAAATGTTAAGTAGTTCTCAATATTCATGATCTGTCCTGATGTGTACTCTTAAAACCCAGAGCACTCAAATATTGACATTCCCTTACCGTATTTAGCTAGTACTGTTAAAATAACTTTTCCTTTAAGGAAAGAAGAACCTGCCTAAAAACAAGACAGCTGTTTCTTAAAATTAATCTACGTATATGTCTCATAAGCAATATTTAGTATTTTTTTCTCAAATTTTAAACTATATATACATATATAGTGTGTATATATATCATAGTGATATACTACTATACACTATATAGTATATACTATAGATGTATAGCACTATAATGTAGACTATAAACTTATGTAAAATGTGCATATAGTATGTAATGTATACATGTATATATGCACATATAATATATACTGCTTAGTACTTATGTAAAATGTACATACACAATGTATGCAATATATACATGTATATATGCATATATAATATATACTGTTTAGTATATTATATGACAAATATATAGTATAAAATATATTAAATGTATTATATTCAGATGATATGTATAATATTCTACTGCACTATTCTTCTGCAGCTTGATTTTTTAAATAACATTAACATTATGCTTTTAAAATTTATTCTTGTTGAGATCCGTGCTATGATTCATTTATTTTTACTGCTGCTTCCAATTCCACTCTATGAATATACCACAGTGGGGCTTCAACTATATCGTTAATGTTTTACTCCTAAAACTGAGTTGGGCATATGCAGGTGTTAACTACATTATTCTTTAAGCTTCTTTTAAGTAGTAAAGATTTTCTAATAAAGCTAAGAGAAAAAAAGTAGGCTATCCAATGTGTGGTTTCATTCAGTCTTCCATGCAGACAAAATCATGTACTGCTCTACCTTGTAGAGTCCACCTCGGACTTACCAGTTTTATCTTGGGAGAGATTACTTTAGCTAACAGCCTTGTGGTAATCATTCTACAATATATAAACATATATCAAGTCATCGCATCATATACCTTAAATATATGCCATTTATTTGTAAATTATACCTCAATAAGACTGGAAAAATAAATAAAAGTTAAATAACACATTATTGTGTGCTTCTGACATCACTGGAGCTGAGATGTGGAGCTCAATCTCAGGTGGTGAAGGCAGGGGAGGGAGTAAAGTAGGCAAAGTAAACCAAACTGAAAATAAAGCAGATACTATCAAAGTCCTATAATAAATCATGTTTATTTGAAACAGTGACTTTTTTCTAACTAGTTATATTCTATATTTCCTTCTTTTTCAATGTAATTAGTTTCATATGTTTGTCTATAAAAATATTTAATGTTCTCAAATTGACATTTATGAGGGAATTCTTAAAAAGAATATAAAGAAAAAGTAAACTTAATACTATAATACTAAAATTTAAATAATGTTCATAAGATTATAAAACACCACTTGGTTATAGAGAAGCTCTTAACAGATTAAATTCAACATATCCAACAAATGTACTTGGGATATTTCAAGTCAAATAAGTTTAATAACAGGAGAGAAGGAAAAAAAAAGGACAAGGGTGATAAAAACAAGTGAGAGATAACTTAACAATGCTCCCACGAGATTTGGATCTGTCTAGCTAATGTATTTATTTGCTTGCCTCTTGTTGAGGATATTATACAGTGCCTGTGATTTGGGCCATTATTTGCCTGATTATTGTTTTGCTTTGCTTTGCTTCCTCAATTTGCTTCACAATGAAGCATTTATTATCTTAATTCAATTTACATGATGATCTCTATCTTTCAGAATGATTCTTAATTCTTACATTTCCCTTCACCTGTATTCACAACTAGTGGCATACCAAAAATCTCCACCCACAAAGAGAGACAGTTCTCCCTCCTGCTCCAGAATGCTAGCCAAAAATTAATTTCAAAGAACAAAAAAGGAATCACTCTCTTTGGGTTTTATCTTAATAGAATTTCATATCATAGTCACATCTTAGTGTGATGAGATTTTCTGTAAAGCCTCATGCTCCACATTTTTAAAACACTCCTCTGAGAATGTTTTATGGGTATTGAACTGCACCTACAAATTTAACGACTCTGCATGTGTGTGTGCATGTGTGTGTGTGAAAGCTAAATGTTTACATTTTCAAAACAAGTCCCAGTGTATCATAGAATGAACTCCTAACAATTATAAGAAATTTATTTCAGTTGCTATAAGAAACAATCTCTTCCTTTCCTACAGTGATGATGAGTGTGTTCCATGGAGCACTAACAATTTCCCAGCTTATCTTTAGCCTTGTTTATGTTCCAAGCTAATGTACATGGCAATGCAGATGTCTCCTTTCTTTGTTGGATTTAATAATTTACTCATAATATTTAATCAAAACTAGACACTACGTCAATGGATTTCATCGCAAACTGTGCTCGTCTTCCCATTAACTTCAACAGGCATTTTTTAATGGCAGGAGGAAATAGATGCAGCAGAAAAAAAAAAAAAAAAAAAACTGAGGACACCATCCTAAATCACAGAGCTTTGCCCAAAATTACAAGTCAAGAAATGATAAACACACAAAGATCGGAAGCCTGATTTTTGGCAATACCCATCAAAAAGTCTTAAAATGATGCATGTCCTTTCACCTAGCAATTCCACTCCTAGAAATTTATTTTAAGGATGTAAACCTAGATATACAGAAATACAACTATGGGGATATTCATTACAGCCCTCTTCATAGGAGTGAAGAATTTGAAATAACTAATGTCCAATGAAAGGGTCTTGGTTCAATAATAGTTTCTCTATAACTTGTATAATATAAAGCCAAACATGTGTGTTGTAGAAAAACATTTATGATAAGCAGAAATGGCACAGGAACTGCTAATTGTCAGATTTATGAGCCCTTATTCCCCTCTAAAAGAACCTTGACTTTACTTGGAATGGCAAAAAGGCCAGTTAAAAATAAAAAGATTAATCCTTTAACAATATGTAAGTGAATACTGTTTGATGAGCTTCCAGAAGAACTTTTTTAAATGAGGCATAAACGGATTCCATCCTAATCTCCTTTTATCCCATTGCTCTTTCATCCTGGAAGCCCACTTTATGGCTGGAGTTGCAGTAGCTCCTTTGCGACCCAGAGAATGGCAATCACATGTAAAAGATGATAAAGCAAAATGATAAAGAAGGCCGGGTGCAGTGGCTCACACCTGTAATCCCAGCACTTTGGGAGGCCGAGGCAGGTGGATCATTTGAGGCCAGGAGTTCGAAATCAGCCTGGGCAACATGGCAAAACCCCCATCTCTACTAAAAATACAATAAATTAGCTGAGCATGATGGAGCATGCCTGTAGTTCCAGCTACTAGGGAGGCTGAGGTGGGAGGGTAGCTTGAACCCAGGAGGCGGAGGTTGCAGTGATCTAAGATCACACCTGTAATTTTGGGAGGCCGAGGCAGGTGGATCACGAGGTCAGGAGATGGAGACCATCCTGGCTAACACGGTGAAACCCTGTCTCTACTAAAAATACAAAAAATTAGCCGGGCGTGGTGGCACGTGCCTGTTGTCCCAGCTACTCAGGAGGCTGAGGCAGGAGAATGGAGTGAACCCGGGAGGCGGAGCTTGCAGTGAGCGGAGATCGTGCTACTGCACTCCAGCCTGGTCCACACAGCAATACTCCGTCTCAAAAAAAAAAAAAATTTAATACAAACTTTTTTTACATATGCAAACAGGCTAATCAGACTTTTGATTTGCTGATAGTGATTTCTTTGACAATCTCAATAAGGATGTAAAAACCCCTATTATTTTCAAATTATATTTATATTTATTATATTATCTATATTTTATATATAGTGACTTTTCACTATAGGATATCTTGTATATAACAAAAATTATGAAATAAAAAGTTACTTATAATCTCTTTAACCACTATCAACATTTTCATACAAATCCTATTATTTTTAGTGTATATATAAAATGTATATTAAATATATACACAGACATATATGCATACAGTTATGCATATATGTGCATATATACTATTTATAGAAAATGAATTATATTTTTACTTTTTGGTGTAGTCTCTTGTTTCAGTTCAAAATTTTATTCCATTTTATTCAATTAACAGAGATGTAATTATAGTTGCTTGAATTAGGAAGTTTTTTCTTTCATATAAAGAATTCTAGAGGTGGATATTTCATGCCTGAAATGGTGGCTCGAAATGCAGCCACCGCACCCGGCCTGCATTACAATTTATGTAAGAAAATACTAGAATAACTATTACTTTAGAGATCAGGAAAACTAGAAAAGAGAATTTATGCAAGTTGGGCTAAGGGTTGGATAGTAAACACACGCCTACTAAATTCTGTAATAAATGCTCTGGATGGGAGGGATGCTAGGGAACAAGAATCCCAAGGCAGCACTGGTGACTGTATTTGTTTAGGGGTATGAGTTAAGTTACCTACTCAGACAGAAGAGCATATACTATTGTTTGAAGTTTACTCTAGAATAGAACCATGAGAAATAAATGTCTGTGGTTTATAAATCACCCAATCTCAGATATTTTGTTACAGCAGCAATGAACAGACTAAGACAACATGCTAACAGTGAAGGGTCATTGTTGCAGCTGCCTTGGGACTGCCAACACAAAACATGGAAAATATTTTGGTTAGCTGTAAAATATCTGTTATAAATCTGCCTTCCCTTTCAGCTCCTTTTCAAACACACTACTGTAATATAAATGTCTATGATCTAACTTTGCAAGTTCTCATTTTCTTGGTGTGAAGAATTTAAGCAAAGAATTCACATGATCTGACTGAATCCATCTCTAGTACTAGAACTATACTAATATAGACCTATTTTATAAGACAGAGAAAAATGTAAAAGGTATGTTTAAAATGTATGTTTAAAATAAAAAATTCACAAGTAGAGTTCTGGTTCCAAAATAGCAGCATGGAAGCAAGCTAGCTTCACTTCCCCAACAAAAATAAAAATAAAAAAACAGATACAGCGTTGAGATTATCACCAGCAATATTGAAGAACTCAAATATGAGAATGGGACAGTTCCCAGGGCCAGAGAGAAGTGAAAAAACTCAAAGCACATGGTAACAGAATTGGACTTCCATATCTGCAACACCCATCCCCTCAATCTACCCAGCACCACGCACTCAAAAAATTTCTTTCTAACTCATAATGTATACACTAGAAAAAGTGAGATAGAGGTAGACAATCAGCTTCCTCACCATCTTAGTTTCCTGTATTAGTCCATTCTCACACCGCTATAAAGAAATACCTGAGAGGATAATTTATAAAGTAAAGGGGTTTAATTGGCTCACAGTTCCACAGGCTACACAGGGAGCATGGCTAGGGAGACCTCAGGAAACTTACATAGCAGAAGGCAAAGAGGAAGTAAGCACATCTTACATGGTCAGAATAGGAAGGCAGAGAGGAGGAAGGCGCTACACACTTTTAAACAAGATTTTATGAAAACTCCATCATGAGAAGAGCACTAGGGGGATGGTGCTAAGCCATTAGAAACAGCCCTCATGATCCAATCACCTCCCACCAGGCTCCACCTCCAACTGGGGATTACAATTGAACATGAGATTTGGGTGGGGTACAGATCCAAACCATATCAATTTCCTGGAAGGAGACCTGTTCCTGCCTCAACCCATGGGAAGCATCATGAGTGTCTGAAGGGAGACATATTTCTGAGGACAGGCAGAGAGAAAGGGGAGAAATGGAACTACCATCTCCAGCCCTGGAAACTCTGCTCTATAACCCAGCCAAAGGAGGTGCCATATCAGAATGGTTGGCAACAAACTGTCGTTAGGCATGTTCCACAGGTATCCTGATCATGAACCCATAGGCCAGCCTTCCCACAATACCAAGATATCCCCTTTGGAATGTCCTCCATTTGGGATGGAAAGGACTGGGATCTGCATCAAGCAGAAGAAAGAATTAGTAAAGTTGAATATCAGCTATTTGAAAATATACAATCAGAAGAGAAAATAAAAGAATAAAAGAAATGAAGACTATCTACAAGATATAGAAAATTACCTTGAAAGATGAAATCTAGGAATTATTGGTGTTCAAGAGAGAGCTGAACAAGAGAAAGGCATAGAAAGCTTATTCAAAGAAATAATAACAGGAAACTTTCCAAAATTTGAGAGAGATATAAACATTAATGTACAGGAAGTTTAAAGAACACCAAGCATATTCAACCCAAGTAAGGCTACCGCCAGGTGAATAATAAGTAAACTCTCCAAGGTCAAGGACAGAGACAAGCTCCTAAGGGCAGCAAGAGGAAAAAAAAAAAGCAACTAACATATACAGGAGCTCCAATTTCATCTGGAAACAGACTTCTCAACAGAAATCATACATGCCAGAAGGAAATGGAACATCATTTTAAAGTGCTGAGAGAAAAAAACTCCACACAAGATTGCTGTATCCAGGAAAGTCATCCTTCAAATATGAGAGAGAGATAAAGCATTTTCCAGACAAAAGCTGAGAGAATTCACCACCACCAGCAATGTCTTACAAGAAATGCTAAAGGGAGTTCTTCAGTCTGAAGAAAAGACCACAAAAATGCAAAAAAAGGAAATATTTGAAGATATAAAACACACTGGTAAAATTAAGTATGTAGACAATCACTGAATACTTTAATACTGCAATTGTAGTGTGCAATTCACTCATAAGGCTAGTATGAAGCCTGAAAGATAAATCTTCAAAACAATAATAGCTACTGTAACCCATTAGGAGATAGGCAATATAAAAATATGTAAATGGAGATAACAAAAATTGAAAATGTGAGGGGAGGAAGTTAAGGTGTACAGATTTTATAGTTTTTTCTGTTTCTATTATTTTTAGTGATATAAGACAAGTTGCTATTTTTTAAAATAATACATCAGTAAGATGTTTTTTGTAAACTTCATGATAGCAAAACACAGAAACCTGTAATAGATACATTGAAAACAAAAAGCAATGAATTAAAACATTAAACCAGAGAAAATCACTTCACTATAAAGGAAACATTAAGAAAGTATACAAGTGAGGAATTAAACAAGAATAGAAAAATAAGCAACAAAATGGCAGAAGTAAGTCCTTACTTATAAAAACATTTCATATAAATTCATTCATCATGACCAAGTAGGAATTATCCCTGGAATGAAAGAATGATTAAAAATATGCAAATGAATAATGCAATACATCATATCAACAGAATAAAAGACAAAATCCATGTGATCCTTTCAACTGATGCTGAAAAAGCATTGGATAAAAATCAACATCTCTTAATCATAAAAACTCTCAAAGAACTGGGTGTAGAAGGAACATACCTAAACATAATAAAAAGCCATATGTGACAGACTTATAGCTCAGATCAAACTGAATGTGAAAAAAACTGAAAGCTTTTTCTCTAAGATCTGGAACACGACAAAGGTGTCCACTGTCACCACTGTTATTCAAAATAGTACCAGAAGTCCTAGCTAAAGCAATCAGACAAGAGAAAGATATAAAGAACATTGAAATTGGAAAGAAAGAAGTCAAATTATCCTTGTTTGAAGATACTATGACTTTATATTTGGAAAAACCTAAAGACTCCACAAGAAAACTATTAGAACTGGTAAATAAATTCAGTAAAGCTGCAGGATACAAAAATCAACACACAAAAACCACTAGCATTTCTACATGCAAACCATTAACAATTTGAAAAAAAAATAAAATTCCCATTTATAATAGCAAAAAATAAAATTAAATATCTAAGAATTAACCAAACAAATGAAAGACCTCTATAATAAAAACTATAAAAGATCAATGAAAGAAATGAATTGCACACCAAAAAACGGAAAGATATTCCATGTTCATGCATTGGAAGAATCAACATAGTTAACATGCCCATAATATTCAAAGCAATCTACAGGTCAATTCAACGAAATCCTTATCAAAATACAAATGACATTCTTCACAAAAATAGAAAAAACAATCCAAAAATTCATTTGGAACCACACACACACACACACACACACACACACACACACACACACACAGAGAGAGAGAGAGAGAGAGAGAGAGAGAGAGAGAGAGAGAGAGAGAGAGAAATGTCAAAGCTACCCTAAGCAAAAAGAATAAAATTAAAAGAATCACATTACCTGACTTCAAATTATACCATGGAGTCATGATAAATGATCTTTCTAATGTATTGTTGAATTCAGTTTGCTGGTATTTTGTTGAGGATTTTTGCATCAATATCATCAGAGACATTGGCCTGTAGTATTCTTTTCTTGGTGTGTCTTTGTCTAGTTTTGATATCAGGGTAATACTTGCCTTGTAGTATGAGTTTGGAAGTATTCCCTTCTTTATTTTTCAGAATAGTTTGAGAAAGATTGGTATTAGTTCTTTCAATATTCAGTATTATACAGCAGGAAAGCCATCAGGACCCGTGCTTTTCTTTATTGGGAGATGGCTTCATCTCATGACTTTTTTATTATAGTTTCAATGTCATTATTTTTTACGTTTTTGTTAGGTCTGTGTCTTTTGACAATTGGTCTGTTCAGGTTTTGGGTTTCTTCCTGGTTCAATCTAGGCATCTAGGAATTTGTCCATTTCTTTTACATTTTCCAATTTATTGGCATACAGTTGCACATATCAGCCACTAACGATCCTTAGAATTTCTACAGTATCACTTCTTAATGTCTCCTTTTTTATTTCTGACTTTATTTGGATCATCTCTCTTTTTTTCTTAGTTACTGTGACTAAAGGTTTATCAATTTTCTTTAACCTTTCAAAAAAACCGAACTTTTTGTTTCATTGATCTTTTGTATTTTATTCATTTCAATTTTATTACTGCTCTGATATTTATTTATTCTTCTACTAATTTTGGGTTTTGCTCTTGTTTTTCTAGTTCTTTAAGATGCATCATTAGATTTTTTTATTTGAATTTTTTTTTCTTTTTTGATTTAGGCACTTATACAGCTATAAACTTGCATTTTAGCACTGCATTTGCTGTATCCCATAGGTTTTGGTATGTTGTGTTTCCATTATCATTTGTTTCAAGAAATTTTTCAATTTTCCTCTTAATTTCTTCATTGACTCACTGATCATTCAGGACTATATTGTTTAATTTGTACAGTTTCCAAAATTCTTCTTGTTATTGAATTTCTAGTTTTATTCCATTGTGGTCAGAGAAGATGTTTAAAATAATTTCAATTATTTTGAATGTTTGAAGACCTTTTCTGTGACCTAAAACCTGGTCTGTCCTTGAGAATGACCCATGTGCTGAAGAAAATAATGTGTATTCTGCAGCTCTTGGATGAAACGGTCTGTAAATGTCTAATAGATCCCTTTTGTCTAGAGCAAGTATGATGCTTCTTTTTTGATTTTCTATCTGGAAGATCAGGCCGATGCCAAAAGTGGAGTGTTGAAGTTTCCAGCTTTTATTGTATTGGGGTCTATCTCTCATTTTAGCTCTCATATTTTCTTCATATGTCTGGGTGTTCTATCATTGGGTACATATATATTTACTATCATTATATCCTCTTGCTGAATTGACCCCTTTATTATTATAAAGTGTAGTAGTCCATTTTCACATTGCTATACAGAAACTACTTGAGACTGGGTAATTTATAAATAAAAGAGGTTTAATTGTCTCACAGTTCCACATAGCTGGGGAGGCCTCAAGAAACTTAAAATCACAGCAGAAGGCAAAAGGGAAGGAAGGCATGTCTTACATGGTGGCAGGAGAGAGAGAGAGAGCAAGCAAAGGGGAAAGTGCTAATTTTAAAACATCAGATGTCACGAGAATTCACTCACTATCATGAGAACAAGCAAGGGGGAAATCCACCTCCATGATCCAATCATCTCCCAGCAGGCCCCTCCCGACACAGGGGATTACAATTCAGCATGAGATTTGGGTGGGGACAAAGAGCCAAATCATATCATATAGTGACCTTCTTTGTTTCTTCTTATAATTTTTGTCTTGAAATCTACATATTTTGTGTGACATAAGTATAGTGACTCCTGGTCTTTTTTGGTTTCCATTGGCATGGAATATCTTTTTCCATCCCTTTAGTTTTAGTCTATGTGTGTCTTTATATGGAAGTGTATTTCTTGCAGCCAACATGGGTCTTGTTTTTTCAGCCATTCTATGTATTTTGATTGGAAAGTTTAGTCCATTTATATTCAATGTTGTTATTGATGAGTAAGGACTTACCCCTCCCATTCTTTTGGTTGTTTTGTGGTCTTGTCTTCCTTCTTTCTTTCATTCCTGTCTTCTAGTGACGATTTTCTCTACTAATGTGATTTAGTTTCTTGCTTTTGTGTGTGTATCCATTGTATGTTTTTTGGTATGAGGTTACCATGAGGCTTGCAAATACTATCGTATAACCCATTATTTTAACCTGACAAAACTATTTTCATAAACAAGCTAGCACAAAAAAATACTAATAAAAATTCCACACCTTAGCTTAGTCCCCATGCTTTTTAAACATTTTGTTGTTTTTATTTATATCTTACTGTACTGAATATATCTGAAAAAGTTGTAGCTATTTTTGATTGGTTAATTGTTTAGTCTTTCAACTTAGGGTAGAATAGTTTACACAGCACAGTTACAGTGCTATAATATTCCGTTTTTCCATAAGTTTTATAACTTCAAGTGACTACTTACTGCTCATTAATATCCCTTTCTTTTTTATTAAATTACTCCTTTTAGCACTTCTTGTTGGATGGGTTTAGTATTAAAGAAATCCTCAGCTTTTGTTGGGAAAATTTTATTTCTCCTTCATGTGTGAAGAATATTTTTGCCAGATATACTATTCTAGGGTGAAAGTTGTTTTTCTTCAGAACTTTAAATATGTCGTGCCACTCTCTCCTGGTCTGTAACACTTCCACTGAGAAGTCTGCTGCCAGATGAACTGGAGTTCCATGGTATGTTATTTGTTTCTATTCTCTTGCTCCTTTTAAAATCCTTTCTTTATCCTTGACATTTGGGAGTTTGATTATTAAATGCCCTGAGGTAGTCTTCCATGGGTTAAATCTGCTTTGTGTTCTATAACCTTCTTGTACTTGGATATTAACATATCTCTCTAGATTGGGAAGTTCTCTGTTATTATTCCTTTGAATAAACTTTCTACCCCCATCTCTTTCTCTATCTTCTCTTTAAGGTCAATAGCACTTAGATTTGCCCTTTTGGGGCTATTTCCTAGGTCCTTTAGGCATGTTTCATTGTTTTCTATTATATTTTTCTTTTGTCTCCTTTGACTGTGTATTTTCAAATAGCCTATCTTGCAGCTCACTAAGTCTTTCTTCACCTTGATCCATTCTGCTATTAATGGACTCTGATGCATTCTTAAGCATACCAATTGCATTTTTCAGCTCTAGGATTTCTGCTTGATTCTTTTCAATTATTTTAATCTCTTTGTTAAATTTATCTAATAGCATTCCAAATTTCTTCTCTGTGTTATCTTGAATTTCTTTGAGTTTCCTCAATACAGCAGTTTTGGAATTCCTTGTCTGAAAGGTCACATATCTCTGTTTCTCCAGGATTTGTCCCTGGTGCCTTATTTTGGGTTCATTTGTTAAGGTCATGTTTTCCTGGATTGTGTTGATGCCAGTAGATGCTCTTCAGTGTTTGGGCATTAAAGGGTTAGGTATTCATTGTAGTCTTCACTCTTGGGGCTCATTTGTAGCCAACCTACCTGAGAAGGCTTTCCAGATATTTGAAAGGACTTGGGTCTTGTGATCTAGGCTGTTTCTGCTTTAGGGGGACCCCCAAGCCCAGTAACACTGTGGTTCTTCCAGACTCATAGAAGTAATGCCTTAATGGTGTTGGACAAGATACAAGAGAATTACCTGGATTACCAGCCAGAGACTTTTGTTCCTTTTCCTTACTTTCTCTCAAACATACAGAGTCTCTCTCTCTATTCTGAGCCATCTAAAACTAGTGGGAGACAAGGAGTAATAATACAAGAACTCCTGTGGCTACCACCACTATGATTGCGATGGGTTGTATCTGAAGCCAGCACAGCACTGGGTCTTGCCCAAGGCCTGCTATCACCACTCTTTGGTTGCCTATGTTCCTTCAAGCCCTTGTACTCTTCAATCAGCAGGCAGCACAGCCAGCCAGGCCTGTCTTTCTCTTCCAGGCAATGAGGTCTCCCAGGCCCCTGGAGAGTCTAGAAGTGTCATCTGGGAGTCAGGGACCAGAGTCAAAAAAACTTAGAAGTGTACCTGGTGTTCTATTGTACTGCTGGCACTCAAACCACAAGACACAGTCTTTTTCACTCTTTCCTTCCCCTTTCTAAAGGGAAAGGACCCTTACCCCATAGTCACTGCCACCCCTGACCATGAGGAGTACTGCCAGACTACCACCAATGTTCCCTTAAGGCTCAAGGGCTCTTAAGTTAGCCTGTGGCGAATGCTGCCTGGCCTGGGACTCACCCTTCAGGGAAGTGGGCTCCCCTCTGTCCTAGGCCAGGTCCAGAAATGCCATCCAAGAGTAAAGTCTTGGAATCAGTGACCCCAAGAACCTGAGTGTTGGTACCTAAGGTGCAAGACAAAGTCCCTTTTACTTTTCCCTCCACTTTTCTCAAGCTGGAGTTTTGCCCCATAGCCTCCAGGCCTGGGAATGTGCTGAGTCTCACTAAAACCAGCAAGTTTCAGAGGCTCCTGGAGGCCCTGGGTATAGAGTATCTGGGTATTCCTGCTCGTTATTCTGAGCTCAAGGGCTCTTCAGTTAGCAGGTGATGAATACTGCCAGGTCCTTTCCTTCAAGGAAGTGGCTTCTCTTCTGGCCCAGGATATGTCTAGAAATGTTGTCTAGGAGCTAGGGCCTCAGTGGCAAAGTTTGCAGGCACTTAAGTTTGGACTACTAGAATTGGCAATTCCCCTCTGGCTAGGGCTGGTTTAAATGCTACCTCAGTAGGTGGCATCAGCTGAATTTGTTCTGGGTTTCCTTTCTGCTCTAACGAGACAGCACTGAGTTCAGTGCCTCACAATTGCTGTGTTCTCCCTCCCCACGGCACTTATTAAGAATTGGGCAAAAATTATGAATCGGTAAGGATAATTAATGAATAGAAAATAAATGGCAAAAAATGTTCAGCTTCACCATTAATCAGATAAATTCATATTAAATTAACAGACGTATGTCTTATAGTTCAAGTGATGAACATTAGAATAAAGTTAATGAGGACATGAAGGACTAGGTATTATCCAACACTGGAGATGAAAGTTTAAACTAGCTCAGACTTTATAGGGGATAATTATGCCTTATGTATCAAAAATCATAATAGCATACAGATCTTTTAACCAAGAAGCCCAAATTTTACTTCTTACACTATTCTAAAAACATACTTTCATATTGAAATGGGAAAAATTCCCTTATTCCCCTCACAGGCCATACGATGGGGGTGTGGCTCACTTCTTCAGTGCCCCACTGCTGAAACCTCCAGGTGGAGCATCCAGAGGGCGGGTTGTGGGGCTCAGACCCCAGGGCAATGTCTAGGGGTGAATACAGCTTACAGCTCCTGAAGCCTGAGTGGGCATGTGTAACAGGGTGTTCTTTCAGTTTAGCCGTCTGTAGGCGGTTTGTGTTAGCTCAGTTAGACCCCCTGCCTTATCACAAGGACAGAGGGCTTTCTGTATTCCAGGGTTTCTTGCCTTGGTGTACCAGAAGAATCCGATCACACATGGGCTTAGAGAGTGACTGAAAGGTTTTATTGAGTGGAAATAGCTCTCAGCAGATGGAGGAGCCAGAAGGGAGGTGGAGCGGGAAGGTGGTTTTTCCCTGGGGTCAGGCTGCTCAGGGGCCGGGGCCCTGCTCCAACCATCCTGACCAAACTCCACGTTTTCCGTGGGTCGATGGCCTGCAGGCCTGCCAGTGCCTGTCAGTGTGCTCCTATGGTGGTGTGTTCTCTCCACGTCCAGCTGCCCATGTGTTCCTCCCCTGATGCGCTCTTCTGGATGTCCAGCTGCCTGTGTGTGTGCCCAACAGGGTCTCGGGGTATTTTATAGGCACAGGATGGGGGCGTGGCAGGCCAGGGTGGTCTTGGGAAATGGAACATTTGGGCAGGAAAACAGAAATGCCTGTCCTCACCTAGATCCATGTGCACAGGCCCGCGGGTAGAGCCCTAGCCACACCTTTCTCTTCCCAGCGCTTCATTGCCCCCCTCCCATATCAATTATCATTTCTGGTATTTTGCTATAGAGTTAAAATACTTAAATTTCAATTTTAAAATAATTTTATTATATCAACAATTGGAAGCTGCCATTTACTCAATCATGCAGCATTCACACAATAGAATAATAAGGGACAATTCTAAGTGGTTGTATAAAAATTACTTAAAATATAAAATGAGTTAAAAATCAGTATATGGTATTACAATTCCATTTGGAATTTATAACAATTCAAATAATTAACTATGATTATTCTGATTACAGATGATTTTAATTTCCTGTGGCTTTTCTAGTCTTCAATACTTATCATTACAATGTTACCTTGAAAATAATTTTAGCCGGGCGCGGTGGCTCAAGCCTGTAATCCCAGCACTTTGGGAGGCCGAGACGGGCGGATCATGAGGTCAGGAGATCGAGACCATCCTGGCTAATACGGTGAAACCCCGTCTCTACTAAAAAATACAAAAAACTAGCCGGGCGAAGTGGCGGGTGCCTGTAGTCCCAGCTACTCGGGAGGCTGAGGCAGGAGAATGGCGTGAACCCGAGAGGAGGAGCTTGCAGTGAGCTGAGATCCGGCCACTGCACTCCAGCCTGGGTGACAGAGCAAGACTCCGTCTCAAAAAAAAAAAAAAAGAAAATAATTTTAAATAAAATAATATAGCAAGGAAAAAATATTAAATGGAAAGCAAAGCTTGTATCTCATTTCTCCCTTTTTAACATTTAATCTAGTTTATGGGAGTTAATAGTGTAATTTCCCAAGTTGGCATTAATGAATTTGCACTAAAAGTTATGGTAATTATTTGCCTTAAATTTTGATAGCTGTCACCTTTTATCCTCAGTAATAAAAACACAACCAATCAAAAGTTATGCTTTCAAGCTGCTTGTATAATATCCAGAAATATATGTATCCATTTTTCTTTGAAAAATTTTGCATTGCTTCTTCTAAGTCCTCAGGTATAAATCAGTGTCTTTCTCAAGTGAAACACAATGGAAAAGAGAACACCTTGATGGATGTTATCTTACTCAGCTACATATTTTATTTTAGTCCTCATCTTTGCATCATTTCATTGCAAACTGTGTGCATATTTTTTTCATGTCTGTCATTACAGAGACATATAAGTTACTTTCACCTTCCATAATTTTGCTAGCATTTTAATTACCCATCGCCATCTGCCTACAAGTTTAGGAATGGTTTAAGACTAGAATATAATAAAAGAGGCACTCATAATGCATGCCTCCCCAATACATTTATTCTGACTTTTGAAAAATCTATGGTGTTCCATAGGTATTGCACTTTGCTTACTTTTGACAGATTTGCTACATACATGTACCATGATTTTTGTTTACCATTCTCTAAAGAAGTCTAACATACAAAAGTAAGGTTGTGTTGCAAAATTTCCCCTAAAGTTATGTGAAGCTGAGTAACCAAGGCTGCATTTTAGTGCCTTGAAGATAATGAATTATCATTTTATTCATCAGTTCAAATGATATGATGTAGCATCTTAGCAGGGTGCAGTTTTTCTAACACTATCAAGCTATGTTCATTAAATGATATGGAAAAAACATATTGCAGACAGCTGGTCACAATTGCAAGAAGTAGTGGCAGAGGTAGTACTGGCATAGAGGAGAAAAAAATCTATGAGGTCAAGCAACATTTTCCAAATACGGATTACATATCTATGCCTTTAGTTCTCATTTATTTATCCTCCTTGTTCCCATTCCTCCAAATAAAGCATATTAAGGTCCTCTAAACCATAAATCTCTTAAAAACTTGCCCAGGGAAATGTTGATCTTTCTCTAATGCTGCCAAATTATAGCTTGCTTGCAATGGTTAGTAGTTCCCTTCTAAACTCTGGAGGGAAAGAATTGGAGAGTGAAGAGGATATGTTTTTATTTCCTCTGATCTAAGCCAGGAGAAGCTAACCCACGAACACACTTGATGTGTTTGCTTGGTCCACACTGTGATTTATTTAATATTTAAATAGTTTCTAAAATAGAAAAATTAGGAGATTCACATAGATATTGAGATTTCTGGCTGCTATTAAAATATCAAAGAGGGAGACACAATAAGCAGCACAGCAACAGTGCTCAGAATTTGATTAGTTGTCTTTGGAAGCAGCAGTTTGCTACAGTCTCATGGCTTCTATCACCACCTCTTATCTCTCTGGCCACATTATGAATTAAGGTTTTGTAACTCCTGATACAAGACTTCAGGCACTCATAACAGTTTCTTTAATATATTTATAATGATGTAATTGAATGGACACTAACTAATTACTAACACTTCTCAGGAAGTGTTAGCTGGTAGACCGGGCGCCGGGACTCAGGCCTGTAATCCCAGCACTTTGGGAGACCGAGGCGGGTGGATCACGAAGTCCGGAGATAGAGACCCGAGACCAGCCTGACCAACATGGTGAAACCCTGTCTCTACTGAAAATACAAAAATTAGTTGGGTGTGGCGGCGCACGCCTGTAATCCCAGCTACTCAGGAGGCTGAGGCAGGAGAATTGCTTGAACCCGGGAATCGGAGGTTGCAGTGAGTCGAGATAACGCCACTGCACTCCAACCTGGTGATGGAGTGAGTCTCCATGTCAAAAAAAAAAAAAAAAAAAAAAAAAAAAAAAAAAAAAAAAAAAGGAAGCGTTACTTGGTCACATCAAAAACATTTAGCACTGGTTAGAAACATGGGAAGAAGAGAAACGTTATATAGGTGAGCACATTGCCGAAATACTACCAAAGAAAATTTGTTTTCTCCTTTTTACTTTTATTATTTATTTATTTTGAAATTAATTTTTTTATTTAGGGGATACAAGTACAGTTGTCTTACAAGAATACATGCATAGTGGTGAAACATGGGCTTTTAGTGGACCCATCACCTGAGTAGTATACATTGTACCGAATAGGTGGTAGTTCATCCCTCACCCCCTCCCACCATTTGGAATCTCCAGTGTCTATTACTCCACTCTGTATGGCCATGTGCACCCATTGTTTAGCTCCCACTTAGAAGAACTTGTGGGTTTTGATTATCTGTCTCTTAATTTCACTAAGGATAAGGATACACATACACATACACCACATTTTTATCATCTATTGATGGACACAGATTTTCCATGACTTTGCTATTACGAATAGTGCTGCCATAAACATAAAAGTGCAGGTACCTTTTTAATGTAATGATGTATTTACCCTTGGTAGATATCCAGTAATGGAATTGCTAGATAGAAGGGTAGTTCTATGTTTTGTTCCTTGAGAAATCCCCATATTCATTTCCATAGAGGTTATACTAATTTATATTTCCACAGTGTATAAGAGTTTTCTTTTCTCAGCATCCATACCAATATCTGTTTCTGTTTTTACTTTTTAATAATACCCATTCTGATTGGGGTAAAATGGTATCTCATTGTAGTTTTAATTTGCATTTCTCTGATGATTGGTAATGTTAAGCATTTTTTGTTTGTTGGGTGTTTGTGTATCTTCTTTTGAAAAATGTCTGTTCGTGTTATTCATTCATTTTTAAATGGGATTTTCTCTTGTTGAGTTATATGAGTTCTTTAGAAAATCTGGATATTAGTCCTTTGTTGAATGCATCATTTTGCAAATAGTTTCTCCAATAGCATAGGTTGTTTACTCCATTAATTTTTTGCTCTGCATATTTTTAATTTAATTAAGTCTCATTTGTCTATTTTTGTTTTTATTGCCTTTCCTTTTGAGTATTTAATTATAAATTATTTGCCTAGCCCAATGTCCTTCAGGGTTTTTTTCATACATTTTCTTCCAGGACTTTTATGGTTTAAGGTCTTAACATTTAAGTCTTTAATCCACTAGAGTTAATTTTTATAGATAGTGAGAATAGAGGTCCAGTTTCACTTCTCTGTATATGGGTTTCCAATTATACCAGCACCATTTATTGAATATAGTATCCTTTTCCCAGTGTACATTTTTATCAACTTTGTCAAAGGTTATTTGGTTTTAGGTATGAAGCTTTATTTCTGGGTTCTCTATTCTGTTGTATTAATCTATGTGTCAATTTTCATACCAGTACTTGTTGTTTTGCTTAATTATAGCCTTTAGTATAATTTGAAGTCAGGTAATGTGAGACCTCCAGATTTATTCTTTTTGATTAGGATTGCTTTGGCTATTTGGGCTCTTTTAAGGTTCCATATTATCTCTAGGGTTTTCTTTTTTCTAATTCTGTGAATAATTATGTTGATAGTTAATAGAAATCGTATTGTGTCTGTAGATAGCTTTGGGCAGTATGTTCATTTTAATGATATTCATTCTACCAATCCATGATCATGGGATGTTTTTCCCATTTGCTTGTTTCATCTATGATTTCTTTCAGCAATGTTTTGTAGTTCTCCTTGTAGAATTCTTTCACCTTCTTGTTTAACTGTATTACTAGGTAGTGTGTGTGTGTGTGTGTGTGTAGATATTATAAATGGAATTGAGTTGATTTGGTTCTCAGATTAGTCACTATTTGTACATACAAATGTTACTAACTTTATGTTGATTTTGTATTCTGAAACTTTACTGAAGTCATTTATCAAATCTAGAAGTGTTTTGAAGGAGTCTTTAGGGTTTCCTAGGTGTACATATCATCAGCAAACAGAGATAATTCAACTTCCTCTTTTCTAGTTTGAATGCCTTTTCTTTCTTTCTCTTTCCTGATTGTCCTAGCTAGGACCACAAGTACTATGTTGAATAGAAGTGGTAACAGTGGTCATAATTCTCTTGTTCCAGCTTTTAGGGAGAGTGCTTTCAACTTTTTTTCCATTCAGGATGATGTTGGCTGAGGTTTTCTCATATGTGGCTTTTATTATTTTGAGGTATGTTCCCTCTATTCCTAGTTTGGTAAAGATTTTTATTATGAAGGGATGCTCAATTTTATTGAATGCTTTTTCTGCACCTATTAAGATGATCATAATTGTTGTTTTTGATTCTAATTCATAACAAGGAATTTAAATTTTTTGTGGTTACCATTTTTGCTACTTTTTACTCATCAGAATGGGATAATTGTATAGGCAATTTTATAAGCTACTTTTCCCAATATTTCATTGATTTTTATCAGTAAAAAACATATAATTAACACATAAATATTCCAATATATTTAAATAATTATGCATGTATCATGCTTAGCATTTTCCATATTTTATTATAAATCTTGCTGTAATTAACATACTTAGAACAATATTTTATGTATCTGTATATTTTCTAATATTAAAATTTAAAATATGGAGTGCTGTGATTTTTTTAGTTGTTATATGTTACCAAATTGCCTTTTAGAAAGGTTATAACCTTCATTCTCCACAACATATTTCCACTTTCCCTCATATTTACTAACACTAAATACATCAGTCTTTGCTAATGTGAAAAAGAACCCACTGTTTAAATTCACATCTTTTTTTCAATCATGTTAACATTTTTCATGTTAATTATTTTTAATTTATTCATCTTGAATTGGATATTCATATCCTTTGCCCTTTTTCCTATTGTAATGTCTTATTCTTACTGACTTATAAACCTTTTACATAAATCAACTCTTTACATGTACACTGTATATTCAACGTAACTTGGTTTATGGTTATTTTTGAAGCACAGAAGGTTCAATTTGTGTAATAGACTAATAAATAAATCTTGCTCTTTATGATTTCTGTTTTGGCATCAGGATAGCTCTTTTTAATTTTCTTATTTTTTTTAAATATTTTCGTGACTTTTGTGGTCATTCTGGATAAATTTTTCTGAGAAAGAATGTATTTGGTCCAATGGTAGAGTTTCATGGAAACATAAATATCTCTTCTTAATTTGGTAACTAATTGACATATACTACCAGGAGACTGACAGATTGTCAAGTTATCAGATTTTTTCTTAGGTAGAAACTGGATGGGTAATGCCTGTGGTTGAGGACACAATGAATTTCTAATAATTCATCAGACTTCAAATTAATCTTTCAGTGTTCAAAATTTTAAAATCCATACAGAATGTAGATTACTGGCTACCTATGGCTGAAAAAGACAGGGAGTTATAGGTAAGAGCACCAGTTTTCTTTTTGGGGTGACAAAAATATTATAAAACCAAATAGTGTTGATGGTTGCACAACTCTGAATATACTACAAACTATTGAATTTTATATTTTAAAAGGTTGAATTTTGTGGTATGTGAATTATATCTCAATACATATATGATTTTGAAAAATTTATCTTTCAGGCCCAGACATAATTGAAGATCTCAGACATCCTATCACCAGTAAAACATTCACTGCTTTAAATGCAAACAGATCAGAAAGCACCCTATCTGCAAGCAGTCAGAAGAAAAAATGCCTAAGAAGAACTAAGTGTAGTATATTCATTTCTTTCTCCTAAACTTTCCGTTCAAAAATGTAATTTGCTCCAGAAGGAACAAGTAAAAAAAGTAAAAAATGATGGAATATACTTCCATCTATAGCCTGGAATTCTCATTTGAAATTTAGACTTGAGAAATGGGAAAGTTTTCCAACTAAAATCCCAGTTTCCAAATTGATGTAATAGAATACAACTAATCTCCTATTATTTTGATGCTTTTCAATTATACTGTGTATCAAAATCGTTTTGGGAGCTTTCAGAGAGTGGCCATACCTAGAGTCCAGCCTCAAATGTTCGGATTCAACCCAACAGCACATAGGGCCTGAGTATCAGTTTTTGTGATTCAAATGGACTATGAAGATTGAGAACCACTGAATTAATGTCTCCTTCCTCCGTGTCTGTGGTTATTTACCTAATAGGATTTTGTTTACTTTTCTTTTTTGTTTTTTCCTTCATTCGTACTAGCTAGAGGTATCTCTATCTCAACACTTCATATGTTCTTGGCACAGCACAACCAGCTTCACTGGAAAATTGCTAATAATTCATTACTTGGGGCCCACCCCGGATCTGCTAAATGATGAACTCTGGGAGTGAGTCAAATCATATGTGTATAGTCAGGCACTGCATAACAGCATTTCACTCCACAATGGTTTACATATATGACGGTGGTCCCATAATGTTATAAGGTGAAAATTTCCTAATACCTAGTGATGTCATAGCAATGGTAATGTTGTAGCACAACATATTACCTTTTCTATGTTTATATACACAAGTATTTACAACTGTGTTACAATTGCCTACAGTGTTCAGTACAGTAATGTGTTGTACAGCTTTGTAGCCTAGGAATAATAGGCATACCATATAGCCTGGGTGTGTAGTAGGCTCTATCATGTAGGTTTGTGAAAGTACACTCTATCATGTCCATAGAACAAAGAAATCACCTAATGACTCATTTGTCAGAATGTGTCCCCATCATTCAGCAACTCATGGCTTTAGATATGTAGATAAAGATATTTCATATTAGTGCATCATCCATGTTACACCTAAAGCTCTATGTTTCTCTCCATGTGTCTCTTAAAGCTCCCTTTGTTTTCTATATCTTGATATTTGGTTTCTATTTTGTTTATTTTATGTGTAGTTCAGGTGTTTCTTCTGATAACTTGGAAGGTTTTTAACCCATGTTTTGTTGTTCTGCTGATTATTTTGATAACTTTTAGCAATACTTCCAACCTTATTTCTCAGCGTTCTATCTTTATCCATTTCCTAATGGTTTTCTGCAACAAACTATGAGCAAATTAACACTCATACTTCCTCTCCACTTCCTCCATACCCTCCCAATTTTAGATTGTTATATTGTGATTTTTCATTTATTTTTATATTAATCGCAGATTCAAAAAAGGCCTTTTCACTGTTTGGAATTTGTGGTTCATTTTTCTACAGGAAATAGGAGTGCAAATGTTCAATGTGGTCTGAAAAAGAAGGTGTCATTTCTTTAGTGTACAGATTTTGAAATATATTGAACTAATGAGCCTTTAAATTATATTGCAGATATCTTCCACCTGTTCATTTTTTTCTAATGTTTCAAAGATTGCAATACATGGTTTAAAATCCTGTTATTGCTATCTTCTATTTCTTCTTGACTTAAGTGTAGAAAGTACATTAGAATATTTTTTTAATTTGTGTTTTAGTTTCCTGAAAAATACTTTGTGGTTTTTAATGCTTTTTGTGCCTTGATTTCACTGTCTACTTTAAGAATTTGTTATTTCTTCCTATTAGATTCATTTGCTCGATATTTTTTCCAAAATTTTTCAACTTCTTTAGTTACTTAGTTTTAAATTTTATGCAGTGGTTGAGTTAGAATTTTGTTTCTGGTTTCGTTTGGGGCCCATATTTTAATCTTTACTTTTGAATAGTTGAGCATTTATCCACATGTTATGTATTTTTGTATTATTTCTCTCGGTAAACTCAACCCTTCCCTCTCATTCCTCCCACCTCTCTAAAGCAAACAAGGAAAGTTAATATGAATTGGCAAAGTCCAGCTTAACAAAGGCTTTCATGAGGGTGGTTCCTTTTTGAGATTCCTCCTTCACTCTCTTCTCTCCCATGCAGTGCCGGTATTAAAATTAGCCTAGTCACCTCCCACTAGAGAAATAGGGAAGGGGCTTCTTAGGCGCCATTGGAATGACAGACTCTGTGTCATACCTTGGAGAACATCTTTCTCTTGCTGTGATTTATCCATAGGTTATATTTTTATTAAATTTTAAAAAATATGATAGAATGAAACAAATATACTGAAAATATACTCAGGGTGGAGGAGTTGGGTGAGAGGGAGATGATGTGTTTCTGGTTTAAATATCAAACTCATCTGCCACTTTGGGAATGTCTCTTTTTTCTACATGCCATCCAGCTCAGTTCAGCCTTAAGACTACATTGAAATTTGGAGCTCAGTCTCTTTTAGAAGAATGACTTTTCTCTTTGCAAACATCTCATAAACCTGGCATGGTGTTAGGTGATGGACAAAGAATTACTGGAATTGCCCTTTGCTGTTTTTCCTGTGTGTCTAGTACCTTTGGGTACTTCATGCTTTGAAGGTGTGATTGGAGAAATTTCTGGGTTCTTTCGCTATCAAAATCTATCAAAAGTTTACTCCAGGTAACTTCTCTAATACTGTACCAAACTAAAAAATATTAGTTTCACATCTGCCTTTCATGTTTGGTGGCTTTTTGTGTTTTGAAATGCAGTGCAGAAATCTCTTTTTCAGCATTACAGAAGCGAGAATAGTGTTCTGAAAATTCTTCGTTAATAAATTTCAGTTGAAAGTATAGCAAAACTCATGCTTTATTTGTATAAATGTAATGTGCAAATTAAATAAAATTTTAATTCATTTGCTTTTAATAAATTTAATTTTCATCAGAAACATTAAAATGTACTGTATAATCCCATTTCGCTTCTCTCAGATCTGATTCAAGAAAGAAAACAGAAATAAGGAATTCTCTCTACAACATTGCTGTTCTTTTCTCTTTTACTTTCCTTCTAATTATTTTTAGAGAGGGCTGGAGGTAGGGGGAAGAAGGCAGGCCTTAACAGTATGATTAATTTGTTATCCCAGATCTTCAGTTCACAAGGAAAAAGGGATGCAGAGCATGAGTCCTGGTGATGGGCTCCTTGGTTTTGAATCTCACCCTCCAACTCATGCCATATGTTCAAAGATACGGACCATATCAATGTAGAAAGATCACTTTGACTAAAATGAGGAAGCCAAGTGATATGGTATGGTTCTGAAGCCCCACTCAAATCTCACTTCCAATTGTAATCCCTAGGTGTCTAGGGAGGGTCCTGGTGGGAGGTGATTGGATCATGGGGTTGGTGTCCTCCATGCTGCTCTCATGATAATGAATGAGTTCTCATGAGAGCTGATAGTTTTAAGTGTGGCACTTCCTCGCTCTTTTTCCCTCTCTCTCCTGCTGCCATATAAGACATCCCTTTCTCACTCTTTGCCTTCTGCCATGAGTGTAAGTTTCCTGAGGCCTCTGTAGCCGCGCTGAACTGTGAGTCAATTAAATCTCTTTTATTTATAAATTACCCAGTCTCAGGTAGTGTCTTTATAGCCATGTGAAAACAGACTAAATACAGTAAGGCACGTCAAACAAGAGAGAATGTGGAAAGACCCACTGGAAAACAAAGTCCAGGTGAGGGTTTATGATAGGAAGAAAACAAGCATTTAAAATATTTCAAACTTATTTAGAAAAGAAATTGCTAGTGCTTGGTGATTGATTGGATCTAGGTTGCAGAAGGAAGTTTTGATGCTGACTCTTTACACACAATAATTTCATTTTAAAAAATTTTAAATATAAAAGGAACAGGTTTGGAAAACAGACTTTAAGTTAGGCTAGAGACAACTCAGTAGGAATATCAATTATCAGTGAGCTATTCAGGTTTAGAATTCAGAGGAAAAGGTGAACCTAACTAAAGAAGTTGGCGACTCCTAGAGCAGAGAGTAATCAACAGCATTGAATGCTGCTGAGAGCCCAAGTTAGATAAGAGTTCATTTCAATTCCTTTGGATTCAGTGACATGAAAGTCATTGGGATCAGCAAAAGCTATTTTGAAATTGGAATGGTACAAAAGTTAGATTGGAAAGAGTTGAAATACAGAGGAGAAAAATTAAGTAAGAGAATATAAATATCAAAAATCCTGGATATGAGGTTGATATAAAGATGGAGACATGGTATTTATTTTCATTAGTTGTATAATAAAGAGGCATTATGTTAAGCAATTGAATAGTGTATATATTTTGAACCATGTAAGTATGTATTCTTCAATTTCTTAAAACTTTTTCATTAGTAGTTTTTAAAGAAACATCAAACTTTTAACCAATTAATTTTAAATGTTTAAATCTAATATTAATTGAAGGATAGCAGAGAGGAAAGAGAAATAAGGTTCCAGAATTTTCTCTTTTTCAAAAATCAAAACACTGAATTTGTATAAAGAGACACTAAACTACTCTACAAAACCTGTGGCATTCTTACATGCCATACCTCATGCTGGGATGGCAGTCCCGTGTACTTGCTACTTTGAGGTCATTTATTAGGGTGACACCAAAAAGCCCCAGTAATCTGATATTATTATTCAAATAAAACTTTATCTAATTTAACATTTGATATGTTAAATTAACTTAAACCAGAAGCTGCCTTGCTTACCATGGCAGGAATGCATAATATACATAGTGAGGTTAACAACCCTTCGTACAATAAACATGAGCTGTCTATATAACCGAGCAAGTCCTCCACGGGCTGCTGGTAAGATAATTTTCATAAGAGATTTATTCTCCCTCAAAAATTGGCAGAGCTGAACTCACACAGTCACCTGTCTTTGGTCCATACTACATTCAAATGTTTATATTTTTCTTTGCTTTACCACCCTTTACTTTGCATTTTTTCTGTAGTTCTCGTCTGTGTATATTATACATGTTTGAGTTGTGTGTGTATGTGTGTGTGAGGGTGTACTGGCACGTGAAGACTTAATCCATTCTCTTCTGCCTTCATTCGGTATATTCTGTATTAAAGAAGAGCAACGTATCTGCCCAGTTATTTTAAGAAGCATATATGCTCTGTGTGTCTAGTAGTAATGGACTTTTACAGCCATGCCGAGTAAGTACTAAAAGACTATTGTTCACAGTGAGGTGGGGAGCTAAGCACTTACAGCAACGCTCAACAGACTTTGACATAAAAAGTAAATTCATTGTGGAGAAAAGGATGTATTTTTAAAGTAGTAGTAAGAAACGAAGCACATAATGTGCCTTTGCTCCTATATTTGACAAGAATGAGTCCAAAGATACGTGATTGTTGATTATAACACGCACTGGATAATGTTAATAACTATCCAGGTTATGCTCATAGCTCTTCTAGGTTTTTTCCTCACTTTCTCTACTTTCCAGTAAACCTTCTTTACCATTCTGAAACATGTTTCAAGTGATGGCAAAAAAAAAAAAAAAAAAAAAAAAAAAAAAAAAAAAAAGTATAATGTATCAGAATTATCAATTCATTTAAATTGGCAAGATTTTCTGGATCATGAGTTCCCATCAAATATTATACAATCATTTAAGACAGTTCTATGAGGTTTTCAAAGAGTACATTAACAATTTCTTGAATGGATTTGACTTGTTATGTAAAATGTTATTGAACTGTTAAGATGGCTGCTTATCATCTGATTGTTAATTACCCTCTTTATAGGAGACACTCAATATAGTTTTCCCATGATTTGCTCTTCTTGGAATTATAATAGATGGATTTAGATTTATTGTCTATTGCTAATAATTTTTTTAAATTTTAAAATCTGTTCAATTTATTTTCTCTGAGTTATAGATGTATATTGCAGAAAATATTGAAAATAGAAATCTAATAAAGAAATTAAAATCATTTTATAATATAGTCTTCAATTCTGCCAAAAGTAAATAAACCAAAATGTGAAAGATATCCCTTTATCTTACATTTTTGGACTGCTCTCAAAAAATACTCCATCAGTTCCCTATCTAATCACTTACATGTTTATGTACCTTGCTTAAATAAATGAGATAAATCTACACGACTATTCTGTGACTTTTTTGGTTAGTAATATGTTTTCTAAAAATTGATATTTTGGTCCCTATATAGTATTCTATAATATGAATTAAATATTTCATCATTCTCATTAATAAACTAAAGGTTACTGTTAGTTTTTTACTACTAAAAATGATGTAACAATTAAATTGCCTGTATATATATCTTTTCTTTTCTTTTTTTGGAGACAGAGTCTCTCTCTGTCACCCAGGCTGCAGTGCAGAGTTGCAGTCTCCGCTCACTGCAACCTCCATCTCCAGGGTGCCAGTGATTCTCATGCCTCAGCCTCCTGAGTAGCTGGGATTACAGGCACACACCATCACGCTCAGCTAATTTTTAAAGTATCTTTAGTAGAGACAGGGTTTCGCCATGTTGGCCAGGCTGGTTGAACTCCTGACCTCAAGTGATTCACTCACCTCAGTCTCCCAAACTGCTGGTATTACAGGTGTGAGCCACCACATCCAGCATATCTTTCTTTTCATGTGTAAGCATTTTCATAGTAAAGAATGGAAACATAGAGTATCCAGGTCAATGAGTATATGAATTACATATTGTGTGAGGTGTTTTTCTTCAAATTTTCCTTTAATAAAATCTAGAATTTATTTGGGGGCCTATCATACTACTTGTGGAAGAGAGAAAGGGTTATATGTATCTATAATACTAAGCTTATTACTTTGTTATTCAAATTATTTATATTTATAGTTGAGTATACTTTATATATAAATTTATTAACTAAACTTGTTAACCCCCCACTATAATTATGAACTAAAGTTTCTACTAATTTTTCCATATTTTATCCATTTCCTAAAGAAAATATTATCTCAACAAACTGGAGAGAGAAGAGACATACCTCAACACAATGAAAGTCATATATTATAGATCCACAGCTGACGTATACTGAAAGCTGGGAAAAGTTGAATGTTTCTTTCTAAGTTCCGTAACAAGACAAGAATACCTGTTTTCACCACTTTTGTTCAACATAGTACTGAAAGTTAACAAGAGAAACTAGTCAAAATTTAAAAATTAAGGGTATTTGAATTGGAAAGGAGGAAGTAAAATTGTCCCCATTTGCAAACGACATGATCATATGGATAGAAAACTGTAAAGACTCTAGTAAAAAAAAAAATATATTGAAAGTAATAAATGAATTCAGTAAACTTGCAGAAAACAAAATCAACGTACCAAAGTTAGTGGCATTTCTATGCATTAATAGTGAACTATTTTTAAAAAAATCAAGAAAGTAACAAAACCTACATACACACACACAAAAAAAATACCCAAAGAGATTAAAGATCTTTACAATGAAAACTATAAACCATTGATGAAAGAAACTGAAAACAACACAAATAAATAGAAAGATATCCTGTGTTTATGGACTAGAAGAATCACTATTCCTGAAATTTTATATTATCCAAAGTGATCTACAGATTCAATGCAATCCCTATCAAAATATGACAAATAGCACAGATATTCTTCAAATGATAGAAAATAAAAGTCTTGAAATGTATATGGAAACACAAAAGACCCAGATGATAAAGGAATCTTGAGCAAAAAGAACAAAACTGGAGGTATCAAATTACTTGACTTCAAAATATACTACAAACCTACAGTAAACAAAACAGCATGGCACTGGCATAAAAACAGAAAAATACACCAATGAAAAAGAATAGAGAACCCAACAGCCAACTGATTTTCAACAAATATACCAAGCATGCACATTAGGAAAAGGATACTCTCCTCAGTAAATAGTGCTAGGAAAACTGGATATCCACACACAGAAGAATGAAACTAGATACCTTTTACCACCATATACAAAAATCAAATCAAAATGAACTAAAGGTTTAAATCTATCTAAGACCCAAAACTATTAAATGATTAGAAGAAAACATTGGGGAAACATTTCAAAAAATTGGGTTGGATTATTTTTTAAAAATAAGACTTCAAAAGCACAGACAACAAAAGCAAAAGTAGACAAATGGGATTACATCAAACTAAAAAGCTTCTATATAGCAAGGAAATTATCAATAAATAGACAACTTACAGAATGGGAGAAATTATTTGCAAACTATTCATCCTTAAAGGAGTTTATATCCAGAACACATAAGGAACACCATTAATAGGAAAAAAAATAATAATTTAATTTTAAAATGGGCAAAAACCTGAATAGACATTTCTCAAAAGAAGATATACAAATGACCAATATATATGAAAAAATATTCAATAATCTTCAACAAAATATCACTTCATCCCAATTAAAATGACTATTATCAAAAATACAAAACAAAAACCAAAAAACAAAAAACCCACAAATGTTAGCAAGGATGTGAAGAAAAAAGAACTCTTGTGCACTATTGATGGGAATGTAAATTAGTATAGCCATTATAAAAAACAGTATGGAGTTTATTTTTTAAAATTAAAATAGAGATACCATATGATCCAGCAATCCCATTACAGGGTATATATCCAAAGGAAATGAAATCAGCCTGTCAAAGAGATATCTGCATTACCATGTTTATTACAGCACTATTCATAATAGCCAGGATATGGCATCAACCTAAACGTGCATCTGCAGATGAATGAATAAAGAAAATGTGGTATTGATACACAATGGAATGCTATTCAGTAACCATACAGAATGAATTCTATCATTTATGGCAACATGTATGAAGCTGGAGGATATTATGCTGAGTGAAATCAGCAAGGCACAGAAACACAAACACCGTATGATCTCATACGTATGTGGAATCTTAAAAAGATGATTTCATGGCCTGGCACAGTAGCTCACGCTGGTAATTCCAGCACTTTGGAAGGCCGAGGCAGGTGGATCACAAGGTCAGAAGTTCGAGACCAGCCTGGCCAAGATGGTGGAACCCCGTCTCTACTAAAAATACAAAAAAAAAATAAAAATAAATTAGCTGGAAGTGGTGGCAGGTGCCTGTAATCCCAGCTACTTGGGAGGCTGAGGCAGGAGAATTGCTTGAACCTGGGAGGTGGAAGTTGCAGTTAGCCAAGATTACACCACTGCACTCTAGCCTAGGTGACAGAGCAAGACTCTGTCTCAGGGGGGGAAAAAAAAAAAAAAGATCTCATAGAAGTAGAAGAATAATGGTTACCAGAGGCTGGGGAAGGTCGTGGAGAGTGAGCAACTGAGAAAGGCTGGTCAACAGCTATGAAAATAACAGACAGCAAGAATAACTTCTGATTTACATTTAGGGAGAATAAGTGTATATTTCAAGATAAATAAAAGATATTGAATGCTATCACCACAAAGAAATGATGTTTAAAATAATTACCCTGATTTAATAATTATACAATGTATACATGCATTGAAACATTACACTGTACCTCCTAAATATGGACAATTATATGTGTCAATTAAAAATCAAGTAAAAAAATCATTTAATTAGATTTGTACTTTTTTAATAGAAACATTAATTCACTCTTACTATGATAAATTATTTGATTGTATTTATATTTCCACCTCATTTTATAAGTAGTTTACTGTTCATTTATTTTTGCTTCTCATTGAGTCAGCTGAGTACATTTCCTCCCATTTTTCCCATCTTCTGATTTAAAAGCAGATCTTCTATCTATTCTTCAGCAATTATCTTTTTATAAATTCATCTATTCAAAAAATGTTTATTGAGCTTCAACTATGTGTCAAGCATTGTTCTTGCTTTCATGGATATACCATGAAAAAAAAGGGACAACATTCCTATCTGCATACAATCTATATTCTAGTGAGAGAGAAAACAGCACTGAGAAAGGCAATAGATATAAGCAAATCATGTAGTAGATCAGACAGTGACAGGTGCTATGAAGTGAAGTCAAGGGAAGTATGTGGTGAATGAGGGAAGCAAATTTAAACAGCATTCTCAAAGGAGGCCCAACACAGCTCTCTAGGGGAGAACTTTCCAATAAGAACAGGTGCAAAAATCTCTGAGGTGGAAGCAGGCCTAGCATGTTCAAGGAATAGCGATGAGGCTAACGTATCTAGAGAAAAGTGACACAGGGATGGTGACAGGAGATGAAGTCAGATAGGTAAAAAGATGCCAGAATGTTTAGGACTTTCTATTTCAATGAATTTGAAGTTGAATTAAGAACTGAATCAATGTAAAATATTTTTCATTGAATACAAATTTACTGGCTTTTTTTTTTTCAAATTTTATTTTGGATTTGGGGTATACACCTGCAGGTTTGTAACAACAGTACATTGCATAATGCTGACATTTGCGATATGGATGATCCCGTCACCCTAGTAGTAAGCAAAATAACCACTAGGTAATTTTTCAGCCCACACACCCTCCTTCCTTACTCTAGTAGTCCCCAGTGTCTATTGTTCTCATCTTTTGGTCTAAGTGTACTCAATATTTAGCTCCTACTTGTAACTGAGAACATGTAGTATTTGGTTTTCTGTTCCTGTGTTAATCACTCAGGATAATGGCCTCCAGCTGCAAACATGTTCTGGCAAAGGGCACTTCATTCTATTTATGGCTGTATAGTATTCCATAGCGTATATGTACCATATTTTCATTATCCAACCCACCTTTGATGGGCATCTAAATCGATTCTAAGTCTGCTATTGTGAATAGTAATGTGATGAACATGCAAGTAAGTACATGTATATTTTTGGTAGAAAGATCTGCCTTCTTTTATATATATACCTAGTAATGGGATTACTGGGTCGAATGGTAGTTCTGTTTTAAGTTATTTGAGAAATCTCCAAACTGCTTTGCACAGTAGTTGAACTAGCTTGCATTCTCACCAACAATGTATAAGCATTCCCTTTTCTCTGAAGCCTTGCAAGCATCTGTTATTATTTTTTTTTTACTTTTTAATAATCACCATTTTGACTGGGTGTGAGATGGTATCTCATTGTAGTTTTGGTTTGCATTCCTCTAACAATTGGTGATAATGAGCATTTTTTAATGTTTGTTGGCTGTTTGTATGTCTTCTTTTGAGAAGTGTCTGTTCATGTCTTTTGCCCATTTTTTAAATGGAATTGTTTTTTGTTTATAGATTTAAGTTCCTTAATTATTTCAGATATTAGACCTTTGTTGGATGCATAATTTGTAAATATTTCTCCCATTGTGTGGGTTGTCTGTTTATTCTGTTGATAGTTTCTTTGCTGAGTGGTAGCTCTTTCATTTAATTAGGTCCCCCCTATCAATATATTTTATTGTTGCAATTGCTTTGGGGACTTAGTCATAAATGTTTTGCCAAAGAAGATGTCAAGAAGGGTATTTCCTAGGTTTTCTTCTAGGATTTTTATAGTTTTAGATCTTACATTTAAACCTTTAGTTCATCTTGAGTTAATTTTTGTATATGGTAAAAGGTAGGGATCCAGTTTCATTATTTTGCACATGGCTAGCCAGTTATATTGGCACCATTTATCGAATAGGGAGTCTTTTGCTTATTTTTGTCAACTTTGTCAAAGATCAGATAGCTGTAGGTGTGCTTTTTTCAGGGTTCTCTACTCTGTTCTATCGGTTTATTTGTCTGTTTTTGCACCAGCACCATGCTATTTTGGTTTCTATAGCCTTATAATATAGACTGAAGTCGAATAACATGATGCTTCTGGCTTTGTTCTTTTTGCTTAGGATTACTTTGACTATTTGGGCACTTTTTTGGTTTCATGTGAATTTTAAAATAATTTTTTTCTATTTCTGTGAAAAAAACGGCATTTATATTTTGGTAGGAATGGCATTGAATCTGTAAATTGCTTTGGGAAGTATGGCCACTTTAATGATATTAAATCTTCCAATCCATGAGAACATAGTATTTGTTCCATTTATTTGTGTTATTTCTAATTTCTGTCAGAAGCATTTTGTAGTTCTCCTTGTAGTTTTTCACCTCATTGGTTAGGTGCATTCCTAGGTACTTCATTTTTTTTGTGGCTATTACAAATGGGATTATGTTCTTGATTTGGCTGTCATCTAGAATATTATTGGTGTTTAGAAATGGTAATGATTTTGTACATAGATTTTATATTCTGAAACTTCATTGAAGTAATTTATCAGTTCTAGGACATTTGCAGACTCTTTAGGGTTTTCTAGGTATAGAATGATATCAGTGAAGAGAGATAGTTTGACTTCTTATTTTTCAATTTGGATGCCTTTTATTTCTTTCTCTTGAACTGATTGCTCTTGATAGAACTTCTAGTACTGTGTTGAATAAGTGCTGTGAGAATGGGCATGCTTGTCTTGTTCCAGTTCTCAAGGGCAATGCTTCCAGTTTTTGCCTGTTTAGTGTGATGTTAGCTATGGATCTGTCATAAGATGGCTCTCAGTATTTGATGGTACATTCCTTCAATGCCTAATGTGTTGAGGGATTTTACAATGAAAAGATGCTGGATTTTATCAAAGGCTTCTTCTGCATCAATTGAGATAATCATATGGGTTTTGTCTTATTCTCTTTGTGTAGAGAATCACATATATCATCTGTGTATGTTGAGCCAATCTTGCATCCCAAGAATAAAGCTTACTTGATCCTGGTGAATTAACTTCTTGATATATTCAGTTTGCTAGTATTTTGTTGAGGATTTTTATGTCTATTTCATCAGATATATTAACCTTTAGTTTTCATTTTCATTGTGTCTACACCAGATTTTGGTAACAGGATGAAGCTGATTTCATATAATGAGTTAGGGAGGAGCCTTTCCTCTTTGCTTTTTGTAGTTGTTGTTGTTGTTTGAATAATTTTAGTAGGAATTGCCCCATTGCCTTTTCATTATATCTGACTGAATTCAGCTGGGAATCCATGTGGTCCAGGGCTTCATTTGCTTCATGGGTTTTTATTACTGATTTAATTTGGAACTTGTTATTGGTCTGTTCAGGTTTTCACTTTCTTTTAATTTTTGAGAGGTTGTGGGTTTCCAGGAATTTATCCAATTCCTTTAGATTTTCTATTTCATGCACAAAGAGGTGTTCATGTTCATATTAGTCTTTGAGGATATTTTACATTTCTGTGAGATGGATTATGCTGCTATCTTTCACAACACCCACACACTCAAAATAAAGGAATGGAGAAAGATCTATCAAGCAAACCAAAAACAAAAAAAAAAAAAAAGAAGGAGTTGCTATTGTTATATTAGATAAAACAGATTTTAAACCAACAACAATCAGTAAGAACAAAGAAAGGCATTACATAATGACAAAGTGTTCAATTCAAAAAGAAGACTTAACTATCCTAAATATATACACACCTAACAGTGTAGCACTCAGATTCCTAAAACAAGTTTTTCTTGACCTATGAAAATATTTAGACAGCACATAATAATAGTGAGGGACTTTAATAATTGAGACAGAAAGCTAACAAATAAATTGCGAACTTAAACCTGCCAGTTGACAAATTGGACCTAATAGACATCTACAGAATACTACACTTAACAATCACAGAGTATACAGTCTTCTCATCTGCACATGGAACTTATTCTAAGATTCACCACATGCTCAGTCATAAAGTCTCAATAAATTCAAAAAAAATTGAAATCATACTAAGAACACTCACAGACCACAGTGCAATAAAAATGGAAATTAATACCAAGAAGGTTTCTGAAAACTACACAAAAACATAGAAATTAAACATGTTCCTGGCCGGGCGCGGTGACTCACTCCTGTAATCCCAGCACTTTGGGAAGCCAAGGAGGGCGGATCATGAGGTCATGAGTTCGAGACCAGCCTGCCCAACATAGTGAAATCCCATCTCTACTAAAAATACAAAAATTAGCTGGGCATGGTGGTGCATGCATGTAGTCCCAGCTACTGGAGGTTGAGGCAGGTGAATCACTTGAACCTAGGAGGTGGAGGTTATAATGAACCAAGATCATGCCACTGCACTCCAGCCTGGAGACAGAGCAAGACTCCATCTAAAACAAAACAAAACAAAAAACATGCTCCTAAAAACTCTTGGGTGAAAGATGAAATGAAGGTAGAAATCCAAAAATTCTTTGAAATTAACAAAATAGAGCTACAACTTACCAAATTTTTGGGATGCAGCTAAAGAAGTATTAAGAGGACAGTTTATTGTACAACTACTTTCATCAAGAAGTCAGAAAAATTGCAATTTAATAATGTAACATTGCACCTAGAAGAACTAGAATGAAAAAGAACAACCAAACCAAAGTTAGCAGAAGAAAAGGAATAACTAAAACCAGATAACTAAACAAAATTGAGAGCAAAAATCTATACGAAAGATCAATGAAACCAATAATTCTTTTTTCGAAAGAATAAGCAAGATTGATAGACCACTAGCTAGATTAACAGAGAGAAAAAAAAGTGAAGATCCAAATAAGCACACAATGAGAAAATTTTACTGATTTTTAGGACATTTCACTTAAGCCTTTGCACAGTGCAAGATGTTGTATTGTTGTGTTTATGTCAAGCACATGCATTAACATACATATGACGACACATGGATAAACACATCACCAATCTAGTCTCTGTCAACGAATTGTTCGATTTGAATGATTTTTTTCTACACACTGATGTGACATTGTACTTATTGAAATATTTTAGGCAGACAGCATGACTTACTGTGATATCTATGTAAAATGTAACTAGCAATTAAAATGAAATACTTATTACTTAAGTTATAACATAATTAAACTATGTTTTTAGTTTAGAAAATGAGTAAAGACAATTATGTTTTACATTAAAATATTTTAATAAAAGATTTTAATATAATATTAGTGAATAATTAGCACAAAAGCTACTACTACAACCAAACAGTAAAGGAAAAAAGAGACTAGAAAAATGTAAGGCACAAATTTTACAATGACTGGCAGTTGCAATTCACAGGAGAACATAATAAATGTTTGTTCAGAAAACATTTAAACAAGCCTGAAACACTGCCATATGTGCATCTACTTTTTCAACTATGAATTTTATGAAATATAAATGAAAATCAACTCATTCCAATGAAAATTCAGTAGCCAAATTGAGATGTCCTTCAAGTGTAAAATACACTGGATGGGATAGACTTTGTATGAATAAAACATTAAAAACTATATTATGAACAATTTTATATCAATTCCATGCCAAAATGATATTTTACATATATTTGGTTACATAAAATGTATTGTTAAAATTAATTTTGCTTACTTTTCTTTTTTAGTGTAGCTAGAAAAATTAAAATTGCATATATGGCTTGCATTGTATTTCTGTTGGTGAGTACCAGTTTAGATCACTTAGGAAGAGATTACGCTGCTTCATACAGGTCTGTTTTGCATACAGCAGAGTTCAGAATGATCTTAGGGCTTTCAACATAGAGGAAGATACATCCATTGCCATACACTAAGCATATCTTACGAGATAAATGGCTTTAACTGGTTGACCTAGTTCCTTAATCAGTTATACCAACAATTTTCCCATGGCCACTTGCTTGTGAATATTAGCTTCAAGCTTCAACTTTCTAGGATTTTTGTTGGTTAAGATTTGCTCTTACTTCTCCTATGGCATATTCCTCTCTGGTTGCATGTAATTCTTCTCTGTGTTGCATGTTGCAGGTAATACTTATGCTAATTTTGTTTTTTCTGCATCCATTCAATTCTATCTACTTTTTACATCAACAACGTTTTCAACCAGGGGAAGGGGCTCACATCTGTAATCCTAGCACTTTGGGAGGCCAAGGTGGGAGGACTAGTTGAGGCCAGGAGTTTGAGACCAGCCTGGGCAACATAGAAAGACTCAGTCTCTATAAATCTAATTTTTAAAATATTCTAAAAATAATTTCTCAAAACTCTATCTCATATTCCTCCCTTTCTCACCGAGTCCCATTTTTGTATTTGGTAACTTGAATGTCCTTTGGACAATCTAAATGATGTAGTAGCTTATCAGAAAGCAACTCTAATATCTTCTCTTGCCCACTTTTGCCTCCAATTTTTATGTTTACTCCTTAGAGCTTGTTATTTCCTATAGACAGTCCTTCTAAATAATGAGTGCCTCAAAGACCAATTTATTGCTCTTTGATCTAAATTTTCTTTTAATCCAGCATTCTCAATGAAATCTCTGAGTTCTCCAGTACACTATATGTTATTTTATCAAGAATATCAATTATTAAATCTCAATTTTATCTTAATCACTTCACCTCCAACTTCATAATCACATGCCACACTATATCCATTAGCCTATGGGCCATGATTTACAACATATTGACATATATGCTTCCAGAAGTTAAAATTCTATAATATAGAGTGGGGTGTGGTGGCTCATACCTGTAATCCCAGCACTTTGGGAGGCCAAGGTGGGCGGATCACAAGGTCAAGAGATAGAAACCATGCTGGCCAACATGGTGAAACTCCGTCTCTACTAAAAATACAAAAATTAGCCGGGCGTAGTGGCACGTGTCTGTAGTCCCACTGCTCAGGAGGCTGAGGCAGGAGAATCCCTTGAACCTGGGAGGCAGAGGTTTCAATGAGCCGAGATCATGCCACTGCACTCCAGCCTGGAGACAGAGCAAGACTCCAAAAAACAAACAAACAAACAAACAAACAAAAAACTATAAAATACGTAAAGAAGGTATCATAAAAATGTTAAAATATTGAGTTAGAAGTTGTGTTTTCCCATCAAAATTCTGTATGTATTCCATAGACATCTTGCTTTCCATATTGCACAATTGAAAACCAAAGACATCTATTTTTATTTTTGGAAGAAATAAAGTGTTCTGCTTCAATTCTTATGAGATATCTCTTCTTTATCTTGAGAATCTAAATGTGTTTTCAATGAAATATCTATGCCCGAGTTTCTTTTCATTGACTCTGCCTAGAATATACTGAGTTTCCTCAATCTGCTTATACAGATACAAGTCTTTGTAAATCATTAAATTTCTCTTTCATTTAAAGTCATTGAAATATGTGTACTGTTCTCTTTTTCAAGCAGACCTCTCATTTATAGTTTAGTCCATCCAAATCTTCTCTATCTTTTTTGGCTCTTTTCTTTATCCCTTTCCTTTTAAATTACTGATGCTCTTCTCAAATTGCCCTCTACATTTCTAAGTAATTTTTCTGCAGCATTGGTTCTTTTTTCTATTGCTGAAAATATGGATTTTAATTCTGTTACTGTGTTTTGATTTTCTCTGAGGCCATTTTTTTTTTGTTTCATCATGACACCTTTTTCTAATTCTGCTGCTTTTTCATCTCCTTTTCTTTCTCCTGATGAATGCCTTCTCTTTAAAAGAAACAATGCCTTTTTGTCTTCTGAAGATGCCAAATACTCGTCTTAAAAATAATTTCTAGATCTTTCAGTAGTTTACAAGAATAAGTCCTTTCTTTGAGGCTTCTGAATGCTATTCTTTTTTGTCTGTTCTATGGTTATTTTCCACAAGCATGTGGGGAGGTTTCTACTTACTTCTTTTGAATAAAGCAAAGCTCTACCTAGTGAACTGCCTATGTCTCCTCCCTGCATAGGTACTTGGAGGTCACAGGTGACTGGAAGCCATATCATACTTTCTCAGGTCACAGGTGACTGGAAGCTTTATGTGCTTCACTCTCAACCCAATTTACAATTTCTAGCAGGATTTGGTCCAGCGAAATGTTGTAGGAGTTTCCACTGCTTAGATCTCTGACAATGAGAACTCATAGAATAATTGAAACAAAACAAAAAGTTTAATCCATAGTATAAACTGTGAACAGACCTTCTCCACCTCTGCTCTTGCTCCTCTACACAGAACATTTTGTATTTGGGAACTGAGAGGTGGGAGAGGAGGAGACTCTATCTCCTAAAATGAAACACACACCTCCACAATCTCCTCCAATTTCCTAATCTGTAGTTTACTTGCAGTTGCCATCTCTGAGTAAGCATTGAAAACTGTAAATTAAAGAGTTCCATAAATACAGGTTGAGCAAAAATTAAAGGCTTCCTTAAAGTTGTGCATTTTGTGTGCATTTTCACTCATAGTAAGGCCATAGAAATTGTTGATAGACTCTGCACTCTAAAGGTTACCTTAATCAACTTAAGAGGACTTTCCTAAAATATCTTAAAAGCCATCTACTTTTTTGCTCACAAAAAGAAAAAGAGCCTCCCTTTCTTAATTTAAAAAGAATCTGTAGTATGTGCCAGAGGAGAAAAAATTACAATAGTATACACCCAATTTCAAATGTGATCCAAAATAGTTTGGTCTAAAATAATAAATAATAGAGATGAGCTTATTGCCCTTTCCCTATAACTTTCCAACAGATACATTTATGGAAAATTCTGGAATTTTGTACTTGAAAGGAAGCTTCCATATTATCTGGTTTAATATGATAATTTTGCAAATGAGGAAACTGGGAAATAGGAAAAAGTATTTGTATAAACTTAGATATCAATAGAACTGACAAGGAAACCCATTATCCGAGTGCCAGTTCAATTTATTTCTTGTGAAATCACTTTGGATTCTGTCTACCTATTACTACAGTGGGCAGAGCTTTCCTTACCTGGGAGGGAAACCTCAGCTGTCTTTGGAGAAACAGCCAGAACACTCAGCCTTGAGCAACAACTGGAAGAACAGTGCAGCTGTCATCAAGTCTGTCATTTCCTACTTCTTCAGATCATTACCGACTGCTTGCCAGACAAAGACCTTTGTGCATGCTTACTTCCAAAGAAAAATACCTTCTCCATATGCATGAAGCAAAAATGTTAAATTGTTCAAAGAAAAGTTTTTCTATTCCTTCTTTTATTCCCAGCTCCATGTTGACCAACATTTGAAATGTGTAATATCTGAAATATATTAGCCCCTCATTAGGGTCAAAGGCATAAGCTAACAATGTTTATGAATTGATGAGTATTGTGTGTAAATGCCAAAATTGTTAAATCAGTAATAATTCTAAATTTGAAAGACGAAAGATAAGCATTGACATTTAACAATAACAGACAGGGTTATATATAATGACGTAGACTATTCTGAGAAGAAGGGTATTAACTGTTTCTGTGATCCAAAGGATACATAGAAGCTTCTTGTATACCTGTCCAAAATACATAAATTTGTGTAAAGCATGTTGCAAATCTCATTCAGTCTTTACCTTCTGTCCTTATCCATAACAAAGTAGAAAGAGTAAGGATTATGGAACCAACTGATGTGAATTCAAACCCATATCTCGTAGCTGTAGTACTTTGAACACATTACCATATCTCCAATTGGGGTTTCTTATCTATGGGAATAATAATCTTACCTCAGAGATACTATCATTGCTGCATATGTGAAATAAAACCAGATATTGTATGCAAAGCTTTTAGGTTCATCCTGTAACCTGAGCATTTAAGAAATATTAGTTCTTTACTTCTACATGGAAAATAGTTTGAAAAACCAGTAAACTAGTAAACACATAATTATGCCCCTACTAAATTTTTGAATGGATATGTACCTTCTTTTTTAATAACATACAGATTTATTTTATCTCATCTTCTGGTACATTCATTCATTTAACACATATTTTTCAATTTCTACAATGTGCCAGGACTGTTGTAGGCATGTTGGATGCCTCGATGAACACAACAGACAAAAAAAGTTTCTGGTCTCATGAAGGTTACAATCTATGAGGGAGAGAGAGAATAAATAATAAACATAATAAGCATGTGTGTAACTGTCAAATGCTATGTGAAAAAAACAGCACAGGTAAGGGATATTTGAACTGCATGCAGGAGGCATTTTTATATTTTAAATGCAAGAGATCAAGTCAGACCCTTTTGAAGGAGGTAAGGAAGTGAGCTGTACAAATATCTGGGAAAGAGTGTTCCAGGCAGAGCAAGTATAAAACCCCATTGTGGAAGAAAAAAGAGAGCCAGTGTGGCTGGACCAAAATAAGCAAGTGGTACAATAACACATGAGGGTAAGTGAAAGGGGATGGCAAGGTAGGTAGTCAGATTATGTGGCACTTACATTCTTTTCTGTGGTTGTGGCATTTGAAACACTACAATGTAGCAAGTCTACATTGATACCTCATGATTTAGTAGAAAGGATTTATGGGCTTAGCATTTGCTTCCCTCATTACCTACTTAAATGAGTTAGGTCAAATCATGTGTCTATATCTTAGCTCCCATAAGAATCTTAAACTAATAATAGATCAATAAGTCTAAATCAGCTCAAAAATCATAAAAATGATTTTTAAATCCCTAAAGAAGTGAATGAGAAAATAAGTGAATAGCCTCAAGTACATGGCTTGGAGCACTAAGCCAAAATCTTAAATGTCTATCTCTTTTCTCTTTATCAATCTTATTTTGTCACCCAAAAGTGTGAGTAAGAGATGCCAGGGCTTTATTGGTTTTAATTTAAAAGTCACATCTTTTTTGGAAAAGGCAAAGCAATTGGCACTTTTGGTGTTTTCTTTATATTTATCACAACTTAAAGGCTATTGGAAAAGTTAGAAAAGTAGTGAAGGAAAGAAACATGTGACTTTAGTCATAATCTTTGGAATCATGTATGCATTAAAAATGAAAAACGAGAAAAAACAAATGTCTTTTTTAAAGTGTATTTTAAGAATGCTAGATTGCTCAAGAAAGAAGGGTAAGATGCTATTTTACACATACACTCTGAAAATCCATTTCTCAGACACACATGGCCTCTGCCCAAGGCAATACTAATCACATAACTAACAAGGTTTAAAACTAATAAGCACTCATGGGTTGCCTCCTACTAGAAGTAACAAAAGAAATTACTGTGAGTTTTCTTTTTTGTTATTTTACATCTTTCTTAGCACTTTCAGAGAAAACACTGTTTTAATTTTGTGTCAGTCAGAATGAATTATGCGCTAGCAAAAAATGACCCCATATCTGGCTGGTTTAAAACAGGGTTCAGGAAAACCTTTTAATTGCTTTCAGACCCCTGGTTTACAATAACAAGCTTATCTTTTGTTCATGCCAAATGTCCACCCCAGGTCACCAGGGAACTCATCTCACAGAGGTCACTGGGCTATTTGAATGCCTCCCAAAATTACCAAGGCAGTAAAAGAGAATGTGTTGGATCATACTCTGACTCTTAAATCTCCCCTTGGAAATAGCACACGCCATTTTACGCATATCTCATTGGCCAAAGCAAGTTGTATGGTCACATCTAATTTCCCACTATGGAAAAACAACTGAAAGACCATCTCCCAGTCTTTACCAAGATCAAAAAGAATGTTAATTGGTTTCTTCTCTGAACTGCTTGTTCTCAGTGTCCATTCTGGCATTCTGAAGTTTTTAGCTTTTAGACAGTAAAGTCATATAAACCCCAAATAGAGGTTGAATTGAACTAAATGAAAGAAAGTATCAGGGAGCCCAGTGGCCCATAGGAGCCCAGAAACCTTTATACAAAAAAAAAATTATTGCCCAAATTAACTCAATGGCCTAAAATTCTACAGCAGCAAGAAAGTCGCTAAAGCTTATACACAACTCCCATCAGTCTTGTTCAACATTATGTCACCTTTTACTCAAGGGTAAACTGCTACTCTATGCCTTCAAATTGTTTGGGGAACTCTACTGTCAATTATCATTTACTCATAAAATTTAACTGTCTAGAATAATGACACCAAAAAGCTTTTAAAAGTTATCTAAGAAGTATAGTGGGTCATGTAAAATACTAACACTAAATTTAATCATAAAAGAACCAGTAATACCTTCACTCAGTGCCTAGTGGTTCTTTTTTGTGTCTCAGTTCTAGTAAATGTTTGTGAACTCTCAGATAGTGTGCCCATCTGTCAGTTCTCTCCTCACCATTCACAGCTAATTTTTCTAATAAGGCATCCAAATTGTCTTTTGGGAAACTCCTGTTTCAAATTCTCAGCCATATGGTTTCAATGAGATTCACCACAATTCCAGCCCCAAAGAGAATCCTAACTAAATAAAGCCAACCAGATAATTATCTCTTTTCTCTGGCCATAGTGATTATTTTAGGAGGGCATGAATGACCATTTCCATTAATGATGCCACAGCATACTCTTGACTGGGGACTTCCGGAGAAATTTCCCCCCGGGTTCTTGCAAAAGCCATCATGAGAAATTGGATCCCCTAGACAGTTTGGAGAGAGAACAAGAGCAACAATTTGTTATGTTGCTTCCATTAGTCATCTTGAGGACAACCTTGAGAGGAGACAGGCAGGGTCTGAAGACTCAGAGAACACACCCGGAGACCCTACAACCTGTGAACCCCGGATATTTCCATTGTATGAATTAATCCCATTTTTTTTTGTTTCAGCCCATTTTGTGCAGATCTTTGTCATTTGGAACCAAAATTTTGTTAACAGTGGCATTATCACACACAGAAGGAACAGCTAATAAAAAAGTAATCTTGTTAGTCACGGGAGAGGTGTTGAGAGGCACATGACTGAGACAGCTGAGAGCTTTGCTAGTAAAGAGAAGACAAACACTAAACTAGCCTGGGTCCCAGGAGACCTGGGTTAGAGTCACAGATCTGGGAGGTCTCCTTATATAAATGAGTTTAGTTTTGTAGACCTCAGCATTTTAATCTGCAAAGGAAAGAAATTGCATTTGATAATTTCTTAGGTTCTAAACAGATTTTTAATTACATGATTTTATTAATAATATAAACAAGTGCAGTAACTCAAAGGGGCCACACTTAGGGTAATTGTAAATAGTCCTTGAGAGCCTGACTGTTTATCTATTTGCCTGCAGTGCAAAAATCAATATCCATAATCATGATATCAGGTCATCGAGTAAAGTTCAAATATTCAATAGGCTCTGTTTACGATGATAATATATTTTAGAAAGTCTTGAACATAAATGATTAAAATAGAAAATGCAATCAGCAGCTCCACACACATATTCCCTGAGTTTTGTGCATTGCCACTGCAGCACTGTTTGTAATAATTAAAAACAGACGAAAATGTAAAATGTAAAGAAAAGCGATAAAATAAACTTTATCACATCCTAACTATGAAAGAACACATGGCAAGGTATAATTGGTGGTGACCTCTAGATGAAGAAGAGGAGAAGAGGAAAAGAACGAGTTTGAGAGAGAAAGTATAGGACCATACAGGTCCTGGTCGACCCAGAAGAGATTCAGTTTATGCCAGCTTAATTACTAGCAGCCACCCTTTCACTCCCAAAAATGTTCTTGCTTGGAAGCTACATTACACAGTCACCCTAAAATAAAGAAAAAATAGGCACTTCCTTTAATCCACTGTAGAAATATTTCAATTGAATGTTTTGTAGTGAAAAGATATTAAAGTATTACTTTTTAAATGGAAAAAAGAAACTTCATGAGAATTGTTTGCAACATGTAGATTAGTGGTTTTCAAACATATGTAGGATCATGGGAACTAAGATTCAAATGATGGCTTATTGAGAAGGCAGATATATAACATAATGTTCTCTTTAAGCGGTGGTGACATGATTCATGGACCCCCATTCCCCCTGCCCTGATCTTTTCTCGTTATGACATGACCTGAAGGGATGCTTCACAGCCCCTCTAAAAGCCACTGCTCTATGGGCTATTTCAGTTAACAAGAAAATGCATATAAGTAGGCAGATTAGAGTTCTTCTGTAGAGGGTTCTAAATATGAGGCAGCTGAAGTCATTTCATATTCATATATATGAAAAAGGTAAACTGCAAGCCAAGCTGCAAAGGAAGACAGGGGGTGGGGAAAGAGAGAGATTCATTTAATTGATTGAAATTGATTGATTGATTGATTTGCTTCAGCAAAAATTCCTTAGAAAAATCTCTTGTCTGTCATCCCTCACTAGCTTTCTACAATTGGAGATATTCTTATTCAACATAGCAAATATAGCATGAATAAAAATAAAAACATGTCCCCAATGACACACGTCACAATCCTCTACTGAGACATTGGAAAATGCTAGTTCCCACCCAAGAATGACTGACTCAGAACCCTTGGGAATGGGGCCCTAGAATTTGCTTGTTATTAAACTCTCTAGGTGAAATAAATGCTCCTTTAGTCCCCTACAGGAATCTTTCCTCTCCAGGATTGTGTATTCTAGCAGCAAAGGAGAATTTTTTCAAGAAAGAATCACTATAACAAACATTATATGAGCTGAATACAATGGGCTAGTACTGTACTACCTACTAGTAACACAAATTGGTTTGCAAAGAAGAGTTGGCAGTCCCAGAGAAATAACCCATTGTAACACAGCTTAGAAATACTACCAGTCAAATCATGTTTTCTAAAACATAAAATCCTGCTCTGATACATTTAGCCTGATACAAAGGCATAAATACCAGACACGACTGTTTTAAGAGAATCACACCAGATTTAACAGCTGAGCAGGACATTTGTCATTTTTTAAGCTGTGTCATTAATCTTATACTATTCCAAAAAGCCAGGCCTCTCCTACCCTGATCCACTTTAAATCTAACAACTATTTATTGACTGTCTTTCTCATGCTTGGCACTCTGCTGAGAGATATAGACCTGCGGATGTATGGGATTCACATTTATTGGGTGCCTATGTTACATTAAACTACTGAGTCTTTACTCTAAATTGGGTTATGACGCTTTTTGAGAACACTATTTGTTCAAAAGACCCAGTGTTGGTACAGAAAATGCAAAATAAATTTTACAAAGGGTAAATCGTAACAAGGAAAATGCCCATGCTATTATTTTATGAGGGGCAAACTCACCTGAATTTAGAATTACATATTACCTAGGAAAGTATACTGGAAGAAAGCATATCAAATGTTAATCATAACTGTCCCTTGATTGAAGGATTAGGAGGTTAATCAATCATCTATTTGACATTTCTTTTGTACTACTCAAATTTTGAACAATGATTTTTAAAACCTTAAATAATAACATACAGTCAGGCCTTTCTATCCACGAGTTCTGCATCCATGAATTCAACCAATAATGAATTGAAAATACGTTTGAAAAACAGATGGTTGCATCTGTACTGAACATGTACAGACTTTTTTCGTGTCATTATTTTCTAAACAATGGAGTATAAGAACTATTTACATTTGTTTATATTGTATTGAAATTATTTAAAATATACAGGAGGGATGTGCATAGGTTAGATGCAGACACTGCACCATTTTATACCATGAGCTTAAACATCCATGGATTTTGATATTCAGGGGATCCTGAAACCAATTCTTAGTGGATACTGAGAGACAACTGTTCTTAAGCAAAATAATAATAGTAATAATTAATACAAAGCACAACTAGCTTTAGGTAATCAGTGTGAAAGGGAAATAAATCTTGGGACCCCAAACTCATTAAGCCAAAGGGAAAAGTTAAGCTGGTAACTGGGTCACATAAACCTGCCTCCCCCTTTTTGTTCCTAAATAAGATGGTTACAAGATGACAAGCTGCACACCTCCCCCATATTTTGCCCACAAGAAAATTCCTAGTGAGCTCCAAGATCTTTACCCTAAAGTATTTCTGTTAAAATTTCACCATGGCAATGTAAACTGATAGCTTATCTGTACAGGTGCAGTCACCCCCCTGCCCGCCTGACACAAATGCATATATCTGATTGTTCCCCTGTCCCTGTCCCATTTTCTATGTCATCTTATGTTTAAAAAAAAATGCAGATTCACTGAACCAAACAAAAGCATGAATGACTATTTTTTCCTACCCTCCTCTTACATGAAAATTGTGTATTTCTCAATATCCAGCCCTTTCCCCTTCAAAATTGGAGCGCTCAAAGTCATCTTTGGAGGAAGGCATAGGCCTTTCTCCCAGGTGCGAATCCATAACTTTGGCAAATAAACCTAAAATGATTGAGATTGGTCTTGTCATTTTTCTCGATTGACATTAGCTAATACGTTAAATTTTATTTTTATTTTTTTCCTCCAAAATTCTGGTCTTCTTGGCACCTAATAAGGTTTCTCAATTCTGTATCATACTTTTCCTCTTTAAAATATTTTTATTCATCATTTTGTAGTGACATTCTTTATTGTGCTGCTACATATAGTCTACACATATCAAAACCATGAGTTTCAAATGTACTATCCAATCTAGTTGTATATTTAACTGCTCAACCTTTTCTAATCATGGTCCTTTAGACTCCCAGAATAATATGCAAAACTCAGAAGCTTATCTAACTAACAGAATGTAGATTTTACTAACTTCATAATTCCTCCTCAACTTATAGAAGCAGAATGTTTCTTGCCTTAATTTCTCACTTAAAGAGCTGATATTCATATGGAATTTCTATATGAGACCCAGTTAGAGAATTTTCAGGAAAATTCTCCCTAGAGCCATGAATTGGTGTCAGCCATGTTTCATCTGCCCTCTCTTGATATCAAGGGACTATTACTACACTTGTGACCCTTGTTCCCATGTGTGATATACCATATGTAGCTGTACCGTTTCTTATAAAGATAGCTCCCTGTTTGTACAAGAATAAAGAGCATAAACAAAACTCACACTCTCATTTAGGGATTCTGCTACCTACACCTGTGAAATGTATATCTCTCTGGCCTATGGAGAGAGAAATTTGTTGCTTTGTTTACGATTTCGCAAGACTGCCTGGCAAGAACCTCACCCTCCAATTATAATGAGGTTAAGCCCTGAAAAGAAAGAGAGAGATTTGAGCACCATCCCACTGTCTGCCTTGTCAGGCCCTGTGGTTCAGAGCCCCACAGCTCGTGGCACCTCTATTCTTTTTCATTCCCAATTACCAACAAAGAAACTTCAGTTAGAACACAGGACCCTTTAACAGAATGAAAGTTCTCCACCCGCAGGTCTGAAAGTAATGTCAGTAATATCCACACGTCAAGTGGCAATTGCATTTACTAGAGAATAAAAAGGCATATGATAACCTCTGACCACTACCAGTTCTCTTGGGTTCTAAAATTTTGATTTTGATTAGATAATCAAAATACAGTCTCATCTGGAAGAAGGACTTAGCCCTGATTTGAGGCAATTCCTAAAACAACCCTACCTAATATAACCATATATTCTCCGATTTCTTCCCATTATTTTTCCTTCTATCTCAAGACTTGTGAGGGCTTTAAAAACACACCTTATGATCTACATCACCAGCATTCAGGCAATTTACAATTTCTTCAGCCATATAGTAGTTTGAGTCTTTATTTTTCTTCCACTGACCAGCAATTTATACAAAAACCTACAAGTTACATGGATTTTTATATAACAGATAAACAAGCATTCTTTTCCTTCCCCTTATCTATCATGGTAGTTGTAACCAGCCACAAGCAAAACTTTAATCATGAAGACTTTCTCTTCATGATAAGGACAAATATAGAATGTGAGAAAACAGACACTATCCAATAAAAGCTTTTGACTGGTGAAACTAGGAGATTCGTAATGCACACAAAGCTACTCAGCCTCAGAAAAAGGGTAACTCTTTATACTAATTCCTGATTAAGACACAAGAAAGAGGAAGTGGGAAAAGATTCCAGTCTCATGCCCTTTAGCACAGCTCTCTTTGATTCTGTTTAAATTAGGTCACTACAGCATTGAGCCACTGCTAACACTTATTAACATTTAACAGGAAATTATTTTTAACTGTAGCTCCACTCAAGAACTTACCATTCATACTAGGTTTTGCAAAATACAATTTCTTGGAAAGAATACTGATGCTGAAGGAAGGGCAAATGTTAGTGAAAAGAATAAAGTATATGGTAAATTCTGAGCATTATTGGTTTGCGTTGCTTTTCAGAGAACCTAGAGAAATTCTTGCCACAGCAATTTTTGTGCAGAATCCAACTGCAAATACAAAAATAATTTATTAGGAACCATCTTACTGAAAAAGTTTCTTGAGTCTATTAATTAGTAACTAAGGATTTGTGTAAGTGGTATTAAATAAAAACTGAGGTCACCCTAGGATATATTCCAAGACCAACAGCATGTAGCCATGTAGTCAAAAGTTATCCTGAGTTCCCTGAAACACTAGCTGTAATCATGAAAAGAACACAAACTGTCAGCTTTACATCCTTGTTAGCATGACTCAATGAAATTGAACTAATCAGCTATAGACAAATCAGATTAAACAGCTTTGCCTGCATTACAAAGAATATTAATGTATAATAGTCAATCACAAGAAAAGTCAAAATACTTCCTCCTTTATGCTACAAAAAATGATGCTGTAACTGCTGTAAGTGGGGCTTACCACTTTTGGTAAGGCCTTGTGGTTGGTGAAATGCTCCTTTGTATGCATGATATACTTTTAAATTTCTTCCCTTTTGATCTAATTTTGGTTTTGACAGTTTGAATAAGAGATGTCTTATTGAAATAGGTAAATTATAATGATAATAGAGTGAGGCATAAATTATATGAATAATCCTGGAATGGCTGAAATATTAAACTTGAAATCAGTTCAGCAGATTGCTCTCTAGAATATTTCTTGGGAAAAATAATAAAATCAATCAATGAGTATCTACTGAGTATCTAATGTGAGTACAGCAATGTCCTAGGTACACGAAGGGAAAGAAAAATATCAGACAGCTAGACATAAACAAATATAAACAGCATGCTAAAGTGGAAAGAAAAGCCTAGAGGTACAGCAGAAATTTAATAAATGTGTGAGTAGTCAAAAGGAAACTGAAAAAGCTATTGAAGTAGCTTCATTGCCTGGGGTAAATACGTGAAGCTCGCTGTCTCGCGCCAAGCAGATTAAGGACACGAACACACATAAGAAATGAGTTTAGGAGAGGAAGTTTAATAGGCAAAAGCGAAAGAAAGGAGAATAGCTCTCTCTCTTGCGAGAGAGAGGGGCACCTGAAAGACAAATCCGGTCCATAAGGGAGTGCACCGGATTTTATAGACAGGCTTGAGGAGGCAGCGTCTGATTAACTAGGGCTCAAAGACTGGTTGGACCCGGTGTGACATTTACATAGCACACGGGGAAGGCTGGCCTCCCCACCCTAATCTTGTTATGCAAATGGACTTTCCACTTGGCAGGGGCAATGTTGTCTGCTCCTTACTGTACATGTGGCTGGCAAAAAGAAGGGAACATAGAGCTATCATTTTGAATAAGCCTAGTCCCAGGTAGCCTTTCCCTGTTGGCACAACTGCCACCATTTGCCTGTGCAAGCTACCAGCTTGCTTGTCTATGTCTGCAGCTCAATTTTACAGACTACTCTTTGTTGAAAAGAAAATGATTGGGAGGCTGCTTTTAATTAAAAGGAAAACCTTACCAAGGACTTCCTTACCCTCACTATCTGCCTAGATAATTTCTTCTTCACTCTTGTATCACCACCATCATAAGAGAAAACTGTGACCTACAACTCTTGGCTTTTGACAAATTAAGAGGAACAAAAATTTTTAAAATTAGATGCCTGGAATAGTAACACTATGAGCTAAATTTAATAGGAATATCTACATTACATTATATACCCTCTACATATCATATTTATACTCTATTCAAATGTCAATGAAATATTTATAAAAATAGTTCACATACTGAGCCATAAAGCAAACTCAGTACATTTTAAAGTATAGAAGTTGTACAGTTTATATTTACTGACCTCAATGCTATAAAACATAATGACAAAGAAATCAAAATCAAAATAGCAAATAGAATACAGCACTCTGTTAAAGTACGATACACTTTGACCAAAGTGGTTTTGTTTCAGAAGTATGAATGGTTCAATATCATAAATATTATCAATATAATTCATTACTCTTATAAGTCAAGAAGAAAAACTCAGAATTCCCTTTGGACTTTTTACAGCTTTAGGTAAGTCAAAGGATATATCTGAGATGTGCCAAATAATATTAATACCAAAAAAGCAACTAACATTATACTTAATGTTAAGTCAAAGATAAAACCCAAGACTTTTCATTGGAATAAAAAAGAAACAAAGAAATTGACCTAAACACAGCAGTATTATCTAATGTTCGGAAATTTAAGAAATAGCAAGCACAAATATTGATGAAAAAGCATTATTATTTGCAAATATGAATGTCTGTCTTGAACATTCATTTGCGAATCACTGAATAAATATTGAAATTAATAAATGTGTTTAGGATGGTGTCTATAAAATAATGATGCAAAAAATTAACAGTAATGATGAGGTGCATACAAAATTATAGAATATATTAGTCTCTAGTGCAGTCTCAATAAAATTGCTAACAAACCAACTCCAACATACTGGAGAGGAAAAAATACCCATTGTTTACAACTTCAGTATTTTCTGGTATGAAAAAAATATGGAAGATGTACTTTTACGTCTCTGGGATATACAATGGGCAGATCAAAATGTAAACATGTCTGAAATGTATTTTAATGGCATCTCATAATATTTATAACTGATTTTATTTTGCTCTTGATACCCGACTCCTTATGATGATAGAAGAAATAGCTTAAACTTGGTAATTCAAAGAAATGAGTCCTCTTTTAGTTCATAAATTTCCTCTATCTCAGTCACATTGGGAAACTATTTAATTCAAACTTTAATCTTCCTAATAGGGCTGTTTTTCTTGCTTTAGGAAGATTTCTTCACCCTTTGTCCTTTCCATGACATCTGAATTCATGAGAAAATTTATAGAACATTGTTGTGTGAAGAGGAGCTTTGAAACCATTTGCTCACCTATGGGTTTTGACTGGTTTGTATACAGTGATGTTTTTGTCTGGCCCTTCAGAGTCTGACACCAGAACCTGTTAAATGTAGCTAGTCCCTCCTGATTTCCTATCACTTTTGTTCTCTTTCTCTGTCTCCCCACCCTCTCACCAGTCATACATCTAAATACATCTCCCTCATATTCCATAATTTTTTCCCACACAAACATAGGATATTTTCTTTGTAATGTTAGAAACTAATACACCAAAAGCAACAGAAAAACTTCTAAACCAGGTCGTCACTGGATACTGCCAACACGAGAAAAAAATGTGTGCCTCAATGGAGAACTATGTATTATCTAGACTCCGGAATATATCTCTGGGTTATCTGATTCTGATTCTACAGAAGCTATTCTACAACTCTAAATTGAGAGTAGCTGATAGCAACGCAAAATAATTCTTGTGTAAACACATGTAAATTCTGTCTTGCCCAGTAGAGGTTCAATTGGCTCAATTGACACTGACTTAGATGGTCATTCTTTTTTGATGCTAAATGTTTTCCACTGTTTTCTTCTATTTGTTCATCTTTGTAATGCTCCCAAATGGGAAACCCAGTTTTGCTTCAATTTTCACCGTCATATTAATATTTTTAATCTATATATTTTTCTGTTCTTTGGATTTTCTTTTGACCCAGTTTTAACATCTACTTAATTTCCTCATTAAGTATGAGTTCAATAAAATATTTAACTTATATTCATTTTTATATCTGAGTCATGATTTTACCCTTTACTGAAAATTATCTTTTAATAACATTGTTGTATTTCAGGACTCTGCAATCTACTCTATTATCTCAGATACTGAGGCCCTAGCATTTTGGGGAACTGCACCTATGGGAATTTCAGACAAGTGAAAGTATCCTTCAGGGAAATCTGTAAGAAAAAGAACATTCTCCTGTCCAATACGGACTATGGGAGTTTAATGGGAAAAATTCCCACGAAGTTTTGGATTAGCATTGATTATGGAGACAAAGACACAAAATGGTAATGCTTGATTTATTTGATTAGGCTTTATTCCTCAGCAGATGAATATGTTTGTGGTGAAAAGGGCCTGTGAGGCACGCCTCAAAGCAAATATATTGTCCAACTAGAGCTAGGTGACAGGAAGCTCATTTCAGTGACAACATGATGGACTGGTATAATACAACCCAATGGTACACTGGTTTCTCAATCCTGAGGATAGTTAATATCCTTCAAGGCATTTCAGTAATTCTATAGCACTACAACACATCATAAAGTAGCTAATTTTTTATTTCCCAGAGAAAGTTGATCCAAATTTATGTCCAACAGCATATCAAGAAAGCTTCCAATTCTGACAAAAGCTCTGGCATTTACTGACTAATAGCTGTTGATATAGAGATTCTTAGGTAAAAAATGAATCCTTTCTAATCAATTCAGAAAACTAAACTTACTGCACCCATTGGAGAAATAGATATTAAGGTGAATGTTTGCCTTTTATCAAAACCTCACTCATTACTTCGGGAAGTAATTCCCTATACAAAGTGCTGAAAATAAGGGGTCCTATGATGGGTTGAGGTTCAGGAGGTCAAAGAATAAATCACATTGCGTATCATGCAAACTGTAGTGGTGACTACACTTGGACTCATCTTAAGACTCTGGGGACCCAAACATTGGCAACATTGAGATAGAAAAAAGACAGAAGTAGAAATTTTACTACTGCATATTTACTATTCAAAATATTTAGTAAGTCTTCACTAAAACAATGTATTAAGTGGTTTGAGAGTGGCTCAGAACCCCACAAATCTTAGAGCGTTTTGGAGGAGATTTTAAATGATATAGCTTAGACATATATTGTGGTAAAGTATGTTTAGATTAATATCCTCCTAGACCTAGTGAAACAGAACCTACGGATCAAGAAAAGACCTTGACTGATTACTACCTGATATGTAGTTGCTAGATATGATAGTGGGAGGAATGATGTCCCACGAATCCTTGTACACTGTCGGTGAGAATGCAAACTACTACAATCAGTGTGGAAAATCGTATGGAAATTCCTCAAAAAATTAAAAATAGAACTATTGTATGATCCAACAATCTCACTACTTGGTAAATCAAAAGGACATAAAATGTAGATACCTGCACTCCTATGTTTATTGCAGTATTAGTCACAATAGCCAAGACATAAGATCAATCTAAGTGTCCATCAATGGATAAATGGATAAAGAAAATATAGTACCTATACACAATGAAATACTATTCAGCCTTTAATAAAAAAGGAAATACTGTCATTTTTCACAACATAGATGAACCTAGAGGACATCATGCTAAGCTAAAGAAGCCAGGCACAGAAAGACAAACAGTGCATGATTTCACTTATAGAATTTAAGAAAGTCTAATTCATAGAAACTGAGTAGAATAGTGGTTAACAGAGGCTGGGAATAGGAATATTGGGAAAATATTGGTCAAAAGACGTAATTTCGGTTAGATGGAAGAAATAAGTTCAAAAGATCTACCGTAGGTCACAGTGACCATTAGTTAATAACAGTATATTGTATACTTGAAAATTGTTAAGAGAATAGATTTCAAGTGTTCTCACCACAAAAATATGTGTGTGTGAGGTAATACATATGTTAGGGACTTGATTTAGCCATTCTATAATGTATATATACATCAAAACCTGTTGTATACCATAAATATATGCCATTTTTATCTGCCAATTAAAAAAATTAAAAAGAATGAAAAGAATTGTGTTCCACCAAAAGACATGTGAATGTGATCTTATTTGAAAATTACATCCTTAAAAATGTAATTAAGATGAGGTCATACTGGATTAGGGTAGACTCATGTCTTTATTTTAAAAAAAAAGAAAGAAAGAAAAAGGAGGGAAATAAGCTCACCCCAAGGGTAGTTTGTAGCATCCAAGTAATCTTTCTGGATTTATCTTTCTTTATCTTGACAAGTCTCTCTGCTTTCATAGATACTAAGTTCTCTTAGAAGTCATTGGCAATGCAAATTCAATATTTTCCATAGTTGCATGCATTTCTCATAAAAACTCTGCTTCATAGGAAGACACTGATTCATATGACATTCTTCCTTAGATGCACAGGAAGAATGTCATGTGAAAATGCAGAGTACACACACAGAATGAGAACACCATTGGATGACAGAGGCAGAGATTAAAGTGATGTGTCCACAAGCCAAGGAATGCCAAGGATTGCCAACAAGCACCAGAAACTAGGAAAAGGCAAGAAAGGATCCTCCCCTAGAGCCTTCAGTAGGGGTATGGCCCTACTGACACCTGGATTTCAGACTTCTAGCCTCAAGAACTGTGAGAAAATTAATTTGTTGTTTTAAGCTACATCATTTGTGGTACTTTGTTGCAGCAGCTCTAGAAAACTAATATAATGGCACAGTTCTGTAGGGTGTATATAATATGAATACTTCATAAGGGGAATGGAGTCAGACCCTCCCACTTGGCATCTGTGCCTAAGATACCAGTGGTGTTGGAAATGAGCTAAGTTTGTTATTCCCATTTTGAAGATGAAAGGTCTTTGCACTAAATGGGAAGAGGAATTATAGTAAATCTAGATAGAGATGAATAAGGTGGCTTCTTCAGTAAATGCAGTGATTTGCCATTTAAGTATCTCACCTTCATTTCAAATTATTATCACAGCCTATTTCAAAGGAAATAAGCTCATCCCAGGAGTAGTTTGTACCATTCAAGTAATCTTTCTGGATTTCTCTATCTTGACAGGTCCTTCTGCTTTCATAGATGCTAAGTTCTCTCAGCAGTCATTGGCAATGCAAATTCAATATTTTCCACAGTTGCATGCATTTCTCATAAAAACTCTGCTTCGTAGGAAGACACTGACTCAGATGGACTTTTTTTTTTTAACTGCTAAATTTTCTCCAGCTTCTGTTTTCCTCCATTTGTTCATCTTTACAGAATAAAGATTTTTGGTCCCATGGTGAATTGAGACAGGTTCCATCAGAGTTTCTCTGAGTGCATAGTAAATCATTTAGGTCCAGTAGAAGGGAGAAAAGATGAGTTTTGTTTAGTGTGGTTTCTAAATCTTGGCCAGTGCAGTGGGTTGATAGCTGATAAGCACTATGCAAGGAGCAACAGAGGAAACAGAGGCAGGGAATTGTCTCTCTGCTGACAATTTCTTCTTCAAATCTGTTGTGGGAGAACCCACATTAGCAGGGACAGTCCTCCATTCCTAACTAATGGGTGGCATGACCTCACAGTGGTGTTCGGCTTCCTCCCACTTCTGTCATCACCAGTAAACTATGAGAAAGTCCTCTAGTAGGCTCGCTGTCCCATGTGTTATTACTCATTTGCTCAACTGAATGTTTAGCAGAGTGCATTGTGGCAAGCATGTATCATAGGCATTCCCAGAGGCTGAAAGTGTCACTGATGTTGCTAGAAAAAGTTAAATAACAGACATGTCCAACAGTACAACCAAATATCCAGGTGGCAAGGGGATGCCAGAAGACAACAGGAGAGAAGCCACACCACTGGAAATGGATGTGTTTCATGGGTTTGGTGTTGAATCTTGTCAATAGTGAGAAATTTTCTCTTCCCTACTCCATTCAGCCAATATCTGCTGTGAAAATTAAAAGGATTCAAGATGAAGACCAATAAGAAAGGAAAAAAATTATCACAGCAAGAGACTGTGTTATAAAAATCATTTCATTGCATTAATCCATCCCTGCACCATAAAACTGGGTGTCTGGTGAAAGTATTTGGGGAAAACAGTCAATGAAGATATTAAACTGTATCATTAAAACAGAGATAAAATTGTCACATCCTTAATTTTTACCTATTACATGAAGAGAAAATATCTCTTGAAAGATTTTAGCAAAGTTTACAAGAGTATTAAAACTACAAAGAAAAAAGAACATAAAGAAAGAAAGCAATAAATAATCATTTATTCAAGATATATATCTACATCCTTTTGTAAAAACTGGTATATAGTGATGAATAAGCCCAGAACCTACTCTTCCAAGACTTAGTCTTTACAGTCTAGTAGGGTAAAATAGACATGAAACAAACATTTCTACAAATGCATAGTTATATAAACTAAGTTATATAATATAAAAGAAATAATAATAAAGTCTAAGACAGCAAGTATTTAACATGTGCCAAGCACTGTTTTAAGATGTTCATCTCTGTGTGTGTACTCATTTGGACTCTTGTTGGTAGAGCAGAAGTTCCTAATCATGGGAAATAGGTATTTTTATTTCTATTTTATAAATAGGGAAACTGAAATATGGAAAGTTTAAATAACTTGCCCAGAATCACAAAGTTAATGAATAGTAGATCCAGAATTTAAATCCGTCCTTCCCTCAGAGTTCATGAGATTAACCAGGGGCTTATCAGAGAGTACAACATGGAGATCTAATTCAGAGGGGCTAAGAGGGTGCTGGGAGGGCTCATTGAGGTAGTGGCCTTTTGAAGCTGAGAACTAAAGAATGGCAGAATGCTGCTAAGTGCTGCAGGGAGGCAAGAGTGTTCCAGGCAGAGGGAGAGAATGGGCCAAGGCTGTAGAGCAGGCAGGAGTGTCTGGTGCAAAGGAATATAAGGGAAAATCTGTGTGTCCAGAGCATGGTGAGATCATGAGACCACAGAAAGCCAACAATGATGTAGGTTGGAGTGGGATTATGCAGAAGCTTCCACATAGCAAGAATTCTGTATTTTACCCTAAGTGCAATAGGAAGACTTAAACAGTGAGAAGAATTATATGTTCCCCTTTTTGTTTGAAGTTGCTTATTCTGGCTGTTGTGCAATCATTAGCTCAAAGAGGACAAGGCTAGACTATTCTGTTGGAAAACATTTAAATTGGTGTGACTACGAAAGTGCTATTAAAACCTCCATGACTTCCATGACTATAGAAGGAGGAATTTCTACCCTACCGAACAAGTATATTTTAGTAAAGCAAACTAGAAGCATTGAAATAAGTAAGTAGCAGAGAAAAACACTAGTCCCAGTTTCTTATTTCAGATAATGCTTTATCCAGACTGAATTATATCTTTATTTTAATTTTGAAAAGGAAGCCATATTTTCTCCTTGCAATTACACTGAAATAATTTAAACATAAACCACAAAATAAAAATTGACATCCAACTTCCATAATGAAATTGTAAAAACAGAATTTATGTCTAATAGAAAAAATGCAAATTATTGTAACTGACACATTTATTGATTTGAAACAGGGAATGATGAAAAACTATGGAAGGAATTGAAAAAGTTGTCCAAAAATGTGTTAGTAGAAGGCAGGTTAGAAAGTAGTTGTGAAGGAAAAATTTCCCTCCAACCTTCAAAAACAGACAGTTCCAGTATTATTTAAACTGCATAAAACAACAGTGAAAGGCCCCAACTCATGTTTTAGAGTAACCCTAAATGTGATAGAAAGTCAAGATGAATACCACACACACACACACACACACACACACACACACACACACACACAACCTGACTCAGTTAATAATAAAGGTTTGAAAATCTACAGTCTATTATGAGAACATAACCAAAAGAGAATAGCCAAAAATAATCTTCAATTTAACAATTGGAAATCTATAAATATATTATATCAGGTTCATAAATAAATGGTTAAGGGGAAACAAACACATAACTACATAGTTCCTAAAAAGTCGATAAAAAATAACATCCCATAAAAAAGAAAATAAAAGCTTTTATACACTGTCAATAGAAACATACTTATTGAGATGACAGAGGATATCCACATCAAGTCAAAATCCAGCATTTTACTTAATGGTACAGCACACACACACACACACACACACACACACACACACACACACAAAATGATAAATAAATAAAAGAGAAAACAAAAGAGGAGGAATAATTACAAGGATTATTACCTTCAGCTTCCAAAATGTATTATAATATAAACCTGACCTAAATTGAAGTGTGATACTGCCAGAGGAAGAATAACCAGATCCACAGAACAGGATGGAAAATCCAAAGATGAATAGATATCTATATTAAGTGATAAAATGATATTTTGATATCAGTATGGGATATTATGATATCAGTATGGGAAAGGTGAATAATTAACCAATCATTGATGTTCAATGCCTCAATCCATAAATCACAAAATAATAAAATCCAGATTAAATATTTTAATGTAAAAAGTAAAGTAAACCATGTAGTATAAAATAGGTAAATGTTTGGCTGGGTGCAGTGGTTCATGCCTGTAATCCCAGCACTTTGGGAGGCTGAGGTGGGTGGATCATGAGGTTAGAAGATCGAGACCATCCTGGCCAACATGGTGAAACTTCATCTCTACTAAAAATACAAAAATTAGCTGAACATGGTGTAATCCCAGCTACTTGGGAGGCTGAAGCAGAAGAATAGCTTGAACCAGGGAGTTGGAGGTTGCAGGGAGCCAAGATCACGCCACTGCACTCCATCTTGCAATAGAGTGAGACTGCATCTCAAAAAAAAAAAAATCGGTAAATGTTTTAGAGTGAAAGTTATTAATTTAGAAAGGCATAGAGAAGGATATTACCTAGGTTTTCCTAGGCAATACCATTTAGGACCTAGGCATGGGCAAAGATTTCATGACTAAAACACCAAAAGTAATGGCAACAAAAGCCAAAATTGACAAATGGTATCTAATTAAACTAAAGAGCTTCTGCACCTCAAAGGATACTATCATCTGAGTGAACAGGCACCCTACAGAATAGAAGAAAATTTTTGCAATCTATCCATCTGACAAAGGGCTAACATCCAGAATCCACAAGGAACTTAAATAAATTTACAAGAAAACAACCCCATCAAAAAGTGGGCAAAGGATATGAACAGACACTTCTCAAAAGAAGACATTGATGTGGTCAACAAACATATGAAAAAGAACTCATCATCATTGGTCACTAGAGAAGTGCAAATCAAAACCACAATGAGATACCATCTCACGCCAGTTAGAATGGCGATCATTAAAAAAGTCAGGAAACAACAGATGCTGGAGAGGATATGAAGAAATAGGAACACTTTTACACTGTTGGTGGGAGTGTAAATTAGTTCAACGATTGTGGAAGATAGTGTGCTGATTCCTGAAGGATCTAGAACCAGAAATATCATTTGACCCAGCAACCCCATTACTGGGTATATACCCAAAGGATTATAGTTTACTATAAAGACACATGCACATATATTTTTATTGCAGCACTATTCACAATAGCAAAGACTTGGAACCAACACAAATGCCCATCAATTATAGACTGGATAAACAAAATGTGGCACACATACACCATGGAATACTATGCAGCCATAAAAAGGATGAGTTCATGTCTTTTGCAGGGATATAGATGAAGCTGGAAACCATCATTCTCAGCAAACTAATACAAGAATAGAAAGCCAAACACTACATGTCCTAACTCATAGGTGGCAGTTGAACAATGAGAACACATGGACGCAGGGAGGGGAACATCACACAACAGGGCCCGTCAGGTAGTGGGGGGTTAGGGGAGGGATAGCATTAGGAGAAATACCTAATGCAGATGACGGGTTGTTGGATGCAGCAAACCACCATGGCACGTGTATACCTATGTAACAAAACTGCATGTTCTGCACATGTATCTCAAAACTTAAAGTATAATAATTTTAAAAAATGAAAGGCATGGAGAAAAAAATTGGTCAATTTGACCACATCAAAAACTTATACTAATAAAAACCTTTAAAAAATTAAAAGCAAACTATAGCCTAGAGGATTATTTGCAACATATATAATGAATTAAATTCAGCAAAACATAGATTTACTTTAAATTTTTAAAAAATTGAAATAACTCATCAAAAATGGCCAAAGATCATGGAATAGAGAATGTTTTCTAAAAAATTATAATCAATAAATTTATATAACATTCAGTTTTATTAATGAGGAATGTAATATGAGTTAAACTACAATAGAATAATAAATATCAGAATAAAAACAGAGCATTTCTTGGTAATGGTGGAAGGGAAGTGTAAGAAAATACACTCAAACACTTTTTGCATAACACAAAGTAGAATTACCTTTCTGGAAAGTTTTATAATATGCACTAAAGACATCAAAATTTTAAAACTGTTTAATTATTTAATTTCTAAAATTTATTCTAAAAAGACAATCATGGATATGCAGAAAGATATAGGTATGAGAATGTTCATCTTAAATAGTAAACTACCAAGCTATTTAAAATATTGAAAAAGAATATTTAAGGAACTTCAAGATGGCTGACTAGCATTTCATGCTTGCCTCCTCCATCGAGAAGAACCAAAATGGCATACAGACAATCACACTTCAAATACATTATCCAAGAGAACGCTGGTATGCAACAGAAAAGTGACAGAAAACACCAAATGCAAGAAAGGAGAAGGAAGAAAAGCAACCTACTTAGCCAGGATTGACTGGGAGCGGAGAGTGACTTCCCAACACAGGGAAAGGGTAAGCAAGAGACTTCCAGCAGCCTACACTGCCATCCAATCCTGGCCATGAGAGAGCCCCTCGACCCTCCCAAGTCCTGAAACGAACACAGTAGCTGCTGGAAGACTGTGACACAGAACTACTCCAGTGGGGAGCTCATGCTGGGGCCCATACTCTCTCTGAGACCTAAGTGGCTACAGCAAGGTTCTATTTTTAATACTAGCCTTCAACAGATACTACACAATCTTGGGCCCCAGCGTGTCAGGACTGAAGGATAAGGGAAGCTCGGGTTGTCACTGATGAGACTGGGTCACAAGTTAGGAATAGGCTACCACAGCCATGCCTGAGAAGCAAGTAAAGTGTGCACTTTAGCTGCCAGGGCTGGGAAGCAAGCACTGCCAGCCCTGAGAGTGGGAAATGAGCAGAGCACATGTTGACTCTGGGACTTATTTGTGAGCTGGACAAGGACTCTTGCAGCTGGGGCTAAGGCATGAGATAGGTGCAGGTTACCACTACCAGGGCTAAAAGTAGTCCCCACTGGCACTCAGGTGTTAGAGGACACATGTTCCCCATCCACTTGCCCAGGCTGTGGCCACTGAGGCTGGCTCCACCCTGTCAGTGGCAGGGCATCAGCACCGCTGCTACTGCCCTTTACCTAACCATTCTGCCTTGGGCCTGAGGATCACCCCACCCACACCCACCACAGGTTGTGTCTGCTCTCACCATGAGGGTGCCTGAGCACAAGACCACCTATCTAGGCCAGCTTTGCCCTTCCCCCAAGACAGGGCACATAGGCCAGGGCCCTGGGAATTGTCCAATCCAGTCCACTATGTTAAGCACCTGAGCACTCATGCTGGGGGCCTGAGGTTGGGCCTAAATTCCTGGCTACTACTGACTCAGCTGGCACCTATCTGTTGGCACCACCTGCAGGCATGGAGAATGGCATTCCCAGCCCATTGCAGCCACCAACATGAATAAATGTACACTATTCAGGCCCTAGAGAATTGTCCTTCCACTACCACTATCATTGCCCAAGCCACACCAGTTGCCAAGGAGCCTGAGAACCCATTCAGTTGTCTAGTCTACTGCTGCTATCACCAGCATTCCAGCAAGCCACCTGGAAGCCCAGGAAGTTACGTGATGGTAACTGCCAACCCCAGAGCCAAAGCATACTGCCCAGGGATCCAAGGATGGACATGTTTAGCTCACCACTACCACCACAGAGACCTGATGACTGGTCTACCTGGTATCCCAGTGCCCAGCACGACTTCAAGACAGCTACCACTAATAACTGCATGCTAACCCACTAAGGAAATCACAAATACCACTAATGTCGTTAACAGCCAAAGAATTCATATAGAGACAACACTATTGTGTGCACTCAAAATCAAAGTCAAAGTGCCCTACCCAACAAACAGCACAGATATATTTTCAGGAAAAAGTCATTTCCTATGAACGTAAATTAAAAATAAGAAGTAAAAAGGAAGAAGTAACTGTTATACCAGATGTACAAATATCTACCCAAAGACACAGGAAACAAAAAAGCAAGTAAATATGACACCTCCAAAGGAACATAATAGTACTAGCAATAGATTTTAATTGAAAACAAATTCTTGAAATACCAGATAAAGAATTCAAAATCTTGATTTTTTTTTATTTTACTTTAATTTCGGGGATCCGTGTGCTGAACATGCAGGTTTGCTACATAGGTATACATGTGCCATGGTGGTTTGCTGCACCTATCAACCCATCATCTGGGTTTTAAGTCCCACATGCATTAGGTATTTGTCCTAATGCTCTCTAAAAATTGATTTTAAAGAAATTAATTGAAATACAAGAGAAAAACAATACAAAGAATGTTTCATTCAAGGTTTGAATGAATTCCGGGTTCATTCAATTTTTGTATACCACAAAAATTCTGGAAATGAAGAATTCATTAAAAGAAATACAAAATACATTTGAAACTGTCAACAATAGGCTAGATCAAGCAGAAGAATACATCTCAAAACTTGAAGATGTGTCTTTTGAAATAATCCAATCAGGTAAAAGTAAAGAAAAAGAATAAAAGAGAACTAGAAAACCCTTCATGATCTTTGGGATAATGTGTAGTGACTGAATATTTGAGTTATTGGTATCCCCAAGTGTAAAGAGTGAACAAAAGAATTAGAAAACCTCTTTAACAAAATAATAGATGAAAGCTTCCCAAATCTAGCAAGAAAGTTAAACATCCAGATATAGGAGGTCAGTGATCTCCAAGCAGATACAACACAAAAAGGTCTTACTCACTGCACATAATAGTCAGACTGTCTAAAGTCAAAGATAAGGAGTGAATCATACAAATAACAAGACAAAAGTGTCTAGTCACCTACAAGAAAAATCCCATCAGACTAAGACGGAAGTTTTCTTAGCAGAAAACTTGCAGGCTAGAAACTAAACAGGAATTTTCTCAGCAGAAACCTTACAGGCTAGAACAAAGTGAGATTATAGAGTCAAAGTGTTGAAAGAAAAGAAAAACTACCCAGTAAGAATTGTATATCCAGTAAAATTATCCTTCATAAATGAAAGATAAATAAAGTCTTTTTCAGATAAGAAAATGCTGAGTAAATTAGTTACTACTAGACTGGCCTTACAAGAAATACTTAAAGGAGTCCTAAGCCTGGAAGTAAAAGATAAAACTTACCATCATTAAAATATAAAACTATAAAACTTCCAGTTGGCATGACATGCAATTTACCTACATAATAAACCTGTAATTGTAATCCTGAACTTAAAAGTTTTTAAAAAATCAATTAAATTAAAAGCAATGTTTAAAAAATAAACTTATTACTAAGGCAATCACACAAATAAGGATGAGAAAGGACTTAAATGGTACCACTAAAGAAATCCACTAAACCAAACAATGATAATAAAAGAAAGAGGAAGAACAAAAAAAATATTTAACAACCACTAAATAATTAATAATATGACAGGGATAAAGCCTCATATATCAATAATACCTTTAATGTAAATAGATTACATTTTCCACTTAAAAGATATACAATAGCTAAATGGATGATAAAAAAATAATGCAACTGTTTGCTGCTTAAAAGAAACTAACCTTACTAGTGAAAGTGAAGGTATGGAAATGGATATTACATGCAAGCAAAAACAAAATCAAGCAGGTATAGCTATAGTTGTATCAAATAAAACAGACTAAGTTAAAAACAGTTTTAAAAAAAGACTAAGAAGGTTATTATATGATGATAAATGGAACAATCCAACAAGATAATATAATAATTTTAAATATACATGTACCCAACACTGCAGCACCCATATTCATAAAGTAAATATGAATAAATATAGAGAGATAGACATTAACATTCCACTTTAAGCATTAGACAAAATTATCTAGCCAGGAAGTCAACAAAGAAGCACTGGATTTAAATAGTACATTAAACCAAATAAACCTAACAGTCATTTATAAAACATCCTATTCAACAATAGCAGAATATATATTATTTTCATCAGCACATGGAATATTCTCCAGGATAGAACATATATTAGTACATAAAACTAGTCTCAACAAATATTTTAACATTAAAATTATATCAAGTATCTTCCCAAACCACAATGGAACAACACTAAGAATCAATACCAAGAAGGACTTTAAAAACTATATAAATACATGGAAATTAAACAACCTGCTCCTGAATTACAAGTGGATCGACAAAGGAATTAAGATGGAAATCAAAAAAATTGCTGAAACAAGTGAAAATGGAAATACCACATACTAAAACTTATGGAATATAGCAAAAGCAGTGTTAAGATGGAAGTTTGTAACAATAAATGCCTTCATCAAAAAAGTAGAGAGGGGCCAGGCACAGTGACTCACTCTTGAAATTCCAGTATTTTGGAAGACTGAAGCAGGTGGACCACTTGAGGCCAAGAGTTTGAGACTAGCCTGGTCAACATGGTGAAACCCTATCTCTACTAAAAATACAAAAATTAGCGGGGCATGGTGGCACATGCCTATAATCCCAGCTACTAAGGTAGCTGAGGCATGAGACTCACTTGAAACAGGAAGGTGAAGGCTGCAGTGAGCTGAGATCATGCCACTGCACTCTAGCCTGGTTGACACAGTGAGATTGTCTCAAAAAAAAAAAAAAAAAGTAGACAGATTACAAATTAATATTCTAACAATGTACTTTAAGAAAAGAGAAAATCAGGAACAAGCCAAGCCCAAAATTAGCAGGAAAAAACATAAAGAGCAGAGCAGAACAAAATTAAATAGAGATCTAAAAAACACAAAATATCAATGAAATGAAAAGGTGGACCTTTGAAAAGAAACAAAATTAACAAACCTCTAGATAGACTAACAAAGAAAGAGAGAAGATCCAAATAAACAAAATCAGAAATGAAAAAAGAGACATTACAACTGACACCACAGAAATAAAAAAGATTATCTGAGGCTATTTTGAACAACTCTACAGTGACCAACTGGGAAACCTAGAGGAAATGAATGAATTTCTGAAAAACTGAAACTACTGAGTGCATCAGGGGGGAAAAAAAAAAACTGCCAAGAAAGAAGAGCCTAAGACTGGATGGATTCACAGCCAGATTCTACCAAATGTACCAAGAACTAGTACCAATCTTCCTGAAACTTTTCCCAAAAATCGAAGAGGAAGAAATTCTTCCTCCCTCAGTCATCGTATGAGGACAGCATCCCCTTGACAGCAAAACCAGAAAAATACATGACAACAACAAAACTACAGGCCAAAATCTCTGATGAACATAGATGCAAATATTCACAATAAAATACTAACAAGCCAAATCCAACAACACATCAAAAAGATAATATACCATGATCAAGTAAGTTTCATACTAGAAATGCAAGCATTGTTCAACATGTGCAAATCAATAAACATGATATATCACATCAACAGACTGAAGGACAAAAATCCTGTTATCATCTCTACAGACAAAGATAAAGCATTAAATAAAATTAAACACCTCTTCCTGATAAAAACTCTCAACCAACTAGGCATAGAAGGAACATGCTTCAAAATAATAAAGGTCATACACACAGCTAACATCATACTAAATGAACCAAACATGAAAGTCTTTTCTCTTAGAAGGCTCTTTATCTTAGAAGGCATCTCTTGTCTCAAGACAAGGTTGTCCACTTTTATAACTCTTATTCAACATAGTATTGGAAGTCCTAGTGAGAACAATCAGGCGAGAGAAAAAAATAAAAGGCATCTAAATTGGAAAATAGGAAATCAAATTATCCCTCTTAGTTAATTATATGATTTATACTTACAAAAACATAGACTCCACTGAAAATCTTTTAGATTTGATAAATGAATCCAGTAAAGTTACAGGATACAAAATCAATGTATAAATATCAGTACAACAATAATGATTTAGCCAAGAAAAAATCAAGAAGGCAAGTCTATTTACAATAGCTACAAAAAGTAAATTAAATATCCAGGAATACATTTAACCAAGGAGGTAAAAGATCTCCACAAATAAAATGCTTAAACACTAAAGAAAGCAATTCAAAATGACAAAAAGAAATGGAAAAACAGAAGGCCAGAGTAAGATGGTGGACTAAAAGCCTACATCATTTTTCTCCCCCAATAGAACACCAAATTTTAACAACTATCTGCACACAAAGAAACATGGTCACAAGAACCAAAAAAGAGGTGAGCAATCACAGTACCTGGTTTTAACTTCATATTGCAAAAAGAGGCATAGAGGAGGGCAGGAAAGACAGTCTTGAATTGGCAGTGCCACATCTCCCCCATCCCCAGCAGTGGCCTGTGACAGAGAGAGAATCTGTGCATTTTAGGGGAGAGTGTGCAGCGACTGGAAGACTTTACAGTTAGCTCAGTGCTTCTCAGTCACAGGGGAGAATAAAACCAGTGCCAACACATGGAGTGAGCATTTAGATCAGCCCTAGACAGAAGGGAATCACCCAATCCAGTAGTTGGAACTTAACTTTCACAGCAAGCCTCGCTACCATGGACTGAAGTACTCTGGGTCTTTAGGTAAACTTGAAAGGCAGTCTATAACACAAAGGCTGCAATTCCTAGGTAATTGCCAGTACTAAGCTGGACTTAGAACCAGTGGACTATGGTATCATATGACATAGGGAGACACCAGCTGGCATGGCTAAAAGAGTGCTTGCACTATCTCTTCGCCAACACCAGTAGTACAGCTTACAGTAACAAAAAATTAATTCTTTCTTCTGGTTAAAAAGAGGAGAGCAAAGAGTAATGAGGACTTTGTCTTGCATCTTGAATACCAGCTCAGCCATAGTAGGACAGGGCACCAGGCAGAGTCATGACACACCCATTTCAGTCCCTAGCTCCTGGACATTTCTAGAGATAGCCTGAGCCTAAAGGGAACTCCCTGCCTTCAGAGGAAGCACCCAGTCCTTGCAGGATTCATCACCTGCTGACTCAGGAGCCCTGGGCCCTGAATAACCAATAGCAAAACTCAGGAAATACACCATGGGCCTTGGACTCTGAGACATGTTGGCTTTACAGGTGACCCAGCCCATTCCCACTGTAGTGACTATGGTGAAAGATTCCTTATATTAGAGAAAAGCAGAGGGAAAAGTAAAGGGAACATTGTCTTCCACCCTAGGTACCATCCTGGACAAAGAGGGGTAGGGCAACAAGCATGATCTTGGGGTCCCTGAGTCCAGGCCTGGTTCTTAAACAGTATTTCTGGACCTTCCTTTGGCCAGAAGGGAGCCTATTTCCCTGCTAATCCCAGGCCTGGCAGGATTCACCACAAGCTGACAGAGGACTCCTTGAGCTTTAAGCGAACACCGATGGTGGCCTTTCAGAAAACCCCGTGGACTAGGGGTGGTGGCCACAGGAAGAGGCTCCTTTGCCGAAGGAAAGAAGAAGGAAGAGTGGGAAAGACTATTGTGGTTTGAGTGCCAACTTAGCTGCAGTAGAATAGAACATCAGGTAAATTGCAAAGGTTATTTTATTTCCATACCTGGCTTCCAGACAGCATCTGTAGACACACCTGGCCCTGGGAGAACTCACCACCTTCAAGAAAAAGACAATGGGTAAGGCCCAGTGCTGTGCTGGCTTCAGAGCTGACCTAGCCCAATCTCAGTGTTGATGGCAACAGGAATGCTTGCATCACCACAGCCCCAGTTCCTGGTGGCTCAGAACAGAAAGTCTCCATTCAGGAGTCTCCATTTGTTTTGGAGAAAGAAAGGAAAAGAACAAGAATCTCTGCCTTGTAATTCAGAGAATTCTTTCATATCTTTTCCAAGACTACCAAGGTAGTACTTCTATGAGTCTGTAAAAATAACAGCATTGTTGGACTTGACCAACACCATAGAGGAAAACATGAACCACCAAATGAAATAAATTAGGCACCAGGAACCAATCCTGGAGAGACAGAAATATGTAACCATTTAGACAGAGAATCCAAAATAGCTGTGTTGAGGAAACTCAAAGTAATTCAAAATAACACTGAGAAAGAATTCAGAATTCTATCAGCTAAATTTAACAAAGAGATTGAAATAATTATAAATAAGCAAAAGATCTAGAGTTAAAAAATGCAATTGAAATAATAAAGAATGCATCAGAGTCTCTTAAATACAGAACTGGTCAAGCAGAAGAATTAGTGAACTTGAAGACTAGCTATTTGAAAATATGCAGAGGAGACAAAATAATAAAAAATTAAAAATGAAGCACACCTACAAGATCTAGAAAATAGCCTCAGAAGGGCAAATCTAAGAGGTACTGGCATTAGAGCAGAGGTAGGAAAAGAGATAGGAGTAAAAAGTTTATTCAAAAGATTATCAGAGAACTTCCCAGACTTAGAGAATGAAATCAACATTCAACAAGGCAATAGAACAGCAAGCAGATTTAACACATAGAAGACTACTTCAAGGCATCTTTTAATCAAACTTCCAATGGTCAAGGATAAAGAAAGGATCCTAAAAGCAGCAAGAGAAAGGAAACAATTATACATTGAAATCCCAATCCATCTCTGGCAGAAGACTTTTCAGTGGAAACCTAATAAGCCAGGAGGGACTAGCATGACATATTTAAAGTGCTGAAAGAGAAACCTTTACCCTAGAATAGTATATCGGTGAAAATATCCTTTAAGCATGGAGAAACAAAGACCTTCCTAAGCAACAAAAGCTAAGGGATTTTATCAACACTAGACCTGTCCTACAAAACATACTAAAGAGAGTTTTTCAATCTGAAAGAAAAGGAGGTTTATAAGCAAGAATAAATCATCTGAAGGTACAAAACTCACTGGTAATAATAAGCACACAGAAAAACACAGAATAGTATAACCATTTAATTGTGATATATAAACTGTTCTTGTCTTAAGCAGAAAGATTAAATGATGAACTAATTAATATAGTTTTCAATTTAGAAAGATTAAATGATGAACTAATCAATTATAACTTTTCAAAACATAAACAGTAAAATAAGACATTAAGAGAAACAGCAAAAAGTGGGGAAATGAAGCTAAACACAGACATTATTTTAGTTTTGTTTCTGCATGTTTGTGAGTGTTATGTTGTCATCAGTTTAAAATAATGGGTTATAAAATAGTATTTGCAAGTTTCATGTAACCTCAAATCAAAAAACATAAAATGGATACAAAAAAATAAAAAACAAGAAACTAAAGCATACCACTAGAGAAAGTCACCTTTATTAAAAGACAGGAAGGCAAAAGGATGAAACTGTAAAACAATCAGAAAAATAAAATGGCAGAAGTCCTTACTTACCTTGAATAACATGGAATGTAAATGGACTAAACTCACCAATCAAAAGACATAGACCATCAAAATGGAGTAAAAAACAAGACCCATTGATCTGTTGTCTACAAGAAACACACTGCACCTATAAAGATAGACATAGATAAAAATTATATTACCTGCCAAGGGAAACAAAAATAGAGCAGGAATATCTATACTTACACCAAACAAAATGGATTTCAAGGAAAATACTGTTTAAAAAAAGGCAAAGAAGGTCATTATATAATAATAAAGGGGTCAATTCATCAAGAGGATATAATGATAGTAAATATATATGTACCCAACAATGGAGCACACAGATATATAAAGCAAATATTGGAGCTAAAAAGAAACAGACTCCAGCACAATAGTAGTTGGAGACATGAACACCTCACTTTCAGCACTGAACAGATCAATCAGACAGAAAATCAAGAAAGGAACATTGAACGTAATCTGCACTATAGAACTAGTGAACCTACTATATGTTTATAGAGCACTTTGTACAAAGGCTATAGAGTAACATTCTTCTCCTCAGCCAATGGATTATTCTCAAGGATAGACCATATATTAAGCCACAAAACAAGTCTTAATACATTCAAAAAATTGAAATAATATCAGCATCTTCTCTGACCACAGTGGAATAAAACTAGAAATGAATAACAAGAGGAATTTTGGAAACTATACAAGCACATGAAAATTAAGCAATTTGCTCCTGAATGACCTGTGGGTCAATGAAGAAATTAAGCAGGAAATTGAAAAATTTCTTGAAACAAATTATAATGGATACACAACATACCAAAGCCTATGGGACACGGCAAAAGTAGTACTAAGAGAAAAATGTATAGCTATCACTGCCTACATTAAAAAAGAAGAAAAACTTCAAATAAATAACCTAACGATGCATTTTAAAGAACTAGAAAAGGAAGAGCAAGCTAAACCCAAAATTAGTACAAGAAAAGAAATAAAGATCACGGCAGAAATAAATAAATTTGAAATGAAGAAAACAAAGGAAACTGATGAAGCTTTATCCAGATTAAGAAAAAAAGAAGACTCAAATACATAAAATCAGAGATAAAAAAGGAGACACTCCAAAAGATACTGCAAAAATTCTAAGAATCATTAATGGCTACTATGAGCAACTATATGCCAATAAATTGGAAAATCTTGAAGAAAGAGATAAATGCCTAGACACATAGAACTTACTTAGATTGACTGATGAAGAAATCCAAAACCTGAATAGACCAGTAACACATAATGAGATCAAAGCATATTTAACAGGATCCCAGTAAAGAAAAACCTGGGAACCAATGGCTTCACTGCTAAATTCTACCAAACATTTAAAGAAAAACTAATACCAATCCTACTCAAACTGTTTCAAAAAAATGGAAAAAGTGCTTTTAAATTCATTACACAAGGCCAGTATTATTAGACCCTGACAACAAAACCAGAGAAGGATACATTAAAAAATAAATAAATAAATAAAATTAAAACTACAGCCCAATATATCTGATGAACATTGATGCAAAAATTCCCAGCAAAATACCAGCAAACTGAATTCAACAATACATTAAAAAGATCATTCACCATGACCAAGTATGATTTACCCCAGATAGGCAAGAATGGGTTAACATATGCAAATCAATCAGTGTGATACATCAGATTAACAGAATGAAGGACGGAAACCATTTCATTTCAAATGATGCTGAAAAACCATTTGATAAAGTCCAACGGCCCTCGAAAAAAAAAAAAAAAACCCTAAAGAAACTGAAGATAAAAGGAATATACCTCAACATACGAAAAGCTATATATAACAGACCCACAATTAAGATTATATTGAATGAGCAAAAACTGAAAGCCTTTCTTTTTAGATCTGGAACTGAAGGATGACTGCTTTTACCACTGTTATTCAACATAGCACTCAAAGTCCAAACTAGAGCAATCAGAAAAGAAAAAGAAATAAACGGCATTCTCTTAGGAAAAAAAAAAAAGTCAAATTATTCTTGCTTGTAGACGATATAATCTTACATTTGGAAAAAATGCAGAGATTCCACCAAACCATGATTAGAACTATTAAACAAATTAAGTAAACGTGTAGGATACAAAATCAACAGAAAAATTCAGTATTATTTTTATATGCCAAAAGTAAACAAACTGAAAAAATTTGAAAAGTAATCTCATTTACAATAGCTACACATAAAGTTAAATACCTAAGAATTAACCAAGGAAGTGATAAATTTTTACAATGAAAACTATAAAACTCTGATGAAAGAAATTGAATAGGACACAAAAACATGGAAATATTTACATGTTCATGGACTGGAAGAATCAATGTTGTTAAAACGTCCATGCTACCCATGGTAGTCCATGCTACCCAAAGCAATCTACAGATTCAATGCAATTCGTATGAAAATACCAATGGCGTAGTTCACAGAAATAGAAAAAAACTGTCCTAAAATTTATATGAAATCACAAAATACCCAGAATAGCCAAAGCTATTCTGAGCAAAAAGAACATTACTTAGCTTCAAATTACAGTACAAAACTATAGTAATCAAACAACATGGTGCTGGCATAAAAACAGACACATAGACCAAGAAAACAGAATAGAGAACCCAGAAACAAATCCACACACCTACAGTGAATTCATTTTTTACAAAGATGTCATGAACATACAGTGGATAAGAGTCTCTTTAATAAATGGTGTTCAGAAAACTGGGTATCTATATGCAAAAGAATAAAACTAGACCCCTATCTCTTGCCATATATGCAAATCAACTCCAAACTGAATAACAACTTAAATCTAAGACCTCAAAATATAAAACTACTACAAGAAAATATTAGGGAATCTCTCCAGGACATTGGTATAGGCAAAAATTTCTTTAACATTGCCTCACAGACAATCAATACAAAAGTAGACAAATGGGATTACATCAAGTTATAAAGCTTCTGCACAACAAAGGAAATAAATCAACAAAATGAAGAGACAACCCACAAAATAGGAGAAAATACGTGCAAACTCCCAGTCTGACAATAGATTAACAACCAGAATATACAAGAAGCTCAAACAACTCTCTAGGAAATAAACTAATAATCTAATCTTAAAATGGGCAAAAGATTTAAATAGATATTTCTCAAGAGAGGAATACAAATGGCAAATAGACATATATAAAGGTGGTCAACATCATTGATCATCAGAGAAGTGCAAATCAAATCTATAATGAGGTATCATCTCACTTCAGTTAAAATGGCTTTTACCCGAAAGACAGGCAATAACAAATGCTGGCAGGGATGTGGCAAAAAGAGGACCCTTATACACCACTGGTTGGAAAGTAAGTTGGTACAACCACTATGGAGAAAAGTTTGGAGGTTCCCCAAAAAGCTGAAAACAGAGCTACCATACAATCCAGCAATCCCACTGCTGGTTATATACCCAAAAGATAGGAAATCAGTGTATCAAAGACTTACCTGTGCTATTATGTTTGTTGCGGCACTGTTCACAATAGCAAAGATTTGGAAGAAACCTAAGTTTCCATCAACAGATAAATACGTAAAGAAAATGTGGTACTTATACACAATGGAGTATTAGCCATAAAAAAGAATAAGAGTCTGTCATTTGCAACAACATGGATAGAACTGGAGATCATTATCTTAAGTGAAATAAGCCAGACACAGAAAGATAAACATCACATGTTGTCACTATTTTGTGTGGGATCTCCAAATCAAAACAATTTAACTCGTGAGCATAGAGAGGAGGAGGATGGCTACTAAAGGCTGGGAATGACCATGGGTGGCTGCGGGCAAGGCAGGGATGCATATTAGTTCATTTTCATGCTGCTGACAAAGACATACCTGAGACTGGGTAATTTACAAACAAAAAGGATTAATGGAGTTACAGATCCACGTGGCTGAATTGGCCTCACAATCATGATGGAAGGCAAGGAGAAGCAAGTCACATCTTACATGGGTGGCAGCAAAAAAAGAGAGAGTTTATGCAGGGAAATTCCCATTTTTAAATCCATCAGATTTCAATAGACTTACTCAATATCATGAGAACAGCACGAGAAAGATTTGCCTGCATGATTCAATTACTTCCCACTGGGTCCCTCCCACAACACATGGGAATTATAGAAGCTACAAGATGAGATTTGGGTGAGGACACAGAGACGAACCATATCATTCCACTCCTGGCCCCTGCCAAATCTCATGTGCTTACATTCCAAAACCAATCATACCTTCCCAACAGTCCCCAAAAGTCTTATTTCAGCATTAACTCAGAAGTCCACAGTCCAGTCTCCTCCAAGGCAAGGCAAGTCCCTTCCACCTATGAGCCAGTAAAATCAAAAGCAAGTTAGTTACTTCCTATATTTAATGGCGATACAGGCATTTGGTAATTACAGCCATTCCAAATGGGAGAAATTGGCCAAAACAAATGGGCTACAGGCACTATGCAAGTCTGAAATTCAGTGGGGCAGTCAAATCTTAAAGCTCCAAAATGGTCACTTTTCACTCCATGTCTCAAATCTAGGTCATACTGATGCAAGAGGTAGGTTCCCCCGGTCTTGGGCAGCTCTGCCTCTGTGGATTTGCAGGGTACAAACTTCTTCCCAGTTGCCTTCAGGGGCTGGCATTGAGTATCTGCAGATTTTCCTGGTGCATGGTACAAGCTGTCAGTGGATCTACCATTCTGGGATCTGGAGGATGGTGGCCCTCTTCTCACAGCTCCATTAGGTGGTACGTAAGTAGGGTCTCTGTGTAGGGCTCTGACCCCATATTTCTTCCCATCACTGCCCTAGCCAAGGTTCTCCATGAGGGTCCCGCCCCTGAAGCAAACTTCTGCCTGGGCATCAAATGTTTCCATACATCTTCTGAAATCTAAGTGGAGGTTCCCAAACCTCAATTCTTGATTTCTGTGCACTGGCAGGCTCAACACCATGTGAGAATTACCAAGGCTTGGGCTTTGCACCCTCTGAAGCCACAGCCCAAGCTTTACATGGGACCCCTTTAGCCATTGCTGCAGTGGCTAGGATGCAGGGTACCAAGTCCCTAGGCTGCACACATAACATGGACCCTGGGTTTGGCCAATGAAAAAACTTTTTTCTTCTAGGTCCTTGGGTCTGTGATGGGTGGGGCTGTTGTGAAGACCTCTGACATGCCCTGAAAACATTTTCCTCATTGTCTTGGGGAATTAACATTTGGCTCCTCATTACTTATGCAAATTTCTGCAGCCAGTTGAAATTTCTCCTCAGAAAATGAGATTTTCTTTTCTATCACATTGTCAGGCTGCAAATTTTCTGAACTTTTATTCTCTTATTCCCTTATAAAACTGAATGCTTTTCACAGCATCCAAGTCACATCTTGAATGCTTTTCTGCTTGGAAATTTCTTCCACCTAAATCATCTCTCTCAAGTCTAAAGTTCCACAAATCTCTTGGGCATGGGCAAAATGCCACCAGTCTCTTTGCTAAAACATAAAAGGAGTCACCTTTGCTTCAGTTTCCAACAAGTCCTTATCTCCATCTGAGACCACCTCAGCCTGCATTTCATTGTCCATATCATTATCTGCATTTTGGTCAAAGCCATTCAACAAGTCTCTGGGGGTCCAAACTTTTCCACATTTTTCTGTCTTATTCTGAGCCCTGCAAACTATTTCAACTTATGCCTTTTACCCCGTTTCAAACTCTCTTCCACATTTTTGGGTATCTTTGCAGCAGCAACCCACTACTGGTACCAATTTACTGTATTAATTCATTTTCATGCAGCTGATAAAGACATACCTGAGACTAGAAAATTTACCAAAAAAAAAGTTTAATGGACTTACATTTCCACATGGCTGGGAAGGCCTCACAATCATGGCAGAAGGCAAGGAGGAGCAAATCATGTCTTACATGGATGGCAACAGGCAAAGATGGATGGCAGTAGGCAAAGATAGATGGCTTGTGCAGGGAAACTCCTGTTTTCAAAACCATCAGATCTTGTGAGACTTATTCACTATCACAAGAACAGCAAAGGAAAGACCTGCCCCCATGATTCAATTTTCACTCACCAGTCCCTCCCACAACACATGGGAATTATGCGAGCTACAAGATGATATTTTGATGGGGACACAGAGCCAAACCATATCAGGGTGGTTAATGGGTACAAAGAAAGTAGTTAGAGAGAATGAAGACCTATTTGATAGCACAACAGGGTGACTATAGTCCATAATTATTTAATCATGCATTTTAAAATACCTACAAGAGTATAATTGGATTATTTGTAACACAAATAATAAATTGTCAAGTGGATGGATACCCCATTTTCTATTATGTGATTATTCCACATTGCATTCCGGTATCAAAATGTCTCATTATCTCCATAAATATATACACCTACTCTGTACCCACAAAAATTAAAAATTTTAAAAAAGAAATGGAAAAAACCCCATGTTCATGGATCAGAAGAATTGATATAATTAAATAATCATATTGCCCAAAGCAATCTGCAGATTCAATGCAGTCTCTAAAATACCAGTCATTATTTACAAAATTAGAAAAAGCAATTCTAAAATTTGTATGGAACCAAAAAAGAGCCTCAATAGCCAAAGCAGTCCTGAGTAAAAAGAACAAATAAAGATGCATCACATTACTTGACTTCAAAATATATTACAAAGCTATAACCACCAAAACAGCATGGTATTGACATAAAAATAGATACATAGACCAATGAAACAGCATAGAGAAACCAAAAATAAAGCCCATATTTACAGCCAACTGATCTTCAACAAATCCAACAAGAATTTACAATGGGGAAAGGATGCTGTCTTCAATAAACTGTGGTGGAAAATTGGAGATCCTAATGCAGAAGAATCAAACTGAACCCCGATCTCTCACTATGTACAAAAATTAACACAAGATGGATTAGAGTCTTAAATATAAGGCCTGACACTATGAAGATACTACAGTAAAACTTAGGCAAACCTCTCACAGACATTGGTCTAGGCAAAGAACTTATAACTAAGACCTCTAAAGCAAAAGCATTGAGAAACAAAAGTAGACAAATGAGACTTAAGCCTCTGCACAACAAAAGAAATGATCAACAGGGTGAAGACAAAGCCTCTCAAATGGCAGAAAGTATATGCAAACTATTTATCTGACAAGGGACTAATATTCATAATACACAATAACTCAAACAACTCAACAGAAAAATAATGTCATTAAAAATGTAGGCAAATAACAGACATTTATCAAAAGAAGATATACAAATGACCAATAACTATATGAAAATATGCCTAGTGGAGCTGTGAGAAGAGGACTCCAGAATGACAGATCCACTGACAGCTTGCACTGTGCACCTGGAGAAGCTACAGACACTCAATGCCAGCCCATGAAGGCAACTGAGAGGGAGGCTGTACCGTGCAAAGCCAGAGGGGTGGAGCTGTCTAACACCATGGGAACCCACCTCTTGCATCAGCATCACCTGGATGTGAAACATGGAGTCTAAGGAGATCATTTTGGAGCTTTAAGATTTCACTGCCCGCCTCCCTGCCCCCAGATGTGGGACTTGCATGGGGCCTGTAGCCCATTTGTTTTGGCCAATTCCTCCTGTTTGGAATGGCTGTATTCACCCTATATTTGTACCCCTACTGTATCTAGGAACTAACTAATCTGCTTTTTCTTTTTGCAAGCTCATAGTTGGAAGACATTTGCCTTGTCTCAGAGGAGACTTTGGACTATGGACTGTTGAGTTAATGCCAAAATGAATTAAGACCCTGGGGGATTGTTGGGGAGGCATGATTGGTTTTGAAATGTGAGGATGTGAGATTTGGGAGAAGCCAGGGGTGGAATGATATGGTTTGGCTATGCCCCCAACCAAATCTCATCTTAAATTACCATGTGTTTTGGGAGGGACCCAGTGGGAGGTAATTGAATCATGCAGGCAAGTCTTGTGCTGTTCTCATGATATTAAATAAGTCTCACAGTAGCTGGTGGGTTTAAAAATGAAAGTTCTCCTGCACAAGCTCTCTCTGTTTGCCTGCTGCCATCCATGTAAGATGTGACTTGCTCCTCCTTGCCTTCCACCATGATTGTGAGGCTTCCCCAGCCACCTGGAACTGTAAGTCCAATTAAACCTCTTTCTTTTGTAAATTTCCCAGTCTCAGATATGTCTTTATCAGCAGCATGAAAGCAGACTAATACAATACTGTTGGCAAAGTCAATATATCAAAGGGACACCTGCACTCACATGTTTATCACAGCACTATTCGCAATAGCAAAGATATGGCATCAACCTAAGTGTCTACAAACAAATGAACAGTTTTTTTTAAAGGTGGTAATATATACACAATGGTATATTATTGTTCCATAAAAAATATGTCATCTTCAGTAAAATGCATGGAACTGGAAGTCACTCTCCTAAGTGAACAAGCCAGGCACAAAAAGACAAATATTCCGTGTTCTGACACATATGTGAGAGAGAAAAAATTTCATCACATGCAGAAAGTAGAAAAGTAAATAAGATACTGGAAAGGGTGAGTAGGGGAAGGATAAAAAGAATTAGGTTAAAGGGTAAAAACATACAGTTAGAATAAATATATTCAATATTTGATTTCAGAGTAGGGTGACTATAGTAAACAAAAATGTATTGTACTTGGGTGATGGATGCCCTAAATAACCTGACTTGATCACTATGCAGTAAGTATATCCACATAATGAAATTTCACACATCCCCCATAAAATTTATATAAATTTTAAAATGTAAAATAAAAGCAGTTCAATTTAAGAAAGAAAAAGGGAAAAGTAACATGGGAAATGACATTTATTATGGTTTTTAAAACCTCACAAAACATACACAAAACTCATTTTATTTTGTTTGGTTTTTATTGTTTTTATAACATTATAAAAGTTTATGCTCAAAACAATATAAAGTTATACATTAATATAGAGGAAAAGCTAAGAGTATACATAAAAATAATACTAGTAGTAGTTATGTTTGGATGATGTCTTCGCTCCCTGTTGCTCATTTAATTTCTAAGTTTCTTTCAATGAGCATATATTACTTTTATAATAAAAATGTATAAACTTTAAAAATACATAGTACATTCATATATATTTAACTTACAACCAAAGGTTATTGAATTAACACTTTAAACATTTTGGTAAATGTTGGTTTATATTACAGCTTTCACTGAAAGTTAAATTATTATTGTTAAAGAATAATTAACATCCCTTTTTTATTTCCTCTCTCTTTCACCCCACCTCCCCATCATGTATGCTTACAGGCTGCTATGGTCTGAATACTTTGTTCCCCCAGAATTTATATGTTGAAATCCTAAACGCTGAGGGCATGGCATTAAAATGTGATTGGGTACTGGGAAGTGATTATATCATGAAGGTAGGACTCTTATGAATGTGATTAGTGCCTTTATAAAAGAGGCTTTGGAGACACCCCTTGCCCCTTCCACCTTGTGATATTTACAGAGAAAAAGGCGTTGTCTATGAAATTTCTGTTTATAAGCCACCCAGTCTACGGTATTTTGTTATAGCAGTCCAAAAGGAGCAAGATAGAAGTGGTTGCTGATAATCTTAGTCATTTTCACTACATTAACTTATTTCGTAAGTTCTGGATGTGTTAACTATCTTACTGTTTAATTCACTGCCTGTCAAAGGCTGAAATTTCAAACAGGATGCTTTTGGATTTTTTAACATAGTTCAGCATTTTTTATATGTTTTCTTTATCTACTTTCTAGACTGCTCAACTGAATATTCTTTGTCCAGAAATAGAATTCATTTAAGTAAAGCTTGCATAGAATAAAGTAAAAACTAATTGTGTCTGCTCTGGTCTTCTCTAGATTATAAGAAGTAACTTTTGATTACACATATTTTACTAACTGGATTATAGTGGCAAGTTCTTATGGCTGGTCTGCTTTTTCCATTCCCATAACAAAACACAATTCCAAAACCACATATTCTCCCATCTGAGGGCCCTCAGGCAGTGGTTAACAAAGCTGAGTTTATCCTTTATGTTGAGATGAATAATGCATGGCAGTAAAACACCAGTCTCCCCACACTACCGTTGAAGGCAGACGACTGACAAGGTTTGACTGGTGGGAGCCCTGTGAACCTAGGACATGTGAAGAGATCCCTTGTCAGGGCTCCTAACACCAGGTTCTCACTTATTCTAAAACACAGGTCTGAAGTATTTTTGCTGTTATGTTATTTCACCATGTCCTCATGCTGAAATGCAGCCTACATGACTCCTTTACTGTGGAGAGCACAAAAGTTGATTTACTCACTCTCACCTTTTTTTTCCCGAGTATTAGAGATGTTTGAATAAGTCGGATAATCCCAAGTAACTAAGAGCTAGCATCACCCTACCCATAATAATAGATAATTTCTGGTAGTTGTTTAACTTCTTAATATCCCGCTGATTTTATATTTTCTACTTACCATTTTCTCTAACTGACAGTCACATTCTATTTTCATCTTATAAAACAATACACGTCCACCTAGTAGTCTTCTCCAAAGGACACATTCAAAAATATGCAGATCTTACAGCAAAACCTTTATTCTAACCATACTCAGATAGTCTCTTCAATTGTCTTATTTTTATTCCTTTCCATTTTTGCAGGATATGCACTCTAAGATAGCATATATTTTGCCAACACACTCTTAACATAAACCTCAGTATAAAAGACATAGTTTAATGAAAATAATACTGGAAAATATTGAATAATTTCCATGTATTACACACATTGTTAAATTTTCAAAAAATTTCACATGATAGACTCTAGTATTATCCACATTGTCCTAATAAGAAAACTGAGTTTTTAGCCTGTGTCATTTTCTCTTTTTCTCTCTTTCACTCTCTCAATTGCTTGTGCTGATGGACACCAGCTACCATGCTGTGAGCTGCTATACTACAGTGCCCCATGCAGCAAGGAACTAAGGGTGACTCCAGCCAACAGCTAGTAAGAAATTAAAACCCTCAGTTCAACAGCACATAAAGAACTAAATCCTAACAACCATATAAATAAATTTGGAAGGGAATTCTCCCCTTGTTGAGCATTCAGATGAGACTACAGCTCTGGCTCACAGCTTCACTACAACCTTTTGACGTAAGCCACACTCAGACTCCTGATCCACAGAAACTGTGAAATAAATATTGTCTTAAATCGTAAGGTTTTGTGGTTACATACAAATTAATAACTAATATACCAAATATTATAGAAACATTAAAAAATGGAAATCTTTTTACACAGTCCTTGGAAATATAATTTGTACAGTTATTCTGGAGGATAATGAAGCAATACTTAGTAAATGTATGAATACCTACATGATATGATCCAGCAATTCCACTCCTGGGTATATGCCCTGAGAAACTGTCATAGACATCCAAAAAGGCTATATGTAAAAATGCTACAGCATGCAGATTGTGGTAACAAGATGTTGGGAGCAGTCTAGAAGAGCATCATTCAGGGAACAGATAAGTAAAATGTGATGGATGCATACTATGTAGTACTATGTGGCACTCTGTAGTGGTTCTAAGCAATAATCCAGCAAGGTACAAGGTACATATATCTTTAAAACAGAATATTGGCCAGGTGTGGTGGCTCACGCCTGTAATTGCAGCACCTTGGGAGGCCAAGGCAGGCAGATCACGAGGTCAAGACATCAAGACCATCCTGGCCAAAATGGTGAAACCCCATCTCTACTAACACAAAAATTAGCTGGGTGTGGTGGTGCGCACTTGTAGTCCCAGCTACTTAGAAGGCTAAGGCAGGAGAATCACTTGAACTCAGGAGGCAGAGGTTGCCGTGAGCTGAGATCACGCCACTGCACTCCAACCTGGTGACACAATGAGACTCTGTTTCAAAAATAAAATTAAATTAAAATAAAAATAAACAATGTTGATGAAAATAGTAAAAAAATAGCACTAGCACAAAATTATAATACTACTTAGGGAAAATAAAAATATATGCTAAATAATACAACATATTTCTCAAGAATGTATATGTGTCCTAACACATGCATCAAACACATTAGACTATGTGCCTACACACAGGAACAAGAGTGCGAATAAATAAAATAAGATACACTGAAAAGACAAATTGTAATAGTGTACTATCAAATATGAGATGGGGCTAATTCCGCTCTGTTCTTAAAATATCAACAAATAAGCAAAGAAAGTGTGTGTTACCTCCGTTTTAGTTTTCATTTAAAATTCAGTTATGGAGTCCCTTCCAGTAGTATACATTACTATCCCCTCTCCAGTAAATTGCTGCAGAAACGGGGTTCATTTGAGGCACAGAGGTACCTTTGCTTTAGAGGAACAGCTTCACCAATAGCTTCCTTTAATCTGAAGTTTCATTTGAAGAAAATGAAAAGTTTTCCTAATGTCAGATTGCCAAAAGTACCAGATCTAAATCAAGGCAGTTTTGCATGACTGCTGAGGACATTTGGACAAAAGAGATGGATGGGAATAAATTGTGGTAAATTAGTGAAAAAGAAAAAAAATGGTAGGATGGTTCACTTCCAACATGCAGAAGTTTGGAGAATGACAGATTTATCCAGTGATACAACATATTCTTAATTGCCCTGCCAATTCAGTAAGTATTTATTAACTCAATGTTTACAGTTTTTACCTCAGACACTTACGGAAATATAATTGAGGTATGTAGTAAATATGATACCTTCCCAAAAGTAACTTCTTTTAATGTTTATGTTGAAAACCTAAGAGATACTGACACAAATACAGCAACAGTATAAGAAACAGAATTAAATAGGTAACAAATTGTAAAACATTACCAAAGGTAAAGACAAATTATTATCCCCATACAAAAACACTCCTCTGAGTATTAAAAAGAATTTACTAATAATAAGATCAGTAATCCTATTTCATGGTTTGGCAATACTTTTCAGATGTGATAAGTAAACTAAGAAGAGCAAGAGATATATAAAATCTCTGTATGACCAACTTACACCAGGAAATTCTAACTTAATTCCCAGGTTTAGCCATTTGACAGAATTTCTTTTATCAACTGTACTTTCTCTAGAGCTTAATTTGTCAAAAGATAAGTTTTTTGGCCAATAGACAGTTTTGAATAGAGCAGAAGGAAATAATTCTGTTCAATTGCATCAGAAAAGACTGTCATTGTGTTGGGTAATAATATCCTGTTGGGAGATACATTCTTTTCAGAAAAAAGGTTTTAAAGACTCATCATGTATGTGTTTCTAATTATTTGGTTCTCCATTCACTCTTAGAAGAGTAAGTTATTTCTGACAAACAGCAATTATCAAGTATTCTATCAATCCTGGGAATCTTTTCTTTAAGAAGTAATTAAAAGAAAGAATGAGAAAAAAGAATGAGTAGTATTACTTAAAAACTTTAGAATAATGATAAAAGAAATCTGGTTTTGAGGGAAATAATTTAGAAAAATACAAAATATTTTTATCCTATGCTGTAGTATAGAACATAGGCTAAATCTTGGAGAGAGATTCTCTTTTGGTTAAAAGTAGATATGATGTGACTTTTAGATTTAGGGTTTTTATTTTCTTTTCTCCCCTTTCCTCTTCTTATTGTACTGTTAAAATTGAAAATAATAAAAACTTTCAAACTTGGATTAATAAGGCTGGCTGTTCCAACCTTGAAAAGTGGTAGAACGACATGGGCTGGCTCAGGGTCTGGCAGCTGTGGCCAGGACTACAAGGCAGATGAGACATAGGAAATCTAAGGAACATGATATATTTCTGAAACAGGCTCTTCAAAGGGAGTAGAAATAATATCTGGGGTTAATACCAGATAAAATTGGATTAGCCAAGTTCCCAAATGTCTGATTCTCTTAAATGTTAGTACATTGAGAAAATGAACTAAAGATTTATTTAATAAATCTGACCTAATCTAATGATTCTCTGCTCTAGCAGTACTGTTTTATACTGCAGGGAACATTCTCTTCTTAAAAGAACACACACAGATTATATTCATTGTGAGCAAAACAGTCTCATATATACTGGTTCCAGTTAAACAGGGCATTAAAGACTGCTTGTCTCTGTACTAGGGAGTATCATTCTTTGACCATCACCCATGGTAATGATAGACTTATTTATACTTAACCGTATTTTTCACAGCTATATCACTGTTAATCAAAAAAAAATCAAGATTACACTCATCTATATTATTTCTGTAAATTTGCATTTTCCTGGAGCAAATTTTTGTTACTGAATCTTTAGTAAAACAATTGTGATCAATTGAAAAACACCACCAGCCCCTGTTTCCATTTTGTGTATACATGTTTATGTGAGTGTGTGCATGTGTGTGTGGTTTATTCACAACTATCTGGGACAATAGTTTTTGATGAAGCCAACTATCTAAATTGAGTGCCTATATTTTCTCTGAAAAGAATGTTTATTGCTGCTGTCAGTTCTTTTATGTTGGAGAGAGCGAACTTGCAATTTACAAGGACACTCTCTGAGGTTGAGAGCACAGAAACAATCCTGAACATCTACTTAATAATTTGCTCTTAAATAAATAGCTATGACTTTAGCTGTGTTTTATTTCTACTGGGCTGCTAATTACTATGCTAGATTATTAATTCGAAGCTGAATATTTCAGGGTGTCATGGCCTACTGGGGCAAAGCAGGTCAATCTAACAGGAGCATCAAGGTCATTAAAGGTTGCGTGTTGCTGACAAGAATGAACATGTAAATTAGTTCAGGGAATGACAGTTAAGAATAAGTGGGTCTGACAATTATATTGGGACTTATTTACATTTCCAGGCTATAAATGGGCTATATTCCAGAAGTTCATAGGCAGTTTAGTTACCTGTTGAAAACCCAAATTGCATAGAAACGATGCAATTTAATGAAACTTAAAGTAGGACTTGCCTACAAAACCTTTTCTTTCAATAGTAACTTGACTATAGGTTTGCATTTAAAATATATATAAAAGTAGTGTCAATCCTCAAAATTAAGCAAAATAGTGAATACAAATGAATAGTGACTGTGTGCATATACATGTAGGTATATATGTATATGTGTATGTGTGTGTGTGTATATATATATATGCATATACATGTGTTTCTGTGTGTGTGTGTATATATATGCATATATATGTGTGTTTGTGTGTCTGTATATATGTATATGTGTGTGTGTATATAAAATTCCAGAATGGAAAATCACTTTTTGTTGTTTGTAGGCGCTATCAATTTGGACATAAACTACTCTGATACTCTGCAGCAAGAGAGATCAAAGATGGTGTTCAGAGATAGGCCTGCCACATAGCAGCAACTGATGCTATTGAAGAAGTCCTGAAGTGATGGCCTCCAACAATTTCTCTATCTAGGACCCTGTTAGAGCTCTACTCCTCTCCCACCGAACCATGGGAGAATCTCTGGCACTAGGTCCAACCAAACCCTTCTTCTACAAAAATCTAGAAAGAAGAAGGAATTCAGAGTGTGTTGGGGGGGGGCGGGGTGGGGGGGTGGGGGGGATAATCTGTTACTGTGGTCTCTTTATTTGGAAGTCAAGAAAATCATTTACGAGATACCAGTTGCACTCTAAAGGAGTTCATATCTACTAATATTTAAAAAAAAGAAAAAAAGACTAAGCCCACGTCAAGATATTTACTGTCCCTACTCATTCATGTCCCATCATTTTTCCTCTCCAAGGTCCGACAGTAATATTGTAAGACACAGTAGAATTTGTGATTAGCTATTTCTCCATTTCATCCTCCCATATACCTCTGGAAGGAGAGTGGACCACAAGCAAGGTTTCTACTCCACCTGACATTTCAAATCTATTCTATAAAAGAATCCATATTCAAGCCTACAAATCAGTTTTATAATAAAAGTAATCCCAGATTTGTCCCTGATTTTAAATGTCACAGATATTAAAGCTTTATACAATATCATAACTTTAGCATAACTTCATAGAAATTAAAGATGCCTTAAAAATTGAAGACCATACTTAAACGTATCTTCTACATTATCTTTTTCCTTCCAACTTGTCCTTTACTAGCTTCTAAAGCCCTTTTCCTCTTTGGACAATGTCAGTAATAATAGTAACCATAGTTGTTACTAAGTATGAGGTGAGAGAAAGGAATTTAAGCCACTAGCCAATGATCTATTCACTGAATTTACTGCAGGGGCAGCTTCAAGGTAAAGAAGGATAGACTAACCTATGTAGTTTCCATGTCAACTGAACTTGTGGGTCATAAGACTACCAATATTTTCTAAGGAAAAGAAACTTACAGAATGCCTTTGGCAGGATATCCATGGCTAACGTATTATTTAAAATAAATAAACCCATTTGCTAACTAGAAGCAAATGAGTCATGGCTCCCTAAAGAATGTCATACTTGCTCTACCATAGCTGGGATTTAAATTTGTAATGTTTCATAATTTAAACAGTCTCTATTGTGTAAAACCTCCACAAGATGTTACTTGAGACCTCTTCTATTATTCTGGTCAAAGAGAGTGTTTGAGTGTGAGAAAGGACTTGAGAAATCACCCTTGATGGCTTAGACTTCTCTTTGCCTCTTGATATCTATATACTTGAGGCTATTAGCAAAGTTTGATACAGGGACAGATCTCTGGTTCATGTGAGTATCATCTGATGATCTAATTTTGTGTGTTCCCTCATCAGGCTGTAAACTCAGCTCTGCAAGAATTAACTTCCTTCATTTATTTTACTCCCATCTCATTGGTTTGGCAAAAAAAAAAAAAAAAATCATCTCAGTCATTTCAGATCTCCTCTCTTCATTTATTTTTAAGGATTAGATAAGTTTCTGAGATGTTCTAAAAATATTAAGGTGCTGGAGGAAAGACGTAAAGGACAAGAAATTAGCATCACCTTGTGACATTCCCTGGTCTTCTCTGCATGGTCCCTTAAAGCCTGAAGCTTTTTGCAGCTTCCAAGGCATTCTTCAGTTCCATTCTTGATCCCACATATCTAGACTTATTATGCAGCCATTTCCCCCTCATAATCTCACTATCTTCTTCTCTCAGAGTCATGCCATCTTTGTACTCATAGTCTCCATGTCTTCTCAAACTCTAGGACTATTTTTCCAGGCTCAGGTTAATATCTCTCTTTCACTGTATCCCTCTCTATCACTTCATAAAGAGGAACAGAATTAGTTTTCTATAGTTGTTACAACAAATTGTCACAAAGATAGTGGCTTAAAACAACCCAAATTTATTTATTTATTTTATTATACTTTAAGTTCTGGGATACACGTGCAGAACGTGCAGCTTTGTTACATAGTTATACACGTGCCATGGTGGTTTGCTGCACCCATCAACCCGTCATCTACATTAGGTATTTCTCCTAATGCTATCCCTCCTCGAGTCCCCCACCCCCCAACAGGCCCTAGAGTGTGATGTTCCCCTCCCTGTATCCATGTGTTCTCATTGTTCACCTCCCACTTATAAGTGAGAACATGCAGTGTTTGGTGTTCTGTTCTTGTGTTAGTTTGCTGAGAATGATGGTTTTTAGCTTCATCCGTGTCCCTGCAAAGCACAGGAACTCATCCTTTTTTATGGCTGCATAGTATTCCGTGGTGGATATGTGCCACATTTTCTTTATCCAGTCTAAATATTGATGAACAACCCAAATTTATTATCTTATAGTTCTGCAGGTAAGAAATTTCAAACAGGACAAAATCAATTTGCTGGGGAGCCTCTTGTGGAGACTGCAAGGGAGAATCTAATCGTTTTTATTGGGTTTTTGTCAAGATCCTAAAGGCCATTCACGTTCTTTGGTTTTTTGGCCTCTTCTTTCACATTCAAAAGCAGAAATCTCTCTCTCTAAACATAGTAGGAAAGTTTCTTCATTGTCAAAGGCCCTTGTGATTACATTAGGCCCACCCAGATAATCCAGGATTATCTCATCTCAAGGTCTTTAACCTGAATCATATCACAAGTCTCCTGCCACGTCAAGTAACATGGATTAGGATATGGACATTTTTGCAGAAGCACTATTCTACCTACCAAAGGAAATTAGTAGGATATCCTTAATGGGCTTACATTTTTATAAAGCAAATTTCAGAAAGGCTAACAGCATTCCTATATTTGAAAATATAATCTTTGAACATGGTATTTCAAATATCTATGTGAATGTACTGTAATTTATTTAGTAATACACTCTTGTTATACTTTAATTTTTTTTATTTTCATAGGTTTTTGTGGAACAGATGGTGTTTGGTTACATGAGTAAGTTCTTTAGTGGTGATTTGTGAGATTTTGGTGTACCCATCACCCAAGCAGTATACATTGTACCCAATTTGTAGTTTTTTACCTTTCACCCCACTTCCATCCTTTTCCCCAAGTCCCAAAAGTCTATTGTATCATTCTTATGCCTTTGCATCCTCATAGCTTAATTCCCACTATAAGTGAGAACATAGCATGTTCGGTTTTCCATTCCTGAGTTACTTCACTTAAAACATTGTTATACCTGATGTAAATTACATCAGTTATATCTGATGTAAATGATGAGTTGATGGGTGCTGACGAGTTGATGGGTGCAGCACGCCAACATGGCACAGGTATACATATGTAACAAACCTGCACGTTATCCACATGTACCCTAGAACTTAAAGTATAATAATAATAAAGAAAAGAAGTTTATCAATTTAAAAACAAAAAACAAAAAACAATGGTCTCCAATTCCAACCAAGTTGCTGTGAATGCCATTATTTCATTCCTTTTTATACTTGAATAGTATTCCATGGTTTATATATACCACATTTTCTTTATCACTCATTGATGGGCATTTGGACTGGTTCCATATTTTTGCAATTGCAAATTGTGCTGTTATAAACATGGGTGTGCAAGTATTTTTTCACATAATGACTTATTTTCCTTCGTTTCCTATTGGGTAGACACCCAGCAGTAGGACTGCTGGATCAAATGGTAGTTCTACTTTTAGTCCTTTAAGGAATCTCCACAGCTTTCCATAGTGAATATACTAGTTTATATTCCCACCAGCAGTGTAAAAGTGTTCCCTTTTCACGACATCCCCATCGACGTCTTTTTTTTTTTTTTTTTTAATTATTATGGCCATTCTCGTGGGAGTAAGGTGGTATCACATTGTCATTTTTATTTGTATTTCCCTGATCATTAGTGAAGTTCAACATTTTTTCATATGTTTGTTGGTCATTTGTATATTTTGTTTTGAGAATTGCATATTCATGTCCTTAGCCCATTTTTTGATGGGATTGTTTGTTTTTCTTCTTGCCGATTTGTTTGAGTTCCTTGTAGATTTTGGATATCAGTCCTTTGTCAGATGTATAGATTGGGAAGATTTTCTCCCACTCTATGGGTTGTCTGTTTACTCTGCTGATTGTTTCTTTTGCTGTGCAGAAACTTTTTAGTTTAATTAGATCCCATCTATTTATCATTGTTTTGTTATGATAATATACCTAAACACCCTAAAGACTCATCCAAAATATTCCTAGAACTGATAAATGAATTCAGCAGTTTCAGGAAACAAAATTAATGTACACAAATCAATAGTTCTGCTATACATCAATAGTGACCAAGCTGAGAAACAAATCAAGAACTCAACCCCTTTTACAATAGCTGCAAAAAACAAAAAAACAAAAAAAAACAAAAAAAAAAACAAAAAAAACTTACCTAACCAAGGAGGTGAAGGAACTCTGCAAGGAAAACTACAAAACACTGCTGATAGAAATCATAGATAACAGAAACAAATGGAAACACATCCCATGCTCATGGTTGGGTAGAATCAATATAATAAAAATGACCATACTGCCAAAAGCACTCTACAAATTCAAGGCAATTCCTATCGAAATACCACCATCATTCTTCACAGAACTGGAAAAGACAATCCTAAAATTCATACGGAATCAAGAAAGAACCCACATAGGCAAAGCAAGACTCAGCAAAAAGAACAAATCTGAAGGCATCACATTACCTGACTCCAAACTATACTGTAAGGCTATAGTCCCCAAAACAGCATGGTACTGGTATAAAAATCAGCACATAGACAAATGGAACAGAATAGATAACCAGGAAATAAAGCCAAATATTTATAGCCAACTGATCTTTGGCAAAGCAAACAAAAACATAAATTGCAGAAAAAACACCCTATTCAGCAAATGGAGCTGGGATAATTGGTAAGCCACATGAAGAATGAAATTGGTCTTCAACTCTCACCTTATGCAAAAGTCAACTCCAGATGGATCAAGAATTTAAGTCTAAGACCTGAAACCATAAAAATTCTAGGAGATAACATCAGAAAAGTCCTTCTAGACACTGACTTAGGCAAAGATTTCTTGTTATACTTTCAAGAAACGTCCCAGTTTTCACCATAAATTAAGTGATATACTTTCCTGCATGTAAATCATTCTGTGAATTTTAAAGTCACTGGCTTACAAAATCTCTAAGTAAAAGAACTGAATTATTAGTGACAAATGTTTCTAAGACTTTGGCACTATTTGTGATTTTCTCCCATACATAGGGGATTCTGAAGATCCTTGCTATTTCATCTGCCCTGAGGAGCAGGAGTGCTGGGATGGGTCATGCTTATTCTTGGTGATGAGTCACTTGGGAAAAGTTGGAACTGGGCCTTGAAAAAAATTGCTTACCTTTTCTGATACGATTGTCCTTGGTATTCTCTTTTTGCTACCTACATTTTCTAGAAATAACTTCTACAATTGCTTAAATGATATTTTCATTTAACTTTTAAATGTAAATTTTTTAATTCCCCATAATTCCACTCAACACTGTAAATGTTTAATATGTATACTTTTACATATGATGTGTCTTATGTGTGTGCATATATATACATATATTGTATTACTTATGTTATTATGTTATTTTGTTGGTCATGTGTATATCTTCTTTTGAGAATTGTCTATTCATGTCCTTTGCCCACTTTTTGATGAGATTTTCTTTTTTTTTTTTTTTTTTTTTTTTGGATGATTTGAGTTCCTTGTGGATTCTGGGTATTAGTTCTTAGATGCATGCTTCACAAATATTTTCTCCCACTCTGAATTGTGTGCTTATTCTGCTCATTATTTTTGTTGCTGTGCAGAAACTTTTTAGTTTAATTAGGTTCCAACTATTTATTTTTGTTTTGTTGCATTTGCTTTTGGATTCTTAGTTATGAACTCTTAGACTAAGCCCATGTCTAGAAGAGTTTTTCCAGTGTTATCTTCTGTAATTTTTATGGTTTTGGGTCTTAGATTTAAGCTTTTGATCTTCAGTTGATTTTTGTATAAGGTGAGAAATGAGAATCCAGCTTCATTTGTGTACATGTGGCTGGTCAATTATCTCAGCACCATTTGTTGAATAGGGTGTCCTTTCTGCAATTTATGTTTTTCTTTGCTTTGTCAAATATCAGTTGGCTGTAAGTATTTGGCTTTGTTTCTGGGTTCTTTATTCTGTTCCATTGATCTATGTGCCTATTTTTCATACCAGTACCATGCTGTTTTGGTAACTATAGCCTTGAAGTATAGTTTGAAGTCAGATAATGTGATGCCACTAAATTTGCTCTTTTTGCTTAGTCTTGCTTTGGTGATGCAGGCTCTTTTTTGGCTCCTTGTGAATTTTAGGATTTTTACTAGTTTTGTGCAGTATGATGATAGTATCTTGATGAGAATTGCATTGCTTTTGGCAGTATGGTCACTTTCACAATATTGATTCTACCCAACCATGAGCATGGGATGTGTTTCCATTTGTTTGTGTCATCTATGATTTCCTTCAGCAGTGTTTTGTAGTTTTCCTTGAATGTATCTTTCATCTCCTTGGTTATGCAGTATCCTAAGGTTTTTTTTTTGTTTGTTTGTTTGTTTTTGTAGCTGTTATAAAAGGGACTGAGTTCTTTATGTGTTTCTCAGCTTGGTCATTGTTGGTATATATCAGTGCTATAAATTTGTGTACATTAATTTTGTGTCCTGAAACTTTGCTGACTTTTATCAGTTCTAGGAGCTTTCTGGGTGAGTCCTTTGAGTTTTCTAGGTATATAATCATATCATTGGTGAACAGTGACAGTTTGACTTCCTCTACCGTTTTGGATGCCCTTTTTTTCTTTTGTCTGATTGCTCTGGCTGGGCTTTCCAGCAGTATGTTGAATAAAAGTGGTGAAAGTGGGCATCCTTGTCTTGTTCCAGTTTTCAGATGAAATGCAACTTTTCCCCATTCTGTATAACATTGACTGTGAGTTTGTCATAGATGTCTTTTATTGCCTGTAGGTATGCAACTTCTATGCTGATTTTGGTGAGGGTTTTCATCATAAAGATATGCTGTATTTTGTCAAATGATTTTTCTGTATCTGTAGAGATAATCATGTAATTTTTTGTTTTTAATTCTGTTTATGTGATGTGCCACATTTATTGACTTGTGTATGTTAAGCCACCCCTGCATCCCTGTTATGAAATCCACTGATCATGATGTATTATCTTTTTTATACACTATTGAATTAGGTTAACTAATATTTTCTTGAGGATTTTTGCATCTAGGTTCATCATGGATATTGCTCTGCAGTTTTCTTCTTTTGTTGTTGTTATGTCCTTTTCTGGTTTGGGTATTACGGTGATACTGGCTTCATCTAATGATTTAGAGAGGATTTCCCTTTTTCTCTGTCTTTTGGAATAGTTTCAGTAGGATTGGCACCAATTCTTTGAATACGTGATAGAATACAGCTGTGAAGCCATCTGGTCCTAGACATTTTGTTTTTGGCAATTTTTTAATTACTGTTTCAATCTTGCTGCTTGTTATTGATCTGTCTAGAGTTTTAATTTTTTCCTGATTTAATATAGGAAGGTTATACATTTCAAGGAATTTATCCATCTTCTCTAGATTTTCTAGTTTGTGCACATAAAGATGTTCATGATAGCCTTGAAAGGCCATTTGTATTTCTATATATCTCCCATTTCATTTCTAATTTGGCTTATTTGGATCTTCTCTCTTCTTTTCTTGGTTTTCACTAATAGTCTATCCATTTTGTTTATCATTTCAAAGACTCAGCTTTCTGCTTCATTTATCTTTTTTGTTTGTTTGAATTCCATTTAGTTTTGCTTTGATCTTTATTATTTCTTTCCTTCTGCTAAGTTTGGGTTTGGTTTGTTCTTGTTTCTCTAGTTCCTTGAAATGTGAGATTAGATTGTCTACTTGTTCTCTTTCAGAGTTTTTGGTGTAGGCATTTAATGCTATAAACTTTTCTGTTACCACTGCTTTCTCTGTATTCCAGAGGTTTTGATAAGTTGTATCACTATTATTCACTTCAAAGAATGTTTAATTTCCATCTTGATTTCACTGTTGACCCGAAGATCATTCAGGGGTGGATTTTTAAATTTCTACGTATTTTTATAGTTTTGAAGGTTCCTATCGGAGTTAATTTCCAATTTTATTCTGCTGTGGTCTGAGAGGGTACTTGACATAATTTTGATTTTCTTAAATTTGTTAAGACTTGTGTTCTGTCCTATCATATGGTCTATCTCAGAGAATGTTCCATGTGCTGATAAAAAGAATTTATATTCTGCAGTTTTGGGGTAGAATGTTCTGTAAATATCTGTGAAGTCCATATGTCCTAGGGTAGAGTTTAAGCCCATTGTTACTTTGTTGACTTTCTGTCTTGATGACCTAATGCTGTTAATGATTATTGTTTTTCCATCTATCTCATTTCTTAGGTCAAGTGGTAATTGTTTTATAAATTTGAGACCTTCTATATTAGGTGAACATATATTTAGGAATATGATATTTTCCTGTGGACTGATCCTTTTATCATTATATAATGTCCTTCCTTGTCTATTTTAACTGTTGCCGCTTTAAAGTCTCTTTGGTCTGATACAAGAATAGCTACTTTTGCTTCCTTTTGGTTTCCATTTGCATGGAATTTTTTTTCACCTCTTTACCTTAAGTTTATATGAGTCCTTATGAGTTAGGCGAGTCTCTTGAAGACAGCAGATACTTGGTTGGTGAATTTATCCATTCTGCCATTCTGTATCTTTTAATTGGAGCATTTAGGCCACTTACATTCAACATTTGTATTGAGGTATGAGGTACTGTTTTATTAATTGTGCTAGCTGTTGCCTGAATAACTTGGGTTTTTTTTCCTTTGTGTTATTGTGTCATAGGCTCTGTGAGATTTATGCTTTAAGGAGGTTCTATTTTGGTGTATATTTTGAGGTTTTCTTCAAGATTTAGAACTCCTTTAGCAGTTCTTGTGTGCTGGCTTGGTAGTGGCAAATTCTCTCACCATTTGTTTGTCTGAAAAAGACTTAATCTCTCCTTCATTTATAAAGCTTAGTTTTGCCAGATACAAAATTCTTGGCTGGCAATTATTTTGTTTTAGGAGGTAAAGATAGGACTGCAATCCCTCCAGGCTTGTAGGATTTCTGCTGAGAAATCTGCTGTTAATATGATAGGTTTTCCTTCATAGTGTTATTTGAGCTTCTTGTACTTGAATATCTAGTTCTCAGGCAAGTCCAGAAAATTTTCCTCAATTATTCCCTCAAATATGTTTTTCAAACTTTTAGATTTCTCTTCTTCCTCAGGAACACCAATTATTCTTAGGTTTGATCATTTAATATAAACTCAAATTTTTTGGAGGCTTTATTTTTTTTAATTATTTCTTATTTGTCTTTGTCCAATTGGGTTAAATTGAAAGCCTTGTCTTTGAGCTCTGAACTTATTTTTTCTACTTGTTCAATTCTATTGTTGAAACTTTCCATTGCATTTTGTATTTCTCTGTGTCATTCATTTCCAGAAGTCATGATTGTTTTCTCTTTCTAATATCTATTTCTCTGGAACATTGTTCATCCATATCCTGTAATTTTTTTTTAATTTCTTTAAGTTGCCTTTCACCTTTCTCTGATATCTCCTTGAGCAGCTTAAATAATCAACCTTCTGAATTATGTATCTGGCAATTCAGATTTCATCTCAGTTTGGATCCGTTGCTGGGAGCTATTGTCTACTCGGGGTGTTATAAAACCTTGTTTTGTCATATTACCAGAATTACTTTTTCTGATTCTTTCTCATTTGGGTAGACTATTTCAGTGGGAAAATCTGGAAACCTAAAGGCTAACGTTCAGATTATTTTGTCTCATGGGGTGGTTCCCTTGATGTGGTGTACTCTCCCTTCCCCTAGGAATGGGACTTCCTGCAAACCAGACTGCAGTGCTTATTGTTGCTCTCCTGGGTCTAGCCATGCAGTTGGGCTACCAAGCTCTGGGCTGGTGCTGGGGAATGTCTGCCAAGAGTCCTGTGATATGATCTGTCTTCAGGTCTCCCAGCCATGGTTACCAGCACCTGCTCTGGTAGAAGTGGCAAGGAAGTGAAGTAGGCTCTGTGAAAGTCTTTGGTTATAAAGATGGTTAGTGTGCTGACTTTCTTGAACACTGACTATGCTAGCAGTGAAGCTGTCATGTGGACAGACTCAGGACCACCGATTAGCCAGGATGTTGCAGGCAGTGGAATTAGCTGTTGCTTTCTCCTCCCTTGGGGCAGGTTGTTCTGTCATGAGTTGCTGTAATGTCCTGAGTTAATTGGCCTCCAGCCAGGAGGTGGCATTTTCAAGAGAGCACTAGAGATTTTCGCCTGTCTCGTGGAATTTGTAGTGGACTGCAAATTCTTCTTTCAAAGGATCTATGAATTCTTCTGGCTTCCCTGGTATGCTCTTGTGGTGGTTCCTGGAGCAAAAGTCCATGGTGTGAGTCTCCACATGCTGTTTTGTCCATTCAAGTGAGAGCTTCCGTTTTTCTCTGGTATCTCCTTGAGCAGCTTAATAATCAACCTTCTGAATTATGTATCTGGAAATTCAGATTTCATCTCAGTTTGGATCCATTGCTGGGAGCTATTGTCTACTCAGGGTATTATAAAACCTTGTTTTGTCATATTACCAGAATTACTTTTTCTGATTCTTTCTCATTTGGGAACACTATTTCAGTGGAAAAATCTGGAACCTAAAGGCTAACGAAAGAAAGGAGTCAGCCCTGTATCCTATCCACCATCTTCCTTGCCTGTGTTCTTGAAACTTGCTTAGAATGTAGGTTTTATGAATTCTCATCACAATAAAACCAGAATGTGAGACAATGCATATGTTAATTAGCCTTATTTAGCTATTCTACAATGTATACATATTTCAAAACATGTTGTACACTATCAATATATACAATTTGTATTCATCAATCAAATGTTTTAAAAAAGAGGTATGCTGCAATAATTTAATGTACTAAGACATTAAAAGTGGTTTAGATAAAATAAACTACCATATTACTGAAAAAAGACAAAATAAATCTAGTTTTAAAATAGAAGAAAACAATAAAAAGGTACGCCCAAGACGGCCGAATAGGAACAGCTCCAGCCTCCAGCTCCCAGTGTAAGTGACACAGAAGACAGGTGATTTCTGCATTTTCAACTGAGGTACCGGGTTCATCTCACTGGGGCATATCAGACAGTTAGTGCTGGTCCGCCAGTGCAGTCCCACCAGCGAGAGCAGAAGCAGGGCGAGGCATCATCTCACCTGGGAAGTGCAAGGGGGAAGGGAATTCCTTTTCCTAGCCAAAGGAAATTGAGACACACAACACCTGGAAAATCAGGTAACTCCCACCCTCATACTGTGCTTTACCAAGGGTCTTAGCAAACGGCACACCAGCAGCTTATATCCCACACCTGGCCGGGAGGGTCCCACGCCCACGGAGCCTCCCTCATTGCTAGCACAGCAGTCTGAGATCTAACTGCAAGGCAGCAGCAATGCTGGGGGAGGGGCCCCCACCATTGCTGAGGCTTAAGTAGGTAAACAAAGTCGCTGGAAAGCTCAAATTGGGTGGACCCCACCACAGCTCAAGGAGGCCTGCCTGCCTCTGTAGACTCCACCTCTGGGGACAGGGCATAGCTAAACAAAAAGCAGCAGAAACCTCGGCAGAGGTAAATGCCCCTGTCTGACAGCTTTGAAGAGAGCAGTGGATCTCCCAACATGGAGGATGAGATCTGAGAACGGACAGACTGCCTGCTCAAGTGAGTCCCTGACCCCTGAGTAGCCTAACTGGGAGACATCCCCTGCTAGGTGCAGACCGACACCTCACACCTCACACAGCAGGGTACACCCCTGAGATGAAGCTTCCAGAGCAAGAATCAGACAGCAACACTCACTGTTCAGCAATATTCTATCTTCTGCAGCCTCTGCTGCTGATACCCAGGCAAACAGGGTCTGGAGTGGACCACATAGTTGGAAGTAAAGCACTCCTCAACAAATGTAAAAGAACAGAAATTATAACAAACTGTCTCTCAGACCACAGTGCAATCAAACTAGAACTCAGGAGTAACAAACTCACTCAAAACTGCTCAACTACATGGAAACTGAACAACCTGCTCCTGAATGACTACTGGGTACATAACGAAATGAAGGCAGAAATAAAAATGTTCTTTGAAACCAATGAGAACAAAGATACAACATACCAGAATTTCTGGGACACATTTAAAGCAGTGTGTAGAGGGAAATTTATAGCACTAAATGCCCACAAGAGAAAGCTGGAAAGATCTAAAATTGATACCCTAACATCACAATTAAAAGAACTAGAGAAGCAAGAACAAACACATTCAAAAGCTAGCAGAAGGCAAGAAATAACTAAGATCAGAGCAGAACTGAAGGAGATAGAGACACAAAAAACCCTCCAAAAAATCAATGAATCCAGGAGTTGGTTTTTTGAAAAGATCAACAAAATTGATAGATCATTAGCAAGACTAATAAAGAAGAAAAGAGAGAAGAATCAAATCGATGCAATTAAAAATGATAAAGGGGATATCACCACCGACCCCACAGAAATACAAACTACCATCAGAGAATACTATAAACACCTCTATGCAAATAAACTAGAAAACCTAGAAGAAATGGATAATTTCCTGGACACTTACACTCTCCCAAGACTAAACTAGGAAGAAGTTGAATCCCTGAATAGACCAATAGAAGTCTCTGAAATTGAGGCAATAATTAATAGCTTACCAATCAAAAAAAGTCCAGGACCAGATGGATTCACATCTGAATTCTACCAGAGATACAAGGAAGAGTTGGTACCATTCCTTCTGAAACTATTCCAATCAATAGAAAAAGAGGGAATCCTCCCTAACTCATTTTATGAGGCCAACATCATCCTGATACCAAAGCCTGGCAGAGATACAACAAAAAAAAGAGAATTTTAGACCAATATCCCTGATGAACATCAATGCAAAAATCCTCAATAAAATACTGGCAAACTGGATCCAGCAGCACATCAAAAAGCTTATCCACCATGATCAAGTGGGCTTCATCCCTGGGATGCCAGGCTAGTTCAATATACGCAAATCAATAAACGTAATCCAGCATATAAACAGAATCAAAGACAAAAACCACATGATTATCTCAATAGATGCAGAAAAGGCCTTTGACAAAATTCAACAGCCCTTCATGCTAAAAACTCTCAATAAATTTGGTATTGGTGGAACATACCTCAAAATAATAAGAGCTATTTAAGACAAACCCACAGCCAATATCATACTGAATGGGCAAAAACTGGAAGCACTCCCTTTGAAAACTGGCACAAGACAAGGATGCCCTCTCTCACCACTCCTATTCAAGGATTCCCTATTTAATAAATGGTGCTGGGTATACTGGCTAGCCATAAGTATAAAGCTGAAACTGGATCCTTTCCTTACTCCTTATATGAAAATTAATTCAAGATGGATTAGAAACTTAAACGTTAGACATAAAACCATAAAAACCCTAGAAGAAAACCTAGGTAATACCATTCAGGACATAGGCATGGGCAAGGACTTCATGTCTAAAACACCAAAGCAACGGCAACAAAAGCCAAAATTGACAAATGGGATCTAATTAAACTAAAGAGCTTCTGCATAGCAAAAGAAACTACCATCAGAGTGAACAGGCAATCTACAGAATGGGAGAAAATTTTTGCAATCTACTCATCTGACAAAGGGCTAATATCCAGAACCTACAAAGAAGTCAATCAAATTTACAAGAGAAAAACAACCCCATAAAAAGTGGGCAAAGGATATGAACAGACACTTCTCAAAAGAAGACATTCATACAGCCAACAGACACATGAAAAAATCCTCATCATCATTTACCATCAGAGAAATGCAAATCAAAACCACAATGAGATACCATCTCACACCAGTTAGAATGGAAATCATTTAAAAAATCAGGAAACAGGTGCTGGAGAGGATGTGGAGAAATAGGAACACTTTTACACTGTTGGTGGGATTGTTAACTAGTTCAACCATTGTGGAAAACAGTGTGGCGATTCCTCAAGGATCTAGAACTAGAAATACCATTTGACCCAGCCATCCCATTACTGGGGATATACCTAAAGGATTATAAGTCATGCTGCTATAAAGACACATGTACATGTATGTTTATTGCAGCACTATTCGCAATAGCAAAGACTTGGAATCAACCCAAATGTCCATCAGTGACAGACTGGATTAAGAAAATGTGGCACATATACACCATGGAATACTACGCAGCCATAAAAAAGGATGAGTTCATGTCCTTTGTAGGGACATGGATGCAGCTGGAAACCATCATTCTCAGCAAACTATCGCAAGAACAGAAAACCAAATACTGCATGTTCTCACTCACAGGTGGGAATTGAACAATGAGATCACTTGGACAGGGGAAGGGGAACATCACACATCGTGTCCTATTGTGGGGAGGGGGTACGGGGGAGGGATAGCATTAGGAGATATACCTAATGTAAATGACGAGTTAATGGGTGCAGCACATCAACATGGCACATGTATACATATGTAACAAACCTGCACGTTGTGCACATGTACCCTAGAACTTAAAGTATAATTTTAAAAATTAAAAAATAAATAAATTTAGACTTCTGTAGATGGCTAACTAGGCGAAACATGTTTTCATGTGTGTACTTATTTGTTTATATTTCCTTCATGTTAACTGTTTATACCATTGGAGTGATTTTTTTCTGGGTAGATTATTAAACTTTACACTTAAAAATATTGTGGGATAACTACAGAAAGGACATATAGGCCACTGAAATTTTCATTCATCTTTTCATTATATTACCCATATTTTACTAACAGAGAGACTCTAAGTTTTATGAACAAATTTAATAAGTTTTTTTTTATTTATTATTATACTTTAAGTTGTAGGATACATGTGCATAACGTGCAGGTTTGTTACATATGTATACTTGTGCCATGTTGGTGTGCTGCACCCATCAACTCGTCATTTACATCAGGTATAACTCCCAAAGTTTTAATTTATTTTTTCTACTTTCATACTTCTGTTCTGGGAATTCAAGCAAGATACCTTTAAGTTACCCTATGCTTTTCTGGGAAGCCTGAGAACCTCTGCATACAACAAACTCTCCCTGAAAAGATTCTTGGACACAATTCTGTTCACCAATCTCAGTAGGGTATGACTTTCTACATAATTTGTGGCACTCAATGCAAAATAAAAATTGAACCAAATTTCCTCATTCAATCATTATGAAAAATCTTCATACAGACAATTCAGAGCATTAACCCAAGTGTGAGACCCCCCTAAGCACAGAGCCATGTGTGACCACATAGGTCACACACCTGTGGATCCAACCCTGCCCAGCTACAGCTAACAGGTCAGAAATATTTGAACCAAATGCCATGGATCTAGGCTGATCAGTCCCTATGAAGTCTGGTATAAAAGCTCTACTCAATAAAGTGCTCTGCACTAAGTAATAACTGGTAATATTAATCAGTCACAGTTTTGAAGAGTTTAAATTTCACAGAAAGTGGGAGAGAAAAAGATGAAAGAAACACAAAGAGAGGAGAGAAAAAAATATAGAAAATAGAAAGATAGAAGGAAGGACAGAGAGCAAGAGGAGAGAGACAGTACACCTATACTTTCCTCCAAATATTTGACTACTTGATGTATCATCACCACAAAAATATTCTTCCAGATACTGACTTCTTGCATATATGTTTTTTTTTTCTTAGATTTTAAGTTGTAATTAGCTTCATAAGAGTTCTTCACTGATTTTAATGATCTTTCATTTTTTTATATCCTCATTTTCCAAAGACAAATTCTAGACTCGGATTGAGTCAGTAAATGTGTGGTGATACATTTACTGGAGAGTAGTATATTTGCAAAAGAACAAAAATCAAAGGTTCTATTTTGGTGATGTTATGTTTGAGATATCCACTGGACATGCAAGTAGGAGATGTTAAGTTGTCTGGGAGTCAAGGGGAGGTAAGGAATAAGATCCTAGATTTGGGAATTGCATATGTACGATAAGTGTTCATAGCTGGAACTGGTTGAGCCCATCTAAAAAGATTGAGGAGAGATGCCATAGAAGGGACCAGCACTGGTGTCTGAACACTCAGGATTAAGACTGCTGGGTAGCAGAATCCTTCCCCACTTTGTTTTTCTTGTTTGGTTTCTCTGTATTCCACAGTATTTTAAAACTATAAACAGGTATTATGCTTAAAGTCATTAAAAAGTAATTAAAAATTGAGGGTCATTTACCTAGCTTTCAAGTACTTTAGTTTTCTTAATCTGTTTTCTGTTGCTTATAACAAAATTCCTGAAACTGGTAACTTATAAAGAAAAGAAATTTATTTCTTACAGTTGTGAAGGCCAGAAAGTCCAATGTTGAGGGATTGTATCTGTTGAGAACCTTCTTGCTAGTGGTGACTCCTTTCAGAGTCCTGAGGTGGTACAGGGTATCACAAGGTGGGGAGGCTGAGTATGCAAATATGCTAGTTTGGGTCTCTCTTGTCTTATAAAGTTACCAGTTCTCTTCCCATGATAACCCACTAATCTATTAATGGATTAATCCATTCATGAGGGCAGAGCTTTCATGATCCAATCACATCTTAAAGATTCAACACCTCAATATTGCCACATTGAAGATTAAGTTTTAACATGAGTTATGGAGGGGACAAATATTTAAACCATAGTAGAATACTGAACACTAAATACTAATATATTATATTGCATATAAAATATATTTCAATAAAAATGCAAATGTAAAAACACATAATTTGTAAGGATTGTTCTTGTACGGATATCATGGTTTCCATTGCTTTGAGAACAGGACAGGTGCATTAAATGTAAAGGTACTTTATAACTAACATATGTCAATAGGGCTTTAACTTTTCCCCCCTTACCAAAAGAAAAATGCCTGAAAACAGGTTCTACTTCCCTTCAGCCTATTCTAAAAGAAAGCACATAGGAGAACACAAGTTTAAAACAAAAAGTTACTTCAAATGTGTCATTGTAATAAATTTAACTTGCTTAAGGAAACCAAGCTGTGCTCTGTTGTGGCAAATATAAAAATGCATCCCCACATCACTAATTTATGTTTTCAACAATAAATAAAACTGCATGTTCTTTGACCTCTTTGAGTTTAAAGTCTTGTTGGAAAGGCAGGTGTTAAACTGGGAAGTAACTGAGATAAAAATGAAAAGAGAGTTTGATGAAAGAGACAGCCCGAGGGAGCACATGTAGATTGCAGGGCCAAGCTGTTTTTCTCTGAGGGAGAAACATCAAAACAAAGACCTGGAGAAAGAGCAGTACAGTAAGCTGAATAATGACCCCAAATGTAGCCATGTTCTAATTCTGAACCTGGAAAATGTTACCTTATATGGCATAACAGACTTTTCAGATGTAATTAAGTTTAAAAATGAAGATGGGAAGTTCATTCTGGATTATCCAGGTAAGCCCTACGTGTAATTACCAGGCTTCTTATAAGAGGGACAGAGGAGGAGTCAGGAGAGGAGGTCATGTGATGATGGAAGCAGAGATTAGAGTGATGTACACTGAAAACAGAAGAAGGATTCCCAAGCCAAAGAATACAGGTGGTCTATAAAAGCTAAAATAGTCAAGGAAACAGATCTTTCTCTCAGAACCTCCATAAAGAACCAATCCTGCCAACCCTGACTTTAGTCTAGTGAAGTTGATTTTGGAGTTCTTGTCTCCGGAACTATAAGTGCTTTGGTTTGAATATTCAGACCTCCCTACAACTTATGTCAAGATTTCATTGGTAGGTCATGAGGGTTCTTCCCTCAGGAATGGATTAATGCTTTTATTTGGAAGTGGTTTAGTTATCATGAGATTGCGATTGTTATAAAAACAAGTTCAGCTGCCACTTCTGTCTCATGTTTTCTCTCCACGTGATGCTTTCTGCCATGCCCTCAGTTGATGCCAGCACTGTACTCTTGGACTTCCCAGCCTCCAGAACTGTGAGCCAAATAAACTTGTTTTCTTTGTTGCAAAAGAAAATTAACTAAGACAGAAAATTGGTAGGGAAAAGTCATACTGTTGCTATAACAAATACCTGAAAATGTGGGAGTGGCTTTGAAACTGGGTAATGGGGAGAGGCTATAATAATTTGAAGGAGAAGGTAGTAAAAGTCAGCATTGTTGTAAATGAGAAATTAGGGTGATTCTCATGAGGGTTCAGAAAAAGATAAAAGCCATAGGGAAAGTCTTAATTTTTTTAGAGATTACTAAAGTGGTTTTGACCAGAATGTTGGTAGAAATATAAAAAGCAAAGACCATTCTGATGAGATCTCAAAGAGATCAAGAACACAGTTTTGGACACTGCAGTAAAAGCCATCCTTGCTATAAAGTACAAAGACCTCTGCTGAATACTTAAGAGTAATGAACTTAAGAGTAATGAACTGAAATGTCTGTTGGAAGAAATATCTAAGCAACGAAGCATTCAGACTGCTAGGTGATTACTTTTAACCACATACAGTGAGATGCAAGAGCAAAGAGATGACTTAAATATGGAATTGATAATTTTTTAAGAAGTAGAAAAGTAGAAAGAAAACTTTGGAAAATTCACAGCCTGACCATGGAAAGAGTGAAAAAGCAAGTTCAGGAGAAAACATTAAGAGTTTAGCCAAGTGACCACTTGTTAAAGAGCTTAATATATACAGAAGAAAGCCAGGTTCTAGTCATCAAAACAACAGGAGAAAGACCCCAAAGGTATTTCAGAGATCTTTGAGACTGCCCCTCTCATCACAGGCCCAGAACTGTAGGTAGGCAGAACGGTTTTTGGGACAAACCCAGGACACCTTCCATGGGCTTGGTACCCAGAGTCTCTGCTTCACACATTCCAGTGAAGTACCCCAGCCATGGCTCAAGGAGTCTTAGGTGCAGCTTAAGAAGGCCCAGGTATAGTTTTATTTCCCACTCTGGAAGGCAGAAGCCGTAAACCCTGCTGGCATCAAATGGTGCTGATTCTGCTCATGCACAGAATAGCAGAGCTGTGTAGGCATGGCTTCCTCCTGCTAGATTTTAAAGGATACTGCAGACAGGAAGCCCAGTCAGAAACCTGCTGAATGGATTAATGCCTTTATAGTGGGAATCTCTTTGTTACCTCAGACTGGGTTTGTCATAAAAGCAAGTTTGGCTGTAATTTTCTGTCTCACAGGCTCTCACCATCTGATGCCTTCTGCCATGCTGTTGAACTTCCCAGTCTCTAGAGCCATCAGCTAAATGAACTTATTTTATTTATGAATTAGTTTGTGGTATTTTGTTATACCAACAAAAAAAGAGTAACCATAAGAGAATAAATTTTGGTTGTTTTAAGACACCAAGGTTGTGGTAATTTGTTACAGTGGCCTTAGGAAACTAATTCAAGGAAGGATTATCCGGAAGAGATGGTGAGATACCTTCTAGGGAACCGTACATGCCTAGCACTTCAGGGGAAAATGAATTAAGCTGTAACTACTTTATAACATGTTCTACCTATCATCTGTCAGCTGCAAGGTACTCTGACAAGTTACCACCTCAGAGTTTTGCTCCTTAACAGATTTCATTGGCATGGCTCTAGAGTGGGCATCCAGTTTTTAGAAAATGTGCTCAGCCAAGGAAGTCCAAGTTCATGCAGGTGTGGCAAAGCTATAGTTTTGCAATTTCATGCTACGTTATTGTTACTGTGCAATTAGTGTCACTTAATATATGTTACCAAAAATAAGTATATCTATCCAAACTAGATATAGTATACAGGGTATAATTGGATTTCCTAATACTGATATTTGTCATACCTCTGGAAACATTCAATGTTTGCGGGAAATAATAAATATAGGGGGGAAATCACGAGGTGAAACTGGGAGGAAAAGACAGCCCTAGATCATGACAGGCCTTGCAGGTCATTTAATAATTTTTTGTCATAAAGGTAATAGAAGAAAAAGAATTTTAAAAGGTGAATACTTTTTTGAAGGTTACTCTGGTTCTTGCATGTAAACTAGTTTGTAATGGGGGCAGAGGGAAGATCAGTTTGAGGCAACTGGAGAAGAGGAGCTGTCAATTAGAAACAGATTTAGAGGAAGGCTAAATAAACTGGTAAGAACTACGCTGCTTGGGAGTGGTACATAAGGACAGTACTAATGCCAACCATGCATGAGATATATACTGAGGGGCTTTATTTGAGTAATGACAAGAGTCTATAATTATTTTGTCTCATTTACCTTACTGTTCCTTTTTTAATAGATACCCCTGTAGTTTAGGATGGCTTTCTGTGACTTGGCTGCAGAAATGGAGAGAAATAATTTGGTTTACTTTAGAATCAAACTGACCACCTTTTATCAGGGGTCAGCAATCTATGCATATGACTTAAATTCATCCACTGCCTCTTTATTTTTAGAGATTTCTTCTAATATATGCATTCAATGCTTTTGCTACATCTCACAAATTTTGAAAAATTATATTCATTTTCATTTAGTTCAAAATATTTTTAAATGGCCCCTGAGACCTCTTCCTTGAACCATGTGTTATTTAGAAGTGTGTTGTTAAATGTTCAACATTTTAGCATTTTTCAGCTGTTTTTGATTTCTAGTTTAATTTCATTGTGTTCTGAGTGTACTTTGTAGGATTTCTATTCTTGTAAACGTGTTGTATTTTATGGCCTAGAATGTGGTTTATCTTGTTAAATGTTCCTTGTGAACTTGAGAAAAATGTGAATTCTCCCGTAAAACAATCTGGATAAAATAATCTATAAATGTCAATTAGATCAAGTTGATTGATGATACTGACCAGTTCAAATATATCCTTACTGATTTTTCTGCCTGCTGAATCCATTAATTACTGATAGAAGGGCAATAGAAGTCTCCAACAAAATAGTGGATTTGTCTATTTCTCCTTGTAGTTCTGTAAGCTTTGCCTCATAAATTTTGATGTTCTGTTGTTTGGCACATAAGCATTAAGGATGGTTATGTATCCTTACAGAATTGACCTCTTTTTAATTATGTAATGACTTTCTTTATGCCTGAATTTTCTTTGTTCTGAAGTCTGTTTCACCTAGAATAGGTTACTCTCACTTCCTTTTGATTAGTGTTAGCACGGTATTTCACCATCCCTTTCATTTTTAATCTATTTGTGTATTATTTAAATTATTTTTTGCATAGACAACATATAGATGGGTTCTGATCATCTATTTTAATTGATGTATTTCACTGCATATTTTTGAAAACAAACTCTTCTTGGAATACAACTATATATTAGGCTGTTTTTTGCACTGCTATCAAGAACCACCCGAGACTGGTTAACTTATAATGAAAAGAGATTCCCTTAATTGGCCCACAGTTCTTCAGGCTATACAGGAAGCATAGCGCCAACATCACTCAACTTCTGGGGAGGGCTCAGGGAGCTTTTACTCACAGGGAAGGTGAAACAGGAGCTTTCACATCACAAAGCAAATGCAGAGTGTGTGAAAGGGGTGGGGGGTGCCACACACTTTTAAATGACCAGATCTCAGGAGAACTCATTATCATGAATAATATTTGCCTTTGTGGCAAAAATGTTTACTATCTGGCCATGTATGAAAGAAAGTTTGCCAACCCACATAAAATCACAATCCTCTAAGACCTGGTTTTTATATTTTAAATGATTTCTGACAGTTTGGATTTCGCTGTTTCGTGTTCCCAAATTAGAACCATTTACAAATAAGCTGATAAATATTGGAGATAATAGGAACAATTTACTTGGTACGTTAAAAAATAGTATCAACACAACACATGGCCTCTATCTAGCCATCTCTAGGGGACGATGTACAATTACTCTGGATGGTATTAGTAAAATTCATTACATATATATATTTAAGGAGTCTCATAGTATATGAAAGTTTCTATCTAAATGCAATATTTTAATTAAAAACTACTGAGTTCTGTACCACGTTTTCTTCCCACTTATTAGATATAAGCCTGCATGAGTCTGCATGTAGGCTTAAACCAGCTGACAAATTCTAGTGTTGCATTAATTATATGCTGGCAATGTAAATGTATGGACCTTTAAAAGAAATTCATGTTACTTTAGCAAGACAAATGATGAATATAATTCTGTGAATATAACGCTGACATCAGCTTTCATGAAACAGCTTATGCAGACATCCATGTTCCTCCTAACCACAGCTGTGACTTAACAGAGACCTAACATTGCTACCCGTTAATATATTATTGACCCATGAATATTGATGGTGATAGGACCAGCCATTATGCCACAATTAAAATCTTCTTTCAAATGGGAAAAGAACAATCACACAAAATATAAATTTTAAAATGCAGCATTAAATATTTATGAGAAATGCCCCCAAGATGCTGAGTTTAGCGCTTGCATAATGAAAGTGCCACATATTTTAGAGAAGGATTATTCCCCACTGTTGCACAATCAAGGAATTTTTAAGTGACCTATGAGTAAAAGAAATTGGAGGGGGTAAGGGTGATTACAGATTAATAAAGCATGTAGTACCATTTGATTACCAGCTACTGCAGTGTGAAATGAGTTGGTTTAGTCCAGCTGTGCCTACTGATAGTGATCATCAACTTCCCTCTATGCGGGCCTGATGAGTTGGCCCCAACAGGAGTGGTCTGTGAAAGAGGTGGAGGAGAAGATGAGGATAAAGCAGGTCAGAGCTCTGTGTGGGAGCAGATAGCAGTTTCCGTGGTCAGCCTGCTTTATGGCCCTGACAGAGTCACTACAGAGACTAGCTATCAAATTAGAAAAACTTTCTGAGAACAAAGTGTACTTTTAAAAACTAAAACTCCTCATTTTATAGAATCAAATGAAATGGAGTTGCAAGTAGCCTTAGAAATCATTGAATGGAGTGAGTCTCTGTGCTGACTGGTCATTAAGATGGTTAAGCACCTACATATTTCTGAACTCAGTCACAGGCCTGCTGAATCAGAACCTTTCACAATGGGGCCCAGGAGTGTAATTAAAAAAAAAATTCCAAGTTTCATAGGTTAAGTGACCCTCTATCTGCTTTCTTGCCATGACTTCACTGCGCCACCCTTTGACTTTGAGATAGTCCATGTGACTTGCTTTGGATCATGACATATGGGAAAAAGTAACATTGTCATTTTGCCAATTTCAAACTTGGGCCTTTAAGAAGTTACCTGTAATTTTTTTTTTTTTTTCTCACACTCTTGTGCATCTACCATTAACCTGGAAAGAGCTTCTATAACAGTTTCAGAGTATCCATAAAATGAATACCTGTGGAAGAGAGCCATCCCAGGAGTCACAGCTGATTCACACATATACAGCAGGAGGCAGAGCTTCCCCAACCCCTGTGACGCAGACCAGCAACCCCAGCTGACCTGAAGACCCATGAGCCAGCCCAACTGAGAGCAACAGGACCACCTGAGTGGAATCACAGGCACTTGATAAATAAATGCTTAGTGCAATATGCAACTGAGATTTTCATTTGTGACTGCAGTCAATAGACTGTGATGCCAGGAAATATATATTGATACACCCAAGAATTTCAACAATCACCAAAATTTGGAAACTATCTAGTACACAGATTAGTACACTACAGACCCGTGGGCCAAATGTGGCCAGCTGTGGGATTTTGGTAAATAAAATTTTATTGGAACACAGCCACACTCATTCATTACATATTATCTACAGCTGCTTTCTTGGTACAATGGCAGTGCTTGCTGAGTCCTCATCTACTCTAAAGTCTTCAATTTCACCATAAGAAAAAGTAGACTTAGAAAGAATAGGTACATTTTCCAAAGTTACAGAGTAGAGATTCTATTAGTACTCAGGCCCTTATATTCTTAATGCAATATTCTTTTCACAGTGACACAAAATTTTTAACAATATTTGAAAATTACTATTAAAAAAAAAGAAGTCTCAGGAAATATTTTCATTTTGTTCTTTCCTCATTTTCCAAACTGCTCTAGTTTTCTGGTTGAGAAAAAATTAACATATTTATGTCAAGGTTATTAATGAAAAAATAATTTTTTTTTATTTTGCTCTTTCTCTAAGCTATTCACATCATGATGCAGGACTTTATTTAGCCCCCTCCTTCCCTAAAATAGAAAACCTTGGTGTTTCACATGCCAATAGCTGGCCAGTGTTGAAAGAATGTGGCCGTCTGTTACATGCAGGCAGGTATATAGCTGACTTTGGCCTCTGTGCCTCAAAGAGGAAGAATTGCAGCCAATAATTCTATTTTAATGGAGTTAGAAGGTCCTCCAGCCCAGTTAAGCGAACTCCTCAATGGATAATCTTTCCATTCAAACACATTTCTTCTAGAGGAATATTTAATTCAACACGAGGCAGTTGCCTTTGTGTTCAAAGCTGCATGTTTGTTAATTATAGGGCATCAGCACATATGCATGAGGTTATAACTTATGCATATGCTTGAGGTTATAACTAAGGTCAATATATCAATACATATATTTTATAGTAGTTTATTATAAAATCAACTATTAAAAATTGCCTTAATGACTCCCAGTTGAAAGAAAATGACTACGAGATCAAAAGAAAATCAAAATTTGAGCAGGGAATTTAGAGGACAACATAGGTCAATCCAAGCAGCATGTATAGAGTTGGAGGCTATTTCGTACTTTGTATTCTTAGGAGGAGGTCTTCATTCAAGTATTAATCTGTAATACCCACTAATCTCCCTTTAAAAACTTCAGGGGGCTAAGTTATATCATAGACTGCGGGGGGGGGGGCGGTAAATACAAATAAGGCTTACATTGCCCCCTAACTTTCTGGGACTCCCTCCACATTTCTTTGAGCTGCTGATCAAAAGGCAAGAATAAAAATATCAGTTAAACCAGTGATGAGTTGACAAGCTGTTTTTTTTAATTTGTTTTCGTCCATTTGTGCTGCTGTAACAGAATACCACAAACTGGGCAATTTATAAAAAACAGATACTCACTTTTCACAGTTTTTGAGGCTGGGAAGTTGCAGATCAAGGGACCTGTAGGTTTGATGTGTGGTAAGTGCTGCTCTCTGCTTCCAGTATGGTACCTTACTGCTTTATCCTTTGGAGGAGAGGAACATCATACCCCCACGAAACAGAAGGTGAAAGGTTAAGACAGCTGAATGCTGCCTGAAGCCTCTTTTATGAGGTTCTTAATCTCGTTGACGAGAGGAGCCCTCGTGGCCTAATCACTTTGTAAAGGCCCTACCTCTTAATACTATCTCATTGGCAACACTTGAATTTTGGAGAAGACGCATTCAAACCACAGCAAAACTCGAATTCTAAATCCAGTCTAATTCCTAAAATGTGTCTTCTGGCAGCTGGGTGTTCTTTTGTAATTATTCAAACCCAAGCAAAAAGGAGCCTTTTCTACTATTCTGATCCAGCAATCAGATCCCAATGTGTCCAATGTCCTACAGCCAAAGTCATGACTCAAGATTTTTATTCCTTTAAGGGATGACCTCTTGCATTTGCAATTTTATTATCCAAAATGTGACTAGTATCTCATTTAATTCTCAAAAAACAAACAAACAAACAAACAAAAACAACAGTGAGAGGTATATACTAAGTGCTGAAACTAAGGCTCAGAGAGTAAATTTGCCTTACCCAAGTGTATGCAATGATAGATGCTAGCGTTTTGCTACAGAAAACAAATGACTGAGGTCTGTGTGGTGAATGCAGTGCAGCTCAACTTCTCCTTCCGCTCAGTCTGCTTCTCTCACCCCTCAGGACACTGTCACTAAGAGCACTCTCTATAAACAGTTGGCATGCAAATCTCTGCCTAGAGTCTGTGTCCTAGGGAACCTAACCTACAGTGGTCTAGTTCAAGTCTCAGAATAACAGAGTGTTCTGGAAACTAACAACTAAAAATACTTACATTTGCTTTAAAAAATAACTGGTTTATAGAACCTAAGAATTTGGGAACTGCAAGTGACTTCAGAAATTAAATAGACAAGTGGTTCTCACAGAAAGAGATGAATGGACATTTATATTTTTTCTATAAATTTTAAATCTTACAGTGATAGCCATTATCAACCATCTTAATTTATGAAACACTCATAATAGGAACTAATATTAGTATATGTTTTACACTTCTAAAAGACTTTCAGCCGGGCGCGGTGGCTCACACCTGTAATCCCAGCACTTTGAGAGGCCGAGGCAGGTGGATCACCTGAGGTTGGGAGTTCAAGACCAGCCTGACCAACATGGAGAAACCCCGTCCCTACTAAAAGTACAAAATTAGCCAGGCGTGGTGGCGGGCACCTGTAATCCTAGCTACTCGGGAGGCTGAGGCAGTAGAATCGCTTGAACCCAGGAGGCAGAGGTTGCGGTGAGCCAAGATCGTGACATTGCACTCTAGCCTGAGCAACGAGAGTGAAAATCCGTCTTTAAAAAAAAAAAAAAAAAAAAAGACTTTCATATTTGTCTTTTAATCTTCACAATCATTCTATTAGTAAAATAATTATTAAGCCATTTTACACATAATGCCACTGATTTTGAAGGAGATGAAGTAATGTGCTTTAAGCCACAGAGATAGAAGAGAGAGGATAAGAAATCAAATTAAATTTTTCTAATTCTAATTTGTGTTCTCTTCCTCACAAGTCACAGTGGCCTTTGGAGAGTCAGAGACCAGAATATGTGGATGTGCCTGAACTTGCAAAGAATTTGAACTCAAGCCCAGGTAATAATGAAAGTTTTACAAGATAGAAGAAAAGCAGAGAAAGAAGTCAATATTTTTGGTTGAGCAGAGCTGACATTCCATTTGTCAATATAATTTTTTACCTAATCTCAGAGTGCCATTTTAGCTACTATTACTCAGTTGCCAAATGTACTTTTTAACATTATAAGTAAAGTCTTGAAGTTTCTTGAATTATTGGATAATTATCAGCCCTTAATCTCTGCAGAAATAATCTTTATGGTATTTCCCCCAAGAAAATTCATTCAGGACTTCCCAGCAACATCCATGTGAGTGTGGATATCTAGCTCTCCCATCCCAAGATTCTATTGAAATCACCAGGAGAATATTACAACAGTGACAAGCCTGCATGTGATATAAAAGAGAAGGAAAAATGCAACCCAAACAGGAAACTCTGGAGAATGCAAGTTAAAGTACAAATATACCTGATGGAAGAAAATCACTGAGGTACAATCTGCATTTACTCTTCCTGAGACAGCTGTGCAGTGTAGCAGGAAGGTATCAAGGAAACTGGAACCAAACCTTCCTAATTTGGAAGGCTGTGTATCAAAAAGAATGTTGACCATGGTAGAGAAGGACATGGCTCAACTTATAATTCAAATCAACACTACATAAAACATGTAAGTTACAGCTTATTAACAGCACTCAACAGAAGCCCCAAGTCCCCAGGTTTGTAAAAACTGCTCCTGTCAGCTGAAAGACAGCAGGGATCCATAGAAAGAAGACCAAGAAGAAGGCAGATAAATAGTACAGCCAAACACATGAATGCCAAGCTGGACAGAAATAACGAAAGAAAGAATGGTGGTCTCTTCAGCTGAGTTTCTGTAAAGAGAAAGATAACTACACTGAAAAATACACGTCATTCAAACACTGGTAATGAGACAGATGCTAAGAAGCCACGAGGAAATGGTAGAAATTCCTACTTTGTTCAATAAGAAAAAAATTAATACTATGAGGAATAGCTGCTTATTGTTTTAGATGTGACAAAAGTAATGTGATTATATCAGTTTAAAGAGCCCTTATCTTTTACAGACACCTAAAGAAATATTTGCAGATGAATAAGATGATGTCTAGGATTCATCTCAAAATAATTGAGGGGAAAGGAGTGGGTAGGGGTATAAATGAAACAGAATTAACCATAAATTTATAATTGTGAATCTGGATTGTAATATACATGAAGGTTCATTATACTGTTTTCTACACTTTTATAACAAGAAGTTTAAGAAAAAAATAATTCTAGAAGAATTAAAGGTTTAAATATAAACAATGACCCCATAAAATATTAGAAAAAAAGTTGGTAAATATATGTGTATATCTAATGCATTGTCATACAGACAGAATCCATCCAAAAATAATTAACATATTTGACTAAAGTGGAAAACTTCTATATCTACCTATAGTTATATAGAGAGACTGATAAACAAATATGTATAGATTCAAAAATATTTAATAACAAGGGAAGTTAATTGTAATATGTTAAATTATAAACAGATTATAAAACTAATAGAGCATAATTCAAAATTTTATATATTTGTATTTATTTGTTCATTTTACTAAGAGGTGGGTCACTGCAACTAAACAACTCAGAGCCTATGCCTTAGATGAAGACAGATAATAGCAAACAATGCATTACATCTAAAGTGCTTATGAACTATGAATGAGTAGCATGGAAAGTTATCTAACAGGAAACCAGATCCAACTGGATTAGGAAGGGGGCAATAAGGAAGAATGACTTGATTGTTTTAGCTGACAACTCTAAGGAGTGACTGAGAGTTAACTAAAAGAAAAATGAAGTAAAACTTAGATCAGAGTATATTTTTCTCATTCATGGGATGGCAGGAAATTTATATTTTATTCAATATACTTTTCCATACTTTCAAGCAGAATATTGAATTACTTTTATCATCTGAAAAAGTACGTGGTATAAAAATTAAAATATAAAAATGAACTGGAAATTAATTTTTCTTTCTTATTATAGCTTCTTTCTCAGTAACACAAATGTATTTTGTTTTAAAAGCCTTCAAACCTCAAATTAAAAGGTAATTATTTCTTAGGAGTTTATCTTGTAAGGTGCTGGTTTTATTAATAAATTGTAAAGTAAAACAAGATTTTTGATGAAATTAAAAAATTATTTTTTATTTATCAAAACCTGGCAAAATGACTAAACATTATGCATATTGAAAGGAGGTGAGGGTAGTTGGCATGGGCACAATTCACATTGAATATAGGTGGGTATTTCTAAGTGGCAAGCAAGAAGATTAGAAATATAATGCAGAGTGAGAGAGACAAAAAAGGGAATGGGAGGAAAGTAGAGAAGAGGGAAGGGGAGAGTGGAGGAGGGGAGGAAAGAAGGGAATAGGTATATTGGTGCACAAGTTTTAGCTCACATAAGCCTGACCATACATAGTGCCAAGATTTACAAATTGCCAATACTGTAAAATAATGGAACATTTAAAACCTTTCTACTTTATTTAGAAAATAGAAAGTATTTATTTGTTTTTTCTAACACTGCTCTTGTTCATCAGCATAGGAAGAAAACCAATAAGCACTTGGGTTTGCCAACATAACTCAAGGTAGGGGCCGGGCGCGGTGGCTCAAGCCTGTAATCCCAGCACTTTGGGAGGCCGAGACGGGTGGATCACGAGGTCAGGAGATCGAGACCATCCTGGCTAACACGGTGAAACCCCGTCTCTACTAAAAAATACAAAAAACTAGCCGGGCGCGGTGGCGGGCGCCTGTAGTCCCAGCTACTCGGGAGGCTGAGGCAGGAGAATGGCGTAAACCCGGGAGGCGGAGCTTGCAGTGAGCTGAGATCCGGCCACTGCACTCCAGCCTGGGCGACAGAGCGAGACTCCGTCTCAAAAAAAAAAAAAAAAAACATAACTCAAGGCACATGGAGTTTTTAAGCTTACGAATTCTTCTGAGAAATATAATTTTGTCATCATAATCTCTTAAACAAGAAGTGGGAAATATTTTGTTTGCAAAGAATCTTCTTTTGTTTTTGATGCAAAGGAAAATCTAACAATATTTTTTTTTTCATTTTTCTTTTAGAAATTAAGAACATTTACATTTTCTGTCACTTTAACCTAATAGGGTGGGATTTATGCCAATATTGGGCATCACCAAGGACCATAATTTCTGTACCTGCTATCATGGAAGGCTTACTGAGTAGGATGATAGAAAAGGAAAGGCATGGTTTCAGAGTTAGACTAGTGTGGCGGTTTCTAATATTATGGAAAGTTACTTAGTCTTCCAGAGCTTTCATTTTCACCTGTAAAATCAGCTATGTCAAAGTCATATGGTATATGTGGGTAAAGTTTCAGTTTCTGGTATACAATAGATAAATCCATAAAAGAAAACCAGTTAATGTAGTGATAAACTCTTAGGTAAATATAAAAATTTTTAAACCAAACTTACTTTTGCTGTTTATTTCATCATCCTGCTTTTTGGTTAAAACTCTAGAAATGGCAAGATTTTTCTGTCTTTAAAGTTCTTATCTTTGTACTCTAAGGAGACTTTCACACTACCGTCTTTCATATGTTTTGATTTAAGATAACAATATTTATATTCAGAATTGTGAAGAATAGTCTTTAAATGAAAACATAATTCTATGTGTCTGTCATATTAAATAAATAGGACCTCAAAAAATGTCACTCTCCCTAAAGTCAGGAAAAACTGTGAGTGCTCATGTTTGGTAGGCAATTTTCTTGCAATGAAATACCCTATGGTTGAATTACAGGAAAGTCTGAATGGAGAAAAGCATTAATATTAACTGAAGGAGCCCCGACTGCATTTTACTCATGAGATTTAAGCTTGAGCTGATTAAAGAGCACTTAATAAATTCACTTGGGCAAAGTTATGGCACTTGGGGGAGATTTGAAATAGGACTATAATTGTGAAAAGTTCATGGGATGCCAATTCATACTAGCGACAATAATAAAAGTGGCCAGAAGTAACAGGTTTGGGACCGTGGTTCAGATAAATTTTCCAAGGTAAAACAGCACTAAAAAGGTGATATACACAAAGACAGAATTTTCTTTCATGATTCACAGCAGCAGAAGCTTTCAAGAGACAAAGAACCTAGCAACTGAATGGATAATAGTGTGTTTGCTACTGGAAAGCAGAGGAAATAAGGGGTTGAAGATGGGAGGCTTGGAATAAAATAGAAAGGACTGAAATGCTATCTGCTTTAATATTCACTAAGAAAAATTAAAAATTTAGACTGTGTATGGAGACCTTAGGACTACAGAGAAAGGGATTTTTCTTTCCACTTCACTTGTTGCATTATGTAGAGCAGAACAGCCTTCTGCTTAAATGGTTTGCTGCACGTTCATCTATTTTGGGGAAGAATATGAACATTCTAAGCTGGATAAATTCATCCTGTCTCAATGGCGTGTCTGATGTAACATTTATAACCCATTACATTAAAAGAAACTTCTGTATCCTTTATCCACAATTTGCAGGTGTTAGGCATCCTTAAACCAAAGGTCACTTGACTCTTATTAGAGCAGTTCTCTATATTTATGAATCACCTCGAAATCTGTTAAAAAGGAAGATTCTTATTTCCCAACCTCCAGGAATTTTGATTCAGTAACTCCAAGGTAGGGCATAGTTAAGAAATACCCAACCTGAAGTGACTCCAAAACCAGATGGTCCACAGACTGAAGCCATACCCTAGCGAATAGCAGAGTCTTTGCTCATCCATTTTTTAAAGACAAAAATTAGAAGTTCATTTGGATCCTAATTGTTCAACTTTTATTTTACCCCATAATTCTTCAACTAAACAATAAATTAAAAATAAGAATCAATAATGGATGTTAAAATCAATGGATAAAAGTTTGATAAGGAACAGTTTATTTTCCTAATCTCAAATCAGATCTGTAGGAAATATAATAATTAACAATTTATAAGTAAGAAATAATTTTAATTGACTTTACAGTGAAGAATCTGGCAGACACCATTTTTAAACTTCTAAAATTTAACATTAACATTAATGAGACAAATAACATCATATTAAGTAGCGCCTCAAGTCTGATATTTCTGCCAAAATTGCATAATGTGAATTGAATCATGAGGAAATACTTAACAAATATGTAATAAAATTAACTGGACTCCACACTTCAAAAATATTAAGTCACGAAAGACAAGGAAAGATTGATAAATTGTTCTAGACTGAAGAGACTGAAGGAGGCTAAGAAGATTTGACAACTAAATCCTGTGCATGATCCCAGATTGAACGTTGTACCAGAAAGGAAAGAGACAAAAGAAGAGGTTTTGTTTGATTGATTGATCTTTTTATTTGCTTTGTTCAATCAATGACATCATTAGGATAGTAGAAAAAATGTGAATGGAGTCTTAGGGTAAGGTGGTTGTAGTCTACCAATGTTAATTTTCTGATTTTTATGGATATACTATGGTAACGTAGGAGAGTATCTTTAAAAAAAATTAGACAGTGAGCAATTTATAGATAATGAGACATCATATCAAAAAACATTTTCAAATGGTACAAAAATATAGAAAAAGCTAGACAGACAGACTGATAGAGACACAGAGAGAATGTTAAGGAAATGTGGCCAAATATTAACAACAGTGGAACCTGAGTAGAGGGTATGTAGGTGTTATACTGTTGTACAACTTTTCCGTGACTTTGAAATTACTTCAAAATAAAAAGTAGAGAGAGAATGAGAGAGAGAGAAAGCAATTCCAAATTCCTCATTATAAAACAGCAACATGAATCCCTGGTGGAAGTAAGGCACCAGGTTTTCTATTTATTCAACCTTATGAAACATAAAAGTGATACATCTAATAAATACATGTATAAAGTCATAAACATTGAAAGTCAAAGATATTATCTGGCAAATACTAACCAAAACAAACAAGCGTAGGTATGTTAATGACAAAGAAAGCATTAAATAAAAAGCATTGTAAGAAATAAGGGGAGTTATAATGGAATGATTGATTCATCAGTTCTAAATATATATATGTACCTAATTCCATAGCATAAAAATATAAGACATAAAGCAAAAACTGCATAACTCCAGGTAGAAACAGATAAGTTCACACTGAAAGAGATTTTAACATATCACTCTGAAACCAATAGGTCAAGCAAACAGGAGTCAGTAAGTACATGGAAATGTATACAACACTGGCAAGCTTGATCTATGAAGCTACATGGAATACTGCACTCCATGCCTGTAGAATACACATCATTGTGAAGCACATATGGAACATTTATAAAAATTTTCTTAATATTACACCATACATATAACAAGTTTCATTACATTTTAAAGGATTGGTATCATCCAGACCACATTCTCTGACCAAATTGCAACTAAACAAAAAATCAATAACTATATGATAACTAGATAAATTATATATACTTGGAATCCCCTTTATGTGAGAATTCCAGATCTAGTTTACGACCATCCCCATTAATCCCTATTGAGCCAGAACTGAAGGCAGAATGAAGTGGCTATTCATTATTATGCCACTAGTTCTGTTGGTTTCTTAGAGTAAACAGTTTTTCTTGATACCCGTATCACTATATAAAATGGGGTGAAGAGGGACAAACCAAGGGGAATATGTGTTTTTAAAAATGTGACTATAATATGTTCATTATGCAAAGAAGGTATCAGAAGAATATGACTAATACATCATTATGAGATGACCCAAGATAAGAACTATTATCAATAAACAGAAATGATGAGTGATGAAAAATAAATCAACTTTAAAGGACTGAAATTTCTAAGCATTTTAAAGTGGATAAAATAAGCATGCTATCATGCAATGCCATTACGTATTAAGTGAATGTTTCCTGGGACTTCAAAACCTTTTGCAGTTGGTAAGCTTATTTCTATAAACTGTCTACAGAATGCATTAGAAATTATGTGCATCAACCAGAAACAATCAATTGCAAAAATATATCTAGCCAGAAATGCTGTAGTTCAATGTATTGTAGACTTAGCTAAGAACTTACAGGACACAATGCGTGAAAAAGTTAAATCTTTTGTGGCATATTCTATGGCAGCTGATGAAAGCACAGATATAAATAATACCACCCAATTAGCTATATTTATTCATGATGTCGAAGAGAATTTTGATGTGACCGAAGGACTTTTGGGCAGGATGCCCATGCTAGAAATAACACCAGGAAATGACTTGCTTTTGTGTGTTAGGAAAATGTCCATGTTGGTCTACTCAAAATTAGTAGTCAAGACTACAGCCAGTGATCCTGCAATGGTCAGTGATATACAAGTTTAATTCAAGGTAACAACATGTTCCTAGGTTATAGAACATAAGCCTGACCAATGCATCACTCACCAGGGAGATCTTTAAAGTTAAAAATGAAACTCATCGTAAAGGTACCCATTACCATATGGACTGTCTGAATCACAGGCAACACGGTGATTGGCTTGATGAATTAGAGCCTGCACTACTTGAAAGCAGCTGGCTTAGTGGTGGCATGAGACTAAAGAGAACTTTTTAACTATTCAAAGAAACTTGCTTGTGTTACCCAAGGAAAACTTCCAGCCTCTGTTCCCCAGTCAAAACTGGATCAGACTTGATCTTCTTGGTTGATATTATGCCGGATCTAAATCCTAAATATTTTTTTGAATCAGTGTTCAAATATACTTTCCACAAAATGTATGACTCTATTCACTTATTTGCAGAAAAATTGTGGCTTTGGGAAGATCTTTGCTAAGGTATAATAATTATAACTAGCCCACCTTTCTGCCCCAAAATTGGTTTTCAGAAATGAAAGTATAGCCTCAACTACATTCTCAAAATTGTACGGTTAAGAACTGACTTTCAAAGTATATTACCTGACTCTACATTTTATAAAAATTACCTGATATTTTGCAGTTCGCTTTCCTCTGTGAATGAAGAAGCAAGTGAGAGATACTGAGCTGGAGTACAACAAAACTGAAAAACAAATATGATGATATTAAAAAATCAGAAGTCTACAAGTACATCAGATAAAGTTGTGCTAAATGCAAAAACAACCAAGCCAAAATACTATCCATATTCAGAATTCCCTATTTTAGTTGTTTTTAAATTATGAAAATGAATAAAACTGAACATTGCCCCATTTAAAAATATCACAGTTGAATGTTTTTTGTATATTGAAATTCAAAATGCAAGACATACAGTCATATTTTTGTCCCATAAAACAACACTGTAAGGGTGGTTCCAAGTCAACAAAATAAAAATTATAAAAGATAATACATGAGTATGATGTTCTATTTGCAATTTTTATTTTGGAATTTAAGAAAAATTATCTCAATTGTATATGTGTCTATGTTACGTGTTTTCATTTTGCATCACTTATGTTACCTATATGACTCTTTTAATCATACCAGTAGTCTCAGTCACTTTTTTTACCTCCTCATCTACATTTTCAACTATCTATTAGACACCAATATTTTTAGATGTCTATGGCATATTAAACTCAACATCTCTAAAACTGAACTTAGAAGACTTGCCTCAGTAATTCAAGTTCCTTAGATAGCACCTTTAACCAGATATTACATTCAAACTGATTCCAAATCTGCATTTCACCTAGAATATACTTCCTTCTCTATCACTCAGTGCAGCCAGCTTTCTTGATAATGGCTTGCACATCTATGTTCTCCTCTCTGGTCACATTGCCTTTGTTTAGTTATCAAACATTCTCAGATTAGGTTTTGCAATGTCTTCTTTGAAAGACTTCCTGCCTTTAAATTCTCCAATCTCATTCCATCCTGTACACTATTCCACAGTAAATTGTCTTCAGTGTACTGATGATCAGGTCCCTACTCTGCTCACATGCTAATATTGATCTTGCACTGTTTTTGACCACCTATAGTATAAAGGTTGTGCTTCATCCTCTACCAGAGTCACTGTGGTCAGCTCCCACCCAATTCTCATGATGCTGATGCCCACAGCGCCTCACCTTGTATATTTTTAAGTAACTAGCTGATCATATGATGCATTGCAATGGTATTGTACCTTTTTCTCAAATTCTTATCTTAGCTCATGACTGGAAGGCCTTTCTCCATTTCTATGTGTCGAAATATTTGCTTCCTCTGAGATTCATCTCAAAATGCCTCGTTTATGAAGTCTACATTGACCCACCCAACTGAAATAGCTATCTATCACTTAGGTAATCCTATTATAACTTATCCATCAATTTAGCAATTACTACTCACTGTGTTATAATAACTTGTATCAATTTCCTCTTATGCCTACCAGACCAAAAATTTCTTATAAACAAAATTTGTTTCTGACTTATTTTTGAGTCTCAGTGATTCTCTCTTCAAAATTTGTCACTGAATTTGCTGAATTGAGGTTGGATGTTAAAGTAGGAGGAAATGGACCTTTAAATGATCAACAGAGGCAGTTTTTGGTCAATAAACTGAAACAATTTCCAAAATTCTACTGGTATTTTCAGTATGTGAATACAGAGGACATTTGCCATTATTTGGCTACTCTGCATCTTCCCCCTTCCTACCCAGCACTTTGATTGTTCAGAGGAATCACCGAGCCTCCCATTATATGCAGTCTTCATAGTTGGGTAATTCAAGATTTTGGCTTCTCTGCTCCCCCTAACAGTATCTGAGCAAGGGCAAATGGCCTAATGTTAGCCTATTGGATGCTCACTCCTGGTGCTTAAATCTTGATTCAGTGATGAAAGAATGGAGAAGACTGGAAGTTATTCATTATGTGGTTGTAGCAGAAGCAATGAAACAATGGTGATAATACTGGCATCCTGGCAAGAGTGCTCAGCCCCAAAGCCATTGCTACGCCCCCAGTACCTTTCCTGGTTCTCCAGATTCCCCTAAGTTCATGCCTCCTTTTTCAAGTACCCAGGGCCTCTGTAAACCTGCCAATATCCTTCCAACAAATTTATTTGTTCTTATTACCTAGGGATGGTGTTTATAGCTTACAACTAAGAATCTTTCCTAATACACCATGTATATTTATTTTCTGCAGATAAATGTGTAGCTACTATTCTGACTCTTACAAGAATATATGCTGCCTTCCAAATAATAACTATTATGTTAAAGTTTCCAGGCTGTAGTTTGCAAAGCGAGGAACCAATGACGTCATGATTCCATGCACATTACAGCTATTCAGTAATTCTTTTTTATCATATTCTGAGTACTCATTAAAGAAGCTTTATAGAAAGTTGTCAGTAACAGCCAAGAAAATGAAGATGATTTCAAATAAAGTGTCTCCCTTTCTTAATTATTGTATAGACATAATTCTTTCCTTACAAAGTAAGTACAGACTGCTGCTAATTCTATCTGGTGACCTGGAGCAGTAAAGACATGTAAGAGCACTATCTTTCCTTGATAGTTCCCTCTTCTTTCTGGCAATGGCAACAAGGAGGAAGTGAAAGCAGACCATGTACGATTTTTAGGGCAGTGAAACTACTTTGATATTATAAAGGCGCATATGCCATTATATATTTGTCCAAACGCACAGAATGTACCAACACCAAGAGTGGACCCTAATGTAAACTGTGGACTTTGGGTAATAACAATGTGTCAGTGTAGGTTCATCAGTTGTAATAAATGTACCACTCTGGTCGGGGATGTGGACAATAGGAGAGGCTGTGCATGTTGGAGGGCAGGAGAAATATGGAAGGGAAATCTCTGTATCTTCTGTTCAGTTATGCTGTAAACAACTGCTCTAAAACATAAACCTTATTAAAAAATAAAAAAGAAGTGAAGCAAGTATCCTCTGAGACAGAACTCCTTGAGTTTCCCTTTGAAATTCTTACTTCTTTCTCCTCCTTCTCACACACCTTGTCAAGCTGTAATATTACCTCCTGAATGGAAGTTGAAAACTGCTAGGATATTAAGGTGAATCTGCAAGATCCAGGTAAGCTTAAAATTTCACTATGTTAACCTATTTTTATTTCAGATTCAGGAATAGTATAATATTTGACTCATTTGGAGATTTTTCATACCTCTTTTGGCAGGAAAAAAATTAATTTAAAAAAGATTTTATGAACTGAACCTCACAGTTGTAAAACATGTTTGACAGACTCTTAATTTGGTTTCTTATAAATTCCTTTTAAATATTGTTTTTCCCCACAATTGAAATGAAAATTTTCATAAGACATGATTTGTTTCTCAGCACTTTGATATAGAGTCTAACAACTTTTTGCCAAAGTGTGACAAAACATGGGGACTGAGTACTTGTAAGTAATCAGTATACGGCTGACTGATTAATTGATCATCTTGTCATCTTGATTATGATATGAAAGTCTTGCATGTCTGGCTTGAGGGAAGCCTTATATGGGACCTGAATACTTCCTCAGAATGGTGATGAAATAAGACTATACCTATATGTCTCTTACATATTTCAACCAAGTTATTTTCATGCCCTTTGTTATACCTAAAACAGGAAACTGTAACCATTAGCCCATGGGCTAAAACTAGCCTGCCTCCTGGTTTTGTAAATAAAGTTTTATCAGAACACAGTGACACTCCTTCATTTATATATTGTCTTATGGCTGCTTTCACACTAAAATGGCAGAGTTGAGTAGTTGCAACAGAGACCATGTGACCCACAGAGCTGAAAATATTTATCGTCCAGCTCTTTACAGAAAATTCTTGTTGCACCCTGTCCTAGAGTATAGGCCCCCCTATCAAGAATGGTACATGGAAAACCTAGATTAGCACAATGCTTCCTGACAATTCATATAGAAGACCGTTATTTCACCCAAAAAAAAAAAAAACATGAATCAGGTTTCAGTGAAGTGTCACAGCCTGTGCTAGTCACTGAGTCCATACGGTAACAAAAACAAAACAAAACAAGTACTTGATTCTTACCCTCATGGAGCTTATGGTCTAAGGTGGAATCACTGATATTGAGGCAGTGGTCAGCAAGAAGCTGTTCAGAGCACAATGGAGTTGTAAGGACACATCTACAGGCAGCTCGTTCCTTCTAGTGAAAACACTGGTCTGCAGTTAAGTCCTGCCATGCTGTCCTGAAGGTGAAAGGGGAGAGAAGGGTGGGACAACACAGCCAGCACCGATTCTCCTTTCCTCTGAATTAAGTTAGTGGGTTGGTGGCAGGTAGGAGACACAAGTAAAGTATTTTGTTCGAGAATGGCAGAGTTTAAATTCAGGCACTAGCAGGAAGGTAGTTTTTCTAAAGTGTTCCCATGGCTGCTTTCAGTAAAGTCCTCATTAGCCTTGATGTGGGTTTCTTCTGATAATGCCCTTTACCCTGACTTGGAGAGACTGCAGCTTTTAAAGAGGCAGTTCAGTCCCCACTGTGGCTCAGTCCTTGGCCTAATTTAGGTAGTACAATAATTCTCTCCAACTGTGAAGATGATGAGATAGTTTTTCTGTGATTTCTTGTTTGACAATTGGTGACCAAAACTTAGAAGCAAACCACCCAGCCTGGGAGTTTTTGGACTCTGCTGCAGCTAAGCTGGTGTCTTACTGATATTACAGGCTCTTATCGGGGCTGGTCCAGAAGCTAAACATTCCTGCTGCCCCCATACCTACCCGTTTTGAAAAATTACAGAGTTTAGAACTTGAAAGTTCTGATAAATAATCTGACTTAACCCCAATATTTGATTAAAAAAAAAAGAAAAAAAAAAACAGAAAAAATGAGACCCTAAAAAGCTCAATGGTTTACATTTGACAAATGTCATTTAAGGGATGAAGAAACAGAATTTCAATGCAATGTGATTTATTAATGAGTGAAACTTGTTTAAAAGTTGAAGACATGAAGTATACCATTTTAAGGTATATGGAAGAGTACCTCCTAAGGTATGTATAATCTTTCCAGAACTTGATTCCATGTGGATCATGGCATTACAAACGACCTCTGAAATGCCATTTTTACCCAAACAGAAAGTTCTTTACCCATGGCCCTAGCCACCTGTCTGGGCTATCTCATTGAGAGTATACACTTGCTAAACTTTCACGCTGAATATCATTACTGAAGAAATACTGAAAATATCCATCCTGATGTCAGATCTATTCTGCAACCTTAACAACAGGATATTTGAGACTAAGCCATCCAAAGAATCATCTGTGCCCTTGAACATTAAGTATGCCTTTTACAAAGTAATGTAATGAGAATAGTGTATAGTCATTTGTACTTTTGCCCATCAAGAAATATTACTTTTGTGCATTCGTGTTCTTAGCCCACTTTTTGATGGGACTGTTTATTTTTTTCTTGCTAATTTGTTTGAGTTCATTGTAGATTATGGATATTAGTCCTTAATCAGATGTATAGATTGTGAAGATTTTCTCCCACTCCTGGATTGTCTGTTTACTCTGCTGACTGTCCTTTTGCCATGCAAAAGTTCTTTAGTTTAATTAAGTCCTACCATTTGCCTTTGTTTTTATTGCATTTGCTTTTGGGTTCTTGGTCATGGAATCCAATGGCATTCACAGCAACCTGGATGGGATTGGAGACTATTATTCAAAGTGAAGTAACTCAGGAATGGAAAACCAAACATCATATGTTCTCATTCATAAGTCGGAGCTAAGCTATGAGGATGCAAAGGCATAAGAATGACACAATGAACTTTAAGGACTCAGGGGGAAAGGGAGGAAAAGGGGTAAGGAATAAGATACTACAAATTTGGTTCAGTGTACACTGCTCAGGTGATAGGTGCACTAAAATCTCACAAATCACCACTAAAGAACTTACTCATGGCCAGGTGCGGTGGCTCACGCATGCAATCCCAGAACTTTGGGAGGCCGAGGCAGGCGGATCACCTGAGGTTGGGAGTTCAAGATCAGCCTAACTAATATGGAGAAACCCTGTCTCTACTAAAAAAAAAAAAAACAATAAATTAGCCAGGTATGGTGGTGTATGCCTGTAATCCCAGCTACTCGGGAGGCTGAGGTAGGAGAATCACTTGAACCCGGAAGGTGGAGGTTGCAGTGAACGGAGATCACGCTATTGCACTCCAGCTTGGGCAATAAGAGCAAAACTCTATCTCGAAAAAAAAAAAAAAAAAAAAAAAAAAAAAAAAAAAAAAAAAAGAACTTACTCACGTAACTGAATATTGCCTGTTTCCCAAAAACCTATGGAAATAAAAAAAACTTTCTTAAAAAGAAAAAAATGTATTACTTTCAATGGCAAAGCCCAATTGTTACTTTTGTACTGACCTAATATCTACACAAATAATGACACAGTTCATTCATTCAATCACTAGCAAATTCTTGTATGATGTGTTTTGCCACATCTCACCTTTAGAAGCAGGGATCTGGGAGACAGATGATTGATATATGGACGGTAGATGGATAGACAGACAGCATAAATAATAAAAGAGAAGGATAGGAAGAAAGGCAAGGAGAAAGAAGAAAAGTGATAAAAGGAAGAAGAGAGGCCAAATATTCTGGATTTATTTAGAAGTCTCCATCTTGGAGAACATAAATATAAATTTTGTCACAATATTCATTAATTTTATGCTGGTTTATCTCTCTGTTTTTTAAATGACAGCTTGGATTTCATATATTTCCAATTATATGCAGTTACTGAATTTGTTTGGTTCAGCTGAAAACTTTGGTCCCCTCTTTGTTCCAAGGTCCTTCTTAACCCCCAGTGCAAAGTAGGCATATGAGGTGGGAAAGAGGACGCGACTGCCCACAGTGAACCTCCACTTCATCACGTAAGCCATTTCCCACTGTTATTAGAAATGGGCACTGAGAGAAAATAAGATAAACAGGGTGGGCTTGTATAATTGGCCATATGATGGTGCAGGATGGTGGTTTCCGCTGGTTACATCGATTTCCATCTCCTGCCGGGGGCCCAAGGTGGTGGGCTCCATATGGATGCAAATGTTTTCTTAGGGTAATGTTCAGTATCACTCCAGCTTCCCATTTCTTTGAGAATATTTTCAGAGAAGAGACACTACATCTTCTGTCAGCCCTGCCAAAAGCATGTACCCATAAATCTCAGGGTTTGAGGAAACCACTGCTTTCCTGAGCATCCATCCAGACTGTCCTATGGCCCAGGGCCCTTCTGTAACCTCCTTACTCCTTCATGTGGGCTCTCTGGAAACACTAGAGTCCTCTGCTCCATCCTTTGAGAGCCACAGGGACTGGGCACAGTACGCCACCAGCTTGTTAAACCCTTCCCTATGAGCTATTCAGTACAGGTTCCTTCAGAGCCATTTAGGTAAGGAGTAGATATCAGCATCCATCTCTATGCTCATGTTTACCACCAAACTTTAAGGATGCTCATGTCAGGCTCTATAAAGAGTCTTCTCACCCTCCTCACCACCTAACTGTTGCTGAGGCAGCACTGAGTAGGTGTAGACCATTTATGCAGAAGCAATTGGTTAGAGGTTGTTGCCAATCTCTGTATCTGGCAGCACCCTAAACATTCATGCATACTTCTCTTGGAAACCCCTTCATTTGCTTTAGAGAATAGAGAGGTCTTTCACTACAGGACTGTAGTCCATATACGGGCAATGCCTCCTCACTTCTACACAACCTCACATCCCCCAACTCTCAGTCTTCTCCTTGTGTGGCCTGGGGAGGGGTGGCAGGGTGGTGGTTAATGGTACTGGACACACTCCTCACCTCTCAGTAAGTCCTACAAAGGAAGTATCTGGCAGATTGGCAGGGCAGTATTAGTGCCTTTTGTTTGGGGCTTTGTGCCTACAGTACAGGAGGTCCCCAAGACCACCCTCAGACTCAGTAATTCACTAGCGGGACTCACAGAACTCAGCAAAGCTGTTGTACTCATGGTTTTGGTTTATTACAGCAAAAAGATACAGAATGACATTAGAAACAGGAAAAGGCCTAGAGAGCAGGGTCCAGGAGAGTTCCAGGCACAAGCTTTCAGTTGTTCTCTTCTACTGAGCTGTGCTGATAGTGCTTACTTCTCCCAGCAATGGTGTGTGGCAATATACACAGACTACTGTCAACCAAGGAAGTTTACCAAAGCCTTGAAGTCCAAAGTTTTTATTGGGCATTGGTCAAGCAGGCACAGCTGACCTGAGTCTCCAGCCCTTGCAGAGGTAAACCTGGTATCCTCATTCCCAGCATAAATCACATTGCTAGCATAGACTATCTGGCATGACAAATGGCCCTGTAAATCAAGACACTCATACCAGGCAGGATATCCCAAGAGCTTAGAGTTTACCTCTAAGGAGCTGGAGGCAACGGCCAAATCTTTTGTTGGGCAAGGTTAATCCCTTACTGAACAATGCCTTAGCTGCAATCGTCAAATAGGAAAAGTTCCACTTGAAAGCCTGCTACATATAGAATTCTTACTGTAAGACTTTGGAGAAATTTGAAGACCTGCCATTGGAGAGTGTTACTTAGGATATTAAGAGGTTCTGCAGCCAAGCTAAGCCACTTTCTGTTTTAGATTCAAGTTTATCCTTACAATTTCATTGAAGGTAAAAAAGATTCTGTAGCTACTAAATAGTTCAAACTTGTGTATAAAAACTGGTGCAAAAAGAAAAACTTGGAGGGGTTACAATGCTGAGTGCTGCAGAAGCAAGAGTAGCAGAACACAGATGTCATGATACCATGCCTGTACTTTCACCACCACAGGACATTTGAGTGCTTCCTCATGAGAAAGATGGCACCTATCACGTGCCTAGCATTGAACGTGCTGATAAATGGATGCAAAGGCAAGCATAAGGTGTGGTTTTTGCATTTGGGGTGCTCTTGGAGTTACAAACCACAGAACAGACAATTAGAATAAGAAAGCACATATTTTAGTCAAATATTCCAAAAGAAGTTAGAGAAAATAAACATCACCAAGGCATTGGTTTCTCAGAAGCAGTGATACTGTTGTCTGCTGCTCATATTCCTCTGCAAAGAGGCATAGCCATAAACTCTTTTCTCCACCATTCAAAACTGACAAATACACACAATCTTCTAATAACTAATTCTTTTTCTATTTAAGTCTCACTTAACCTCACATCTATTGTTAAGCTTTTTTATATTTTTCCTGTTCTTTTTTTTTTTTTTTTTTTTTTGAGACGGAGTCTGGCTCTGTCACCCAGGCTGGAGTGCAGTGGCGCGATCTCGGCTCACTGCAAGCTCCGCCTCCCGGGTTTACGCCATTCTCCTGCCTCAGCCTCCCGAGTAGCTGGGACTACAGGCGCCCGCCACCTCGCCCGGCTAGTTTTTTGTATTTTTTAGTAGAGACGGGGTTTCACCGTGTTAGCCAGGATGGTCTCGATCTCCTGACCTCGTGATCCGCCCGTCTCGGCCTCCCAAAGTGCTGGGATTACAGGCTTGAGCCACCGCGCCTAGCCTATTTTTCCTGTTCTTATACTTTCTGCATGTCTCTTACAATTTTATGACAATATTTATTATTACTTATTATTCCAATTATATTTATTTCAGCTGACATTTCTCATAGAAGTTATAAGAAACTATGCTTAGCTTATTTTGGACCATCTATCTTCTCAAAAAATATTAATTTTTCTCATCGTCCTTACTCAAAGGACTCAGTTCTGGAGCCTCAAAATCTTAATAGTCGAAGATGTAAAGGGAACTATTAATAAAGCAATGTACCAGTCATTGATGATCTATTTTTTTCCTGCAGCAAGTCAATATTCATTTATTCATCAAATATTCACTAATGGTCCATTCGATTTTGACTATTACTCTGAATTCTCGATATACAGCAGAAATGTGAATATTAATAAGTCACATAAAGTCTCTGCTCTCATGAGGCTTACAGTCTCATTGAAGGGGTCAGAAAATAAATGAGTAAACAAATAAATAAAATAATCTCAGATAAGAATATGTTCTAATGATGACCATAAAATAGAGTGACATAATAGAGAGTTGACTGAGAAATATGATAGCTAATATAGATCTGGCCTTCAGAGGAATATCTCACTTAGGAGGTGACATTGAACTTAATCCTAAATGATGAGAAACCTGGAATGGGGAAATCAAATCTGGGGACAGTGAAGTTAAAGCAAAAGAAATAGGAGATACAAGGCCTGTGATGGAAAAGAGCTGGTGGGTGTGAGAAACAGAAACATGGCTGGTGCATATAGAAAGCATTGAGCAAGGGAGAGAGAGCCGTAAGCTGAGTCACAAAAGTAGGCAGAGACCAGACAGTTAGGGTTTTGCAGACAATCATTAGAGTTTGGATTGTATCCTAAGTGCAAAGAGAAGTCACCAAAGAGCTATCTATGGCTGGGTGTGTGTGGCTCAAACCAGCACTTTGGGAGACTGAGGCAGAAGGATATCTTGATGCCAGGTGTTTGAAATCAACCTGAGCAACACAGCAAGACCCCCATTTCTACCATAATTTTTAAAATGAGTCATGTGTGGTGGTGAACATCTGTAATCCTAGTTACTCAGAAGGCTGAAAGTGGGAGGATTACTTGAGCCCATGAGTTTGAGATTGCAGTGAGCTATGATTGTTGCACTGCAGCCTGAGTGACAGAGCAAGACCCTGTCTCAAAAAGAAGAGGAAGAAGGACAAGGAGAAGGAGGAGGAAGAGAAGGATGAGGAGGAGGAGGAGGAAGAGGAGGAGGAGGAGAAGAAGAAGGAGAAGGAGGAGAAGGAGAAGGAGAGGAGGAGGAAGAAGAAAGTTTTATACTACAAAGTTGCATTATTACTTTTTAATTCCTTGACTTCTCTGTAGAAAACAGATTGAATAGAGACAAACGTGAGAGCAGGTGGCCAGTTGGGGGTCTACAGCAATAATTTAGGTGGCTTGGGCTAGGTGATAGCAATGGAGATTCAGAGGCAAGTCAGTGTAATTATGGGGATAGAAAACAGAACTACCTGTATTCATTCATCTTCACACTGCTATAAAGATACTACCTGAGACTGGGTAATTTATAAACAAAAGAGGTTTAATAGGTTTAATTGATTCACATTTCTGCATGGCTGGGGAGGCCTCAGAAAACTTACAATCATAATGAAGGTGAAGGGGAAGCAACGCACATCTTACAGGGCAACAGGAGAGAGAGAGAGAGAGAGAGTAGGGGGAAGTGTCAGACACTAATCAAGCAACTAGATCTTGTCAGAACTCACTAACTATCATGAGAACAGCAAGGGGGACTCTGACCCTATGATCCAGTCACCTCTCACCAAGTTCCTCCCTCAACATGAGGGAATTACAATTTGAGATGAGACTTGAGTGGGAACACAGAGTCACACCATATCATTCTGCCTGTGGCCCCCCAAAATCTCAAGTCCTTTTCACATTTCAAAACCAATCATGCCTTCCCAATAGTCCCCCAAAGTCTTAACTCATTCCAGCATTAATGATAACCCAAATATCAACCCAAAAATGATGACTTTTGGGATGTTAACCCAAAAGTCAACATCCAAAGTGTCATCTGAGACAAGGCAAGTCCCTTCAGCCTATGAGCACGTAAAATAAAAAACAAGTTAGCTACTTCCAAGATACAAAGGGGGCACAGGCATTGTGTAAAAAGTTCCTGTTACAACAGGGAGAAATTGACCAAAACAAAGGAGCCAAAGACCCCGTGAATATCTGAAACCCCAGCCAGGCAGTCATTAAATCTTAAAGCTCCAATAACTTCTTTAATTCCATGTCTCACATCCAGGCCATGCTAATGGAAGAGGTGGGCTCCCAAGGCCCTGGGCAACTCCACCCCTATAGCCCCACAGCTGCTTTCATGGGCTGGCATTGGGTGCTGCAACCTTTCCGGGCACACAGTGCAAGCTGTCAGTGGATCTGGGGTCTGAAGGATGGTGGTCCACTTCACACAGCTCCATTAGGCAGTGCCAAAGTGTGGATTCGGTGTGGGGGCTCCAGTCTAACATTTCCCTTCCACACTGCCCTAACAGAGGTTCATCATGAGGGCTCTGCCCCTGCAGCAGACTTCTGCCTGGACATCCAGGCATTTTTATACATCCTCTGAAATTTAGGCAGTGGTTTCTAAACCTCAATTCTTGCCTTCTGCACACCTGCAGGCCCAACACCATGTGGAACCTGACAAAGCTTGAGACTTGCATACTCTGAAGCAATGGCCCAAGTTCCAAGTTGTCCCCTTTTAGCCACAGCAGGAGCTAGAGCAGCTGGAACACAGGGCATCAAGTCATGAGGCTGCACAGAGCAGCAGAGCCCAGGACCTTGCCCCCAAAACCATTCTTCTCTTTTAAGCCTCCAGGCCTGCGATGGGAGGGGCTGTCATGCAGGTCTCTGACATGACATGCCCTGGAGACATTTTCCCCATTATTTTGGCTATTAACATTCAGCATCTCTTATGCATATTTCTGCAGCTGGCTTGAATTCCTCCCCAGAAAATAGGTTTTTCTGTATTACCACATGATCAGACTGCAAATTTTCCAAACCTTTATGCTCTACTTCTCTTGTATACATAAGTTCCAATTTCAAACCATGTCTTTGTGAATGCATATAACTGAACACTTTCAGGAAAAGCAAGGTCATCTCTCAAATGTTTTCCTACTTACAAATTTCTTCCACCAGATACCCTAAATTATCTCTCTCAAGTTCAACGTTCCACAGGTTTCTAGTGCAGGGGCAAAATGCTGCCAGTTTATTTGCTAAAGCATAACAAAAGTCATCATTGCTCCAATTTTCAATAAGTTTCTCATCTTCATCTGAGACCACCTCAGCCTGGACTTCATTGCCAATATGAATCAGGATTTTGGTCAAAACCATTCAACAAGTCTCTAGGAAGCTCCAAACTTTTCCACGTCTTCCTGTCGTCTTCTAAGCCCTCCAAACTGTTTTAACCTCTGCCTGTTACCCAGTTCCAAAGCTGCGTCCACATTTTTAGGTATCTTTTATAGCAGTGCCCCACTATTCCAATACCAATTCTCTGTATTACTCTGTTTTCACAGTATTATAAAGATACTACCTGAGGCTGGGTAATTTATAAGCAAAAGGTGTTTAACTGACTCACAGTTCCACATGACTAGGGATGCCTCAGAAAACTTACAATCATGGTAGAAATCATGGTGGAAGACAAGGCATGTCTTACATGGCGGCAGGAGAGAGAGAGAGAGAGAGAGAAGGGGGGAAGCACCAGACATTTATCAAACAACCAGATCTTGTGAGAACTCACTCACTGTCATGAGAACAGCAAAAGGGAAATACACTCCCATGATCCAGTCACTTCCCACCAGGTGCCTCCCTTGACATGTAGCAATTCGAGATGAATTTGGGGTGACACAGAACTAAAGCATATCAGATAGATTGAAGGAGGAGAGTAGAGAGAAACTGAAAATGACTCCTAGGTTTAGAGCTTGAACAAATGGGTAGATGCTAATGTACTTCACTGAAATGGAGAAGCCTTGAGGAAAAAACAAGTTGGGTAGGAAGTGAAAGCAGGAAGGTTTTTATTTTTAATTTGACGGTTTCATTTGTTTTGTTTGTTGGTCATTATAAATATGAAACGCTAAAGAGATATCCAATGAAGACAAAAAGAGTTACATGAGTTGAAACTGGAATCAAGACTGTAATCCCAGCACTTTGGGAGGCCGAGACGGGCGGATCACAGGTCAGGAGATAGAGACCATCCTGGCTAACCCGGTGAAACCCCGTCTCTACTAAAAAATACAAAAAAAAAAAAAAAACTAGCCGGGCGAGGCGGCGGGCGCCTGTAGTCCCAGCTACTCGGGAGGCTGAGGCAGGAGAATGGCGTGAACCCCGGAGGCAGAGCTTGCAGTGAGCTGAGATCCGGCCACTGCACTCCAGCCTGGGCGACAGAGTGAGACTCCGTCTCAAAAAAAAAAAAAAAAAAAAAAAAACCCCGAAAGAAATTGGAATCAAGAGAAGAAATATAAATTAAAGCACTGTCAACATCATAAAAATTATACTTAATGCTATGAGACTGGTGAAGTTCACCTAATTTTTTGATAAATAAAGTAAACCATAAGTTGTTTTTATGTTAGTGGCAGTAGATCTTTCATCCATATATTCTGATTCCATCTAAGAGTTTCTTGAGGTAATTGGTCCATAATCATAAGACAACTTTCTGGGGTTAAAAGTGTAATGGAGGCCATTTACCAGAGCAAAGGTTCTGGTGGATATTTGCATCAAAGCTGTGATTTTGGCTTCATGAACATTACCCTCTAGTCAATCAACAGTGCTAAATGCAGACAAATTTCTTAAGGGAAGTATTTTTTCTTTTTAGCTTTTAAATAACAGAAACCAACAGAAGAGCAATTATCATTAAATAGGGTTTTCAAATAAGCAAAAACAAGAAAGTACTGATTTCTGAATTTATAGAGGGACCCTGTTGCTTTTAAATAGAAGTGACATAATTTTTAAGAAACTACAAATGCTCCTCAAATCTTGATCACAAGATCTAGACTTACTTTACTCTATTTTAATTCTTTGCTTATTCCTTTAAATTATAGATGACATTTCAGTGAGAAAAAGCAATAGAATTGGACCACTGCAGACTAACCTGAACTAAAATGATTTGAGACTTTATAACAGGCAAAAATGAAACATTTTTATTAGCAAAATTGCCACATTTTAACTCTGGCTGCCCTGAATTTTATTCTTGAGTCTTTGACCATTAAAAGCAATGCTTGTCAATCTCTCTTCACTGATGATATGATTCTATACAAAGAAAATCCTAAAGACTCCTTCAAAGGCTCCTGGAAGTGATAAATGATTTCAGTAAAGTTTCAGTATACAAAATCAATGTACAAAACTCAGTAGCATTTCTATACACCAACAACATTCAAGCTAAAGGCCAAATCAAGAATATAATCCCATTTACAGTAGCCACACCAAAAATAATAATAATACCTGGGAATATATCTAACCAAGGAGTTAAAAGGCCCCTACAAGGAAAACTACAAAACAACACTGAAAAAAATCATAGATGACATAAACAAATGGAAAAATATTCCATGCTCATGGATTGGAAGAATCAACATGATTAAAAAGGCCATACTGCCCAAAGTCATCTACAGATTCAACACTATTCCTATCAAACTACCAGCATCATTGTTCACAGAATTAGAAAAAACTATTATAAAATTCCTATGGAACCAAAAATGAGCCCAAATTGCCAAAGCAATCCTAAGCAAAAAAGAACAAAGCCAGAGGCATATATTACCCACTTAACACAATAGCATAAAGCTACTGTAACCAAAACAGCATGGTACTGATACAACAACAGATACACAGATTAAGGGAACAGGTTAGAGAACCCAGAAATAAACTGCATTTCTACAACCATCTGATCTTTGACAAAGTCAACAAAAATAAGCAATGGGGACAAGACTTCCTATTCAATAAGTGGTGCTGGGATAGCTGTCTAGCTATATGCAGAAATATGAAAGTGGACTCCTACCTTTCACCATACACAAAAATTAACTCAAGATGGATTAAAGATTAAATGTAAGACCTCAAACTTTAAGAATCCTAGAAGAAAACCTAGGAAACACCATTCTGGACATTGGCCTTGGAAAAGAATTTATGACTTAAGTCCTCAAAACCAATTGCAACAAAAACAAAAATTGGCAAGCGCAACCTAATTAAGTGAAACAGCTTCTGCACAGCAAAAGAAACTATCAACAACTTACAGAATAAGAGAAAATATTCATAACCTATGCATCTGACAATAGACTAATATCCAAGATCTATAAAGAACCCAAACTAAAACAAATAACCTTATTAAAAAATGAATTAAGACATGAACAGACACTTCTCAAAAGAAGACATACAAGCAGTCAACAAACATGAGAAACAAACATGAAAAAAGGTCATCATTAATCATCAGAAAAATGCAAATCAAAACCACAATGAGATATTATCTCACACCAGTCAGAATGGCTACTATTCTGACTAAATCTAAAATGAAGTTGAAATTATAAGAAATAAAATACAATAATTTCTGTGTCTCAAAGCAAAACTGAGCTTTATAGATTAGTCCTGAGATTTGAAAAGGGCATATAAGTAGCAGTTGTCTTCTACTCTCAAATTTATAACCAACTGGGAGATAGAAACAGAAATGAGTAAATAACAGGTATATTGCTTTAAAAATTCCACCACACTTAAATGGCGGCAAGGGAAACGGTAGCGCTCCTTACAATGATAAGGAAAGTAGTATGTACAGAGGGAGGGTGTAATCAAACCAAAATGTAATTAAGTATGCACTGAAAAGTTCAAAATCGTATTTAAGATTAAAGGCTGTGATGTAAGGTTAGAGATGTAATATGTTTAGAAACATAAAAATTGATACAGCCACCACATTTTGCCAACAAGACTGTGCACTGTATACTTCAGAGAGTATAATTCACACAGAATAGGATGGGAGTGACAAATATAAATATAAGTATGGGTATGGATATTCCTAAAAAATATCCTGAAGACATGACACCTCAAGAGAGACATGCCTAACTCTTTCTAGAGAGGTTAAATAAATATTCATAGGGGAGGTCAAATTTGTGATTTTTGAAAAATGGATGGATGCTTTCTAGAGTAAAAAAACCAAAGGGTTAACAGCTTTCAGAAAAAAAGCCATGAAATGAACAAAGTGATAGAGAAATGAGAGAACACGAGGTTAATAGTAAACCATAAATTTTGCAATGTCTTCAGAGTAGTTTGGAAAAGACGGGACAGAGGTTTAAAAAAAAATGAAAAGCTGAATAGTTAAGATCTGGTTTACAGGGTACCTTGTGTGTGGTATGCTAATGGTAAAAAAAAATTATCCACATGAAGGGGAAAAACGATGACATGATTTTAACCAACACGTAAACTGAAGGACATCACAAGCAGGATATGCTGGTTTAAGTTAACCTATTAAACAAGGAAGAAAAGGCTTCCCTTATTGAACATTTAAGCCTGTCTTCTGTCTAAGCCTGCAACCTACATAATCCTAAAAGAACAAAGATCACAGAGTGAATGGAGTCTTTAAGGTCATCCAGCTTAACACTAACCCAACCCCATGTTGCAACCTCGTGTATAGCACACTTCCACTGACATATATACACAAAGGAAAAAAATCAACATTTATCCTTTAGAGTTAATTAAGGTTTTGGGGGTTTTTTTCACATAATTTTTACTTTTCTTATCATGTAGATATAATTGGACATATGGGAAAGACAGTTGCTAGGCATAAATATGTGAGGGAGGTGAGAATTTTCTCCCAACCCACCTGGTCTGTGCAGGCTTCCTGCATGAGATAGAAAGAAGATTTATGAATGAGGGCAGAAAGGTGGCGTGGAAGATAGGAGGATGGAAATAGTCAGGTTTATCACACACTAAAGAACAAAATGGAATAAAAATGCCTTGCTTTAACACCTTAATATTTTCTAAGGTGATTGGCCTATATAATTTTATTTGACCCTCACGTTCACCTTATATAGGCCTCTTTCCTCATTTATTGTTTAATTCATTCATTAATGAATATTTATAGAGTGACTAATATATGCCCAGAAATAAGCCAGGCAGCAAAGAAGAAACAGTAACAAGACAAACATGTTTCTGCCACAGGAAGCTTAGATATTAGAGGGGAAATGATATGCAAGATAGGGTAAAGGGTCAATAAATCACTATAGCACAATCGTTTTGGCCAGGCGCAGTGGCTCATGCCTGTAATCCCAGCACTCTGGGAGGCCAAGGCGGGTGGATCACCTGAGGCCAGGAGTTTGAGACCAGGCTGCCCAATATGATGAAACCCCATCTCTACTAAAAATATAAAAATTGGCCGAGCGTGGTGGCATGCACCTATAATCCCAGCTACCTGGTTGGCTGAGACAGGAGAATCACTGGAACCTGGGAGGCGGAAGTTGCAGTGAGCTGAGATTGCACCACTGCACTCCGACCTGAGCAACAAGAGTAAAACTCAATCTCAAAATCAAAAAAAAAAAAAGTTATCATTTTTCCATGAGGAAAAATAAATTGCTGAGACAGAGAATAATGGAATTGGGATGAAAAGTACATTTTATTTCAGATATGGCAGCTAGAAACACCCTTCTGAGGAGATTTGCTTAAGCTGAAATCCAAAGGAAAAGGAAAAACAATTACGAAATAAGTGACAGAAGAAATTCCAAGCCAACAGAACATGACAGGGTTCTGAGGTAGGAAATAATTTAGCATGATCTAGGAAGTAAACACAGATCATCATTCCTAGAGCATTACTGGATCTGGGAAGACAATGGTGTGACATTCTGTGGGAGAGCTAAATAGTGTTGATCCATTAATTGACCATGTTCAACAGTTTGAGTGAATCTCAGTGCAATGGAAGCCAATGGAAATTCTTCAGCAAGACAGTGACATGGATTTACTGAAGGCTTAGATTCACATATATGGTACCTAGGTTTTGATCTGAGAACAGGGAAAACGATATTGCCATTTATTAAGAAGAGACATTACAAAGTTATAGCACTGTTGAAAATGAGAGACAAGGGTTTAGTTTCGTGGATTTACTTTTAGAGTTTAATGTTCCTGTTATATTAAAGATATCTCTAAGACATTCAAGTCGAGATGAAAAAGCAGAAAGCTGACTCTGTAAACCTAAAATTTCTGCTGATCATTTTGAATTTATAAACACAAATATGACAGATAAATGCAAGGAAGGGGAAAATCACCTAGTGAGAAAATATCACTTAAGAAAAGGGACCAGAATGGAACTCTAAATCACTTCCACATCTGGAGATCACTGGGAAAAGACGAGCTAACAAAGGAGCATGGAAAGAATAGTCAGTGAAATGGAAAGAAAAGCATAAGGCGGAGTCGTAACTGAAGCTAAGAGAAGAGAGTGAATCGACGAGAATATGGTTAACTGTTGTGAATTCTAGAAAAGATGGAGCAAAGTGAGGAAAGAAACATGTCTGTTGAATTTAGCAGTTAAAAAAAAATTAGAATGATCCCATAGAGAAAAGAGAAAGAATGGACTTTAAACAAGATAAGAGGGTAAAGAAAAGAAAAAAGTAATGTTATGAAGGTTTATAGGGTTTCTGGTGGGAAAATATGAGAGTTTGCTTCTTATGACTTCTACTTTCTCCACTAAGTTTGAGGCAAGGTCTCCAGTTGAATGTGAGAGTAGAAAAGAGCTTTTGGAGGTTTTAGTAGATAGATACTCCCAAATTGAGAATTGAGATGATTAGAGTGAAGCCTTAACCATGTGATTTTTCCCCAGCAATGTTTAATTTGCACAAGTGCTGACATGAAGAATATATAGAGAAAGTAATGTTTATTCAAGGTTTGAGTTTTTCCCAAGAAATAAGAAGAAAAATAAGAAATAGAAGGGAAAGGATACAATAAAACTGTGATTAGTTGCAAGAGAATGATTCTAATAGTGAAATTTGATCTGAGCAAGGAGAAAAATGAATTCAGGAGAGTATGGATAGACAGTAGAAAATGGCTGAACTAAAGGATGAGAGATCTTGCAAATCACAAAGAGAGTAGAGGAGAGATTTAGGAGTACAGAGTAGAGGGACGGGGGAAGGTAAAGAACAGCATCAGAATGAGGTTCAGAATGATGATGGATGACTGAAGTGACCTGTGTCCTGGCAGTGAATGACCAAGGTAAGCACTGATGTGACACATGGCAGAGTTGGTCTAATTTCTCCTTAAGGACATATTGTTAGGGATGGAATGCTTCTTTGGTGGTGTAGCAGACAATAAACAGCAACTCCCTGATGTGTGGTGAGAGCCAATAGGGCACAAGGGCAAATGAGGAAGTCAAGTCTTAAAACAGTTACATGATGGTGTCAAGATTGTGTGGCCAAGTAAATGAGAGAACCAGTACTAATTTGAACATCATCTAATCCTAATCAGCTACTTTTCCCACCATCCTAAACTTTGCTGAGAAAAGTGCAGCCAGCCCTGAACATGAAAGGGAGATAAAGGAAGTGAAGTGTGCATAGGTTTTCTTAATGAGAATGGCAATATATTTAGAACCTAAATGGGGAAGATTTTGTTCTCTTTAATGTACCATTTTTATTTTTGAAGTTTAACTGTCAACAATCCATTTTGCAAAAAGAGAAACTGAGGCATAGAACATAAAATAATTTGCAATCCATTGTTCAGCAAATTAGTTTCAGAAGCAGGAATAATGATTGCTTCTTAGGCCTATATCATAAGTACTTACTCCCAAATAAAGTGGGCTAAATAAAAGGCAAGGAAAATTAGTTTTGCTCTCTGTACCCTTGCCTGGTAATGAAATATCCAATTAAAAGAAATTATGAGCCTTTAAGGATGATTGCTCTTGCACAAAGTGAACTGAAATGGAAATTCATAACCACAATCCCATATCCATCATATGAGACTATTAATTGGAACAATTTTCATAAAAGCTTAGGTTGAACACTCTCATTAGGAAGGCATACCTTGTGAAGCAATACCCAGCTTCAAGTCTGGAAAATGTTCCAGGGCTCTCTGCCCTTTGAGCCACAGGATTCAGAATTGCTTTAGAGATGTCATTTATAGCAGTGCTTACTGCTGTAAACAGCTGAGAGCTTGTCCAGGACTTGTTATGTAACATTTCTGGGATTTTGCCTCATAAATATAAAACTTTTTAAAGCCTTCAAGAAAGGAAATTAGGTGACGGTGCCCTTTATTTGTGTACATGTAATTTTCTGTAACAAATATTATGTATATATCATATGTATCTACATATATATATATGATGTCTGACACATTATTAGGGGATTAATAGATGTCCAATTTCAGTTACCTAAATTTTTGAAGTAAATTTTGAGCTTCTGATCCTCAAAGTCTTCTTATAGCATACCCACAAAATATTTCTGAATCAAGGCTTACTAACTTAAACGTATTCACAAATATGCCATGAAATTTCATTTGGCAGCTCTAATATTTGTCTTCAATTCAGTGAATATTTAATCTCTGTTTTTCTGTCTAATGCATAAGGAAATTCAGAGTAGGAGCGAGTCCTTAAGCTCACTGAATACAAAGTGACATTTAATTTTTTTCTCTCCTTTTCCTATGTACCTTTCCACACAGAAATATTGTTTAATAATTAATGATTTATCCATACTATTATGTTATTCTCCAGGATTTTAATGTATTCTCATACAGCCAGTTCTGACAAAGGGATAGAGTGCAAATTTGAGTCTAAGTCTGTGTATGCTTGATGGGTTTTGGCTCCTGTTGAGAAATATGTTTCAGTATTTGCATACCAAAAATAAAAATGAACAGCTACACGAAAGGATGATGAAAATTAACCACCACCTTTGGCACCAATCAGAGAATCTGATATAGCTGTAACAATAATAATAATAGTAGTAGTTAATATCTCTTGAGTTCCCATTATGTTTCAGGAGTTCTTAGCTCTTATGCATATTAACTCCTTAAAAATATCCCCACACTCCCATAAGGATGCAGCATCTTTAGGGTATTCTTAGGCAACCTACAAACTTTAAAATAGTTTCTGGCACCCCTTAAGCCAATAGGCAAATCATTATAGAATTTGTTAGTTCTATACTAACATTATTATAAGAGCATGAGTTTGTATGTTGAAATTGGCATTGTGCAGGCAACTGCTAACCCCAACATAGGGAGTAGGAAAAATTACATTTTGCTCCAGATACAATAGATTTAATTCAAGGAAATGCTCTACTAAGAAATTACGTAGCAAGCAATTTTAAAATGATCCACGACATTTGCTGAACCATTAATATGCAATTGAATAACAGGAGTCTTATGTAAACATCACGGAAGCTGCAGTCTTGAGGGCATCACCATGATAAATGTGGACTTAGGAATTGGGTGAGATGATTTCTGCTCTGGACTCTATTTATACACCTTTCTATCTTAATTATCACCAGCTATACGAATAGTTGAGTCCAGTAGTCACTTCTGAGAATTAACAACCAGGCAACACGAAAAGGATAGAAGCATCCTAAAACTCCACCCCGGAAAGAGTAATCTATGAGAAAGTAACTAAATTCAATCCATTTGACCTAGCATAAATAATAGAAGAACATAGAATGCAAATCTGGAAACAAAAATAGAGTTAGAAAAACACTTTGAAATGGCGCTGAGACTGATGTTTTTCCTTATCTCTTTATAGAAAAAAAAAAAAAGTGTTAAGTCCCAGCAAGGGTGAGAGCCCACGGGTGAGAGGGTCGGTGTGAGTGGAGGATCTTCATCGATGAAGGGGTCAAGGAAATTGTATGAGAAAATTTTCTGAAGCCAAGTGGAACGAAATGATCCTCTGGCCATACTGGGTGAGATACAGTTCTCACAGTGGGAGCTTGTGGGTTGCCATAGAGACCTATTGCCTTGTGGAAGGTGGTGATTTAACATAAAGGATTAACCACAAAGAAATGGTGTTGTCAATTACTGTGAAATTGAACAACATCATATTAGAAAAGATATATGTATCCACTTTAGAGATTTGAACTTGACTCATAAAATTTATAAAATCAAGCAACAAAAATATTCTATATCCTTACTTATTTGTAGAACACTGACTCTCCTAATGATTGCTTTAGGATTACCCCTCGCCAACCCAGCTTAGGAAGGAAGGTGTCCCTGGACCTGAGGAAAGAAGAAAACTATGAAAAATTGTATACTACCCATGTAAAAAGCAGGCAAAGTAAAAGCCAAATTTTCAGAGAATTGCTAACATCAGGGACTCTGCAAGTATAAAATTTTCTCTAAATATTCATATAATTTAATTTTCTTCTTTAAACTGGGGTTAGAATATCGAGGATGAAGATTCTGTCCTTTGAAAAGAAGACTACAAATGAAATTTTATGATTGTGTTCAGCCAAATACAAAAATATGTGTTTAGGAGTTACTTCGATGGTTTATTTGCTTACAAATTTAGATGTCTCCTTCAATAGTAGAAGCAGTGATTGGGTTAAACAAATAATGGCTGGAAGTATTCACAAGAAACTTTGGTGTTTGGGAGCTGGGGAGTCCTAACCAGGAATCCACATTATTTTAATTATTACAATAATATATTGCCTGTGGGGAAAAAAGGTTAAAGAAAACTGAGAATTTAAAAAAAAAATCCAGAAATTTTTGTTCTGTATCTACACTGGTATTGGCATTAATGTCTTAAATATATGTGCATTCCTACAGCACACACACAAACATATACAAATATAAATATATACACACACTAATATATACACATGCAGTGTTAGATGTGCCCTTTTCTATGTGCTTTTCAAATACCATATGTTTTACTAAAGATCTCACTAAAAAACGAAAACTTGGTGACTGAATATAAATTGCTATTAGAAGTTCAATATTCAGGAAAATAAAGGTTTCTGGCTAGTAATTAGATATGTGAACAAATGACACAGACACAAGGACTTTGGAAGATGATGACGACCATCTATCTTACTTTGCCAACTTGGTTTATCAAATGTTTTCAAATGTCTTTTTAAAATATTTTTTACATCTCTGAATTCAAGCCTGCTAAAATGTGATTTTTTTCTTTTTTCTTCCAACGTTTCCCAGCCTTATGTCATTGGCTTATGTCAATTGGTCCCTAGTGAACCCGAGGGACCAATTCTGTCCAAGAGTTTATTCTGTTTTTTTTTTTTGTTTCTGCCTCTTCAAGTTGGTATCCTACCAGTGAATCCCATGGAGTTCGATGACTTCTAGGTCCTCTTGATGCAATGTCTGAGGCATGCCTCCAACTCTGGTCTAGCAGCCAAAGAGAGAAAGAAGAGGTCAGCCCCACTGCACCCTCTTCTACAGCTACCCCACATTGTGATGATTGGTTTCCCAATGCAACTGAAACTGCCTCTTCAATGTACCCATCATGGCAGATTTAAAATGGCTACAACTTGTTTGCTACTTCTCTCCTAGAGGCACAATCAAATTCTCCCCTCCCCCTTAACTCTGGCTCGCCTTGGTTACTTGGTTGATCAACAGAATGCTGCAAAAGTGATGTTTTGAGACTTCCAAGACAAGGTCATTAAAAGTCTTGCAGCTCCTGTTTGGGTTCTCTGGATGCTTGCTCTCAGAAGAGCCAATAGTTAAATAAAAGGTCCAGCCATTCTACGGCTGTCATACTGCAAGGAAGTCCAGGTAGCTACATGGAGAAGACATATGGAGACAGAGTGATGTCAGCTATCCTAGCATCGGTGTTGGATACACGAGTGAGGATACCGCCTTGGACATTCCAGTCGCATCAGTTACGAGGGAGAGAATTTGGACCCATTTATATGGCCCTCATGGAGCTGTCTCAGCTACCTCCAGCTACCCTCATCTAATTTTGGAACAGAGACAAGCCATCTCTCTTGTAAGCTGCCCAAATTTCTGATCCACAAATTAATGAGCATAATAAAATGACATTTTTACTCCAGTAAGTTTTAAGGCTAGTTTGTTACACAGCAATAGATAACTGGAATGAATCCATATGCCCACACACAAATATACACACACACACACACACACACACACACACACACGCAGTGATTTCCCAAGGCATGTCTATGATTATCATTCAGAATGTGCCTTGTTCTCCTATTAATTCTAACACATATTTTCCCCCAAACAATACAGTATCAGAAGACGTTTAAATGTCTATAATCTATAATTATCTTTTTGTATAAGTGATATTTTTTCTTACCTACTCAACAGGAAATAAACAGCCTTCCGACAAATGACAAAAGAGGAGCAACATTTCCAACTGACATAAATCCTTCAACTGCAAGAACTTGAGGGCTGAGATGGATGAGAGCTGTAGGATGGTGGAACTTCTGCTAGCAGAGATCTAAATTGGGTGGGGGGATTGGGAATCTAAATTTTTCAAAGCCATAACTAAATTGTCAAAGCATAATAGGTGGTTTGAGACCTAGCTATTTCCTGGTATTTTCTCTTTGCTTAGAGTAGAGCAAAAGAAAAAAAAAAAATCTACTTTTTTTGACCTGTTTGCCCAGTAAGTGGGTGTTTCTTCTCTAGCCAGTCAAGGCAGCAGTTAAATGCTTTCAAAAAGTCACACGGAGGATTATGCTCATTTAAAGCACAGTAAAGCAGCACTGCATATTGGAAATTGAAGACTAATTGTTACATACATTTTCAGTGACTGTTTAAAATTGGCTTTGCTCTATGTTTTAGCAAAAAGTACAAAACAATAGAAGAAATAACGCAATTAAATTTGGAGTTTTGAATAGTGTAATATTTAATTCCTCTTTTATGCTCCTTTAAGGGATTTCTTTGTTCATGTTCATTTACAAAGTAGAAAAATTTTTATTACTAAATATATGTTCTTAGAGGAAAGCATACAGGTGCCTTAAAATCTGAGGGTTGGAATTTCAGTATAGTATGCAACCTATATGACTACAGGTACATAAACTGCAATGGATTTGATAAAGAAAGGCTAAATAATAGTCAGGTTGTAATTCTGGTGTTTCATTATGCTCGGCCAATATATCTGAGATTATGTCATGCTTCACTAGGAACTCTCCACTGCAATTTTGGGTGACATCTAAATGTAACAAGAGTGTAAAGCTCGCCGATAGATATCCTGGCTCAGCACACAATTTCCGGTCAAGATTGCAGCTGCACTTGTGATCTTCTCTGAAGGACAAGGATTTCCAAACTGGGTTTTAACTAAGTTTTGTGCTTTGATCCTAAGTGATGTGAGTGATAGCATTAAAACAAATGAGTTTCTACAAACTGTGAACTTATTCTGATTGATTCAGTGCATTAAATATCTATGCATACTTTTTTTTTTTTTGCATTTTATTTGGTTCCAATTTCAATTTATTGTCTATAGGTAACCACCACAAACTTGTAGCAGCTTGAAACAACCATTTTACTTTGGTCACAGTTTTGTGGCTAAGGAACTCAGGAGTGGCTCTTCTGGGTAGATGATGTCCAATTCATATGACATCCATTGAGGCAACTGGGGCTGGAGGATCCCCTTCCAGTCTAGCATTTTCATGCATGTTTCTGGAGCCTTGAACTCAGCCTCAGAAGTTCCAGAATAGCCTTTCCATCATGTCCTATTAATCAAGCAAATCACAAAGTTTAGCCCAGATTCAAGGGGAAGACAAGTTGATTCCACTTCTTAATAGAAGCGTATGTAGCAAAGAATTTGCAATCATCTTTAAGGTACCAAAGTTATATTTTATATTTACCATTTTATCTTTCAAAATATTTATGAGTGCTAAATTGAGACAAGGGTATCTTTCCCAAAATCTGCCAAAAAACACTGAAGTTGTGCTAGAAATTTATCTATGAACATTCAATGTCCACAAACAATTCATCCATCATTGATCTGATGTGAACTGTTGTTTAATTCCAAAGAGGAACCATTTCAGGGAATCTCTTGCATAATCTCTGGCTGTTACCCTTTATGGCCCATTCTGCTTACTAAAATCTTCCACAGAGGAAAATTTGTCTGTGTGTTTCTGAGATATAGATTTTAACCTTTGCAGGAATCTTTTCTTCAAAGGACCAGAAACCTGGGAAAAGAAAGTAGTACTTAATCCCAAAACATAGGGAAAAAATTACTATGTTCAGGAATATACTAGGACTACTAAATGCAGTTTGTCTTTAAAAGAATAAAATGAAGAATGTTGAAAAACCCTGTAATAAGATTTCCAGAGGTGAAATGGGGATGTTCAGTAACAGAACATCAAATCACAGAGGGATGAGAGATGCCACCTGTTAGATAAGGAAAAAAAAAAAGTAGGATGCAATTGCAGGATTCCAATGAGAGGGCTTGGTTTGTACAAGTCTTGAACTATCTGAAAGAAGAATGAGAGCAGGATTTTGGCAATTCCTCAAAGCTCATCTTTTCCTCCAGGATATTTTCGGTGTTCCTTGTGTTTTTGGAACCTTTATGTTTCTTTGGGGAAAGGTTGAGTGTTTGGGTTTTTTTTTATTTTGGGGGACTGCTTGTGCTACTGTGTTTGCCGGATGCTACATGAACACAAACACCAATTGAATCCTGAGACACTTTGCAAGGTTTAGTAAACATTAATTCGTAATCTCCTGACAGCCCACCTCTGTTCCGGACATACCCTAGGATTCACTTATACATTAATTCTCATTGAAAACCACATTAGTCTTTCCTGAACGCAACAATAGATTGGGGAATCTAATGTGTTTATAATTTAATGGACTTGAATATAAAGAGAAATTGTCTGAAAGGTTGTAGCCAAGTCAGAGGGCATATTCCCAGAGAGAAGGAAGAAACACAAAATGAGAACAATGCTAATCTTAAATCCAACTCCTTAACCACAGTATAGTGGTTATAGAGGAAGTGAACTCACATAAAATGGAACTAACTCAAAGAAACATAAGGGTTCCGTGCCTGCATGTTTTTCTGCTAGGTTTCTATTCAGATGTATGTGATAGAATAAGCATACCAAATTTAAAGATGGACACTTTATCTTCTGAGAGTGTGTGAGGAAATCAGTGACTACACTAAGGCACCCATCTGAAAACATAATGAAAAGCAACACAAAAGTGAAACATAGATCTGTTCCAACTCCATGACTCACAGCAACCATAAGAAATTGACTACAATGACTTAGCCACATGCATGTTGGAGAAAGACACTTGTATCAGGTTTTGAAGGGATCCATGAACTTTACAACGTAATAAATGAAATGATGAATTGTGATCAAATATTAAAAATTCTATGTGTCTTGAGAGACAGGGCCTTGGAAGATTTGAGCAAATAAAGGTGGACTTTGATTTGAAGCCTCAGAATTCCTCCTTCAGAATGGACTTTGCAGCAGTATGGGCTCTTCTGTTAAAATAACTTTCTTTTGAGCTTAGAACATTTGAATATGAAAAGAAATAAGTTATCCAGTGACTCCATTCCAGATTCCAGCATACATAATGCATTTCATATATTACAAAATTGCTAATTTGGTAGTCACAAGTGAAAATGGATTTGAAAGACACATTTAGTTCCTCTGGCTAAAGATAATTATGTAAGCCTCTGAATTTAATGTCCCCAAAAAAAGGGCATTTTTAAAAAAGAGGAATAGAAACAGAAAATCATCTGTATTATCCTTGGAAAATAGAGAGAGACCCATACATTCCCAAGAAACTTCAGAAAATTTCTATAAAAATAAATAAACATAAAAAAAGACTAAAGAAGAGAAGAAACATTCAAACCACAATTCACTTCAAAAGAAGATACCAGCTTGGAAATCAAGCTCAAGTGACTTTCCATAAAGTAGTGAAAAGATAAAATGTTTGGTGGCCTTTTCTAAGTGGTCAAACTCAATTACAGTTGACCCTTGAGTAACATAACTTTGAACTGTGTGGGTCCATTTATATGTACATTTTCGTCTGCCTCTGCCACCCCTGAGACAGCAAAACCAACCCTTCCTCTTTCTCATCTTCCTCTGCCTACTCAATGTGAAGACAATGAAGATAAAGATAATTATCTTGATAATAATCCACTTCTGTTGAATGAATAGTAATTTTTCTCTTCCTTATGATTTTCTTAATGACACGTCCTTTTCTCTAGCTTACTATACCATAAGAATACAGGATATAACACATATAGCATACAAAATATGTGTTAATCAACGATTTATGTTATTGGTAAGGCTTCCAGTCAACAGTGGGCTATTAATAGTTAAGTTTATGAGAAGTCAAAAGTTTTGCACAAATTTTTTACTGAGCCGGGAGTCAACGTCCCTAATGCCCCTATTGTTCGAGGATTAACTGTGTATCTAAATACAATGTGGTATTATGAATTGGATCCTGGAAAATAAAAAGGGCATCAGTAGAAATAACAATGAAATTCAAACAAAGTCTGAATCATACCAATGTCAATTTTTTGGCTGTGATTAATGTACCATGGTTAGGTATAATGTTAACATTAGGGGAAGGTATATGGAGAGTATATAAGAACTCCCTATTACTAGTCTTACAATTTTTGTGAACTTAACATTTATTCAGAAAGTAAAAGTATACATTGACTGGGTGCAGTGACTCACGCCTGTAATCCCAGCACCTTGGGAGGCCAAGGTGGGTGGATCGCTTGAGCCCAGGAGTTTGAGACCAGCTTGGGCAACATGGGTGAAACCTCGTCTCTACAAAAAATACAAAAATTATCTGGGTGTAGTGGGTGTGTCTGTGGTCCCAGCTACTCTGGAGGCTGAGGTGGGAGGATTACCAGAGTCCAGGAAGTAAAGGTTGCAGTGAGCCATGATTGTACCACTGCACTCTAGTCTGGGCAACAAAGTGAGACCCTGTCTTTAAAAAAAAAAAAATTTAAGGAAAAGCATGTATATTTTTTAAACCCTAAATCATATGAGCACATCTAGAAGGAGTTAGTTACAGATACCCAAAACAACATAAGGTCAGGATCCACCTTACTCCTGGCTATGATTTTCCCAAAAAACAGAGGTAGAAAATGTAGAGTCACTGCTGATGTTGGCTCCTAGCAAGCATTTTCATTCCAATTAGAAAATTGTGAGCACTCGAGTAGCTAACTTACCTCAGACAGCCACAACAATCATGGAAATGTAACCACTGAACACAGAGGTGAAGTTCTTTGTCAGGGCAGCCACCATCTGTAGTCCAATCACCCTCTCCTCTCCTCTATTCAGATAATCCGATCTAGCTAAGGATAACTGAACTACAGCTAAACATCATCTATCCTGCTTCATCTGGACTTGCAACACTCAAAGTGCAAACCATACAATCATAGATGCAACCAAACTGAAAATCAAGTACTTAACTGTGCCAGAATGAGCAAAGAAAAAATAGAATTATTAGGGATATGATAAGATTCAACAGTTCCAAAGAAAATGACCAATTTTAATAATGACAACAGTTTCTAATAAATTCAGCTACTACAAGATACAGAAGTACATTTTGAAAAATGTTTAATTCATATTCTTATACACATTCCAAAAAAACTTTCTATTAATAGAACAAAAGCAAGAACTTGTGGAGCAAGGAAAATTGGATATTGATTATTATTGCTTCAAGAGGAATAACACAAATGCAGAATTTAATTTTTAGGAGAGCTGGTAAGCAGAAGATTAAATATTACGGGAATTGACTTAGCAAATTACAAGATAAGTAAAATATATTCAATAATTTGGAAGAAGTGTTATTATGATATTTTAGAGATTAAAACCAATAAGGGAGATTATCAAATATCCAGAAGAGAATATATACATATATATGTACACACACATACACACACACACACACCCCCAATCTATATATACACACTTATTTCTTTACATCTTCAAAAATAATAATTTTTGTTAATTTGTTGGGTAAAAAAGATACACTTTTGATCTTTGGTAACCTATTTTCTTTCACTTATGCATTCATAAAATTTTTCAAAATATTCTTTAAATTCAATGTTTATCAAAGTATACCTTTCTTTTAGTTTGGTCATTATTTTTCTTTTATTAAAGTTCAAAATAGAGACAGACAAAGATAAGTACAGAGATAAAAGTAAACATACTGGAATAAAAATATATATGTCTGTGCATACATGTATATATGTGTTAATATATACACACAGATTACACACACATATACATATAAATATATCTAGTGTGCATGTATCTATATATGGCTATGTAGCTATTACTTCTATTGACCTCATATATGTTAATAAATATATGTGTGTATTTGTGTGTTTATATGTTGAGTTTCAAAAGAAGAGAATGAGAACAATAACAGGGATGTAATCTGGTATAACTTTAAATACAAAATATAAATTTTAAAATGTTATGAATATAACAAGCAAGTCACCAGCAATTAGACATGAGTTTTCACCCAGCAATTCACTTCTAGGACTTATCATAAGAAAATAATGGAGTTTGTTGCAACATTATTAACAACGTCAAAAAATTTAGAAACCAATTAAACATCCAACAATACAATATATTTCATGCATATTATGGTCTATTCATATGATGAAATACTATGCAACCATTAAAAATGATGAAGTAGCTGTAGGACGTAAAAATGAATATACAACATATTTTATTGAATAGATTGCAAAACAACATAAACAGAATATTTTAATTTTATCGTATGTATATGCATGTATTATGCATATGTATGCACACAGAAAAAGTATTTAAAATATAGAATAATTTTAACTATGATTATCTGAAAAGTAAGGTTAGACGTGTTTGTTTTTTCTTCATCTGTACTTTCTAATTTCACTGCAATGAATATATGTACTTAATTAAAAATATATGTGCATTTGTCAAAAGAAAATGAAGTATCAAAATGTATCACGTGCAGAAGGACAGAATCTCTTGAATCCTGCTGCGTTTGGTTATTATACTTAAGTCCTAAGTTCCCTTACCTAAAGGATAAGAGAGAAGCTCTGGGAAAAAGTTGGGCATTTGCACATCCTTTTCAAAGTATAATTTTTATTTTTGACACAGGTGTATTAGGTTGCTGTCTAAGAATAAGCAAATATTTTTGTTCTTACCATTTTATCCTTTCTTTCCACTTTGGGATTTATATAAACATTTAAGAGTTACTGGGTGTTACGTGGTTTTTTTTCCTCCAAGCTTGACTGTTCAGATCATATCCAACAGCGCATCTCAAAAATGCCTTATATAATTCAAAACTCTTATGCGAATAAAATGTCAACAGAGTTTCTCTATAAGCTCTCAGCACACCAGTGTCAAACATGTTGGCACTGTCGGGTAGAGAGTAAATGATTTTTACACGTGTGCGCTTTTATTCTTTAACAAAGGCTAGGAAAGGAGACTGTTTTCTCCCCCTCCCCTTTTCCCTTCCCCCGGCATTTTTCTCTTTCTTCTGCCTCCAGTGCCCTTGAAGGCTGCATTGAATCTGACAAAGGATAAAGTAGCAGGGAGTAGGAGAAACTAAAGATACCAAGGGGCTCCAACTGCCTGTCTGAAAATCTGTTTATACAGCACCTGGGTCACTCTCCTCTCTGATAGGCTTTTCTCTATGTGTTATTGTGTTTATGTCAAGAAAAAAAAATGCCAGCATCCCTTGTTGTTGAGCGCTGCTCTATAGAATTCACCGCCTTCATTTTCCACTTAACTACCTCATTTTGTTTGAAAGAGGCTGCCTTTCCAGCTTCATCTGTGATCACCAAGAACACACAATCTCCCCTTTGTTCACTGAGTGACCTTTATATTTGACTGAGGGTGAAACGTGCCTTGAAACCTAAACTAATTTTGGCAAAAAGGTCTTTTACAAAAATGTAACTGAGACTGCCACGCACAAAAATAAATGCTGCTGGTTTCATTGTTATTCACCTAGTGTTTCTCTGTGCATTTTGTTTGGGAATTTCAAAGTACAATGCCAGCGTTCAGAAATGAATGCGACATCACGGACAGGAGCTTCCCTGGGGTCTGGTGAACCGGTGACAGCTCAAGCACAGTAGAGTTATTTTTATTTCTTGGAAGGGGAGTGGGTTGAGGGGGAGTCACACACTCCTGCCAAAATCAAGTGGCTTCAAGAATCAGGCAGCTGGACTGTCACCTGGGGAGGCAAAGATGGGGAGCAGTTTGGCACTGAGACCTGATACAGGGGATGATATAAAGTGTACATGCACATTCTATAACGAGTCCAGAAGCCCCAACAACCTCCCTTACTTTGGACGATCGAGCAGAATCGCCTTTTACACACATACGCTCTGCCTTGAAGGAGGGCATTCTAGAGGAGAACAAGTACCAAAACGAGGAGACAGGGCCTTCCTAAACAGCATAGGCTCTCCTTTCTTCCATGGCACCCCCCTTCTCCTACCCTCTATGTATTTGTACGCAGTAGAAACCAGGTAAAAACAAATATAAATTTGAGATGGATAAATGGTCAAAGAGGGGCACTTACAAGGTACTTGGGCTTAAGAAGTAAAAGGACTGGCACAAACTCTGGTTTACTCTGCTTCCATGCTCCCCTCTGGAAAGATCTTGAACTTCACACTTTGCCAGAACCTAGCTGAAACAAGGGTGCCCTTCTTCTTAGGAGCATACTAATGCAACCCAGTTTGTACTTGAAACATCAAAACAAAATATTAAACTACATAGATTAAAAACTTGTATTGAGATATCCTGTCAAAGGATAATAAATTAAGATGGCTCTGTACAATCATTCTAGTGCATAATACGTGTCTATTTTGAATAGTGTCCAGGTAATGAATTATTAAATTTCCTTGGTTTTTCTCTGTAAATTACACAATCTGAGGAAAAGTGTACCTGAAAATACAGTTAGTTGCTTAAATTTTACTATGATGTGTGAATAAATAGAACTGTGCAGTTTTAAAGAATGTGAAAAAAATGTCTAGTTGATATAATAGATAAACTTCTAAATTTCACATGCAACAGAAGTCATAAGTAGTAACTGGAGGTACATCATGTTGTCATTCAGAGCATGAGGATAATTTCGGCCATCATCAATGCATGGCTTCTAAAAGTACTCTGGCATCAACGTCTAGCTGACAGATAGGGAGAATAATGTAGAGGGTCTCAGAGTGTTGGTTATGGGCCAGGCCTGGTAGTGGTGATCATCCCTCTCACCCACATTGCATGACCCCACCTAGATGTAAAAGAAACTGGGCAAAGGAGTCCATGGCTGGCAGCTGCATCCCTGCCACACTCTACATTATGGAAGAAGAACCCTAATCAGAGCTGCTATCTCTGCCACGGGACCCAAGGGATCATCTCTTTCAGTGATTTTCAAAATGAGTTTCTCATTGTCCTGAACCTATGCTCGCTACACTCTTTTTCAACTGGAGACGTTTTCCATCACTTTTAGTTGCTTAAGTTTCTTGAAGACAGTTTCCATGGCTCTAAAAGTTTTGAAAGCTATCTTTTTTAGTGAAATTATGGCCCCAATGATGAAAGTTCACATCCAAAATGATACAAAGAATAAGTAAAAAACTCTAGACTTTCACCAACAATAAGGCCAGTTTTTATGATTTAATCTCATTTTTTTATTACGCAAATCCTACCTGCACATTGGAATGAAGGTAGAATTTTCAGATTCACAAAAAGAATTAAGTAAAAATTAGCTATAATCTCATAGCCTTGTGGTAACCACAAGTAGCACTATGCATATTTGCTCACATGTGTATGCAAATACCAGACAATGCATACTGCTTTGCAAAATTATTTTAATAATGCAACATTCCCTTTAAATGAATGTACTTATATCATCATTTTTATTGGCTGAACAATATTATATCATATAAAGGCACCATAATTTAACTAATTTTTTAATGTTGAACATGTAAATATATCCTAATTATTTACATTTATAAAGTATAGTGACTTCTTCACTCGTTCGTTTATTCATTCAACAAATATTTATTCTACATGCAAAAAAATACTACAGTAAAAAAAAGTTACAAAAGAGAGATAAAACCCCTGCCCTTGAAGTTCTTATGTCCCAGTAAAAGAGGCAGACTATTAAGATAAATTAACAAAATATATGGCATATTAGATAGTGCTAAGAAGAACAATAAAAAGGTAAGAAAGAAAGGGAGAAAATAAACGAGTATGGAAAGGAAAGTCAAAGAAGGTCTCATTTAGAAAGTGACACTTGTAAAAGGCCTGAAGGAAACAAGGGGGCAATTTGTGAACAATTTTTAAAAAGAACATTATAGAAAAAATAAACAGTAAATGTAAAGTCACTGAGGCACAGCATCCCTGGCATGTTGAGAAGGAAAGAGAAGCTGGCACAGAATGAATAAAAAGAGGAGTGGTAAAAGATGAGATCAGAGGGGTAACAGAGTAAAGGAGCAGTTTGCACTTGTTTTTTATTATGGATAGTGCTCCACTTTTATTCCAAAACATACCCCAGTTGGAATGATAAATTATAGTTGCCTTTCTTACAGACCACATAAGTTCTTTGAATATTTTGTTAAATAGAAAACCATTCTGAGAAAAAGAATAACAACTTACTTATGTTTTATGTGATCACTTTGTTTGTTGGATTGAGAATGAATGAAGAGAAAAGCATGGACACAGAAAATCCAATAGGCAGCTGACGGCATTAAGCCAGGCTAATGATGATTTGGACTTAGGGGGTGCAAGTAGAGGGTATGAGAAAGGTTCCAATTCTTGCTATATTGGAACTGTATAGCCTATGATACTTGCTGACAAATTGGATATAGGATGAGAAAAAGATAAAGGAAGAGTCAAGAATGACTCCAACATTTTCAGCCTAAAAACTGGAGTATCCTGAATTGGAGAACGCTGCAGGAAGAGCAAGATGAGGGAAAGAGATGTCGGAAATACGGTCTGGACATGTTAGTTGTGAAGTGTCTATCAGATATGACACAGACACATTGATTCAAACTCAGAAGAGAGAACAGGCTGGAGATAATTACCTAGAAACTATCAACATAAGTGATATTGAAAGTCATGAGAAAGAATGACATCAACAGGGAATAAATGAGAAACATCCTTGGAAGGGAATACAAATAAAACAGGAAAATAAAAACAAAAACAAAAACAAAAAACCTTTGTCGACCCTTATTTCCTTGCAAATAGTCCTTGGAAGCTGAACGATTAGATCAAGTTTAAAGAATTTGATGCATCCTGCCTCATTGCTATTCAAAACCAATTGCAAGGGAGCTCAACAAGATGGTGGAAAAGAAGCCTACACTGTTCATCCCCCCCATCAGGAACATCAAATTTTAACAACTATTCACACACAGAAAAGCACCATCCCAAGAACCACAAATCCGATGAGCAATCACAGTACCTGTTTTTAACTTCATATTGCTGTAGAAGGCATCGCAGAGGGTCAGAAAGACAGTCTGGAATCACCTACACTGCCCCTTTCCCATCCCCAGGCAGAGGCCATGCAGCACTTGGGACAGGGATAACACAGTGAATTATAGACTCTACATTGAATTCAGGGCTGCCCTGTCATACAGAGAGTAAAGCCATGCTGAGTTCAGCCAGTGCCCACGCATGGAAGGAGCATGTGAACCAGCCCTAGCCACAGGGGAATCACCCATCCCAGTGATCGGAAATTGGGTTTCTTGGCAAGTCTTGCTCCAGGAAGCCAAAGTGCTCTAGGGTCCTAGGTAAACTTGAAAAGCAGTCTAGGGCACAAGGACTACACTTCCTAGGGAACTCCTAATTCTGAGCTAGGCTTAGAGACAGAGGACCAAGGCAGCACATGACCTAGGGAGACATAAGCTGAGGCAATTAAGGGAGTGGTTGTGCCACCCCTCCCCCAACCCCAGGCTACACAACTCCCAGCAAGGAAAGTGACTCCTTCCTTCTGCTTAAGGAGAGGAAAGTACATAGTAAAGAGGACTTTGTCTTGCATCTTGAATACAAGCTCAGCCACAGTAGAAGGCAGGAGGCAGAGTCATCAGGCCCCCACCCCAGGTCCTAGCTTATAGATGACATTTCTAGATACACCCTGAGCCAAAGGGGAGCCCACTGTCCTGAATGCAAGGACCCAGTCCTGGCAGGATTCATTACCTGCTGACTAAAGAGCTCTCAGGCCCTGAATAACTAACAGTGATACCCACGTAGTACACCATGGACCCTGGGCTCTGAGACATGCTGACTTCAGGTGGGACTCAATACATTCCCAGGTGTGGTGGCTACAGGCAAAAGACTCCTGTTTGAGAAAAGCAGAGGGAAAAAAATAAAGGGGACTTTGTCTTGCACTTTTACGTACCAGCTCGGCCACAGTGCGGTAGAGCCACAAGCAGGTGCTTGGGGTCCCCTAGTCTAGGCCTAGGCTCTTGGATGGCATTTCTGGACCTGCCCTGGGTCCAGAGAGGAGCGTACTGTCCTGAAGGGTGAGTCCCAGGCCTGGCAGCATTCAACACAAGCTGACTGAAGTGCTCTTGGAATTTAAGTAAACATCATCAGTGGTCTGGCAGAACCCCTCACGGGCCAACGGGTGTGGTGGCCACAGAGAGAGGCTCCTCTGCCTGAGGAAAGGGAAGGGAAGAGAGGGCAGGACTTTGTGTTGTGGTTTGAGTACCAGCTTACCCACAGTAAAAGAGAACATCAAGCAATTACTAAGGTTTTGAACTGTAATCCCTGGCTCCCAGACAACATCTCTTGACCTGCCTGGGGCCTAGGGAAACTCACCATCCTGAAGGGAAGCACAAGAACCTGGCTGTATTTGCCATCTGCTAATTATAGAGCCCTTGAATGAACATAGGGTCTTGAGTGAACATAGGTGGTAGCCAAGTAGTGATTATAGAGGGCCTCAGGTGAGATCCAGTGCTGTGCTGGCTTCAGATCTGACCCAGCAAGGCCCCAGTGGTGGTGGCCAGAAGGATATTAGCACCACCATACCCCCCGTTGCACAGAGAGAGAGTCTCCATCTGGGAGAAAATAAGAAAAAGGAACATGAGTTTCTGTCTGATAATCCAGAGAATTCTTTCAGGTCTTATCCAAGACCGCCAAGTACTTCAACAAGTCTGCAAAAACCACAGTGTTGTTAGACTTGGGACCCACATCCCTTCAAATACCTGGAAAGCCTCCTTAAGAAGGGTGAGCACAAACAGGCCCAGACTGTGAAGACTACAATAAATACCTAACTCTTCAATTCACAGACACTGATAAACATCTGCAAGCTTCAAAATCACCCAGGAAAACATGACCTCATGAAAATAACTAAGGCACCAGGGACCAATCCTAGAGAAACAGAGATATATGACCTTTCAGACAGATAATTTAAAACAGCTACTTTGAGGAAACACAAAGAAATTCAAGATAACATGGAAAATAAATTCAAAATTCTATCAGATAAATTTAACAAAAAGATTTGAGTAGTTAAAAAGAATCAAGCAAAAATTCCAGAGTTAAAAAATGGAATTGACATAATGAAGAATGTGTCATGGTCTGTTAGTAGCAGAATTGATCAAGCAGAAGAAAAAATTAATGAACTTGAAGACAAGCTATTTGAAAATACAGTCAGAGGAGACAAAAAATAAAAATAAAAACTGAAGCATGCCTTCAAGATCTAGAAAACAGCCTCAAAAAGGCAAATCTAAGAGGCATTGGCCTTAAAGAGTAGGTAGAGAAAGAGATAGGCATAGAAAGCTTATTCAAAGGGATAATAACAGAGAACTTCCCAAACCTACAGAAAGATATCAAAGAAAGTACAAGGAGGCCATAGAACTCAAAGCAGATTTAACCCAAAGTAGGATACCTCAAGGCATCTTAAAATCAAACTCCCAAAAGTCAAGCATAAAGAAATAATTCTAAAAGCAGCAAAAGAAACAAATAACATACGTGACAGGAGAGTGTCATGTTATATTTAAAGTGCTGATGGAAAAAAATTTTACTCTAGAGTAGTATATCCTGGGAAAATATCTTTCAAGCATGATGGGGAAATAAAGACCTTCCCAGACAAACAAAAGTTCAGGGATATCATCAACACCAGGCCTGTCCTACAAGAAATGCTAAAGGGAGTTCTTTCATCTGAAACAAAAGAATGTTAATGAGCAAGGTCAAGCATATGAAAAAGATGGTCAATGTCATTAATCATCAGAGAAATGCAAATCAAAACCACAATGAGATACCATCTCACACCAGTCAGAATGGTTATTACGAAAGTCAAAAAATAACAGGTGCTGACGAAGTTGTGGAGAGAAAAGAACATTTACATATTGTCTGTGGGAGTATAACTTAGTTCAGCCATTGTGGAAAACAACGTAGTGATCCCTCAAAGATCTAAAAACAGAACTACCATTTGACCCAGTAATTCTATTGCTGAGTATACAGCCAAAAGGATATAAATTGTTCTATCACAAAGACACATGCATTTTCAAGTTTGTTGCAGCATTATTCACAATAGCAAAGACATAGAATAAACCTAAATGCCCATTAATGCTGGACTGGATAAAGAAAATGTACTACATTTAAACTATGGAATACTATGCAGCCATACAATGAGATCATGTCCTTTGCAGGAACATAGATGGAGCTAGAGGCCATTATCCTTAGCAAACTAACACAGGAACAGAAAACCAAGTACTGCATATTCCACTTATAAGTGGGAGCTAAATTATGACTACACATGGACCCATAGAAGGGGACAACAGACACTGGGGTCTATTAGAGGGAGGAAGGTGGGAGGAGGGAGAAGATCAGAAAAATTTTCTAATGGATACTAGGCTTAATCCCTGGTGGCAAAATAATCTGCACAACAAACCCCCATGACACAAGTTTACCTATATAGCAAACCTGCACATGTACCCCTGAACTTAAAAGTTAAAAAAGAAAAAAAATCATCTGAAGGTACAAAACTTACTGCTAATAGGAAGCACACAGAGAAACACAGAATATTATAATACCGTAATTATGGTGTATAAACTACTCTTAAGTAGAAAGACTAAATAATGAACCAATCAAAAATAATAACTACAACTTTTCAAGATAAAGTACAATAAGAAATAGAGAAATAACAAAAAGTTAGAAAGGTAGGGGGATGAAATTAAAGTGTAGAGTTCGTATTGGGTTTTTTTTGCATGTTTATTCATATGTTTATGCAATCAATGTTAAGTTGTCATCAATTTAAAATAACGGGTTATAAGATAGTATTTGCAAGACTCATGGTGATCTCAAATAAAAAAATACACAATAGATACACAAAAAATAAAAAACAAGAAAGCAAATCATACCACCATTAAAAAATCGCCTTCACTAAAAGAAAGACAGGAAGGAAGGAAAGAAGGAAGAGAAGACCACAAAACTATCACAAATAAAAAGTGCAAAAGTCCCTAGCATATACATTCAATGTAAATGAACTAAACTGTCCGATCAAAAGACAGAGTGGCTGAACAGGTGAAAAAAACAGGACTCAATGCTCCGTTCCCTACAAGAAACACACTTCACCTATAAAGATACACATGGACTGAAAATAAAGGGATGGAAAAAGATATTCTATGCCAACGGAAACCATAAAAAGAGCAGAAGCAGCTATACTTATATCAGACAAAAGAGGTTTCAAGACAAAAATTGTAAGAAGAACCAAAGGAGGTTATTACATAATGATAAAGGGGTCAATCCAGCAACAGGATCTAATTATTGCAAATATATATACAACCAACATTGGAGCACCTAGATTGCATAAAGCAAATATTATTAGAGCTAGAGAGACAGAGACCTCAATACAATAATAGCTGGAGATTTCAACATCCCACTTTCAGCATTGGACAGGACTTCCAGGCAGAAAATCAAAAACAACAACAACAACAACAAAAAGTGGACTTAATCTGCTGTATAGAACTAATAGACTTAATAGATATTTACAGAACATTTCATGCAATGGCTGCAGAATATACATTCTTCTACTCAGCACATGTATCATTCTCAAGTATAGACCATATGTTAGGTCACGAAACAAGTCTTAAAACATTCTTAAAAACTGAAATAATATCAAGCATCTTCTGTGACCACAATATAATAAAACTAGAAATCAACGAGAGGAATTTCAGAAGCCATAGAAATACATGGAAATTAAAGAATATGCTCCAGGATGACCTGGCAGTCAATGAAGAAATTAAGAAGAAAATTGAAAAACTTTTTGAAACAAATGATAATGGAAACAAAACATACAAAACTATGGGATATAGTACTAAGAGGGAAGTTGATAGCTATAAGTGCCTATATCAAATAAAGAAGAAGAATTTCAAATAAATAACCTAATTATGCATCTTAAAGAAATAGAAAAGCAAGAGAAAACTGAACCCAAAATTAGTAGATAAAAAGAAATCATAAAGATCAGAGCAGAAGTAAATAAATTAGAAATGATGAATATAATACAAAAAAATCAATGAAACAAAAAGATGGTTTTTTGAAAAGATAAACAAAATTGACAAACTTTTCCCAGAATAACTAAGAAAAAAAGAGAAGACCCAAATGAATAAAATCAGCGATGAAAAAGCAGACATTACGAGTGATACCACAGAAATTTAAAGCATCATTAGTGGCTACTAGGAGCAACTATATGTCAATAAATTGGAAAACCTAGAAAAAAACAGACAAATTTCTAGACAACTCCAATCTAACAAGTTTGAACCATGAAGAAATCCAAAACTTTAATGTACCAATAACAAGTAACAAGATGGAAGTTGTGATAAAAAGTTCCCAGCAAAGGAAAGTCTTGGACCTGATGGCGTCACTGCTGAATTTTACTAAACATTTAAAAAAGAACTAATACCAATCCTACTCAAACTTTTCTGAAAAATAGAGGAGAAGCAAATACTTTCAAATTCATTATATGGAGCTGGTGTTACCCTGATAACAAAACCAGACAAAGACACATCAAAAACAGAATAACTGCCAGCCAGTATCTCTAATGAATATCAATGGAAAAATCCTCAACAAAATACCAGCAAACAAAATTCAATGACACATGAAAAAGATTATTCATCATGACCAAGTGGGATTTATCCCTGGGATGCAAAGATGGTTCAACCTATGCAAATCAATCAATATGATACATCATATCAACAGAATGAAGGACAGAAACCATATAACCATTTTAATTGATGCTGTAAAAGCATTTGATAAAATTCACCATCCCTTCACAATAAAAACCTTCAAAAAACTGGGGATATAAGAACCATACCTCAACATAATAAAAGCCATATTCCATAGACCCACAACCAGTATTATCGTGAATGAGGAAAAACTCATAGCTTTTTCTATAAGATCTGGAACACTACAAGGATTTCCACTTCCACCATTGTTATTCAGCAGAGTACTGGAAGTTCTAGCTGGAGCAATCAGACAAGAGAAAGATATAAAGGGCATCCAAATTGGAAAGGAAAAATTCAAATTATCTTTCTTTGCAAAGGATATGATCTTATATTTGTTAAAACCTCAAGACTCCAAAAATAAACTATTAGAACTGATCAATTCAGTAAAGTTGCAGGATACAAAATCAACATACAAAAATCAGTAACATTTCTATATACCAACAGTGAACAATATGAAAAAGAAATCAAAAACTAATCCCATTTACAATAACCACAAATAAAATTAAATACCTAGAAATCAACTAAAGAAGTGAAAGCTCTCTACAATGAAAACCATAGAACAGTGATGACAGAAGTTGAAAAGGAAAAAAAAAAAAAAAAAAAACATGGAAATGGAAAGATATTTCATGTTCTTGTATTGGAAGAATCAATATTGTTAAAATGTCCATACTACCCAACACAATCTATAAATTCAATGCAATCCCTATCAAAATACCAATGACATTCTTCGCAGAAATAGAAAAAACAATCCTGAAATCTATATGGAACCACAAAAGACCCAGAATAGCTAAAGCTGTCCTGAGCAAAAAGAACAAAAGTGGAGGAATGACATTACCTGACTTCAAATTATACTACAGAGCTATAGTAAACCAAAGCAGCATGGTACTGGCCTAAAAACAGACACAGAGACCAATGGAACAGAATTGAGAACCCAGAAATAAATCTACATACCTACAATTAACTCATTTTTGACAAAGGTGGCAAGAACATACTGTGGAAAAAATACAGTCTCTTCAATAAATGCTGTTGGGAAAACTGCATATCCATTTGCGGAAGAATGAAACTAGACCCCTATCTATCTATATATACAAAAATCAAATCAAAGTGGATTAACAACTTAAATCTAAGACCTCAAATTATGAAACTACTACAAGAAAACATTGGAGAAACTCTCCAGAACATTGGTCCGAGCAAAATTTCTTAAGTAATACCTGATAAGCACAGTCAACAAAAGCAAAAATGGACAAATGGGATCACATCAAGTTAAGAAGTCCTCTGAACAGAAAAGGAAAAAATTCACAAAGTAAAGAGACAACCCACAGAATGGGAGAAAACATTTGCAAACTACGCATCTGACAAGGAATTAATAACAGGAGTTCAAGCAACTCTCTACGAAAAAAAAAAAATCTAATAATCTGATATTTAAAAAATTGGCAACAGAGGCTGGGTGCAGTGGCTCACGCCTCCAATCCCAGCACTTTGGGAGGCCGAGACGGGCGGATCATGAGGTCAGGAGATCGAGACCATCCTGGTTAACATGGTGAAACCCCGTCTCTACTAAAAATACAAAAAAAAATTTAGCCGGGCATGGAGTGGGCGCCTGTAGTCCCAGGTACTTGGGAGGCTGAGGCAGGAGAATGGCATGAACCCGGGAGGCGGAGCTTGCAGTGAGCCGAGATCGCACAACTGCACTCCAGCCTGGGCAACACAGTGAGACTCCGTCTCAAAAAAATAAAAAAAGCAAAAGATTGAATAGACTTTTCTCAAAAGAAGACATACAAATGACAAATAGGCATATGAAAAGATGCTCAACATAATTGATATTATAGAAATGCAAATCTAAACTACAATGAAATATCATCTCATCCCAGTTAAAATGGCTTTTATCCAAAAGACAGGCAATAACAAATGCTGGCAAGGATGTGGAGAAAAAGGGAACCTTCATACGCTGTTGGTGGGAATGTAAATTAGTACAACCACTATGGAGGACAGTTTGGAGGTTCCTCAAAAAAATTAAAAGTAGAGCTACCATATGATCCAGCAATCCCAATCCCTAGTATATATGCTAGGTGTATACCCAAAGGATAGGAAATCAGTATATCAAAGAGACATCTGCACTACCATGTTTGTCACAGCGTTGTTCACAGTAGCCAAGATTTGGAAGCAACCCAAGTGTCCATCAACAGACAAATAGATAAAGAAAATATGATATTTACACACTATGGAGTACTATTCAGCCATAAAACAGACTGAAGCCCTGTCATTTGCAACAACATGGGTGGAACTAGAGGTCACTATGTTAAGTAAAATAAGTTAGGCACAAAAAGACAAACATGGCATGTTCTCACTTATTTGTGGAATCTGCAGATTAAAACAATTGAACCCATGGACATGGAGAATAGAAAGATGGTTAACAGAGGCTAGGAAGGGTAATAGGGAGCTGGGGAGAGGTGGAGATGGTTAACAAATACGAAAAAAAAATAGAAAGATTGAATAAGACCTAGTATTTGATAGGACAACAGTGTGACTATAGTGAAAATAATTTAATTGTACATTTTAAAATACCTACAAGAGTATAACTGGATTGTTTGTAACCCAAAGGATAAATGCTTGAGGGGATGGATGCCCATTTTCTGTGGTGTGATTATTACACATTGCATGCCTGTATCAAAATATCCCATGTACCTCTTAAAAATATATACCTACTATGTACCTGTGAAAATTAAAAATATTTTTTTAAAAAACCAATTGTATGTTTCAAATATTTTGCCAATACTAAAGATTATTATTTTAGTTTTTTTCTCCGTTAACAGGCAAAAACAGGATCTCAGAATTGTTTTAATTTGAATATCTGATGCTAATAAGATTGAACATTTGTCCTTTTTCACATGGACCATTTTCATGTCACTTTAATTTAATTAGCAGTACTAATCTTCATTTACCTTTTTATTAGTCAATTTGCATTTTTCTCATTGTTTTAGAAGATTTCTTATGTATCAATGCTAGCAACACTTTATTATGTGTATTGCAAATATTTTTTCAGAAAACATTTTCTTAATTGGCCATCATATTTTACCTCTAATTACAATGTGTTTTCTAAATGTTTTATTTTTATTTATTTATTTATTTTCTTAGTTACATTTATTTTGTTAGTTATGTAAATTCATTCAACCTTGCCTTTAGGGATTCTGCCTTGGATGTTAGATTTTAAAACAAACAATATTAGAAACGCTACATTTTATATATTTATATGTGTATATATATATGCACAGAGACATTTTATATTAATCATCACATGTGCACAAATACTCTGTGTTACAATGGCCTCCAGTATTCAGAGCAGTAACATGCTGTATAGGTTTGCAGGCTGGGAGCAATAGGCTATACCATTACATTTGCATAAGTACACTCTATGATGTTCACAAATGATGAAATCACCTAAGGACGCATATCCCAGAAAGTATTTCTGTCGTTAAGTGATGTGTAACTATATAGGTATATATATTTTAACAATGGGTATCTCTGAGCTATGGTATGTTCTGGATGGATTATATTTTCTTTAAAATTTTAGGTATTTTCCAGTTTTTACACAGGTTCGTGTAGTAGGTTGAACAATGGCCACCCAAAGATATTAAGTCTTAATCCCCGGAATTTGTAAATGTTGCTTATTTGGAAAAAAGGATCTTCGCAAATATAAATTAGGTTAAGAATCTTGAGGAGATTACCTTCAATTATCTAGGTTGGCCTTAAATACCATCATGAATGTCTTTATGAGAGAGACAAAGAGAGACACATGGAGAAAGAAGAAAATGTGACCACAGAGGCAGAGATTGGAGTGATGAGACCACAAGCCAAAGAACACCTGGAGTAACTAGAAGCCGAAAGAAAAAAAAAAAAAAGAAAATTCTCCCCTGTAGCTTTCAAAGGGACTGCGGTTCTATAGACACCTCGATTTCAGACTTCAGGCCTCCAGAACTGTGAGGGAATACATTTATGTTTTAAGCCATCTAAGCTAGCAGTAATTTGTCACAGCAGCCCTAGAAAAGTAAGATAATATGCATCACCTTTATCTATTCCAGAATCCTTGTATGACTTCCGGAAAAAGGATGCTAAAGCCATGAAGTTAGAGAACTGCTATTTTAAGTAACCATTATTTGGATTTGTTTTTGATGTCATTAAAACCAGACCCAGCCCTCCAGAAAAATTTGGTATATCTCTCTAAATAATTCCTCCACATTTATTTACCAATTATTATTATTATTGTTATTATTATTATTTTGAGATGGAGTCTTGCTCTGTCACCCAGGCTGGAGTGCAGTGACGCAATCTCAGCTCACTGCAAGTTCTGCCTCCCAGGTTCATGCCATTCTCCTTCCTCAGCCTCCTGAGTAGCTGGGACTACAAACACCTGCCACCACGCCTGGCTAATTTTTTGTATTTTTGGTAGAGATGGGGATTCACTGTGTTAGCCAGAATGGTCTCGATCTCCTGACCTCGTGATCTGCCCACCTGAGCCTCCCAAAGTTCTGGGATTACAGGCATGAGCCACCACGCCCGGCCCCCAGTTATTCTTATTTTGCTGTTGTAAATTAGTATATTTTAATTCTATATATGATAGCTTCTAACGAGTTATTGCTATAAAGTTATTAACTTCTGTATATTTTATGATAGACAATATTTTTTAAACTCTAATAGCTTTTTAATTTACTTTCATGTGTTTTCTAGGTAGACAACATATCATTTGCAAATAAAATAATTTGCTATCTTTCCAATGTTTATGGAATTTATGTCTTTTTTTGCCTATTGATTTGCTTAAAATGTCCAGAACAATAGAAATAATTATGGTTATTTTGCCTAAATTTAGGCACTTCTAGTGTGTAATATTTAAAGGTGATGTTGAGTGACTATTTTAGATGTGCCTGTCATATCAATGAAATATTCTTTTTTTCTGATATAATAAGATCTTCCTTTTAACCAATGATAGATGTTTAATTTTATCTAATGTTTAATAAAAAATGATTGCATTTCTTTTCATTTTTCATCATGTTCATTCTTCCTTGCTTCCTGGATGAAACTCAGCTTGGTCATTGTTTATCATTACTCTGTAAATTGTATTGGTTAGTATTTTATTTAGGACCCATCTCTAGATGAGATTATGTGCTGTTATCTATTTTGTATTATCATTTTCAAGTTTTTAACTGAGAGGTTACTTCCATAAAATGAGTTAGGATGTATTCCACCTTCTTCAATGCTCTAGAACATTTTCTATTCATTTCCCCTTTTCCAAGTTATTTTTATCTTTATCAAATATAATGCATACATATATATATATATATAATTCAAATATAGAAAAAAATTGTTAAAAGTCTTCTAATTAAATAAAGCAGCTCTCTGCCCAGTCATTTGGCTACATCCTAGTCCCATTCCTTTCAGCCATTTTAGCTGTTTTTCTGGCACTTACCTTCACATTTCTATATAATTGTTTAAACTATTATTTCTTACTTTACCAAAGGCAGACATTATTTATAAACTTCTAGTTTTGGAAAGTATTCTTTACAAAACTCTTCAACTTTCACTTCCCTTAAACTGTCAATATAATTATAGCAATATTAATTGGTTAAGTAAATAGATTATGGTTGTACGTGGTTTATAGCTGAGACAGAGTATTCTATGAGTACGCTTACTTTCTAATGTAAGTTTTCCTATTACCAATAATTGTTTTTATTACTGATAACAGGAAAATCTCAGTCTTCTCTACACTTTTCACTATTTTTAAATGTCCCCACTGACCTATCTATATCTTTTAAATCCTTAAATACAGACCCCTGATGTATGTCTTTGTAGGCCTGTTGCATAGTGATCATCTGCAGATTTTTTTCACTGCTCCTCTGTAATTAATACTCTGTTTCTTATCTTGTGTCTTCTTCAGTTATCTTTTCCTCCATCATTTTGCTAAAGAACAATTCAATAGCTTCAGAAAAGGAGTACAAGAGTTTAATCTTTTAAGTATTCTCATATTTTACGACTAGACTGGTAGTTGTCTGGATACATAGGTATCTACTAAAAATAATTTTCACTCAAATGTGAAAGCTTTGCTTAATAGTCTTCTAGCATTTAGTTATATCTTTTATATTTCCAGTATTATCTGATTATCATTTATTTATAGGTGATTTTTTTCTCTTAAGTAGGAGCCTTAGGTTTTTCTCTTTACCACTGTTGTTCCATAAAGACATGATGATTTAAGTTAGGGTGCTCTTTTTTATTCATTGACTGAGATATGTGGGTCCTTACTATTTGAAGACTCGGATCCTTAACTTCTGAGAATTTTTCTCTATATTATTTTCAACAGTTGTCTCAGTTGTGTCTTCTTAAACCACCTATTATTTAGATGTTGGACCTTATACATTGATGCACAAATTTTCTTTCTCATCCTCTTGTCAATTTCTTTGTGTCCTAATTTCTATAAATGACACTTGACTTAGTTTTTAACTACATAATCAATTTAGTGGAGTTTCTTTATTTGAAATTTCTAAGAGTTCCTATGGTCTAATGATCCCTTTAACATTCTCTATTGATTTATGAATGCAATGTTTTCTCATACATTTTTTTTGTCTCTCTGAGCATATTAATGACTATTATACATTTTGAGAGGGTAACATAGTTTTCTTCTGCTCCTTGAGATGCTTTTTATTCCTTCCAAGATTCTTTTCCTTATTCACTCTTTTGTTTGCATTGCTCTCCATCCTTAATGTTATAAACACCCTCCACATATCTGGTAGTCTTCGGCTGTCTCTTTATCTATGAGTAAGTCAATTAAAAATTGATTGGAAGCTCTGTGGGCACAGGCAGGCTTATTGAGTGATGTTCACTATAATGCAATGGAACAACATTCCAAATTTGTCACTGAGAGATTCTCAAATATAATGCTTATAGACACTTTCTCTGGAGCCATTCAGCTTTTCCAAAAAGTAATCCTCCACTCTCCTGTGTGAGGAGCAGAGGGCAGGTTTGTACCTGTGTACATTCTGGAGGCTGGGGTGGGGGAGGGAAGGGCAGGGAGCTGAGGAAAGAAAAGCTGGAGAACTTACCAATGTACATCTGACCTATTTTATTTTACTCGTATACGTTTAAGGAGTTCAAGCGCAGTTCGTTACATAGATATATTGCATAGTGGTGAAGTCTGGACTTTGAGTGTAACCATAACTCTAATAAAGTATATTGTACTCATTAAGTAAATTTCTCATTCCTCACTTCCCTCCCACCTTCCCACCCTTTGGTGTCCCCAGTGACTATTATTCCATACTCTATGTCCATGCGTACACCTCTTTAGCTACCACTTGTGAGAATATGCAGTATTTGACTTTCTGTTTTTCAGTTGTTTCACTTTAGATAATATCCTTCAGTTCCATCCACATTGCTTCAAATGATATGATTTTATTACTTTTTATGACTGAATGTATACCATTAGTTGTTTGTGTATATATATATGTATACCACATTTTCTATGGATACTGTATTATTCCGTTTTCATGTTGCTGATAAAGACATACACAAGACTCGGCAATTTACCAAAGAACGAGGTTTAATTGGACTTACAATTCCACGTGGCCGGAGAAGCCTCACAATCATGGTGGAAGGCAAGGAGAAGCAAGTGTCACATCTTACATGGATGGCAGCAGGCAAAGAGAGAACTTGTGCAGGGACACTTCCATTTTTCAAAACCATGAGATCTCGTGAGACTTATTCACTATCACAAAAACATCATGGAAAGACCTGCCCCATGGTTAAATTACCTTTCCACAACACATGGGAATTCAAAATGAGATTTGGGTGGGAACACAGCCAAACCTTATCAGTTACTTAGGTTGATTTCATATCTTTGCTATTGAGAATAGTGCTAAGATAAACATACGAGTGCAGGTATCTCTTTGACAAAATGATTTCCTTGGGTAGATAGGATTGAAGGGTAAATTCTAATTTTAGTTCTTTGAGAAATTTCCATATTGTTTTTCATAATGGTTGCACCAATTCACATTCCCACCAACAGTGTATAAGCATTCCCTTTCTCCATATCCTCATCAACATCTATTATTTTGGTGTTTTTAATAATAGTCATTCTGACTGATGTAAAACGGTATCTCACTATGGTTTAAATTTACATTTCTCTGATGATTAGTGATGGTGAGCATTTTTATATGCTTGTTGGTGATTTGTATGTCTTCTTTTGGAAAATCTCTATTCATGTTATTTAGTCACTTTTTAATGGAATTATTTGCTTTTTGTTGTTGTTGAGTTATTTGAGTTTTTTATACATTCTGGATATTAGCTCCCTGTCAGATGCAGTTTGCAAATATTTTCTCCCATTCTGCAGGTTGTCTGTTTTCTCTGTTGATTATTCCTTAGGTTGTGCAGAAGCTAAGGAATAGCTTAATAAACTAAATAGCTTTTGCATTTAATTAAATCTCAATTGTTTATTTTGTTGTTTTTGCTTGTGCTTTTGAACTCTTAGTTATACATTATTTGCTGAGACCAACATGCAGAAAAGTTTTTTGTAGGTTTTCCTCTAGTATTTTTACAGTGTCAGGTCTTACATTTAAGTCTTTAATCCATCTCAAGTTGATTTTTCTATATGGTGAGAGACAGGGGTTCAGTTTCATTGTTCAATATATGGCAATTCAATTTTCCTGATACCATTTATTAAATATTGACAGCCACCACTACTAGATCACCAAATCCCACCTGGCTTGGTATGAGCTAAGACTGAAAATGGCAATCTTCTATTGGATCAAGGTGCTCTCCCATGGCCTGAGTTGCACATTTCCCTGGTGGAAGGTGGATCACAGAGACATATTATCTCCTCCTCTCCCATACTGGGATTTCACTCAGAGTTCTCAGCAGAACACTGCCACGGGGGCTGCCTGTCCATCTTCTCTTCCCTGGGATCTGAAGTGTCCCTTGGCTTCTCCAGTGAATTCTTCATGTATCTTCTTGTATGAAAGATCACAATGTGAATCTCTACACACTATTTTCCTTTTTCCAAGTGGGTGGGATATGCTGGAAAAGCCTATAATCAGCCATCTTGGTGGGAAAAATATTTCCTGTTTTTCATATGGCATTCCTCTTCTATTCATCACCATTTCTAGTGTTCTCGAGTCCAAAGTGTCTCTGGTTCTATTTCTCCTTACAAGATTTACTGTCTTGAGGTAATAACGAGGTAGCAAGTAAGTAGTGACTGGATGCTGTGTGAGCAAGAAACCACTGAAATTACTTTGTGGGCTTCATCCAATTAGCAGGTATTCAGCACTAAATGCCTTCCAGGATGCTAAGCCTTTCCTGAATTCTTCAAGGCTACTCCCTGAGCATCTCTTCATTTTCTACCTTTCCCAGTCTTAAGATTTCAGCTTTCCTCTGCTCTGTCAATACAGTCTCCCCTCTTTAGCTGCACTCCATCTTCTAGATACCAGCTGACATTTCAAATTCATTCCATTTTTGTCCTTTCTCCTCTTCTCTTATGCTTACAGGTTTTTTCATTTTTCTATTATTAATGTTATTCCTTAATATCAATGTGTTGCAAACTGGACTAGGAGCAAATGCATGTACTCAACTATTTCATTTAATCTGAAATCTCCTGGAATTTTTGTTTGTTTGTTTCTTTGTTTTGATATAGAGTCTTGCTCTGTTGCCCAGGCTGGAGTGCAGTGGTGCAATCTCGCCTCCTGGGTTCAAGCAATTCTCCTTCCTCAGCATCCCGAGTAGCTGGCATTACTGGTATGTACCACCATGCCTGGCTTTTTTTTTTTTTTTTTTTTTGTATTTTTAGTAGAGATGGGGTTTCACCAGGTTGGCCAGGCTGGTCTCGAACTACTGACCTCAAATGATCCACCCGCCTCGACCTCCCAAAGTGCTGGGATTACGGACATGAGCCACCACGCCTGCCTGTTTTTAAGTATTATAAGAAATAAAATTTACTTGAATGTTTGATAGAAATTAATCACTATATAATTTAGGCACAATGCTCATTTTAAATAGTTTGCTACATTGACAGTTTTTTCACTTTATTTAGATTTCATGTTTTTTATTCCATTTCTGTCGTTAATATTTCCTTAGAAAATCTTCTATTTCTTCAACATTTCTGAACTTCTTATAGCACTATAGCCATAGCCCTACATGCTAGTATTCAAAATCCCACTATTTTTGCATATTATATTTCTAGTGTACATTCATTCCCCATTTCTGATTAGCTATGTCACAGGTTAATATTAATTATTGAATGTTTTAAATAACTAGGTCTTAGACTAAATGTATATAAACATTTATGTGTTTTTTATTTTTATTTTCTCATTAGTTTAAATCACTGTTATTTTTCTTACACTTCCTAAGGTTATTTTATTGTCATTTTTATGACTTCTTTAGCAAAAATGTCTGGCTTATTTATTTTCCTTCTCTCTTATTTAATAATAAAAGCATTTCAGGCTACATGGATTATGTGCCATTTATTTCCAAATAGTCTATAAATGAAGTTTTGATTTTCTTTTTGACTGGAGAGCTATGAATAAACAGTTTTTTTATTTTAAAATTCAAAAGTGTTAAAATTTTTAGTTTGCATCATCTTAAGTACTTGTCATTGTTTTATATTATGGCCAGAGAATGGGTTTTTTATGATTTCTGATTTGGAACTTGTTTTAAGACTTTATAACCCAAAAATTATTGTTGTTGTTGTTGTTGTAAGTATTCCATAGTAACTCCAATACTTGTCTTCTCTTTGTAGAGTCCACAATTAGATGTATTTATTAAGTTAACACTATTAGATTTCCTGGTCATTTTGCTGAAGTACATGCACTATAGTTTCCTGAGAATAAACGCATGAAAAGAAAATGCATTCAGTGTTTGAGTATCTGAAAATGATCTTATTTACCACTTGACTGGTAGTTTGGGCAGACAATTATATATTAGAAATAATTTGAAAGCATTGTTCTATTGTGTTCTAGCATCCAAAGTTATTTATATACTCTCCATGTAGATTTATTTTTGTCTACTTCATTTGGCAATGACTCAGAGAGAGGTTTTAGAGTATCTCCAGTTATTGCATTTCTGTCAAATTATCCTTGTAAACCACATTTTTTCTTTCTCTCTTTCAATGTGATCTTATTTGCTGAATTGATGGTGCTTCATTTATTATAAATGTTGCTGTTTATTATATGTAATAATCACTGTTCTGTTTAACACTTTTTCTGTAAACTTTAAGTTATATGTTTGAGTATTTTCCCTTGCATTTATGTACCTAACTTACTTTTGGCAAGCATTTATTGTAAACAGTTTGTGTTAAGTTTTGCTTTGTTTTAAATATATTCTCTTCTGTGAGGCAGATATAGTTAGATTTTGCTTTTTAAGCAAAGAAATTTTATATTTTAGTAGATGGGCTTTTCCTACTTTTATTTATTATTATGTTATGTTATGTATTTATTTATTTATTTGGCCCCACCTCTGACATCTCTTTAAAATGCTTTCATCCTTTTGCATTTTTAATACGTCCTTGATGTCATGTATCTCTTATTCATTTAATTTTCTTGCATTTTCTCTACTGATTTAGAAGGTATATATCATAGCCATCTTTAATTCTAATACTAAATTTGAATATTGTTTACTTTTAAGGCTTTATTTAAATAGTTTTTAACATATATTTACCTACTGAATTTTAAGTTGAAGCTAAAACTTTGCCATTGCTTTCTTAGGTAGTTGTGCTTTCCTCCTTACAAATATTAGACAATAATTTTCCTTAGGTACAGCTATAACCCCCCAGTTCAGGCACACCATGCTTGATCACTGAGTACTTGCTAATGTGACGACTCTGAAACAGTCTTCACCTTCTTTTCAATTCTAAAAGAATCACTAAATGAAAAGTTGTTGGTTTTTTCCTCTTACTCCACAGGATAAAAGATGGAGAATAATGGCCATTTTTATAACAAAAACATTTGTGTATTTCGGCCCATTTAAAAGTCTTTAACTGAATGTCCTGATTGACTATGGATATTTTTAATGGAAAAATTACTAACAATATTTACCCAGCAACATTTCATATCTTTTTACATTGAAAAACTATTAATTTGTCTTTATCAAACATGTTTTAAAATAAGTAGATAGGGTATACTTTCAACAATGTAAAAACACCTGCAAAGCGAAAACAATGTAAGGATATATACAAACATGTTAACAGTAGATATTTCTGAGTAGTGGTAATTCATGAGCTATTTTCCTTCTTTAAAATGTATATTATCCAATTTTTACATACTATCTATCATGTTTATTATAAGAAATTTTCACATTGTACTATATAGCAATTATGTTTAGTGAACAATAAATTCATATAGCACTCCAACTTTGAGGCAGAGAAACATGAAATTTCTTTATTTAGCCTAAGTTCTACCTAGCAATTCTCTTATTTGCCCCCACAAATTCCAACCTATAGCTGGTAAATGAGAAAAATATAGAGAAAACACTGTTTTGATTTCTACTTCTGTCTGCGATGGAGTTTCATGAGGCAAACCCATGTTTCTACTGAGAAAAGCTGGATAAAATTTTTCACTGTTAAAAAAATCTGTTTCAAAATATCAGAAAGCTGTTAAGACAATCTGGTCATAAGAAGCCAAAAAGGACAAACAAAAGGGAACCATAGAGATTGTACAGACATTATATAAACTGGTTGTTGTTTTTGTTTCCATTTTTGTTTTTTCCTTCAGAACTTTGCAGATTCTTGGTAGCAAAGAATTGAAGAACGCAGGAGCAGGTCTGTGTCTACAGAACATACAGAATTTTCCAGAACTTTTGCTAATTTCACACAACTGAAGAACAAAAATTGGAGTCATGTTAGGACAGCCAAGACTTCAGAGACCAAGATTCTGATGAAAAGGAAATCATTAAGTAGTCAATGGGACGCTTGGTGGTTTTCTCTTCCAACACTAGCAGAATTCTTAAAATTAACAAGGAAAGAAGCTAAGAAAAAAGCTCTTGAAGTGTAGAGAAAATTTTCAAACTCTCATCACAGATCTGAGGAGATAAAAACTGGAGATCAGAACCCATCAAGGAAGAGATACCAAACTAGAATTCCTGAACGGCTAGAGATTAAGACTAGAAGCAAACTGGAAATGAATAGAGATGTAGTTGCAGCTCAACCTTGAGTCTGCTCTTTACCTGACTGGATTGATACCTGCCCCCTCTCTATTTGCCTATGAGAAGAACTCTCTCAGGAGGAAGATATCATTCAGAACCTGTACAGTTTTTCATATGCAATGTCTGAAATTCAAAAATTACAAGTACAGAAAAAAATAGACAATAGAAACAAATTCATGGATGACAACAAATTCATTCAATTATCAGGATAACAAATAGGTACTTAAAAGTAATTAATTGCGACTAATATGTTCAGTAATGGAGAAGGGTTGACAAGATCAGAAATTTCAATTGAAAATAAAATTAAACTTTCGTAAGTAACAAATAAAATTGAGAATTTAATAGATGGGTATAATGGCAGATCAGACCCACCAGAGAAGATGAAAGATACGAATATGTGAAAGAGAAGATAGCAATCTTTTTTTTCTTCTTCTTCTTTGAGACGGAGTCTCGCTCTGTCGCCCAGGCTGGAGTGCAGTGGCCGGATCTCAGCTCACTGCAAGCTCCGCCTCCCGGGTTTACGCCATTCTCCTGCCTCAGCCTCTTGAGTAGCTGGGACTACAGGCGCCCGCCACCTCGCCCGGCTAGTTTTTTTTGGGTTTTTTTTTTTGTTGTTGTTTTTTTGTATTTTTTAGTAGAGACGAGGTTTCACCGTGTTAGCCAGGATAGTCTCCATCTCCTGACGTTGTGATCCGCCCGTCTCGGCCTCCCAAAGTGCTGGGATTACAGGCTTGAGCCACCGCCCCCGGCCTAAATTGCTATCTTCTCTATCGTCTCCCAGTGGTCATTCATTCACTCATCCTTTTTAAAATGTATAATCACTAAGCTAAAGTGCAGAGACAAAAGTGCAGAAAATAAGATAGTAAATATATGGGACATAGTGGAAAGGTCTAACATACAAAACTGGAGTTTCAGAAAAGAGAAAATGAACAAGAAGCAATATGTGACTAGATAATGATTTGGAATTTTCCAAGCCTCATAAAAAATACTAATCCACAGTGTGAAATTGCATTGTAACTGTCACTAGTTTATTGAAATCCTCCATATATTTTCAGGGATGCCTGGAGCCATGGTACTAACCCTTGGCAAAACCACAACGGAATATACTACATAGAAATTAATGTAGTCTTTTGTGCTAATGTAGTTTCCAAAACACACCAACCAGGAAGTCTGTAACATCTTTCCAATATTCCCTATAGAATATGTACCAATGAATGGTTTGCATCTGGGTGTCTGTTATCTTGGTTTCTGCTATTGAACCTGGTCTCACAGCCTGGTTTTAGCTACGTGTCCAGCTGAAAGGCCCCTACTGAATGAGCTGTGGCTTCCCTTGCTGGCTCACTTGCTGGAGATAAAGCACAACCCTATGATTGAGAAATGACTCTGGAATCTGTGTGTGGACAATGTGAACCTCCTTTCTTATCCCTGTTGCTTTGTATCTGTTGTCTGTAATAAATCTGGCATGAGTCTGTGTGTGTGTGCACACATGTGTGCATGCATGTACAAGTCTAGGTTACACTGTATTTCTAAAATTATCTCTAATAAGCTTAAAACATTTGCACATTTTAATAAGAAAATAATGAAATAAATGAGCAATCCCCACCAGAGGAAAAAAGATACTTTAATACATATCTTTCCCTTACTCTCTACTTCTCCCTCCTCCCTCCAACCCCAACACACATTTGTTTCCATTAATATAACCTGGAATCAAGTCCTGTTTTGTAGTCTTGAAATGTTCAGTGTTTCAGATTTTACTTTTTCATTTCTTCTCCCCAAGATGGTTGCTGAATAAAAGAGGGAAATTCCAAAGTTCTCATGGCAAACAGGAGGATGGTAGAAAGAGGAACTCACCAATGCACTCAGTGTCCTGTTCCCTACCCGGGTCTCTGCTGCCAAATTCAGGGGCTGACACTCCCTCTACTGGTAACCACAGAGAGACAACTGCCCCCATCTGCTAATGAGGGCTTGAAGTCTGTGGCTCCAAACATTTGCCTCCAGTCTCAGAGAGAAGGGAAATCTATCGGAGAATGTCTGAAGGCAATGATGGGAAAAAATACCTATTCTTGATTATTCCTCCCCTGACTTTAGCCTATTCAATAAAATGGTAATATGCTGAGAGTCAAAACAAATGTATGTTTTGTTAATCTTGTAGATAGTCAAAGTTTTATGGCTAATTTCATTATTGAGTCATGATCGTTAAACATAATCACCATAAATTTATACTTTTCTGAGAGACCGATTTCTGTAAAAAATATTTTATTCATGGCTTTTTCTCATTCCTGATTTATTAACTCTTTACATTTCCTTCTTCTGTACCTTTTCAAACTGATTAAGAAAATATCTCTGATACAGTATATTTTTTAATAAAATAATATTAATTTATTCTTAGTCATATTGATTAAGTTGGCTTGAAACAAGCAACACAGTTGGACAGTTGTGGAGCAAGGCAAATCCTTCTTAGACACTTGTCCCCAAACCTGCTAAGTATGAGAACCACTGGATTTGTTTAAGACAAACAAATAAGAAAGAAACAATAAAAAAAAAAAAAAAAAAAAAAAAAACCTTGACATTCTGATTCACCAGGTCTAGAAAGTAGCCTAAGGATCTGTAGTCTCAAAAATATCTCCAGATGTTTCTAATGTGCAGCCAGGTTTAACAACCACTACTCTAGAGTATTTCTGTTTTTTAACAATGACCTTGAGGGTAGCAGGCCAAGAAAAGAAAAATAATGTTCTATTTACTCTGCTGATTCATTCTTGTTCACTCAGCTAAGACTTTTCAGTGCAGGTTCTATGTATGTTGTCACTTTGCTTGATGAAACTCTTAAGATATAAGACGATCAATAAAAATTAAATGAACTCTTCCTCCAGGGTTTTTCCCCCTCATTATTATTGGCAGCCTTTGTAGTAGAATAAACCAGCATGTAGGCAATCCTGAGCTAATATATAACAATTTCTGTTCATAAAAGGCAGTCTGTCCAAGCCTTTTAAAACATATTATAAAATAAAAGATACAAATTTTGCTGGTAGAAAGTAAAAATACCAATTTGTACAAAAATAAAACACATGAGAAAATTGCATTCTATATCCCACCTACCTCTGTCATAAAAATCATCAAAACCTCTCACAATTCTGTGACTTTTCACCTGTCATCCTTTCTGCATGTCTTCACTTCCCTTGTCCAAGAAACCATATATTATCCTTTAAGATCTGATTGAAATTCCACAATCTCTATGAGGCCTTTTATAACCCCTTATTCAGAGTTAATCTATCTCCTAGTGTATTCACTCACTCGTCCTTTTTAAAAAAATCATTTATCCCTTGTTTGATTGCTGCATCCGTCTGCTGAGTTAAATGTATGCTCCTATGGAAATTATCATATTTTGTGACTGTACACAGAAAGTGCTTAACCACTGCTAAATAAATGCTCTTCTCTACACAATGACAGTTAAAATGCACATTTCTTATGGTACTTTTGAAATAATGTAATGGGGCTATATGGGATCCATTTATACTTCCTGGAAGTTTTCTTTATAGATTGCTCTTTGCAAAGGGAAAAAAATAAAATGAGAAACTAAGACTTTAGAAAATATTGGGTTAAGCTATGAGAAATCACCAATATTATACTCTTTTTGACCTACGAATATAGTAATTTCATGTGCTTCAATGGATATACAAAGGTTTAAATGTACTGAAACATTTCTGGGGTTTTTTCATGTCTGAACATTTTTTGAGACAGTAATTAATATTTGGCCCCAAAAAAACTTGCTTTATAAATATTTTCAAGCTAATAAACCCAAGGTCTATGTACTGAATCACTGATCAAAAATTGAAGGGAAATATCTGTGAAAATGGCAGAGTAAGGACCTTCAAAAACTCTCTTATCCATAAGAGCAACACAAAAAACTAGCAAAAATTGTCAGCATCAACTTTTTTTCAGGACTCTGGAAATTAATCAAAGGCTTGCAGCAATTCACAGAGCATTTATTCAAGAAATACGGCTGCATCTTGGGAAAAACAGTCACTTTTCTGGCATTTTTGCTTGTCCTAGTCTCATCCCCATTTCTCCAGTTCTAGAGGAGCCTTGAAAACATAGAGCCTGGCAGCTACTTTACAGTGTAGAATAAGGTTATTGTTCCTTCAAAGCCTTTTTCACAGAGAATTGGCATTATTTGACCTATCTGGTGGTTCCCAAGAAAAGACAGCAATGTCTTTATTTGACTTGGATCAAAGTTCACCCAGTGTGAAAAGTTTTTCCCTGGGGGCATTTGTTGAAAACAATTAATTGCTTAACTTTATGGTGCCTGAGGTGGTGAATAACTGTTGAGGCAAATAGGCTAACTAAAATGTTTAAAAGGAAAAGCTAAGGAATGAGATTCCATAGTGGCTTTGAAAGCTCTCAGAATCTACAGGGTCACACACATGAGTAGGACTGTAGATATGCCCAGGGCCATGAGCATGATAAAGAAAGATCTGAGAAAGTCCTAAGGTCTTCTCTTTGGGTGACCTTGAGGTTCATGCAAACAGAAAGTGAAGGCTAAGACAGAGATGTCAATAGCCTGAGTATTGAAGGCATCTCCTATCATGCACACAGAGCCCCTTGTCAAAGACTGAAAATTTATTGGTTTCAGGTATTTAAGGAGTCTCTGTCTAATAATTAGCTAACCACTAAACAAAGCAGAGACTTCAGTGGTAGAACCTATCAAAGACTACAGGCTGAAGGGACTTATTCCAGAAAAGGTACTAAACAAACAACAACAAACAGCCACATCGATAAGCCCTGGTTAAGAAGAAAAAGATTGGATTCCTAGAGTTGACACATAGTATTATTTTAAACATTTATTTTCAACAACAAAAAAAAAAAGTATAAGCTATACAAAGAATTAAAACATAAGATGGCCCATACACATGAAAAAAAGAGTAATCAATGGAAAATGTTTCTGGGGAAGCCCAGATAATGAACTTATTAGGCAAGGACTTTAAGTCAGTCATTTTAAATATGTTCAAAGAACCAAAGGAAACCATGTCTAAAGAACTGAAGTAAGTATGAGAATGATGTCTTCTAAGAAATCATAATAAGAATATCAATAAAGAGATACAAAGTTAATTTTAAGACCTAAATTAAAATTCTGGTGTTGAAAAGTACAATAAATGAAATGGAAATTTACTAATGTTGTTCAACAGAAAATGTGAGCATACAGAATAAAAATTCAGCAATTTCAAAATTACATCAACTGAGCTTATTATTCTAGTGAACAAAAAAATTAAGAAAAATGAATAGAACCTCATAGACCTGAAGGACACTATTAAACATACCAACATATGCATAATAGGAGTTTCAGAAAGAAAAGGAGGAAAGGGCAAAAGAATATTTGAAGAAATAATGACTAAAAATGTGTCAAATGTTATTAAAAAAATGTTAATCTACATCTAAGAAGCTCAGTGAAGTGATAGTAGGATGAACTCAACAAGAACCACACTTTGACACATTGTACTCAAACTGTTGACAGCCAACAACAAAAAGAGAACCTTGAAAATAGCAAGAGACAAGCAACTCATCACATATTAAAGATCTTTAATAAGATTAACATGGGCAATTGATTTTCAACAAGGATACCAAGAAATTTCATTAGAAAAAGACTAATCTTTTTTAACAAATAGTCCTAGGACAGCTGGATATTCACGTGCAAAAGAATAAAGTTGATCTATGTATTATCTTCAAAAATTAATTCTAAATGGACTAAAGACCTAAATACAAGAGGTATTCTCACAAAACTCTTAAAGAAAATGTAAGTGTAAATCTTTGTGACCTTGGATTAGGAAATGGCTTCTTAGATATGACAGCTACAGAACAAGCAACCAAGGAAAAAAATTAAAAATTGGACTTCATCACAATTAAGACTTTTGTGTGCTTCAAAGGGCACAATCAAGAAAGGGAAAAGATAACCTGCAGAATAGGAGAAAATATTTACAAATTATACACTTGGTAAGAATCTAGCATCCAGAATATGCAAAGAACTATTAGAATTCCACTAGAAAAAGATAAATAATCCCAATTTTTTAAGTGACAAAAGATATGAATTGATATTTTGCTAAAGAAGATGTGAAAATTATCAACAAGCACATTAAAAGAAGTTCAACATTCCCTTCATAATAAGAAACGCAAATCAAAACCACGAGTCACCACTTCACACTCACTAAATCTACAATCAAAAAGATGGACAATAACAATGCTGGCAAGGATGTGGGGAAATGGAAACCCTCACACCACACTGCTGGGAATGTAAAATGGTGTACTTGCTTTGAAAAACAATTTAGCAGTTCCTCAAAAAGTTTCACATAGACTTAGCATATGATCCAATAATTTCGCCCATACATATATGTGTGTATGTGTGTATTTACACTTTAATGTGTGCCTACACACACTTATACATATATATTTATACACATACACATATCCACAAAGAATTTAAAAGAAATGTTCAAACAAAACCTTGTACATGCATGTTCATAGTGACATTATTCATAATAGCAAAGTGCAAACAATCCAATGTCCATGAATTGATGAACAGATTTTTAAAAATAGACAAAACAAATATATATTCATATAACAGAATATTATTCAGCCATTAAAAGCCACTGAAACATGCTATATTATAGAGTAACCTTGAAAACATTACATCAAGTGAGAGAAGCCAGACACCAAAGAACACATATTGTATTATTCCCTTTACATAAAATGTGACCAACAGGTAAAATCCATAAAGACAAGGAGTAAACTAGTGGTTCCTAGGGTTTGATGGGACTAGGGAGGAGATATGAAGTTTCTTTTTGGGGTGAAGAAAATGTCTGGAATGAATTTTATGGCATATTAATCATATCTTCATTTAAAATAAAATAAAAAATAATTAAGTGTCCACAATGTTTTTCAGGCATGACTATAGGCACTTAGGTTTCATTTGAAGTAATTTTTGTTTGTTTTTTATATGTGTACTCGCTATGCCTGCAAGCCTGTTTTTAAGGTGATGTGTGTGTCTTTATTCTAAATGTTGCTCAGATGAGTTCCTAAAGAGTTCAGGAAGATATTTATATAGTATTCAACTAACATTAGAAGAAGGGAAATAAAGGAAGGCTGAACTGGTTTTGTCAGAGCTCAGCTGTACTAACCCCTTGAAGTCCCACATGGAATGCTACTTAGATTTTAAAAACTTTCTTTTTTTAATCATTCAAAGGCAAAGAAAATGTAAGGAGAAAATCTTACCTTATTTCTTGCTGTGCCTCTTTTGAAAATGTGAATTATAGTGATTCTTCTGTGATTTTTCTGTTGAAACCACATAAAACAACACTTCTATAAGTTGTTGGGGAAATGGTGGCATCTCTCCTCTCAGGCAGTGGGCATTCCTGTGTCAGTCACTTTAGGAAGAAACAAGACCCCAGACAGAAAGCCAGAATCAGCAGAGCAAATCTGGGACGGAAGGACATGGGCCTTCTATTCCTCCATGTGACTTGCTGTTGCTGTCTTGGTGTGGTACTTCATGAAGCTTAGGCAGGTTTGAAGACACTCCAGAGGGTATGGCAAAAAGAGCTGGTACTGAGCCACTAAGTAGGAGGCATGTGGAGTGGTCCCTTCCAGCTAGCCAGTAAAAGAGCCCTTTCACGGATACATTGAGAAAGAGTCAAGACCCAGATACACCAGACAACCAGATTTTCATTGCATGTTACTTTCTATGTTGGCTCTCTTGCTTAAGTTTGCCCTGACCTTAAGTAAAAACTTTATTCAACATTAAACCATGATCTTCTCAGCTATTCAAAAAGAAATTAAGGAAAGTATGCCCACACATTTCAGAATGGGGAAAAGGAAATTAGCATCCCCCTGAAACCCGTATCATGCAGAGAAAGTTCCCAAGAGAGTTAAGGATCATCTATAGAGTTCCCTTTTCCCATGAGAAGATTCTCCCTTCACTACAAAAACTGGAGATCCACACTCGTATTTTACTAAAGGAACCACAGGGTTTCCCTACAGAATCCACGAAAAGCAAGAAATCCAAGAATTTCAAGATAAATGCTAATGTGAGAAATTGAAAATTTCCCTTGGAAAAGATATCCTCTAATCCTGTTGATTTGACTTTTCCCCACCCCAAACATAGTTTAAAAGCATGTAACAAGTTTAAGTCCTGGTCATTTTTTAATTTTATTTATTTATTTATTTATTTATTTTGAGACGGAGTCTCAATCTGTCACCCAGGCTGGAGTGCAGTGGTGCAATCGCAGCTCACCACAAGCTCCACCTCCCGGGTTCACGCCATTCTCCTTCCTCAGCCTCCCGAGTAGCTGGGACTACAGGCACCCGCCACCACGCCCCACTAATTTTTTGTATTTTTAGTAAAGACGGGGTTCCACCATGTTAGCCAGGATGGTCTCAATCTCCTGACCTTGTGATCTGCCCGCCTCGGCCTCCCAAAGTACTGGGATTACAGGAGTGAGCCACCGCTCCTGGCCAAGTCCTGGTCATTTTATTATCATTGTCAATGAAGTCCACATTCTATTGCATCTCTCCCCACCCCCATCAAAAAGTAGCACACCATCCTCTTTTACTTTCTACATGAGTCTGAATATCTGAATCTATCTTTCCCATTGATTTATTTACTACTTCCCCTCTATAGAATGTAAGATTCTTGAGATAAGATCTGTAGTTCTTCATTTCTATACCTGCTGCACCTAGAACATAGCAGGTACTCAGTAAGTGTGGACTAAATGAATGAATGAGTATCCTTTTGTCCTATATTTTTAGAGTGGCACTGACCTAAAGAATATGTTTAGTCCTACAAATTTGCAAGAACTGTGTTGTGTGCAGGACCACTTTGTTGCTGGTACAGTGTTATATATTGCAAACTATTGTCTGCTGCTCCATCATCACTATTACTGTTGTTAAGGAATGGATTTAAAAGGATCTAAAACACTTTTATACCCTTTTCACCAATGGCAAACATCAGAGGCAGCATATTGCAGTAGAAATGTCATTTCTTCTAATAAGCCTCCTATGATTTCCCCTAGGCAGATACATGTAGAGTTTTTCTATCTTCAGTGTCTTTTGTATGAAACACTGTTTTGGCAATTACTATATCGTATTGTTATTAGTTGTTTTCTACCCACTTTTACCACAGACTGCATTTTTCTCTACATTTCTAATAGTTGATGCATGGCAAGAAATCAATAAATATTATTGTAATAACTGACTAAATGTATTACAGTGGGAATAATACTTTTAGAAATATATTGTTTTTTTCTTTGACATTTCCTGCTCTGGATCAGCCCCTTGTTATGCTACAAGTCCCGGGAAGGCTAGGATTATCACCACAGGAATTGGAAAAAAGTGGGGTTCAATTTTTGACATATAGAATAGGATTATTTTCGAACTCGGGATATGCAATAAGAAAAAGTATTTGCTGTTTATAAAGGAGAGCTATCCCAACCTTCTAGACCAGGGAATTGTAGGAAGGAGAACTGGAAAAGGCAGGGCAATGTGTTCAAACTTTCATAGGGTTTATCCTTAAAAAGGTGCAGAGACTTATGTTAAAGCACTTTAGGTACAGCAATCCACTTCTCTGGGTGTAGCTAGGGAAAGTCTTCAAATCTCTGGGAGGAAGCGCTACATTCAGTTTATTGCCAAATTCCATGGCATAGATAGACGAATGTGGTCTACATAAATCATCTGAGATAATGCTGTGGTACCCATAGATTTTGAACAGTCTGCAACAGATCCAGAAGTTTCCAGGAGCCCCAGACACAAAGGTGATGAGAGGCCAGTGGGAGTTGAAACAAAGATGTTTTGGTGACAAGAAGCAAATGGCCAAGAACCATGAGCTTTAGTAGTTGGTGCCCAAGTAATTCCCCTAAAGGCCAGATGCTTACTGTGGAACCCAGGCAGATTGCAGAAGAGAAGAAAGAACAGACCTGCCTTTTCTGAGCAGGTGGCAGCCTAACAACTTCTACACATAACTCTGAGGCTCCCTGCCCTAGCTACCCCAGCTCATGAGAGCCCCTTCCCTGTTAAAATACAGATGCTTTATTGGAGAAAGGCAGGGAGAAGGGGAAGAAATCTGAAAAGTTAAACATTTACCTGAAATACACTGAAGCTATATAAAGAGACTAAATCAGGAGAGGGATTGAGATAATACCATTTGGCAAATGTAAGGGTTTTTTTTCCTTTACTCAACAGAGTTGAGTCATTTAAAGTGGAGTTTGTTCAATCATTAAAAATAAAACTTTTTTAAAAAAATTATTGGAGTGGCAGTGTGCCACTCATCCTACTTCTCTCCGAATAAATGGACCAAGAACCAGGAGATCTGACTTCTATTCCTGAATCATCCAGGACAAACTGCACCATCCTTGTCAAGGGAGGGCTAATACCTGAGGCCACTTAGTGTCGACCTGTTATCTATAAAGTAAGCTAAAATGAAGAGGTAGGATAAGGGACTCTCTAAGGAAGTAATCCTTTTTAACATTCTGCAATTCTTGAGAACAACCAAGTTAGTGAAATGCCATCTTCACAAAAGCCATTTGTAAGATAGGTGGTTGCTCATTTGTTTGTCAGAAGAATGACACTCTTTGTGATTCACAAATAGTTCCAACTCCAAGTATCAACTTTATTAATAGGCTACCTAATGCAAGTAATTACATGGTTACTTAAATTAAGAGCTTATTTATCATACTTTGTCCATTAAAGAAATTCGGCAGCATCTGATTTCTCCAAGAGCCTCAATTCAATGACCATGGGAAAAATAGCAAATCTCAGAATACATTTTGGGGAAAGCAGCAGAAAACTCTGTTTAAATAATATGGTAATCATCCATATGCTATGCAAGTAACATTAGTGAAATATTTTAATATATCTCCTAGAAAGATGCTTTCTACATAATGAACAGTTTGGGATCAAAAAATGTTATTTTGCCTCATGTTAATAACCAAATTTTCTCTCAATAAAGGGAATGCTGGTCACTGCCCACCACAATATCTGAATGAGGAGAAGGAAATGAGAAGGGCTAGAGAGAGAGAGAGCAAGAGAGAGAGAATAAGACTATGAACTCATTCTAGGAGTCTTTGCCACAAATGAAACATTGAAACAAAATCCACCTTAACATGTTAAATGGAAATTCAGAGGCAAAAAAGAAAAACATCTATGAAAGAAGATGAAATGAGAGCGCACACCTTCCACAATCACACCACTAACCATCTGTTTATGCCCTTTAGGACTTTTCTCCCTCAAAATCAAATGAATACCAGCGTGGAAAATAGAAAAGATTGTGTCAGCGGAGGAAAGAGGAGGGCACCCAGTAGATATCATCTGTTGTCAAAGAAGTCATTTGGAAAGTAATCAGACATGAAGCCCAACGGATAGAAAAGATGTGATATTATTGATTTAACTTGATTGCAATTTATTGAACATTACTGAGGAGATAGAGTGTTGGTCTTACAATATATCGTATATAAACCCAGTATGAAAGATTAAAACGTGTGTGTGTGTGTGCATGTGTGTGTGTGTGTGTTGGAAGAGGGGCAGGAGAGAAGTTAGAGGGGTGTGTGTGTGTGTGTGTATGTGTGTATGTGTTGGAAAGGGGGTGGGGGAGAAGGCAGAGACTATGTGGACAAGCAAAACTTCTGTAGCTGAACTTTCTAACTAGATATAAAATTAGTTGCCCACAATTTTACCCCTAATTCCAACAAAAATGAAATTGTAACAGATCTCCCAAATAACATATTTATCTGCATCTTTACTTAGCATTTATCTTACATGTTTCCTTTGAAGAATTCAAGATAGAATTAGCAATGTCTGGAAGCTTACATAAATAGCCAAAGATCTTGCACTTTTGTTTTCAGTGCCTTTTAAGTCAGGCTTTTTTTTTTTCTTCTTAAAATAAGTATTATTATTTTATGTACTTATTGCAAAAATAAACCATGTGTCTTAGTCTGCTTGGGCTGCCATACAAAACTGTAGACTGGGTGAATTAAACAACAGAAATTTCTTTTCTCACAGTGCTGGAGGCCAGAAAGTCCAAGATCCAGGTTCCTGTAGGGTTGAATTTCTGGTGAGGGCTGTCTTTCTGGCGGGCCTTCTCACTGTGTTCTCACATGACAGTGAGAGAGAAGTCAAGTATTTTCTTAGAAGGACACATCTTATTGGGCCAGGACCCCATCCTGAATACATTATTTGATCTTAATTACTACTTTAGAGGTCTTGTCTCCAAATATAATCACTGGGGGTTAGGGGTTCAACATATACATTTTAAGGTGGGGGTGCAGACCTTCAGTTCATAGCACCATGTTCCTCGTAGGAGATTTAGAAAGTACCAATAAGTGAAAGGACGCAAAAGCTAACAATGATCTCGGCACCCACTGATGACTACCATCAACATTCAAGTATGTTTACTTTCAGGTTTCTTTTTCACCTATACACATATACTATTATTTGTAATACTACTATTATATTGAAGGTAATATTTTCTAAATGCTTCTTTTATTTAACAATACTAAGACATTGTAACTGGGGAAATTGCTAGTAGAGATGTAGCCTAAAGTGAAGGTGGCAATGGAAGGAAATCAGCAGCTATTGCACAGATTTAAACACATCATGTATCTCCAAGTTGAAATTATAAGGTATCTTAGAAAACTCACCAATAACTGAAATTGCCTTCCCTGAAAACTCTGCCAATCTGTTTAAAGGAAATTGCTTTCCTTGATGACTTTCAGCCATTCATTTTACCCAAGGGGGAAAATAGTTTATCCGAAGGACAACCATGTTTCTAATTTTTGACAATAGTGCAAAAAGCAGTTTAATGAAAAAAAGGGTAAGTACATTAATCCTAACCAAAGAAACAGAACCAGTAGGAAATCTATCTATCTAGGGATTTTTTACAAAAAATTATCTTATACAATTACGGGAGCTGGAAAAGAAACCCTGAAGTCCACAGCGTGGCAGGAAGGAAAGATTTCATGCAGTCTAGACCCCATAAGCATGAGTGGGAACTCTACGAAAGTTGGACTGAAACCAGTATCTATTCTTGTTGTCCTTGATCTCAATGATAAGACTATCCTGCAAAAACTAGAGCCCTTTATCTTGGAGCTGAGCACACATACCTGGCCCTGGGAGTCAGAGAAATTGAAGAAAGATTGAGGGGGAAGGTACTGCACTTGCAAGTCCAGTGCTGCTTAAGCGTATCAAGCAAATCAGCAGATCAGCCCTAAAAGGTAAGTGTGGGAGACTCAGAAGGTAGATTATAAGTTATCTTCCTGCTCTACCATGTGAAGTCCCTGAATCTCATGTGGAGGGCCTTAGTCCCTGTTTAAAAGGCCCTCACTTGATTAAATCAGGCCTACTTAAGATGTTCTATCCTTTGATTAACTTAGAATCAACTGATTAGGGATTTTAATTACATCACAAAATCCTTTTATAGTTGCACCAAGATTAGCCTTTGATTGAATAAGATGTGTGTATGCTCACGCTTTATACAAAAATTAACTCAAAATGGATCATAGGTCTAAAAATAAACAGGAAAGCTGTAAAATTTTAACAAAACATAAGAAAATGTTTGTGATGTAGGGTTGAGCAGAGTTCTTACATGATACAAAAAGCACAATTCATAAAAGACAAAACTGGTAAATTTGGACTCCATCAAAATTTAAAATGTCTATGCTCCAAAAGACCCTAATAAGAGGATAAAAATGCAAGCTACAGACTGGAAGAAAACATTTGCAAATCATATATTTGACAAAGAAAATATTTATATCCAGAATATATAAACAATTCTTAAAACCCAACAATGCAAAAACAACTCAATTAAGAAATTGACAAAGAACCTGGACATAAACTTTAACAAGGAGGAAATAAGAATAAACAAGGCCTGAAACAGTGGCTTCTACCTGTAATCCTAGCACTTTGGGAGCCCAAAGTGGGAGGATTGCTTGAGGCCGGGAGTTTTAGACCAGCCAGGGCAACATAGCAAGACTGACTCTACAAAAAACTAATTCCATTTTTAAAAATTAGCTGGGCCTGATGGTGTATACTTGTAGTCCTAGCTACTTGGTAGGCTGAGGTGGGAGGATCTCTTGACCCCTGGAGTTTGAAGTTGCAGTGAGCTATGATCATGCCACTGTACTCTGGCCTAGGCAACAGATCAAGCCCTTGTCTCTAAATAAAATAAAAAATGATAGTAAGAAGAAAATAAAAAAACACACAAAAAATATTCAACATTATTAGCCATCAGGGTGATGCAAATGAAAACCATGATAAGATACCACAGTACATCTATCAGAATGGCTAAACGCTAAAAAATATTAACAATGCCAAATACCGGGGGTGAAAAAAAAAGAGCAGTGGGAGCTCTCATACAATGCTGGTGGAATGCAAAATACTACAACGACTCTGGAAAACAATTTGGCAGTTTCTTATAAAGCATACACTTAACGTATGACTTGCCAATTCCATTATTGAGTATTTACCCTAGAATAATGGAAACATACTGTGTTAGTTTGCTGGGTCTGTCATAACAAAGTACAACAGATTAGATGGCTTAAGCAAACTTATTTTCACACCATTCTGGAGGCACAAGTTGGAGATCATGGTATCAGTAGAGTTGGTTTCTTCTGAAGCTTCCCTCCTTAGTCTCTAGATGGTCGTCTTCTCCTTGTATCTTCCCATGGTCTTCCATGCCTGTCTGTGTTCAAAATTCATTTTATAAGAACACCAGTCATATTGGATTAGCGTGTATGTCCTCATTTTAACCGAATTTACATCTTCAAAAACCCTATATCCAAATACAGTCACATTCTAAGTTACAGGGGGGTAAGGACTTCAACATATAAACTTTGGAAGAAACAAAATTCAGTCCATAACACTCCATCCTCTACGCTCCCCCACCCAAAAATAATTTATGTTCTTTACACATGCAAAATACATTCACCAGATCCCAACAGCCCTAAAAGTCTTAGCCCATTCTAGCATCAAGCCTAAGTCAAAAATCTCATATAACTATGATCTAAATTAAATATGGGTCAGACTGGAAGTATGATTCATCGTGAGGCAAATTCCTTTCTGTCTGTGAACCCATGAGCCCAGGCAACGAGTAATCTTTTTTCAAAATACAATGGTGAGACAGGTATAGAATACACATTCTCATTCCAAAAGGGAGAAATCAGAAAGAAGAAAAGGGTCATGGGTCCCAAACAAGTCCAAAATCTTGCGAATTCCTGTAGATTTGAAAGGCTTGAGGATAAAACTCTTACACTCAATGCTCTGTCCTCAGGACCAATCAGTGTGACCCTGCCTTCTGGACCCACAAGGGTGGCAGCCTTGACCCCTCTGCCTTTGGCAGTGGCCGCTTCGTCTGCTAAAACAGGGAAATGGCCCACCCTTTGAAACCCAGGAGGCAGTCCTACCCTTTGACCCCATGGTAGCAATGGTAGCCCTGCCAACCTCTTGGCCTCTCTTGAGGGTCCTACTTCCCTTTTCTTGGAGGATAACACATTAGATAGCTGTACTGGCCCATCCAGTAGAATCCTGGAAGACTGAGAGTCCTCCTTTATTTCATCCCGTCTCCACACCCTTCAGTTCAAGCTAGCAGTATGTCTGCTGATATACAGTTTTCAAAAACCTATTAGACTCCAGTGTAATCCCTGGAGATCCAAGCCATCAGACAAGAGGATCTTCCACAGATCTTTCCTGGATAACTGCATCTTTATTTACAGTTTCTTCTGACATGGTTGATTAGATCCATGAGTCACATTTTTTTTCCAGAGTCACATTTTACAATATGGTTAGGCTAAGAATTTCCCAAATCTGTAAGTTCTGGTTCCTTTTTACTTAACAATTTCTTTTTCAATTTATTGCTCTGCTCTTGCATTTTCTCATAAGCAGCAAAGCAAAAACAGGCCATGCCTTCAACACGGCTGAGACATCTCCTCAGGTGAATATCCAAGTTCATCACTTACAAGTTCTACTTTCCCACAAAACATGAGAACACAATTTGGCCAAGTTCTTTGCCACTTTAGAACAAGGATCACCTTTCCTCCACTTTCCAATAACATAAAAATCCATACATAAATTTTTATAGGAACACTATTCATAATTACAAAAAACTGAACACAATCTAAATGTCCTTCAACAGGTGAATGAGTAGACTAACTGGTACATCCACACCATGGAATACTACTCCTCAGCAATAAAAAGGAATGGGCTATGAACTACCGCAGCAACTTTGATGAATATCAAAGACATTATTTCAGAAAACAATCAAAGGTTACATATTGTATGACTGTTTATATGACATTCTTTAAAAGACAAAACTACAGTGGTTGCCAAGGGTAGGGTGGAGCAAGGGTGTGACAATAAAGGGATGGGATAAGGGAGTTTTTTGGAATGATGCAACTGTTCTGTATCCTGATTGTAGTATTGGCTACATGAATCTATACATATGTTGCATAAACTATAAACAAGAAGAAGAAACAGTCAAATTTCCTGTATTTATCAGATAATATCACACAGTATTTTAAAAACGAAACTGTCAAAATGTTTAAAAGAACATAATCACTCATAGCCTAAAGTTCTATCCCTACCTTAAAGAAAATGTGATTTATATCACAAAATTTCCTCTCACCATATGTAATTATTACAGGGAAAAAAAAGCCTATGAGAGTTAAATTGACACAATCTCTGACAGATTCTATCTTGCTGCATTCTAACCTTTCAAGGTTCTAACAAAAATTAATATCACAGTCATATGCCTAAGGGGCATGCTACATGCACAAATATCCCCAGACATACCTCTTCACGATATTCAATGAGGGAGGATATATTGAAAGAGAAATGAACAAAAACTTGCCTTAAAGGGACCATTTCAGGTACTTTTCACCACAAATCTTCCTTTTACACGCCAAGTCATACATAATGCATTCTTATTTCTTGATGTAAACACTGCTCTAGATCCTATAACCTAGGTGTCTATTCCCTCTGGAAGTCAAATCCTAAGGCTCACTAAGAAGGCCAGAAGGAGAAATGGAGAGCTGCCACAAAAGCGAACTGTAGGCAGCTTCTTCCAATGACTTTCAAATAAAAATGCATGCTTAGAACTAAGGACTTCAATTTTACTTGCTTTTTCCTCTTACTGCCAGCCTCTTTTCTTTATTTTGGTTCAAGATAAGAGTGTTATGATTTCCTTCTCCCAGTTTTTTCTGTTGTTCTCTTGATTGTCTTTGCTCCTTAAACACTGTGAACTTCATAATTCACTTTTTTCATCAGGGTTAGCTGCCGACTTGTACAACCGCTAGATTTGTTATCCAGCTTAAGATCTCCCTAGTAAGAATTGTACAGCCACATCCAAAGTCCAAATGGAACTACACTTCACCCCAAAACTAATAATCACATTCCCTTTTATACTCAGCATATGACTGTTATTAACCCTAACACACCTTAATTGGACCTTAGGCCCCTACAATTAACTGCTAACATCTCCCAGAGTCTCAGAAGAAGTTAAGAAACATCAGGCATAAGAATGGTTATAGCCCAGTTATTTTCTGAATCAGTAATAATCTATTTACTTCCATCTAAGGTGTTTGTCCTCCTTAATGAGACTAATTACGTCCAGAGAGTAATTGGTACTGACCTGTTGTCATAAGCAAAACGTTTATGTCACCTCAATGTGTAACCCCAGGAATATTCTCATGTAATCAGTTGTTCCTCTCATATTTAGCACATACAATTGAAAACACCGTCACCACCCACTCTTGGTGTTCACCTTTCATTAAAACTTAACATATTAATTCAACAGAAGGGGTCTGAGATTTTGGATTTCACTGTATTATAAAAGGATGTCTACTGTGGGTAGGAATTCACAAACAAAAATGTATGATCTAAAGTGTATCTCTGATTACCACCCAGAGAGCAAATGAAATGGCTGAAGCTTTGCAGACCCAATAGACCAGCATAAACGTATTGACTATACATATATGGAGAGTTTCCATAGTACATGCATAACAAATTTTATTCAACTATGCCCTAATGTAAAATTAGGCTACTTTCACTATTATAAAGCAATATTGTGAGAACTGTTTTTACAATTGTATGTTTTTCATAATTATTTCCTTTAAGAAATCTTTTAAAGTGGACATACTTGACAAATGAGTATCCAAAACACGAAGAATTTGAAAGAAATTACAATTCGTTTTCCAAAAAGATTCTGCCAATTTTTTTCTTGCCAATAATATATACGAACCTATTTCACTACTTGCTAGAACCAGAAATGATTGCCCATTTCAATGTTGGCTGCTTGTAAAAAAAAAAAAAAAAAAAAAAAAAAAAAAGTGCTGATTCTTTTTACTTTAATTTGTATTTTATTGATGATTCTTTAGCTTGAAATTCCTTATCTAAATTGTATATGACACTAGTCTTTTGATTTCTCACTGTTTAACTTGCCTGCTTTTTGTACTTTGCATGTTTTTATTATTGATGATAACTTTGCACATATTAAGTACATTAAGTATACTAATTTAATAAGGTGAAATTTTACAAAATTAACTACTTATCTCACATATAATCTCAAACAAAATCACAACGGGAATTTTTATAGAACTTGATAACCTGATTATAAAATTAATCTGGAAAAATAAATATAAATATACGAGTTGAGTTAAAACATTTTTTATAAAAAGAATGCACTTTCCCTGTTGAATATGTGTTACATAGCAGCACTTAAAACCAGAACAATTAATTATCCATAAGGGGAATTTTAAAAGTTTCTCTACTTCACATAATAAAACAAAGTGATTCAAATGTGGACTTAAAATCCAAAACTAAAATACAAACTATAAACAAGCTTAAAAACAAGATAATTTTTTTTTACTGTTTTTTTAAGTTCAGGGGTACATGTGAATATTTGTTACACAGGTAAACTTGTATCATGGGGGTTTGTTGTACAGATTATTTGATCACCCAGGTATTAAGCCTAGGACCCATTAGTTATTTTTCCTGATCCTCTCCCTTCTACCCTCTTCCATCCTCGATAATGCCCAGTGTGTGTTCCCCCCACCATGTGTCCATGTGTTCTCATCATTTAGCTCCCACTCATAAGTGAGAACATGTGGTATTTGGTTTTCTGTTCCTGCATCAGTTTGCTAAGGACATTGGCCTCCAGCTCCATCAATGTTCCTGCAATGGGCAAGATCTCATTTTTCATGGCTGCATAGTATTCTATGGTATATATATACCACATTTTCTTTGTCCAGTCTATCATTGTTGGGCATGTAGGTTGAATCTGTGTCTTTGCTATTGTGAACAGTGTTGCAATGAACATATGCATGCATGTGTCTTCATAATGAAATGATTTGTATTTCTTTGGGTATATACCCAGTAATGGGATTGCTGGATCAACTAGTATTTCTGATTTTAGGTAAGAAAAGATAAATTTTTGGCCAGGCACGGTGGCTCAAGCCTGTAATCCCAGCACTTTGGGAGGCCAAGACAGGCGGATCACGAGGTCAGGAGATCAAGACCATCCTGGCTAACACAGTGAAACCCCGTCTCTACTAAAAAATACAAAAAACTAGCCGGGCGAGGTGGCGGGCACCTGTAGTCCCAGCTACTCAGGAGGCTGAGGCAGGAGAATGGCGTAAACTCGGGAGGCGGAGCTTGCAGTGAGCTGAGATCCGGCCACTGCACTCCAGCCTGGGCAACAGAGCGAGACTCCGTCTCAAAAAAAAAAAAAAAGAAAAGATAAATTTTTAAGTAAACCTTTTATTTTAGAATAATTTTAGATTTACAAAGAGGTTGCAAATAAACCTCTCCTTCTGTTTCCTCTACTGTTAACATCCTGCATTACTATGGTACATGTCAAAACTAACTACCAAACACAGGTAGGTTGCATTAATTAATTATCAGCTTTCATTCAGATTTCAGCTGTTTTTCCACTGCTGTTCTTTTTCTTTAGCGTGATGAAAAATCTTAGATTGTTGGAAAAATTTTCTAAGGAAGACATGAAACTCAGACACTGTAAATGGAAAAAGTAATAGATTAAGGTACAGAAAAACTGATTTTTTCTTATGAAAAAACCCTTTGTGCACAGTGAAAAGCCAAATACACATTAAAAAATACCAAGATATATTTTTTAGTTAGTTCTTTCCATTCATTTCAAAAATAAAATATAGAGCTTACTCAGCCCTGGAAATAGAGAAGTAAACAAAGTAGACAAAATATTGGGTGTTCCTGACTACCTTCTAGTGAAACAGAGAAGACAAACAATAAACAAACTAGTCTATGAAGAGGTGATAAGTGCTATAAATAAAAATAGGGAGGGAGGGAAGTGGGAATTCCAGGTGGGACTGGTGTGGCAGGGTGAATATATCACATTAAACAGTGTAGTTAAAGTAACTTTCAGTAAGAAAGTGGCATTTAAGAAAACAGAGTTGAGAAGGAAGAAGACTCCACACGTATCTAAGGGACACTGATCCAGGCAAAGGCAACAGTCAGACAAACCCCTGAGGTGGGCTGCCCTGGGGCTGGAGTGGGAAGACCATGGGAGAATCATTCCATTTGAGATCTGAGAGGTACCAAGGCCAGACTGGGAGAAGCCTGGAAGGCCAGAGTTAGGTTTATTTGGTTTTGTTTCTATTTTGTTTTACTTTGGTTTTATGAGTATAGGGGTCTTTCTCTGTTGCCCAGGCTGGAGTGCAATCATAGCTCATTGCAGCCCCAAATTCCTGGGCTTAAGTGATCCTCCTGCTTCAGCTTCCTATAAATAGCTGGGACTACAGGCTTGTGCCACCACACCCAAATAACTTTTTATTTTTATTCTTTAGAGACAGGGTCTTGCCATATTACCTGAGCTATAAACTAAAACATAATATTCCTAATATATAAAGCACATACAGACAATAAAGATCATATTATCAGCAACTGTGCAGACAAATCCAAATTAAAACTAAGATGCTTAATTCTCCCTGTTGAAAACAAGGAAAGAAATTTTCCTCTCTTCCTTTTGTTTTACTTTAGAACGTACTATAAAGGCACTTTCTCATCTCTTTGAAATGTATATAAACCTTTTGAAAACTAGATAGGCCTCTTGTCAGCTTAATGTCCCAGGAATGGCTTTGTCAAGGACCTGAGAGGCATCTCTTTGAAAACGAATTATAAAGAAAGTTAGCGCCCCTATTTTCCCTTACTGTAGGAGGCTAGAAGCCTAATTTTGTCAGGCACCTTGCTCCAAGTTGCAAAACTGCCTCTTGTCAAAAAGCTATTAAAAGTTTGTTTTTCCTCTGGATAAAGCCAATGAGCTAACACAGATGGTCACCCCAAGTACCAGATGAATCTAGGATGAACTATGTTTAACAAATGTTGCTATCCAGTCCGCTTACTTGAAGACTAGTTATTGTTTATCTTGAAAACATTTTGTGATGGGTTTTATTCTCTTGGCTGTATAAAAGGGTGAGATTCCTTTTCATCTTTGCAATTTCTTAGTGGGTTGCCTGTGATGTGCAACACATTCTGGTGTGATGCTTATTCAATAATAAAACCATTTTCTTCCTCTACTGTCTTTGTGAAGATGTTTCTGGGTTAGGAGAAAATTTTGTTTTTAATTTTATTTCTTTGACACAACCCATATTGAGTTATTGCTATGTATTAGACACTGTATTTATTAAGTGCTTAACATGTAGCATTGATTATATATTAGCTCACACAATCAATAAGAAATTTAAATATTTAAGAAAAGTGAAACAACTCAGTAGGAAATTATGAAAGGGACGTTCATATGCCGCTAACGAAAGAAGAAAAATAAGTGGCAAATAAACAAGAAAAGATGCACAGTCTTTTCTAGTGGTAAGAAATGGAAACTAAAACAAATTAGACATATATTTATTAAGTTAACAAAAAGTAAAAAAAAAATAATGTAGGTTCATTGTTTGGCAACAGCATGAAAAGAAGAGCCACATTCATGTACTATTGAAGGGACTCTAAAGTAGAAAATCCTTTTTAGATTAAATTAGCAAGAACTGTCAACATTTTAAAGGCATAAAGTTGGGGATACACACACACATAGATATATAATTTTTAATGTGTTTTTCTCTTTTGCCTTTCCAAGTACAAGATTGTTGCCATTTTTCCTCCTTAAGCATCTATCTGCCTGGGAGAAACTCACATTTGTTTAAAAAAGAAAGACTAAGGAAATGTAATGCAGCTATCTTTCAAAATATAAATATGTAACAGACAATGGTTTGGCATGTTTTGCTAAGTATTTCTCAAATTTCTTCATCTCCATCTTTAATATAAAAGCAATCAAAATAGGAGAATTTTGTTCTTGAAGTTATTTTCTAGTCTAGAGGAGATCTATTTCACCACTGGTAAGACTAAGCATGAGTCAGAAAGATGGACGATATCATACATGGAAAATGAAAGAAACTTGCCCTCTCCCAAGAAGAACTTTTAAGTAAGAGAGAGAGAGACAGAGAGAGTGGAAAAAGGGAGGGTTGAAAAATAAAAAGAATAATACTTAGATGAGGGACCAGATTTGCCATTTCAGGGCTCTAGTTCAGGGAGGGGAAGATACATTATGTCATCTGTAGTAATAATGAAGCCAAAAGGGGAGTTATTGCCCCATGCCTATTGAGAAAACTGGAAACATCTCAGGCTGCTTTCTAACCCTACCCAGGGTGTTACCACAGCAATGTGAGAGTGCAGCATTATCTAGAAGGAAGCTTAACCTTCTCAAACCACTTTTTTCTTTTCTTTTCTTTTCTTTTCTTTTTTTTTTTTTTTTTTTGAGACAGAGTCACTCTGTCACCCAGAGTGGAGTGCAGTGGCGCGATCTCAACTCACTGCAACCTCCACCTCCAGGTTCAAGTGATTCTCTCATGCCTCAGCCTCCCGAGTAGCTGGGATTACAGGTGCCCACCACCACGCTTGGCTAATTTTTGTATTTTTAGTAGAGACGGGGTTTCACCATGTTGGCCAGGCTGGTCTCGAATTCCTGACTTAAGGTGAGATGCCTGCCTCGGCCTCTCAAAGTGCTGAAATTGCAGGCGTGAGCCACCGCACCCGGTTTCAAACCACTTTTAAGTCAGGTGGTATAGACACTAAGTTAATAGTCACCACACTTGCCATGGAGGCTACCAAAGCAAGAAAAGGTGACCCTGAGAAATTTTAGTAGACTCCTACCGCATTCATATAGGAGCTTTTAGCCAATGGAATTTGAAGTAGGGCTGAGTTAGCCAGGAGCTCCTCTGGGCCCCAACCAAGCCAAGAGGGGAAAATCATGAATTATACCAGCTGCAGACTCCAGCCAATCATAAATACCAGCAGGGGAGGAGGCTGCCAAGAGAACCACCTAGAACACTTACCTCTGACCCCCTGATCTCCAGAGCTCAATTTTGCAACCCCTATATGCATGCCTTTACACCAGAAATTCCACACCTAGAATAATCTAATCTATAGAAATTCTTGCACATGTGCATATAACAGTTCACTATAGAATTATTTATAATAGCCCAATATTAGGAAAAAAGTGTAATTCCCACATAGAATAAATAATTCAATATATTATAGAGCCATCATACTATAGAATACTATTTGAAAGTTACAAATAATATGTAACTCTTTATATATTGGCATGAAGAATGACCAAAATATATTATTTCATGTAAAAATCAAGTTCAAAACAATATGTATAAGATCATCTAATTGTCATAAAAATATTATATGTTTAGATTGTATTTTTTCTCCACAAGGATAATCCCACGTATTGCTTTAAGCACAATTTTTCTTCCTCTTACACTACCTACATAGGTCAGAATAAAGCTACTCTACTGTAACAAAAAGTTCCAATGATACAGTGACTTAAGAAAGAAGTTCACTTCTCACTCAACAGTCCATATGTGAATGGTCGGGATCAGCAGAACAGCTCCTTATGTAATCAGCGACCCAAGTTCCTCCCAAGACATCATCCCCCATCCACTTGGGCACTGTCATCATCTCATCTTTAAGGTTCAGTGAGACCTAGAAGTGGAAATCATCACTCCTGCTCTCATTTTATTTATAAGAAGTGCTCATATAGCCACATATATTGGTGAGCACTAAGTATACAGTAGTCTAACTAGATTACCATTTATAAGAAGATAGTCACATGGCCATTATTATCAGCAAGCACTAGGTGAGTCTAACTGAACAAAAACCATTGTCTAACTAACTCAGCCTCAATTCTATTTCTGTGGCAGGAGGGCAGAATGGATTTCTGTGAACAATGAATACGCTTTCTCATACTACTCCATCTCCTAGCTTTTATGGGAATAATCTGGGATTTTTTTAAATGTTATTTACTATTTCTCCCATTATATTTTTATTTTTTCAATAACTCTATAGTCATAACAATAATCATTCAGCTTTACCTCTGTGTTTTTACTGGCTTAGTTTCTCTCTGCCATTTTTTTTCCATCTTTCTCATTCATAAGTTCATGTCAATGCATTCCTTAGTTGGTAACAAATACTTTATTGATTTATATTTTCAAGAACAGCACATTGGTAATTTGCTCTCTGATTTCTTTTATGCCCGAGAATGTCTTTCTACTGCTCTTGCACATGAATGATCTTTAGCAGGATGTACAGTACTTGGGTTACAATGATTTTTGCTGCAAAACTCTAGCTGATTCATTGTCTTCTATTATAGTATTGAAAACTTCCTAGGAAACATATGATTGGCAGCCACAAGAATTTTCTGCCTGGATACAGATACTTCAACAACATTATCTAAATATGGATCATTTTAATTAATCTTGTCCAGTTATAGAACTGATATGGAGATTGAAGTCTCTCTTGAGCTTGGGGAAACTTTGTAATTTTTTGGTTTATTGTTTCTTCTGCATCATCTCTCTCTCTCTCCTCCTGCGGAGTTCCCATTATATTCCATCTCCTAAATAAGTTCATCATGACTCTTCTTAAATTCATGGTAAATATCTCTACACCACTGTTAACGTCCTCTGCATTCCGGTGTCCATGTCTATGTTTCTTCTGTAGCATGCATTTGCTATATCTGCACAGTATTGTATGCTGTGAAGGGGAAGATTTTTATTTTTATTAAATTTAAAGTACAGAAAAGATTCATTGTAGTATTTTTATATTATAAAGTACAAGGCTGTGGTTTTTCATTATTTTATTTATTTTAAAGTGTTCCCTTTTCATAGATGCAACATCCTTCTAAGTCTTCAAAAATACAAAATAAAGCTTCTGAAGTTACCTCTAGTTCTGTGTAGTAAGTTGGCTTCATCGGGAGATTTTTGCTCTGATTCTTTAAATCTCTTTCTGATGAAGGACTGATGGTTTTTCATATGTCTGTTGATTTTTCTCTATTTGTTCATCCTTAAAGTATAGGTAGTTGTTGGTGGTTGGCTGGGAGAAAAAGAACAATCTATTGTTCAGAATTAGGAAAGGAGACTTTTAAAAAGATCGTCATGTTCCCTCTATTTCTTTGTACTCCATATAAGGAAAGACAGCTGCTTTCAACTTGGCTGGGGTCTGTTTTCACAGATGAGAGTCGGATTGTCTGTGAGGAGGCCAAGGTGGAGGTGGGCAGAGGCGATCTCAGGTCAGGATCTCCACAGCTGTGGTGAAGAGTTTCTGTTCCAAGTTTGCCCCTGAGTCTCAAAATAAACAAGGCTATTGCCCTCCCTTTTCTAACTGACATGAGTTCTCTTATTAGAAGCAAGTGTTGGGCAGGGCCATGGCTAAACTTAGCTCACTCTTATTGGGGGTCATCGGGAAAATGCCCCAAAAAGACACAAATTCCCCGTGGTGACATCCATAGAATGATTTTTCCACTTTATGAAAAAATATTGTTTAAAATGTTTTTGTAAAATGTTTTTAGGTTTAACGTAAAAATCGTTGCTTCTAGACAAGATCTGATGTAGTTCCAATAAAATGCTGCAGAGATGTACTGAAAAGGGATAAATAGGAAACACAAATCCCATGCATGTAGTGTTTTGAATAGGAAACTTGTAGATGTAGATAAATTCCTTATGAATTGAGAGAGAAGCTGGAATTTTGCCTAAATTAAATGGAATCCAACCAGGCAGGTTTAATACGTTTTTACCTGAAAAGAGTCCTTTGGGGTATAGAGCTCTGTGAACATAAGACTATGCACAGATTTCAACATCAGTGAAGAAACTCTGCTCTCTGTGCTCCCTGTGCCCTGGGCAAAGGAGCTAAAGGTCAGAACAATGCTCCCAACTTGCTGGAAGAGAAGCCAAGCCCAACCCATTGAGACTGAAATACAAGGCCGGACACCCTCAGCCATTATTACCCCATCCCTCTTCTAGCACTGTAGGAACAAATACTCCTGTGGTGAAGAGCATTCACACATGTAAAGACTCCCACCTTGAAGCTGAGGAAATATAGGAGAGGAAACAGAGTTTGTAAGAGATTCAAGTGCGTGTGAAAACCATAAAACAGGCTCTGATTTTGAAACCCTGAAATTTCACTCTGAACTCTATACAAGATCTTAGGTATATGGTCCAGCCCAGAGAGGAAAACATCCCGTAGCAGCCCCCTAAAGCTCATCCATTCATCAAATGCTAGCTGAGAATGCATGCAGATGCCTGCCACTGTTTGTTGGCATCTGCACCTCCCCAACAGTTTATGGAAGAACGGGGATTTACTCTCCACCCTAACTTCTCAAGGGCTTGCTCCTGCCTTCACCTGACACCACTCCCAGTGCAGTAGCTCTCCTTGGGACTGCATCTGCTTACTTCCCAAGCCAGCTGTAGCTCCCGCACAGCAACTCACAGGCTGGTCAGAGCCCTTTCTGGAACTTATTGTCACTTGCACTGTATCTTACCTAGATTCCTCTGGCATACGGGAGACAGGTTTATTTGTTTTGAAACTCATACAGATTTTTCCATGTTTTTATATTCCCTTGGCCATGTCAGTGGAATTTAGGAAGGGAATAAGAATTGAAATGATAGGGTCAATTTGCCTTTTTGAAGCAAGCTCCAGATTATATATTGTAGCCTCTTGTCCTGCAAGTCCTGACAGCCCATTTACAGGGTGTTAAGTGCCGGTGTTTGGCAGTCAGCATTTGTATTATGGCCACTGAGCCTGATTTACAGAAGATACTATGAAGCTGAAATGAAGAGAAAATAAAAGCTGATGTTTCATAGAACTAGGAATTAAAAAGCCCTGAATTCTCGTCTTTGGCATGGTGTCAGGCCGTACCTCAAGGCCACTGTCTTCATCTCCGCATCTCAGATTCATCACTATAAGGTAAACAGAGGAATGCATAGTCCAGTTTCTGATGCCACTTGCAGAGAAACAGCTGTGAATGGGGAGAGGAGGGACCGGTCTGTGAATTGACGCGAGGGTCAGCAATGCATTGCTAGCACACAGGATACCAGATACTCACGAGTGCACCAGAGGTTGTTTGCCACCTGGCACAAAGACGGATTGAAAAAGAAGTGAAAATTTAAAAATGTTTATACATTTTCAAAGTTTCAATATAATTAATGCCTCAGTCTGATGAACACAATTTATTTTTATTTATTTGTGTATTATTTTCTATCTTCCTTTCTTCTTAGAAAGATCTTTAACAACAGCCAACTGTACGGAATGTGCCCATGTAATTGATCACATACTTCAAATCATAAATGAACATTAAAGGGGCAAATATAATTCTGAAATTAGAAGTCTGACTCTCTTTCTGGTTTGAGAGAAAACATTAAACACACATTCATACACAGTCAGTCCCTATTACACTAAGATCTGGATGAGTTATAAGAGGCTACAACTGGAAATTGAACCCACATTTCTTCCCTGACAACACAGCATATTAGACTCTAATCACTCAGTGTTGTGTTATTTACTATGCTCCTGCCACCCACATTCATGTATATTTATGTGAAGTCCAAAAATATCCAGCAGCACTTACTTCAGATGATTATCTATGTCCTAATCAGAAATACTAATCAGGAAACACATAACATACTCAAATTCTATTGTGTAACACAAACAACATCCGGAATACAGAAAACTGCTTTGATAAAAGTGCTCTTCAAAGTATGTTCCACTTTTTACAGCAATAAGAAAATAATGATGATTTGCTGCTTATTTTTGAAGTTTGAAAGCAACAAAGTGTAAAAAAAAATGGGTCTTCTGTAGGATCTACTAACCTGAGAAGAGCAGAGATCATGTGCTAATTTAAACACTGTTTTCTCCATGTTTTCAATCATAGGGAGTAAAAGGTAAATACAGAGGTTCTCAGATCTTTTCTCTGTACATAAATCTCAGCTTCAAAATAATATCATAGAATTCAAAAGAATGATTCAGTCATTCTAAAGCATTTTACTACTGCTGACAAGAAGTGCGATAACCTAAGGATTTTCTTAATAAATCTGCTTCAAAAGGAAAAATATTTGAAAAGAGAATTGTGGAGTTTTATATATTGCAAAAGTTTAACCAACTGGGTTTTTTTGTGTTTTTTTTTTTGTTGTTGTTGTTGTTGTTATTGGTTTTTTTTTTAGCTTTCAAAGCAATTCTGTATGTCCATTTAATGTTTCCTTTTCTTAGATTGAGTAATTTTTTATCTGACAAATTGTTGCTTAGAAATGCCTTTTATATGATTCACAGTCACATCTTCAAAGTTTTCTCCAGATGTTGACAAATGGTCACATTTGGCTTTCTTTCTTACAGCAACAGAAATGGAAACATCTGTATCAGAGAGTGTTAACACCAGACCACCTACTCAGGTTTTGCAAGGCTCCCCTCCTCTGTCCACCCACTTTCCTCACTTTCCTCCTGCTCCCCTGAAACGACGACTTAGAATTCTTTTCTCTGTATTGGATACCAGTTAAAAGAAGGTTTTAAAAAAAAAATACATGTTATGTGAATTCAAAGTGGTTACTGTTTGCACACCAAAATCTATAACAAATCTTCCAATGGTCTTATTATTCAGACTACATGGTCATTTAGTTAACAATTCAGCTGAAGAAAAATGCTTTTGGAATGGTGCACTGTTCCTTCAGGATGCTATTTAAATAACATTGATTTATAGTTATCAGGATTTAGGTTACGGGTGATCGTATTTTAAGAGGATATTGTTGCATGGTCAATCTGGCTATTTGGGGCTGACTCTGATCCTTCAACTCAGCCAATCCAATTGGTTTCCATGCAATTGCTCACTGATAAAATTGAAAAGCTGACCTTGACTGTTTCATAATAAATAACGGCCATGAAAAAAAAACAACCAGAAAGTCTGTAGTAATTTATGGTGAACATGCTAAATTGAAAATGGGGTAAATTCAGCTCCATCCATACCAAGTCATTGTGTGACATTGAAAATAATGAGGAGAGTAGCTAAATCTCTTTGACGCAATTTATCATCTTAAAAAATGGTTTCTTTAATTTTATTTCTCCCACTGGTTGGGAGCTGTGTGAAGACATTAAGGTCAAGTCAACCATTTTAAAGGTGATATAGAAAGAAAAGCATCTATCTAATTTTTGTGAGAAAACAAGAATATACCTAATTTCCCCAAATACCTCTAGTAGTTATGAGCCTCTATTAAAGCTATTAGTGCCTCCAAATAGCTGCAAGTTATTTTAAATAAGCAATTTCATTATTTTATAATTCAAATAAATTTGGAGGATAAGCATATTAAGGCATTATTTTAAATGGCATATATCCAGTTCAACATGACATATAGTCAAGAAAGTAATGCTGAAGGAATAGGACATGTGGCCTGTTTGCTTGGTTAGAAACAGAATGTGTAAACATACTTAGAATATAGAGCCTCAGACAACATGAAGAGATTGAATTTCTTTGTACAGTTTTATGAGAGGAGAGGGGGAAATAGAATAGGTAATGAGAAGGACATTGACAAGAAATTTGTCCTATTTTATAGCATTGTTTCAGAATGATTCTCCATGTAAGCCAAAGCGTTTTGTTTGGTTGGCTGGTTGGTTGGTTGGATGGTTGATATTTGTTGTTTTTTTTTCTCTAGAGCCCAGGCCTATTTGCTTATCTGTACAAGAATTTGGAACATTGCAACCTAAAACAAACAAACAAACAAACAAACAAAAAAACTCTAGCGTAATCTAAAATGAAAAAGTCAAATTCTCAAAAACCATAGTTGTTTTTCAGCCTGAAATCTAATTACCTCAGTCCCTGGCCCTTGTATACCCAGGACTAGGTAGTGACTTGGGAAATGTGAGATGATTACAGCTGAACCCGGGGAAACATTTTGATGACATTGAAAATGGACAGCACACATCAAGAGCACTCCAGGTTATAAAAATAGAAGGCTCCATGAAAAAATAGACATGCAGGCCATGGATGGTGGCTCACGCCTATAATTCCAGCACTTTGGGAGGCCAAGGCAGGTATATCACCTGAGGTCAGGAGTTTGAGACCAGTCTGGCCAACATGACAAAACCTCATCTCTACGAAAAATACAAATATTAGCCAGGCATGGTGGTGCGCACCTGTAGTGCCAGCTACTCAGGAGTCTGAGGCAGGAGAATTGCTTGAACCTAGGAGGCAGTGGTTACAGTGAGCCAAGATTGCCCCGTTGTACTCCAGACAGAGTGAGACTCTGTCTCAAGAAAAAAAAAAGGAAATGCAAATGATATCTTTAGGATGCCAATCAGTAATGAATATATCTCAGTCCCCAAATACTTCTAGCAGTTATGAGCCTCTATTAAATATATAAATACATAGGCAGGCAAATATATAGATAAGAAGTTGGTGAAACACAGTCCTCCAATAACTGTTACAAATGATTTGAAAGTAAATGTTGGTATTTGAATTGTATTTTTAGATACTTTAGTGTCTGATCCTTCAAATTAACAAACAAAATCACCCCAGTCTTGTTGGTTCATTACAGAAACATACTTTTAGTCCTATTAGTCATGATTGAAGTCATGATTGAATACAGTCTTCCATGTACTGATCAAAGTGTATTTATTGTACTAGTATCTTCTGACAAGGAGTGGCCAAAAAAAGCAAAAAGCCTTTTAAAAGTGCCACTGCAAAGGCTGTTATTAAAGTCAGTGATTTCTCCAGATAATAAAAGTTTTTTGGAACATTTATTAGAAATATTTGGGGTTTAAATGATTTTTCTTAAAGAGATTCTACCTAGTTACACCTTTAAATTTTTATTTGTCGAGAAAGTTGACTTAATGAAGATATTCCTTTCTGATATTACATTCAGCTGCTTTGTGAAATTGCTAAGAAACAAAAACTGAATATCTATCTGTAGACAGGAAAGTTGAATAATAATGAACCATAACCATATTTTACTTTTATGGCTGCTTTAAACTGCAAATAGCAGGAAACCCAACTTGCAGTAATTTAAACAAATAAGGGTTTCCTTTTCCCAGGTAACAAGAAGTTCGAAAGTAAATGATTACAAGATGTTAGCTGCTCAAAGATGCCATCAAGGACACAAGATCTTTTATTTTCCTCTCTTCTTCCATCCTTAGTATGTTGGCTTTTATCCTGCACTTATCACTCAACAATTACAAGACAGCTGCTGAAGTTTTGGATATCGTATCTGCATTCAAAGCAGAAAGAATGAGGAGGGAAAAGGATAGCAACCGGCTCATTATCCTCTTTGTCAGTGTCTTAGTCTGACCAGGCTGCTAATAATACAACAAAATGCCATAAACTGTGTGACTTAAACAACAGAAATTTATTTATCTGGAGGCTGGGCCATCCACGTTCAAGGTGCTGAGTCCTGGCATATCCGTGTCTGGTGAGGGACCACTTTCTAGACAGCCCTCTTCATGCTAGGAGCTCTGATGGTCATTACTCTTTGAATGCTTATGGAAGAAAGATCTTTCCTCCTGTTCTTAAAAGGGCATTAATCCCATCACAAGGGCCCCATCTTCATGATCTAATGCAAACCTAACTACTTTCCAAAGATCCTACCTCATAATACTGTCACATCAGGAGCTAGGACTTCAACATATGAATTTTACTAGGGGACTGATATAGTTTGGATGTTTATTACCTCCAAATCTCATGCTGAAATGTGATCTCCAATGTTGGAGGTAGGGCCTTGTGGGTCATTTGGGCCATGGGAGCAGATCTTTCATAAACGGCTTGGTGCCCTCCCTGCAGTGATGAGTGAGTTCTAATTATATGAGTTCACACCAGAGCTGGTTGTTCGAGAGCTTGTCTCCTCCTCCCTTTCTCTTGATCCCTCTCTCTTGTTCTTTCTCTTTCCATGAAACATGCCTGCTTCCTCTTCACCTTCTACCATGAGTAAAAGCTTTCTGAGGTCTCACTAGCAACTGACCAAATGCTGGCACCATACTTCTTATGTAGCCTGAAGAACCATGAGCCAAATAACCCTCTTTTCTTTATAAATTGCCCAGCCTAAGGCATTTCTTTACAGCAACACAAAACAAACTAATACAGGGATCCATACATTCAGCCCATAACAGTAAGGAAGGCAGAAGCTGAGTCAGGAATGCTCAGCAGAATTCCATTTATTCTTAACAACTGGTCCACATGGATGCCTAGCGCAAGAGTAGAGAAGGTAAATATTTAATGGAACCTATTTCTACCTTAAATAATATTAGGGATATCCTAGCAAGGAAACAGGGAAAAGGAAATAGATACTGCATAGCTAATCACCACTGTCTGCTATACTTGCCTAACCCAGCATAGTATGAAAAATTCCAGGACGTTTTTTAGCTCTGGTGAAAGTAATACTGATACGGTTTGGCTGTGGCTCCACCCAAATCTTATTTTGAATTGTAGCTCCCATAATCCCTGTGTTGTGGGAGAAAGCCAGTGGGAGGTAATTGAATCATGGGGACGTGTTTTTCCCATGCTGTTCTTGTCATAGTGAATAAATCTCATGAGATCTGATCGTTTTATAAAGGGCAGTTTCCCTGAACATGCTCTCTTGCCTGTCACCATATAAGATGTGCCTTTGCTCCTCCTTCACCTTCCACCATGATTGTGAGGTCTTTCCAGTCATGTGAAACTTTGAGTCAATTGTATCTTTTTCTCTATAAATTACCCAGTCTTGGGTATTTCTTCATAGCAGGATGAAAATGGACTAATACAAATACTTTCCCCACAACTTTGCAATATTTAAAGAAAACAGCAGACAGAATATAATCTTGGAACAACTGAAATTATTCAATAACACAAAAAGGTTTTTCCCTCCAAATAAAAAAGTTTACCATTACCTTGACCTGCTGTGGTATTTCTAAATCTCATCATGGATACTGTAAACACCAGAGCTATATGTTGGCCTCAGGAATTATTAAGCAATTTTAATGAGTTCAAATTTATATTAGTGTATTGAATTTATAAAGGTTATATCTTGAGACAGAGGGCAGCATTTAGTAAAATGCTGTGTCTGAAGGAAGCAATAAGAAATATTTCTTATTTATAATGAGGATAACAGTGATTAAATAAAACCCCTGCTCTCAGCAAGTCTTTTTTGCTTGTCCTTAAATCCTCTGTTATAGAGAGTTTTGTAAAAAAAAAAATTCTAGAAAAATATTTTATAATTCTAGAGTTGAGGGTCAGGACTAACACTGGCCATCAGGACAGCTGTACTGGGCTTTCATTTCAGGCAGTTGTTATGTTTCACAGGCTAGAATTAGGCAGTTTTGTATCTCAATATATGTAATAAGAGCCTCCTTTAAAATAATGTTATATCTATATTTATTTTAAAGTAATTCCTTGAAAGAAATAAAAATATATTTCAAAGGTGAAATAGAGAAATCAGATTTTATCACGGTTCCTAAAGCAAACAGAGTACATCATTGTGACACTGAGTGTCTTCCTTGAAACACATTTGAATTCAGTCTTCTGGCCATGTCTTATCTACAGGAGAACTTGTCATGTGAGAAACTGGTTCTCATGAGCACATTTGGCTTCTGGCAACAACAAATTTCTTCATCACTTTCATTCATCCATCCATCCACCCGTTTCTTCATTCAAAAAACACTTACTGTGTATCAACTATGTAATTAGCTCTGTTTTGGCACCTGAAGATACAGATATAACTCAGAAATTACCAATCTTTAAGGAGCTCAAGATCTATGGGGGAGTGGCAACAGACACATAAACTATCCAAGCCAATAGTCCTGGTTATAATCACATTCCATAACCATTCTATTATACAGCCTCTTTCTCTTATGCATAACTGTTCATGGATGAAAGAAACTTCCAGGCAGGGACACCTCCCCACCCTCCCTGAGAATGTTCTAATTTCAAACGAAGTTCATAATATTTTGATAAATTACATTCAATACTCTTCAGGCAGCATTTTATAAAATATTACAGTGTACTAGCTACTTTCTTAAGTAATTTTATTTAATTTTCATAACAGCTCCATGAGGTTGGTATTAGCAACCCCTTTCACTTTAGCCTCTGAATGAATACTAGCTCACTCTAACATAAACAGCAGAAAAGCAATCAAGGCCAAATTCACCAAAAATCTAGAACTCTTCTTGTATCCCTCACATATAACTTTCTCTTCAACTTGTATTTTTCTGTATTTCTCAAGTTTGAGAAATGTTATGTCTTCAACTCTTAATCTTTGTACATGGAAGAGGTGGTGTTTTAGTCGGTTCTCATGCTGCTATGAAGAAATACCTGAGACTGTGTAATTTATAAAGAGAAGAAGTTTAACTGACTAATGGTACTGCATGGCTGAGGAGGACTCAGGAAACTTACAATCATGGTGGAAGTCACCTCTTCACAGGGCAGCAGAAGGGAGAATGGGTGCAAGCAAGGGAAGTTCCAGACGCTTATAAAATCATCAGATCTCATAACACTCATTCATTATTACAAGACTATCATGAGATTTGAAACTGCCCCCATGATTCAATTACCTCCACCTGGTCCCGCCCTTGACATGTGGGGATTATTACAATCAAAGGTGAGATTTAGGTGGGAACACAGAGCTAAACCATATTATTCCACCGCTGGCCCTTCTCAAATCTCATGTCCTCACATTTCAAAACATAATCATGCCCTTTCAACAGTTCCCCAAAGTCTTAACTCATTCCAGAATTAACCCAACAGTCAAAGTCCAAAGTCTCATGTAAGGCAAGACAAGTCTCTTCTGCCTATGAGCCTGTAAAACAAAAAGCAAGTTAGTTACTTCCTAGATACAAAGGGGATACAGTCCTTGGGTAAATACACCCATTCCAAATGGGTAAAATTGACCAACACAAAGGGGCTACAGGCCCCATGCAAGTCCAAAATCCAATAGGACAGTCATTAAACCTTAAAGTTTCAAAACGATCTCCTTTGACTCCATGTCTCACATCCAGTTCACATTGGTGCAAGAGAGGGGTTCCCACGGCCTTGGGCAGCTCCACTCCTGTGGCTTTGCAGAGTACAGCGCCACTTCTGGCTACTTCCATGGGCTGGCATTGAGTGTTTGTGGTTTTTCTAGGTGCATGGTGCAAGCTGTCAGTGGATCTACCATTCTGGGGTCTCAAGGATGGCAGACCTCTTCTCACAGCTCCACCAGGCAGTGTCCCAATGGGGACACTGTGTGGGGGCTCCCACTCCAACATTTCCCTTCCTCACTGCCCTCACAGAGGTTCTCCATGTGGGCTCTACCCCTGCAGCAAACTTCTGCCTGGATATGCAGGCATTTCCATACATCCTCTGAAATCTAGGTAGAGGTTTCCAAACCTTGATTATTGACTTCTGTGCACCCTCAGGCTCAACACCACATGGAACTCTCCAAGGCTTGGGGCTTGCACCCTCTGAAGCAATGGCCTGAGCTGTACCTTGTACCTTTTTAGCCACGGCTGGAATCCAGGGCACCAAGTCCCAAGAGTGCACAAAGCAGCAAGGCCCAGGACCCAAACCCTGACATCATTTTTTCCTCCTAAGCCTCTGGGCATATGATGGGAGGGACTGCCATAAAGACCTCTGATATGCCATGGAAACATTTTCTCTATTATCTTGGCAATTAACATTTGACTTCTTGTTACTTACGCAAATTTCTGCAGCTGGTTTTGATTTCTCTTCAGAAAATGGGTTTTTCTTTTCCACTGCATCATCAGACTGTAAATTTTCTAAGCTTTTATGCTCTGCTTCCCTTGTAAACATTAAGTTCCAATTCCAAACCATCTTTCTGAATGCATAAAACTGAACGCTTTTAAGAGCACCTAAGTTATATCTTGAAGGCTTTGCTGCTTAGAAATTTCTCCTGCCAGATACCCTAAATCATCTTTCTCAAGTGCAAATTTCCACAGATCTCTAGGACAGGGGCAAAATGTCACCAGTCTTGTTGCTAAAGCACAGCAAGAGTCACCTTTACTCCACTTCCCAACAAGTTTCTCATCTCCATCTGAGACCACCTCAACTTGGAATTCATTGTCCATATCATTATCAGCATTTTGGTCAAAGCCATTTAAAAAGTCTCTAGGAAATTCCAAACTCTCCCATATCTTCCTGTCTTCCTCTGAGCCCTCAAGACTGTTCCAATCTCTGCCTGTTACACAGTTCCAAAGTCACTTCCACATTTTTAGGTATCATTATAGTAGCACCCCACTCTGCCAGTACCAATTTACTGTATTAGTCCATTCTGACACTGTTTTGAAAAAATACCTCCTGCTTGGCTGGGGAGGCCTCAGGAAACTTCCTATCATGACAGGATGCACTTCTTCACAGAGCAGCAGGAGAGAGAATAAGCGCAAGCAGGGGAAATGCCACACGCTTAAAAAACCATTAGATCTCATGAGACTTACTCATTATCATCAGAACAGCATGGGGAACTGCCCCCATGATTCAGTTACCTACACCTGGTCCTGCCCTTGACACATGGGGGTTATTACTCTTCAAGGTGAGATCTGGGTGGGGACACAGGGTCAAAACATATCAGACAGGCAAAGGAGTAAAAAAAGAAACAAGTTTAGCAAGCTGGACTTGAAAGTAAATATTAAGAAAAAATTAGGTTACGGGAACTTTTTTCTAAAATATACCTAAGATAAACATGATAAAGTCTCAATTTTCTCCAGCTCACTTGTCCAGGGATCTCAATTTTACAGAATAAAGTTAAGACTACTGAGACGAATAAAAAAATGTCTGTGACAAGCTGAAATAATTATGTTCTAGTCCTCTCTGTTCAGATTCTCACTCTGATCTAAAAACACCACCACCTTTAGACGTAATTCTAGTAGGCGTGGTTGTCTGGTTTGGCAGTCATCAGGACATTAGACTGGAAATTAGAAATGGATAGTACTAGCTAACTTGAGAAAGGCAGTCATGGACAGATAAATAGGAAGTGACAGTCAAAAGCCTGTTGATAAAAATGAAGATTGAAAACTGATCAAAAATAGACATAAGAGTTCAAAAAAAACACTCCAGATGGGACCCCAAGACAAATATCCCTCATACTTCAAAAGTCCCTGTGGGGCTATGATTCATATGCCAACACTGGATTATCAAGAACAACCTGAAAAATATTTAACATCCTTTGTTAAGGTAGAAGAGTTTACGACAATACTTAAAACTAGGACCATGCAAATGCAAACTTTTAAAATTAAGAAGGGTTGCATCAGACAGTGGAAGCAGGTTGGGGTTTGGGTCAAAATTCTGCCCCCTCTCCAGCTTGTGAGCTTGGACAAGTTACATAACCTCTCAAAACTGTAGTTTCTTCTTTGTAAGATTTTAAAATAGCATAATACTTAGTCCTTACATCTATTGAAGGACTAAATAAATCAAAACTTATTAGGAATCTAATACCATGCCTGACAAGCCCTACATAATAATGCGGATTTTCCCTACTTCCCTTAACTGAGTCAGCTCTAGTTATCTGGGAATTGCATTCCTATGAAACAATCTATTCTACTAAAATGCCTCTTGGTGTTAGTAAAAAGATTTATATAAAATTGTCAGTTAAGCCCAAAGTCCAAGAAAATGAGGTAATTTGGTTCCCTTTATCATGTTTGCCTGACCACACTGGGAAGTTAACTAAATGTGGATGACTACACAATCAATAATTTCTGCTTTACATGTTTAAAAAAAACAAAAAACAAAAAACAAAAAACTCTGTTCCTGCAGTTTCCCTGGATATTGTGATGAGCTAAGTCCTGCATCTATCATGCTATAGTTATGAGGGCTCACTAATGAAAATAATTATCATCTACACGTACTACTATTTCATGGGAAGATGAAAGTGAGGAGAAGGGCCAATTTAGGGGCAAAGCTGACCAATGTGGAGTCCTTTCGTAGGAGATTCTGGATGTCTTAAAGACCCGAAGCAATTGGGAAAGAGGGTTGGAAAACCACATAAAAGGTGGAAGAAAATGTAAATAGAGTAGAAGTGAAAACATGAAAGTTACCACAAAAGGCAGGGACTCTATTGGACAAAGATTCCCTCCTGCCTCACTGTGTGGGGAAAAAAAAAAAAAACCACTTCTGCTAATTCCCTTTCATTGTAACTTGTTACCTGAGGTGTTTGTCTTCCTTCAATTTTGTCCATATTTCCTTGACATAATTTGCTCAGGATTTGCTAAAGCATTCTTGATTTGCTAAAGTTTTTGAGAGTTGCTAAAAGAAGATGTCTTGCCATTTGGAAAAGTCTCTTTATTCTTCCTGCCACAAACTTACAACTGCACCAGTCAGAGCACATCTGAATCTCCCTTTATATCTTCTCATTAATTTTCAACACACAGCAGCTACCTCGTTACCATATGGGTGTGGGTGTCAGTGTGTGCATGTACGTCTATGTGTGTGTGATTGAGAAAGACAGCAAATGAATCAGAGATGGAGAGAAGGCTACATCAGCTTATCAATTAGCAGCATGAAAGTTGTGCAGTCCAATGTGATTTGTAAATGAGACTGCTGAGTTAAGCTAAGCCATCCCCTTCAAAGGCTTTTTTCTCAAGTCATTTTCTGGTAAATATGGGATTCATTATTTTATTAGTTTTGATCAAGCTCAGTATTCTCTAGATAACAAGTTGACAAACTAGTATCTCCATTTCAAATCTGACCAAATGCCTGTTTTTGTAAATGAAATTTTATTGGAACATGGCCACAGTCATTTACTTTTGTATTGTCTATAGATGTCTTGGCACTACACAGTGGTTGAGTTGAAGAGTTTCAACAAGGCTATCTGGCTCACAAAGTTGAAAACATTTATTATCTGCCCCTTCACAGAAAAGAATTACTGACCCATGCTCTTACCAAGGGTGTCTCTCAAATTCAATGCAGGGGCTGAAGAGGTGACCGGTGGAATGTGAAATAAAATATTGGCAGTTCTATTTTTACTTATCTTTTCTCCCTGAACAAACAAGGAACTGCACTTCGCAAGTATGTGATAGATGGATTGACCAGGATATTCCCTGCTCGTCTACAAATCAGAGGGTTACACTGACCTACTCTGGATGAGGTGTCCTAAGGAAAGAATGAGGTTCCACATATGGGAGAGGTCGATCCAGCATTCTCCCTCCCTGGCTCATTTCCACTACATGGTGACAAGGTGCACTTTGTGTGTGACTAATTAAGAGGATTTAAGAGCATTATCTATTGAAATTAACTTTAATGGGTAAGTCACTAAAAGATTCTTACAACAAAACCACAAACAAAATTCTAATCATGCAAGTAGAAGTGACTAACAGGAAATGGCAGAGTTGACACTAACTCCTTCTTTAAGAACAAACTTTATTTCAATATGCCACTACAGAAAACAATGATAATATAAACAGGTTTGACAAAAAGTCAGTTCACATCAGTCAAAAATCTTAAGGAGGCTATTCAAAACACCAATTTGCATCCTCAATCATTTGTAATAAAAATCACCCTATTTGTATATTATGCCATGAAAAAGTGGAAAATTGCAATAGTCTGAAATCATTATGCTTACCAAAATATTTTTAAAATATATAGTTTAGTTCATCTTTCTTTCAATCTTTTTTATTTCTGTTTTAGGATACACTTTATAATGTGCATAATATGTAATATGATGTGTGCTAATGTACCATACAGTACATATAAATGCATATATTTACTCAAACAAGTAAAATCTCAAATGTTCTTATTTTACCACTGCAATACATGATCAAAAAGTTTTTGTGCCACCACTCTAGAAGGTAAAAGGGTAGAGAAAGAGTCAGCCTCTGGATACACCTCTGTTATTAATCTTTCAAAAGCAAATAGAACTATGGAAAGTTTACCCAACTGCAGGACTGCTAAAGTCGAGAACACAGAAGTAAATATGTTGCTTCCCTTATTAAAATAAAATAATAGGAGTCTTTTTTTCAACTTTGTTTTATCCAAATTGGGGGAAAATGTTTTATTGATCTCAGATTTGATTATTTTATTATCCATGAAAGAGAATTCTACTTTGAAAGCCAAGAATATTTGACAAAGCTAAAAATATATTGCTGTTAAACAAAGACTGATTTTAAGGAATTCTAAAGTATCATACACTTAGCTAAGTCTAAGATCAAAAAGAAAATGACAACACGGATATGAAAGAAACTAAATTATATTTGGAACATGAAATACCTCCTTAGCATAAGACTAATCTGCATTGCTATGTAAGTTGATAAGCAATTTTTTTCCTGCACAAACCTAAATACTCTTAAGTGATAGATCATATTAAGAGAATGAGAACCTGAGGATATGCACATATGTCAAGCACCTTATGTGTGCCTAGAATCACGCAAAGCATGCCAGTTTCCTGCTCATCACAAGCTGCATTTCATAGATTGAAAAACTGAAGATGAGTCAAAGCAACTTGATGAAGGTCACCCAACTATTAAGTGGCAGAACTGAGATGTTAACTCACATCTGTCTGATACCAGAGACAGGGCTTTTTCTGCTAAAGGCTGCGGTCTCTCAGAAACAACACCAATGCTACGCTGAAGGCTTTTTTCCAGCAATTTTGAAAAATAATACCTCAAAGCTGATTCAGTGGTTCCAGTTATAACCTTGTTATGTGATTTTTTTTTTTTTTTTAAGACGGAGTCTCACTCTTTCTCCCAGGCTCAGGTGCAGTGGCACCATCTCAGGTCACCAGCAACCTCCGCCTCCCAGGTTCAAGCAATTATCCTGTCTTAGGCTCTTGAGTAGCTGGGACTACTGGTGCCCGCCACCACAACTGGCTAATTTTGGGGTTTTGTTTTTTGTTTTTTGGTTTTTGGTTTTTTGAGACAGAGTCTCAATCTGTTTCCCAGGCAGGAGTACGGTGGCCTGATCTCGGCTCACTGCAACCTCCACCTCCCAGGTTCAAGCAATTCTCCTGCCTCAGCCTCCCAAGTAGCTGGGATTGCCGGCGCATGCCACAACTCCCGGCTAATTTCTGTGTTTTTAGTAGAGACAGGGTTTCACCATGCTGTCCAGGCTAGTCTCGAACTCCTGACCACAAGTGATCTGTCCGCCTCAGCCTCCCAAAGTGCTGTGATTACAGGCATAAGCCACTGCACCCAGCCCTAAAATTGTACATTGAGAACCCTTTGTTATGTATGGTTGGGTTCTCTGATCCACACAAATACATGTAACTAATTGTATACTTGAACAATAATAGCAAGTGCTTACTATTTGCCAGACATAAAACTAATGTCTTTATATGCATTAAGTCACTTAATTCTCATAGTAACTTCTATATGCATATTACATTTGTCAACATTTTGACTGTTCTGTCTCAATTGGCAACAAAATGGAACAGACCTGCTTTCCTTTAATATTTCCAGTTGTCACTGAAATGCTAATCTTCTACTGTAAATTGGTCTAGAGCAGAAGGTGGTCTCGCCTTTGAAATCAAAGAAAGTTCAAAAATTCTCTTGACTTGACCAAGAACCTATGTGACATACAGTAGTATTTACCCTTCCCTCCAACAAAATAGTTATCACAAGCAAGGAGATTTCTTTTGTGGTGCATGGTGGAAACATGACTGAGAAATCTAACAGATGTGACAGCCCAAGTACATGTTTGATATGCTTCTCAGTGACTTACCTAGCATCCCACAAGTGGTGTGTGTACCAATACTTTACATAAGAAACCAACCCCAGTCCCTCAAAATGGCAGAGAGTATATATACATTTCCTAAGAACCAAGAGCTAAACTTGCGTCTTGCTGATAAGGTTGACCTTAGCAAAGCTTTCTTGTGGCTCCCATTGAATAGAGATCTCTATGGGTTACTTGCTTTTCTCTTACTCCTTTTAACTGGTATTTGGGGTTTAATTAAATTCTTTCTTTCTCTTATTTCTTTAATTTACAACCTTTCCTTCTTTTTTCTCTCTTTGAGACTTTTTACTCTGATATTTTCAGCAAATTTATGTATTTCTCATTTCCTTTGATCTGTACAAAATTTCCCAGCACCTCTGAAAAAAGCAAAATGAGGTAGAACAATAAATAGATTTATTTTTTCTAAATGTCATCTTTTTTTTTCTCCTTTCATCTTTAACAACAATCTTGTCATTTGGACAACTGATACTTTAGCATTTGCAATTATAATCATGCTTTTAAAACTGACAGAGTGAGATTAAGTAAATCAGTGCCCTTTGCAGGTGGAACAAACTGAGTAATGTTTTTGGCAATTTAATTATTTCCTCTCTTTAACAATAAGCCTTAGTTCAACACATTCAGTATGGTACAAATATTTACCGCTGGTGGAAACTCTGTTAACTAATAATTAAACCCAAAAACCCTTCCACAAATTGCTCAGTTAAAATCTTGTGTTGAATGGAAATTCACATTTAAATAAAAAGATCAAAGAGAAAAGTGATGTTACCACTCTAGTTAAGATGAAAAGACTTACATGAACTTTTGGTTTCTGAAGGCTTGACCTTTAAGCATTCTTCTATAGAGTCACATGGAACATCAAGATGTGTTATAAAATTTTATTTTACTTTGTCCAATAAAAAGACAGCAATTTTTAGATTTGTGTTATCTTTTTGCTATTAGCAGGTTGTCAGTAGGCCTTTCCAGTGCAGTATTTAACTTTGTTAGTCAATTAAAATCACTCATGTACAAACTCTCTTTTTCTGCATTTCTTCTTCAATACCTTAAATAAAATAAAGCTTGTGAGCTTACATTTCTTTTTGTCCTGAGATTCTCAAAAAAAACAAAAAAAAATTCCAACTTCTGATAAAAATAACAAGCAACTGATCACTTCTCTTTATCCTAACTTTGAAATGAGATTTAAAAAGAAAAGCTCCAGAAGATGATATAATTAGATGTACTTTCTCTTCAATGATGAACCATTTATGTTCCTCATTCTGGACATTTTCCCTTTACACATAGAATAAAGTAGTCAGAAAAATATGTTTGGGGTGTCTTTAAAGAAGTTCTGTCTTTGTTTCACAGAACCCCTTGATAATTCTATTTCCCAAAATCACAGACAGAATTTTGTTATCATTGTTTTTAAAATTCAACAGAAAATGGCCCACATACTTGCATATGCATAACCATGCTCAAGTAATAAATACACACAATAAGCTTACACTGTATCCTGCTAAGCATCATGCAATCTACACACATACCCAGATATATTCAGCCAAAACCAAATGCATATGTGGGTGGGAAATCTTCTTGTAGTTTCCTACTCCTCTTGAGTCATAATTAGTTGACTGAATAATTGCTAAAGTTCCTAAAATTTTACTTCACTCAAACTTTATTGTACATGACAATTACCTAGTGTGGTTGCTAAAAACAGATAAATTGCCAGGTAACACTGGGAATATTCAAATTTCTTTCATCTCCTCCAGGACACCCAACACTGACACATATGGTCTATGGACTGTAATGAATAAACTTCCTTTTAGACATTTCCCCCTCCTTTCCAATGGGCATTTATAACTTAGGAAAAGGCAAGGCAGGTTTCTTCCCTAGGGCTTTCAGAAGACTCCTGGCCCTCATGGTACCTTGATTTTAGACTTCTAACCTCCAGAATTGTCAATGAATAGATTTTTGTTGTTTTAAGTCACCCTGTGTGTGGTACTTCATAAAGCCAGCCCTAGGAAACTAATACAGTACCTTATTTACTATCATGGTATGAGACACAACATTGCTTCTCGCTAGGGGATTTGTTTTATATCAGAAAAGTGCAGCAGTGAATTCACATGTACAAAATCCACTATTTTTAGTATGGTTTTCTTGTATCCAGAAGTAGCATGGTTGAAATAATAGTAGTGTAGCCTACTGATGACTCAATTATATAACCCGCAAGGTTGAGGTGTTGTCCTTCAAGCTTTGGCATAGGCTTTGAACTGATGAACAACGTTTGATGCTGTTTCTGCCATGACCAGAAAAGATGAGTCATGGAACTGAGCAGTGGCATTGGTGGGGGCTTCTCTATTACACCTAACAATCCACACACAGAATGTTTCCAAACCCCTATAATCTCAAGCTCTGCTGTGTTACAGGCCTTCATTCTCAGGAGAGGAATATTTCCACTAAAGGACACAACACTGGTTAAATCAAACAGAAAGCTGAGAGTACCAGCAGATATTTCAAGCTTCTCATGTCACAAAGTCAAATGACAAAAAGGATAGCTAATTATCAAATGGAAATTGTGTTGCCATCCCACAGTAAGAACAAGTAGGACTGTGTTTAGAGCCCCTGGAATTTCCTAACACTGTTCTTATCATTTCCATTCCAGTAATGAAGCTTAAAAGAAGACAATAGCAACCCAAAAAAAGAAAAATGAATAGTGATTCAAACATTTCAGGAATGAAAGTTCGGAAACGACCTGTGCCAAGAAAAAATGAAATGTGAAATGATAGGGGAAGAAGAAATTTATGACTATCAACACAAATTTGTGACAAGGTACAGAAATGAGGACTACAGGAACCATAAGTGATTTTCTTCATTGTAGATATATTTGTATACATTGACCAATTTCACCTGTCCCCTCTACCCCTGTTTTCCATTCAAAGAAGATTAGTAAAGAGTAACTTAATAGTTTAGCTTATACATTATGTATTCAGCAAGAATTGTTCGTTGAATTAGATGAGGAAATAGCATCAGTGTTTATCAAGGAGACACAGACGTTGTATTAGACAGAAGCGAAATGCTGTAGGAAAATAAATTATGGGTAGAACTATGAGAAAGGATGCTACATAGACAAAAGGGCAGACAGTGTCGGTCATTTGTGCCTTTGCTCTCAACCCCTATCCTCACATTTCTGTGCTCTGCTAGGTATGATAGGAAGCTTGAAAACGGCAAACTTTATTTTTCTATCTCACTTACCAACTGAATTCCAATTAGATTCTGCCACTTGGAGGCAGCACGTGATAAAAGAAGAGAATGGGAAGAAGTGACTCTTTTCATCTTCATTTATTGGAAGCACCTTTGGCAGCAAAAGCAGCATCTACAGCACACAATGATGACAACATTGATGGAGGTGCCAGCCCTGGTTGAGAAAATCAAGATTTCTGAAAACCTTCAGCAAATCTGGAACCAATGGCTAAAGAGTCTGTAACAGGGAAGCAATACGTGTGGACACATGGACTCCAGCCAGCAACACTAGCTGCCCCTAATCTCTGAGCATCATCTTTGATTTGTGCTTTCTCTTCCAGTTCCTTTCTTCCCCTCCTTTGCACATCCAAGTAATCCATTAGTTCCATAGTATAGTTCTCGATATTAAATTCTCTCTCTTTGAAATGCCAATAGAGGCTTCTGTTTTCCTGACTAAACTCAGTCTGATATACCACTGTAGCTTCTGGAAACCTGACACCCCTCTTGAGTATAACTTTATAAATTAAAAGTCAAAGGTTCACATTTTTCCCAGGTGACCTGACCTTGGCTCTGAAGGTTCTAGACTTGTAGAAAAAGCAAAAGAGGGTGAGGTTGTTTCTCCTCCCAAGTCTTTTTCTGTGAGAAGTTATATTGTCTATTTCAACTGTGCCTGGAATTTCTTCTTCTGGACTTTCACTTCTTTACTTCCAAAAACCTCTCTCTCTTTTTTTACTATTTTTTAAACTTACTTCATTTCCCACTAATATTTTTCTTAAATTCAAAAGTGATAAGTATTAATTGTAGAAAACACACAAATGGGAAAAAAAAGCACCCTCAATACCAATGATACTAAAAACTTTCATATAACTTATCCAGGTAGTCATCTATGTATCTTTCTATCTTGAGTGGGTCATATTGGATATGGATAGGAGTGAGGACACCAAACTCCGACATCAGTTTGAACGCTAGGTCTATGGTCTTAGAGAAATTAACTTCTCTAAGACTCAATTTCTCTATCGGTATAAGGAGGCTAAAAAACCTGCATATCTCATAAAGTTGTATCTAAAGAAGGTAATGAATGCAAAACAATTAGCACAGTGCCTAGTAGGTGCCATTAAATGTTTTTTAACATCATTTTTAATGGCTGCATAGTAGCCTATCCCATTGTAGCCTATCCCATGTACCTTGGGATAGGTCTAGCCTATCCCAAGACCCCTACAGTTGGATATTTGCTTTGTTTACGTAGTTTCTTATATTAAATAAAACACAGTATGATAATTCTTATTGTTACATTTCTGCATATACAAATTGACTGTTTCCCTAGGGTAAATACTTAACTTTTTGTAAATTATTATTCCTCCCAGAAGGTTGTAACTGCTATAGAGTTAATATATGTAAAGTGCTTAGTGCTTTAAACATATCAGGCACTACGGATTAGGACTTATGCAATTTCCTCCATTTTTCAGTGAGGCTAAATTTTTGACAAAGTTTTTTTTCAAATGATTCATCAGTATTCTATTTTCTAAGCCTTTTGATATCTGGAAAAGACTTTCTTATAGCCTTTTCGCATGAAAGACACGCTGATTCATTAATAATTTTTTCGTTTACAACCATCCTCACTGCCTCAAAACTGTGTGGCTGTAACTACTGTTTTCAGTAATTTGAGTAATACTGAATGTTTTTAATCTACCGGACTTTTTTAGTTTCCTTTTCCTAATCTGCTGTTTCTCTGGTACAAAAATGCAAAAAGGTCACAAACAGACAATTTACAAAACAAAACAAAAGAAATGCAAAAGAAAATCCACGTAAAGCAAATTATTGCAAATAAGGGAAAAAAGTGCAAATTAAAACAGCATACCATTTTCTGTCTCTAACAAGTTACCAAATATTAAAATAAAATTACATGAACCAGGTGTGGTGGCTCACACCTGTAACCCCAGCACTTTGGGAGGCCGAGGCGGGGCAGATCACGAGGTCAGGAGATCAAGACCATCCTGGCTAACACAGTGAAACCCTGTCTCTATTAAAAAAAAAAATACAAAAAAATTAGCCCGGCGTGGTGGCGGGCACTTGTAGTCCTCAGGAGGCTGAGGCAGGAGAATGGAGTGAACCCAGGAGGCAGAGTTTGCAGTGAGCCAAGATTGCACTACTGCACTCCAGCCTGGGCAACAGAGTGAGACTCTATCTCAAAAAAAATAAAATAGCAGGATTCTGTGGCAAATGTTTATATTCTTATTTCCACTGGTGAAAATGCAAATTGGTATGGCCCATCCAGATTATGCTTTGGCAATTTTCTACACCATTTAGCCATAAAATTTACTTTTAGAAATTTATACTGAAGAAATAATTATGGATCTGTAAAAACATTTTAGGTATAACAATATTTACCATAGGGTTCATTGCAACCAAAAATTGAGAAACTACATAAAACTTGAATAAAATGAGATTTAATATATAAATGATAATACATCTATTCCCTGGATCACTATGAAATCATTAAAATATAGTGGAAGTAGATACACCACTGCAGATAGATGTCACAATATAACATTGTGAAATGAAAAAACTCAGTCACCACAGAGGAAATTGGATATTATCCCATGTTTGTGAGGAAAGGGGCACATCTTCATCTGGTAGAGTAAATTCCAAAAAAGGTGAAGAGACCTAGCTCAGGGTTGTAAGAATGGGAAGCTCTACGTTCTGAATGTGTCCCCGTAAAACTCATATCTTGAAACTTGATCACCAGTGTGATAGTGCTGAAGTGCAGTCTCTAGGAGGTGATAAGGTGATGAGGGCAGAACTCTCATGAATGCAATTAGTGACCTTAAAAAAGAGGTGCTGGGGCATATACACCATGGAATATTATGCAGCCATAAAAAAGGATGAGTTCATGTCCTTTGCAAGGACATGGATGAAACTGGAAACCATCATTCTCAGCAAACTATCACAAGGACAAAAAACTAAACACCGGATATTCTCACTCATAGGTGGGAATTGAACAATGAGAACACGTGGACACAGGAAGGGGAACATCACATACCGGGTGGGGTGGGGGGAGGGGGGAGGGATAGCATTAGGAGATATACCTAGTATAAATGACGAGTTATTGGGTACAGCACACCAACATGGCACATGTAACAAACCTGCACGTTGTGCACATGTACCCTAGAACTTAAGTATAATTACAAAAAAAAAAAGAGAGAGAGAGAGAGAGGTGCTGGGGAGCTGTTAATCCCTTCTGCCACGAGGAGACCCAGCAACAAGGCACCATCTTGGAAGCAGACTGGGCTCTCACCAGACACTAAATCTGCTGGTGCCTTGATCCTGTGGACTTGTCAGCCTCCAAAACTTGTGAGAAATACTCTGTTATTTAGAAATTACCCAGTCTAAGACATTTTCATATAGCAGCAGGGACAGACGAAGACAGAGCCTTTGCTCGTTTGTTTTACTTTGTGTGTTCTTATTTTTCTAAAGTTTACTTGTTTATAGAATGAAAAACTTAAAATGACCATGATAGGGAGCTTACATCTATTTATAATTAGCATACAACTAATTTATTTTCCCTTTTATACATCTTCAGTTTACCTGTAAGACTTTATTTCTTTAGAAAAATATGTGCTTTTAAAACAAAACCAGACGCAGTGTTTCAAACCTAGGAGCACTACATATTAGACAATTTATACATTGATACACTGTCTCCATAGAACTGAAATGTCTATAAATCTATGATGAGTGACATGGCTTTAGAAAGAAACAAAGTTGCCCCATTCTGTTATCACGATGAATGTAATTACAGTAGCAATCATGGATATTATTTGAGTTGTGTTTACCGTCCAATACCTTCATATCACAAATTAAAATCATTCTCTCAAGAAACAATCACAGGGTAGTTTTCATTGTATTTTCAGGAACACTATTTAAATCATTTTTTTGGAGCAAAAAATACTAAAATAAAACAATGGCAGAGGAAAGATAAAAGTGAAAAATTGCATTCAGCATGGAGAGAAATGAGACAGAAGGAGACTTAAGTAAAGAAGTGTGGATCTTCACTTGGATGTTGGCCAAAAGTCAGTATTTGCTAAAACTCTGAGTATCTTCTAACAGGATCTAAATTATGTAAAGCATTGCTCTAGGTTAGAAGTCCAAATCAATTCATATTCCCACTGTTTATCAGACACTTTAAGGATCTGTATGCTAGTTTAGCTAGTTTTAATAATGCAAGAATCCAGTGATCTATGCTGGGAGGGGAATTTTTTCATTCAAAGCCAACACTATTAATTTTTCAGTAGCCATTATTGCTCTAATGAGCCATTTCTTATCATGTTTATATGCTCTAGATATGGGGTTAACTTAATTTTTTCAATTTAAATATTGAAAAAAATTCAACCAAAATGAAACATAATTTCTCACATTTTCACTTCTCTGTTTTGTTCTGTTTGTTTTCATCAATACATGATAATGTCTAGACCAAAAAAAAAAAAAAAAAGGCCTTGACGTAGGAAATCATAAAGATTATTCAGCCTTCTAAATACATTATCAGATGCTGAACTTTCTAATTCCAGTCCTTTCTTCCGATGGTGAAATCACACATGAAAATATTGAATTAAGGTAACAATGGACTCCTCTTATGTGTGCTTCAATGGTTAAACATTTCTGAATAGCAAAGAATAATTCTAAAGAAAAAAGAGTTGTGAATTTCCGGGGAAAATAGTAATTTGATCATAATGATTTGACCCTGATCTCTTCTAAGAAGCTCACTAAAATAGCAAGACACACACACACACACACACACACACGTGTGTGTATTTTTTTAATTGGAAATATATGTAAATCGTTGTTATACAGTAATCAATTCAATCTAAGGTGAGGGCAACTCACACTATCCTTCCTAAGGTGCCATACATGTTTCTTAGGGAGTAAGAAAAGATCCTAGCAGCACACTACCACAAAGACCCTTAATTTGAACAATCAAACTTGGAGGTAAGAACAGGCTATGAGGCCAATGTGCAGCAATCCTCTTGAAGCTCACAAACACTTCTCCAAAACATTTATAAATACAAACTTAAAAATAAAAGCCCATAAATGGAAAGAACATAAAACCAGCCTTGAGCATCTCCTCTCAACATATATCTCCAGAAAATAATGCCACAAATTTTTTAGAAAACATTATTGTGTCCCAAGATGCTCTATCTAGCCAATTCATCCTTTAAGTGATTGCTTTTCTTACCAATGTTACTTATTTTTGTTCTGAAGATTTCAGCTGATATGAAAAGATAGAGGGTATAGTTAGTGCTGGCTTTGCATTGCCAGGCAGAACCATAAAAATGACCAGAGAAGCTAAAAATGTACAAAGTGGTCTTTGTTCTATTACCTTTCAAAATTTTTGTCAAGACATTAAACACTCATTTACTATTGGTAATAAATTTATATGGGGACAAAAAGTTAGTGAAGGCTAATTTTTTTTGGTACGATATAACTTAAAACATTAAAAGCGTTGAAATTAAAGTGTTTTATTTCTTTGTAAAAGAAACTTATCAAGAGTAGTTTAAACAGTGCTTGCCTCCCTCTCATGATGTAACTTACTATAAGGAGCAAGCATCTTTACTACGCTTCGGTGAATTATGCTCCTTTCTGAATATGGATCATCTTCCAACATTCTTTGTACTTTCAACGCTGTGAAATAATTCTGAATGTTCCTTTAATGGCAAGTTTTTTCTCAGTATCACTTCTACAAGAACACATTTATTCTTTTCATACAACCACTTTCCTAATTTATATCACTAAGTTAGCTAAATTGCTCTGGCTGCTTAACTAGAATAACAGGAACAGTGACAGTGTCTGTAGTCCCATGGTCAGTTATTTCCTCTATAACTCCATTTATGTCCGCTGTATACTTTCCTTCCAGTGTTATCCCTTTTTGTTTCTTTGCAGCACTTTTATCTTTGTTAGCTGATTCCTCTTTACAAGAATTATTTATTCTTGTAAAATGTCATGGATTTATAAATAGCAGACAAGCAGCCAGCACAACTCTATGCTTTGCTGTCTGTGTGTAAACTGAGTACCAGGTGCACAGTTACTGCACAAATCACTGCAGACTTTGAAAGAAGTGATGTGATTGGTCGTTAATTATGATGTGCATCTGTAATTAGGTGGTGATTTTTAGAATTAATAGCTAGCAGAAAATTTCATCCTTTATGCAAATACAGTTAATATTACATGGTAACTAAAATTTGAACTGTGTTGTTTGGGGATTGTTTTAATTTAGACCATGATAACTGAAATTCATGCATACTAAAGACATGCAAAGCAAGATCTGCTTTTTTAAATCTGTATTTATTGATTTATTATTTAGATATATATATCTGTATTTATTATTTATTTAGATCTGTGTTTTTTAAAAAGTAGCACTATTTTCCAGTGTTATGATTTGAAATCACAAAAGAACAAATGGAAAATATACAAGAACTATTAAAATCTTTAGCAAGGTGCAATAGCACAAGATAATTTTACAAAAATTAATAGCAATCGTATATTATAACAACCGCCTTTAAACAGCAAATGATCATTTTCTTATTTTTTCAGTTTTTTCTTGTTTATTACTATTATTATACTATAAGTTCTGAGATACATGTGCAGAACGTACAGGTTTGTTACATAGGTATACACGTGCCATGGTGGTTTGCTGCACCCATCAACCCGTCATCTACATTAGGTATTTCTCCTAATGCTATCCCTCCCCTATCCCCCTACCCACTGACAGGCCCCAGTGTGTGATGTTCCCCTGCCTGTGTCCATGTGTTCTCATTGTTCAACTCCCACTTATGAGTGAGAACATGTGGTGTTTGGTTTTCTGTTCTTGTGTTAGTTTGCTGAGAATGATGGTTTCCAGCTTCATCCAAGTCCCTGCAAAGGACGTAAACTCATCCTTTTTTATGGCTGTGTAGTATTCCAAGGTGTATATATGCTACATTTTCTTTATCCAGTCTATCATTGATGGGCATTTGGGCTGGTTCCAAGTCTTTGCTATTGTGAACAGTGCTGCAATAAACATATGGGTGCATGTGTCTGTATAATAGAATGATTTATAATCCTTTGGGTATATAACCAGTAATGAGATTGCTGGGTCACATGGTATTTCTGGTTCTAGACCCTTGAGGAATCGCCACACTGTCTTCCACAATGGTTGAACTAATTTACACTCCCACCAACAGTGTAAAAGGTTTCTATTTCTTTCTCCACATCCTCTCCACATCTGTCGTTTCCTGACTTTTTTTTTTTTTTTTTTTTTTTTTTTTTTTGAGATGGAGTCTCGCTCTGTTGCCCTGGCTGGAGTGCAGTGGCGCAATCTCGGCTCACTGCAAGCTCCGCCTCCCGGATCCACACCATTCTCCTCCCTCAGCCTCCCGCGTTTCCTGACTTTTTAATGATCGCCATTCTACCTGGCCTGAGATAGTATCTCAATGTGGTTTTGATTTGCATTTCTCTAATGACCAGTGATGATGAGCTTTTTTTCATGTTTGTTGACTGCATAAATGTCTTCTTTTGAGAAGTGTGTGTTCATATCCTTCACCCACTTTTTGATGGGGTTGTTTTATTTTTTCTTGTAAACTTGTTTAAGTTCTTTGCAGATTCTGGATATTAGCCCTTTGTCAAAAAGACTGCAAAAATTTTCTCCCATTCTGTAGGTTGTCTATTCACTCTGATGATAGTTTCTTTTGCTGTTCAGGAGCTCTTTAGTTTAATTAGGTCCCATTTGTCAATTTTGGCTTTTGTTGCCATTGCTATTGGTGTTTCAGTCATGAAGACTTTGCCCATGCCTGTCCTGAATGGTGTTGGCTAGGTTTTCTTCTAGGGTTTTATGGTTTTAGGTTTTATGTTTAAATGTTTAATCCATCTTGAGTTTTACATTTAAGTCTTTAATCTATCTTGAGTTAATTGTATAATGTGTAAGGAAGGGGTCCAGTTTCAGTTTTCTGCATATGGCTAGCCAGTTTTCCCAACACCATTATTAAATAGGGAATCCTTTCCCCGTTGCTTGTTTTGGTCAGGTGTGTCAAAGATCAGGTGATTGTAGATGTGTGGTGTTATTTCTGAGGACTCTATTCTGTTCCTTTGGTCTATATATCTGTATTGGTACCAGTACCATGCTATTTTGCTCGTAGCCTTGTAGTATAGTTTGAAGTCAGGTAGCATGATGCCTCCAGCTTTGTTCTTTTTGCTTAAGATTTTCTTGGCTATATAGGCTCTTTTTTGGTTCTGCATAAAATTTAAAGTAGTTTTTTCCAATTCTGTGAAGAAAGTCAATGGTAGCTTGATGGGGATACCATTGAATCTATAAATTATTTTGGCAGTATAGCCATTTTCATGATATTGATTTTTCCTATCCATGAGCATGGAATGTTTTTCCATTTGTTTGTGTCCTCTCTTATTTCCTTGAGCAATGGTTTGTAGTTCTTGAAGAGGTCCTCCACATCCCTTATAAGTTGTATTCCTAGGTATTTTACTCTCTATGTAGCAATTGTGAATGGGAGTTCACTCACGATTTGGCTGTTTCTCTATTATTGGTGTATAGGAATGCTTGTGATTTTTGCCCATCGATTTTGTATCCTGAGACTTTGCTGAAGTTGCTTATCAGCTTAAGGAGATCTTGGGCTGAGGCAATGGTGTTTTCTAAATATACAATTATGTCATATGCAAACAGAGACAATTTGACTTCCTCTCTTCCTATTTGAATTTCCTTTATTTATTTCTCTTGCCTGATTGCCTTGGCCAGAACTTCCAATACCACGTTGAATAAGAGTGGTAAGAGAGGGCATCCTTATCTTGTGCTGGTTTTCGAAGGGAATGCCTCCAGATTTTGCCCATTCAGTATGATATTGGCTGTGGGTTTGTCATAAACAGTTCTTATTACTTTGAGATATGTTCCATCAATACCTAGTTTACTGAAAGTTTTTAGCATGAAAGAGTGTTGAATTTTTATCAAAGGTCTTTTCTCCATCTATTGAGATAATCATGTGGTTTTGTCTTTGGTTCTGTTTATGTGATGGATTACATTTATTGATTTGTGAACCAGCTTTGCATCCCAGGGATAAAGCCAACTTGATCTTGGTGGGTAAGCTTTTTGATGCGCTGCTGGATTCAGTTTGCCAGTATTTTATCAAGGATTTTTGCATCAATGTCCATCAGGGATATTGGCCTGAAATTTTTTGTTGTTGTTGTGTCTCTGCCAACAAGGTTTTGGTATCAGGACGATGCTGGCCTCATAAAATGAGTTATGGTGGATTCCCTCTTTTACTATTGTTTGGAATAGTTTCAGAAGGAATGGCACCAGCTACTCTTTGTACCTCTGGTAGAATTTGGCTGTGAATCTGTCTGCTCCTAGGCTTTTACTTGCTTGGTAGGCTATTAATTACTGCCTCAATTTCAGACCATGTTATTGGTCTATTCAAGGATTCGACTTCTTCCTGATTTAGTCTTGGGAGGGTGTATGTATCCAGGAATTTATTCATTTCTTCTAGATTTTCCAGTTTATTTGCATAGAGGTGTTCATAGTATTCTCTGATGGTAGTTTATTTCTGTGGGATCAGTGGTGGTATCCCCTTTATCATTTTTTATTTTGTCTATTTGATTTATTTCTCTTCCCTTCTTTCTTGGTCTGGCTAGCAGTCTATCTATTTGGTTGATCTAAAAAAACCAGCTCCTGGATTCATTGATTTTTTTGAAGGGTCTTTCGTGTCTCTATCTCCTTTCATTCTGCTCTGATCTTAGTTTTTTCTTGTCTTCTGCTAGCTTTTGAGTTTGTTTGCTCTTGCTTCTCTAGTTCTTTTAATTGTGATGTTAGGGTATTGATTTTAGATCTTTCTTGGTTTCTCCTGTGGGCATTTAGTGCTATAAATTTCCCTCTAAACACTGCTCTGGCTGTATCCCAGAGATTCTGGTAGGTTGTGTCTTTGTTCTCATTGGTTTCAAAGAACTTATTTATTTTCGCCTTCATTTTGTTATTTACCCAGTAGTCATTCAGGAGCAAGTCATTCAGTTTCCAAGTAGTTGTGTGGTTTTGAGTGAGTTTCTTAATCCTGAGTTCTAATTTGATTTCATTGTTGTCTGAGAGACTGTTTATTATGATTTCCATTCTCTTGCTTTTGGTGAGGAGTGTTTTCTTTCCAATTATGTGGTTAATTTTAGAATAAGTGCAATGTGGTGCTGAGAAGAATGTATATTCTGTCAATTTGGGGTGGAAAGTTCTGTAGATGTCTATTAGGTCCACTTGGTCCAGAGCTGAGTTCAAGCCCTGGATAGCCTTGTTAATTTTCTGTCTCATTGATCTGTCTAATATTGACAATGGGGTGTTGAAGTCTCCCACTATTATTGTGTGGGAGTCTATATCTCTTTGTAGGTCTCTAACAACTTGCTTTATGAATCTGGGGGCTCCTGTATGGGGTGCATATATATTTCAGATAGTTAGCTCTTTTTGCATTGATCCCTTTACCATTATGTAATGCCCTTCTTTGTCTTTTTTGATCTTTGATGGTTTAAAGTCTGTTTTACCAGAGACTAGGATTGCAACCCCTGCTTTTTTTTTTTTTTTTTTCTTTCCATTTGCTTGATAAATATTCCTGCAGCCCTTTATTTTGAGTCTATGTGTGTCTTTGCATGTAAGAAGATGGGTCTCCTGAATATAGCACACTGATGGATCTTGACTCTTTATCCAGTTTGCCAGTTTGTGTCTTTTGATTGGGACATTTAGCCCATTTACATTTAAGGTTAATATTGTCATGTGTGAATCTGATCTTGTCATTACGATTCTAGCTGGTTATTTTGCCCATTAGTTGATGCAGTTTCTTCACAGTGTCGATGGTCTTTACAATTTGATGTTTTTGCAGTTGCTGGTACCAGTTTTTCCTTTTGATGTTTAGTGCTTCCTTCAGGAGCTCTTGTAAGGCAGGCCTGGTGGTGACAAAATCTCTCAGCATTTGCTTGTCTGTAAAGGATTTTATTTCTCCTTTGCTTACAAAGCTTAGTTTGGCTGGATATGAAATTCTGGGTTGAAAATTCTTTTCTTTAAGAATGTTGAATATTGGCCCCCACTCTCTTCTGGCTTGTAGGGTTTCTGCTGAGAGATCCACTGTTAGTCTGATCTAGGTTACCCTTTGTGGATAACCCAACCTTTCTCTCTGGCTGCCCTTAACATTTTTTCCTTCATTTCAACTTTGGTGAATCTGATGATTATGTATCTTGTGGTTGCTCTTCTCCAGGAGTATGTTTGTGGTGTTCTCTGTATTTCCTGAATTTGAATGTTGGCCTATTTTGCCAGGTTGGGGAAGTTCTCCTGGATAATATCTTGAAGTGTGCTTTCCAACTTGGTTTCAATCTCCCTATCGCTTTCAGGCACACCAATCTTAATGTAGGTTTGGTCTTTTGACATAGTACCATATTTCTTGGAGACTTTGTTCACTTCTTTTCATTCTGTTTTCTCTAATCTTGTGCTCACGCTTTATTTCATTAAGCTGATCTTTAATCTCTGATATCCTTTCTTCCACTTGATTGAGTTGGCTATTGATACTTGTGTATGCTTTACGAAGTTCTCCTGCTGTGTTTTTCATCTCCATTGGGTCATTTATGTTCTTCTCTAAACTGGTTATTCTAGTTAGCAATTCGTCTAACCTTTTTTCAAGGTTCTTAGCTTTCTTGCATTGGGTTAGAACATGGTCCTTTAGTTCAGAGAAGTTTGTTATTATCCAACTTCTGAAGTCTACTTCTGTCATTTCATCAAACTCATTCTCAATCCAGTTTTGTTCCTTTCCTGGTGGAGAGCTGTGTTCCTTTGGATGAGAAGAGGTGTTCTGGTTTTTGGAATTTTCAGCCTTTTTGTGTTGGTTCTTCCTCATTTTTGTGGATCTATCTACCTTTGGCCTTTGATGTTGGTGAGCTTCAGATGGAGTTTCTCTGTGGATGTCCTTTTGATTGACGTTGATGCTACTCTTTTCTGTTAGTTTTCCTTCTAACAGTCAGGCCCCTCTGCTGCAGGTCTGCTGGAGTTTGTTGGAGGTCCACTCCAGATGCTGTTTGCTTGTATTACCAGCGGAGGCTGCAGAACAGCAAAGACTGCTGCCAATTCCTTCCTCTGGAAGCTTCAACCCAGAGAGGCACCCGCCAGATGCCAGCTGCAGCTCTCCTGAGGTGTCTCCCGGTCAGGAGGCACAGGGGTCAGGGACCCACTAAAGGAGGCATTCTGTCCCTTAGCAGAGCTCAAGCGCTGTGCTGGGAGATCTGCTGCTTTCTTCAGAGCCAGCAGGCAGGAACATTTAAGTCTGCTGAAGCTGCGCCCATAGCCACCCCTTTGCCCAGGTGCTCTGTCCCAGGGAGATGGGAGTGTTATCTATAAGCCCCTGATTGGGGCTGCTGCCTTTCTTTCAGAGATGCCCTGACCGAGAAGATGAATCTAGAGAGGCAGTCTGGCTACAGTGGCTTTGCCAAGCTGTGGTGATCTCCACCCAGTTCGAACTTCCTGGCAGCTTTGTTTACACTGTGAGGGGAAAACCACCTACTCTAGTCTCAGTAATGGTGGACGCCCCTCCCCTCAAAGCCCGAGTGTCCCAGGTCAACTTCAGACTGCTGTGCTGACAGGGAGAATTTCAAGCCAGTGGATCTTAGCTTGCTGGGCTCTGTGGGGCTGGGAGCCACTGAGCTAGATCACTTGGCTTCCTGGCTTCGGTCTCCTTTCCAGGGGAGTGAACAGTTCTGTCTTGCTGGCATTCCAGGTGCCACTGGGGTATGAAAAAAACTACTGCAGCTAGCTTGGTGTCTGCCCAAGCGGCCCGTTTTGTGCTTGAAACCCAGGGCCCTGGTGGTCTAGGCACTGGAGGGAATCTTCTGGTCTGCACATTGCAAAGACCATAGGAAAAGCATAGCATCTGGGCCAGAGTGCACCTTTCCTCACCAAATGATCATTTTCACAGTAACAACAAAATATAAAATGCATAGAATCGTGGATGTTGTAAGCTGGCTCATTCTGCACCTCTTTCTACCCTCTTCTAGTTTTCTTTCTTCAACTAGATAGGCCAATACCCTTAAACTACATGTTTCAGCCTCTGTTGAAGGTAAAGTTTGATATATTGCCTGGTTTCTACCAAGCAGAAGCACCGGCATGAAATTTAGGGAAAAAATTAACCAGCTACAGGCAGGAAAGCCAGATCTTCTGTCAAGTTTCATGGCTGAGGAATTTTATTCCTCCAGGGCACGTGTGGCAGGGTTTCAGGCATCCAGAATGTGTCAGAGGTGCTGAGCAGTAACACATCAGCAGCTAGCTTTTGCCAGAATAGTCTCATATTGTGGCTAGGCAGTTTCCCCTAGCGCTTTGTTTTTGGCTCTCTGGCATCTCAGCCTGGTTCTCCAACTTTCCCAGGATTTCTGTAAAGTACTCAGCTTTTCTTAGGGGGAGGAAGGATAGCCTTCTTTCTGCTGGCACTAGTTAAAGGATTATTTGTCTATAAGTAAGAGCCCTGACCAATACACTCAGGAATACATCTACCAATAAACATATTGGATCCATATATAAAACTTTACTGAGGCTTACAACAGTGGAGAATTTAATAAATGAGAACTGTGTTACATTTCTATTTCTGTGTAGCAAACTACCACAAACTTAATAGCTTAAAACAACATCCATTTACTAACTCACAGTTCTGTGAGTTAGAAGTCCAGGCATGACATGACTGGGTTCTTAGCTCAGGATCTCACAAGACCAAAATCAAAATCAAGGTGTTACAAGGATGTGCTCTCCCCTGGATCTCAAATATGATTCTCTTCCAAGATCATTTAGGTTGATGGCAGAATTCGGTTCCTTGCTGGCTGTCAGTTCGGGATTGCTCTCAGTTCCAACTAGCCACTCCCTGGTTCTTACTTGCATGGCCCCTTCCCATCTTCAGAGTCATCAATGGAGAATCTCACTTGCATGAAATTCCTATTACACTTTAAATCTCTTTTGCAATAAGGTCCAAGGCCCTTTAAAGGGCTCCCCTGGTTAGGTACAGCCCACTTGGAGATTCTCACTTTTGATCAACTCAAAAATCAACTAATTAGTGACCTAACCATGGGATTGATATCCCATAGTAGTCACAGTTCTTGCCCACACTCAGTGCACTACCTATCACAGAAGCCACACCATGGGAGCCTTAATAATCCTAAATTATTTCATAAGGGTAATACAAATCCTACCAGAATGTTTATGTAGAACTTTAAAACATAATAATTTCAAATTTAAAAAGTCACCAGGCAGAAACGAGCAATCAATTTTGAAAAATAAAAAGTAATGGATTTTGCAAAATCAGATAAGATTACATTTATATATTTTATTTAAATTTTCAATTGCAAAGACTTATAATTCAGAGTTTTGCACTAAATTAAGAATAAAGAGAACAGATAATTGGAACAGGAATAGAACAATGGAAAGAATAGAAAGAGCAGAAACAGATTCAAATATTTATGGATGATTACATATAATGAAGGATTCATGTCTAATTAGTAAGAGAAGAATAGATTATTCAATAAATGATGTTGGTAAATCTGCTCAAATATTTGTGTAAAAATAATTATATGCATACTTTACACTATACACTAAAATAAATTCCAGCTGGATTATAAACATAATTCCAAAAAAAACTAGAAAAAGAAGGAACATAGATGAGTATCTCATTTGTCAGTAAAAGAGAGAAAAAATATAGAAAAGTAGTGTACTTCATGACAAATAAGACCTTTTTGGGCCCCAAATCATCACTTAAAAGGCAAATAACAAAGGGAGAAAAAACACTCAAGTTTGATGCCTTAATAGTTCTTTAAAAGCAATATGAGAAAAGCAAAATACCACAGTGGAAAATATAAACAGTGGACAAAAATAGGCAACTTATTTTAGAAAAAACTTAAATTGCCAACAAGCTTTTTAAAAACGCTCAGTGTATTAGTCTGTTTTCAAGCTGCTGACAAAGACATACCCAAGTCTGGGCCATTTACAAAAGAAAGAGGTTTAGTGGACTCACAGTTCCACATGACTGGGGAAGCCTCACAATCATGCCGAGAGGCAAAAGGCACATTTCACATGGCAGTAGACAAGAGAAGAGTGAGAGCCAAGTGAAAGGGGTTTCCCCTTATCAAACCATCAGCTCTCACGAGACTTACTCACTACCACGAGAACAGTATGGGAGAAAACACGCCGTGATTCAATTATCTCTCACTGGGTCCCTCCGACAACATGAGGGAATTATGGGAGCTATAATTCAAGATGAGATTTGTGTGGGGACACAATTTTTTTTTCCTTGCAAAATGCAATGCTTTTGATATATATTACCTCATGTTGGTAAAGATGTCCAGAAACTAACCCTTTTGTTGACAGCCCATGAACACACAAGCTGGTGATATTTTGTGAAAAGCAATTTGGTATCACCAAAGGCTTTAAAATATGTGTACTCTGTATCATAGAAATTCTGGTTATAATCATTTGTATTTTATGGTTTTTTTTAAGCAAACATTTATATAATGTGTACTATATGAATTTCCTAGGCTGCATTCTAAGAACTTAGCAAATATGTACTTACTCAATCCTCACAACATCCTGATAAGGTAGGTACTATTAGTGTCATTATCCCCGTTTTACAATTAAGGTGATTAAGGCAGAGACAAAGTTAAGATACTCACCCAAGGTTGTTGCATAGCCACTAAGGGATAGCGCCCAGGCAGCCTGCTCCACAGCCCATGCTCCTAAACTCTGTGCTTTTCAGCCCCTTGTGTAATTTATGGAGTTAATAATGAATGTTCCCAAAAGTTGTTCCACGAGAATTATCCCATCAGCACTCAAACTATCTTGATAAAGCCCTCTTCCCAATAGCTTCCTTCGGCTACTACCAAATTTCTCTGCTCCCTCAAAGGACAACTTCTTGAAAAAGTTGTCTACACACATTGTCTTCTCTTCGTACCTCCCACTTCAGCCAACTCTAGTCTCACTTTCACACCCACTACATTACTGACAAGGTCTTCAAAGTCACCAGGGACCTCCTGTTACAAAACCCACTAGGCACTTTAAGGTCTTCCCTTTTTTGACATCTCAGCAACATTCTACAAAGTTGGCCCCTCCATCTTTCTTGCTATACTTTTCTTTCTGGCTTCCATGACAGCATATCCTCCTCATTTCCTTCCTACTATTCTGGAAACTTCCTTATCATGTTTCCTGGGAACTTCTCCTTTAACCCACCTTTCTCCCTGCACTCTCTCCCTTGACAATTTGAACCAGTCTCTTGTTTTAAATGTCATTTATGTGTTAACAACTTCCAAATTTATTCTTCCATCACAACCTCACCTCTGAGCTCCAGATTTATTTGTTCAACTACATGTTTGGCATCTCCCCCTGGCTGTGTCATAAGCCTGTGGAAGCTAACTTGTCAAAAGACAAATTCCTGAATTTACTCCCCAGCCAAACCCTGCCACTCATTCCCCCTTTAAATATCTTGTCTCCACTACTGATTGCACCACAGTAAATGACACCAACACCTATCCAAGTGTTCAAGGCAGAAGATTTGGAGTTAATTGAATTCTCTACTCACACCCTCCATTCAGCCACAATGTTCTGATCACTAATCTCCAAATCTTTATAAATCATTCATTCATTTTGCTTCATCTTTCCTGCCACCCCTCTAGCCCAAACCACCATCATATCTCTACTGGACTACTGAAATAATTTATGTTCTCTGCTGCCACGCTTAGCACCTACAATATAGTCGCTCCATGACAACTGAAGTGATATTTTAAAAACAAGTCAGATAATGTCAATCCCTTGCCTAAAACATCAGTGTCTTCCTCTTGTACAAATAATCCAATGCAAACTTTTTTTTTTTTTTTTTTTTTTTTTTTTTTTTTTTTTTGAGACAGAGTATCCCTCTGTCGCCCAGGCTGGAGTGCAGTGGTATGATCTCGGCTCACTGCAAGCTCCGCCTCCCGGGTTCAGGCCATTCTCCTGCCTCAGCCTCCCGTGTAGCTGAGACTACAGGCGCCCACCACTGCGCCCAGCTAATTTTTGTATTTTTAGTAGAGAGGGGGTTTCACCGTGTTAGCCAGGATGGTCTCCATCTCCTGACCTCGTGATCCGCCCGTCTCGGCCTCCCAAAGTGCCGGTCTTACAGGCGTGAGCCACTGCGCCAGGCCACAAACTTCTTAATATTGCCTACTATGCCCTGCAGGATCTAACTCTTGCCTACCTCAACAATTTTACCTGTCATCTTGGTGCCCACTCCCACTCTCTCATAACCCTCCTCAGACATGACAAACTCTCTTTCATTTTGTGTTGGCTGTTACCTTCACAGGCTCCTACCCCAGCTCTATATCTGATTGGCTCCTTCTCACTCGTAACTTCTTAACTTGTATGTCACCTCTCAGAACAACCTTCCCAGAGCCCCCCAGTTTAAAAACTCAATAATTTCCTTTCAAGTTATTGTCTTCATGGCATTTCCTCAATTTGTATACCTATTACAATAAAGAGGCTGACACCTTTTTTCTTTTGGGACGAAATCTCGCTCTGTTGCCCAGGCTGGAGTACAGTGGCGTGAGCTCAGCTCACTGTAAGCTCTGCCTCCCGGGTTCACGCCATGCTCCTGCCTCAGCCTCCAGGGTGGCTGGGACTACAGGTGCCCGCCACCAAGCCCGGCTAATTTTTTTTGTATTTTTAGTAGAGACGGGGTTTCACCATGTTAGCCAGGATGGTCTCGATCTCCTAACCTCATGATCTGTCCGCCTCAGCCTCCCAAAGTGCTGGGATTACAGGCGTGAGTCACCGCACCTGGTCAGCTGACACCTTTTTTGATATAAAACTGTTGGCAGCTTTTGAATCCCTGTTCCACTTTCCTGTCTGCCCTATACTTGCTGCTAGCAGCAGTCCAAACCTCACAAGGCCCCACCCTACAGCCACTATAATGGCCCAGTCCACTTCTTCCACTTCGCTTAAGCCATCTGGATTAGTTTACACCTACCCTGCTCTCTCGGGAGAGCCTCATGATGTGAGTAATAAACCTATTCATACCCTCTTGGTGCATGCAGCATCATCAGTCTCACTATCATGACTAATTTAGGTAGGGGTTAATCCTGTTCTCCTTTGTGCAACCACATATTACCTATGCTTGTTGATTTACTTGTTTATAATTTGTATCTCCCACTACACTAACTTTCCTAAGGTTAGGAACCAAGTCTATTTGTACTCAGCCATGTACGAGGCTTGACATATGCTAAACACTCAGTAAATATTTGGAAATTGATCAAATGAGGTGCATTAAAGCACTGCTAATAATGATAAAAAATTTAAAAACCTGGGGAAAGGAGAGCTAACTTATTAACAATAGGAGACTGATTAAATAAATAACTTAGATAAATTGAATGAGTATAAATTATACTGAAAAGAATACTTAATGGCTTTGAAAAAAATGTTGTGCATTAGTGAAAAGAGCAGTTTATAGAAATAATAAGAATAGGGTAATCTTGTTTTTCCAAAATGTGTGTATATATTAATGGACAGCAAAATTATTGAAAGAATATACTTTAAAATACCAATAGGATTGTCTGTAGGCAGGTGATTTTATTTCATTTTTTAACTTTCATTTTAGGTTCAGGCGTATATGTGCAGGTTTGTTGTATAGGTAAACTGCATGTAATGAGGGTTTGGTGTACAGATAAGTTTGTTACCCAGGGAATAAGCATAGTACCTGATAGGTATTTTTTCTGATTCTCTACTTCCTTTCACCCTCCACCCTCAAGTAGACCCCAGTGTCTGTTGTTCCCCTCCTAGTATCCATGTGTTCTTGCTATTTAGCTCCAACTTATAAGTGAGAACATGCAGTATTTGGTTTTCTGTTCTTGTATTAGCTTAGGATAATGGTCTTTAGCTCTATCCATGTTGCACAAAGGACATGGTCTCATTCTTTTTATGGCTGCATGGTGTATATGTGCCACATTTTCTTTATATAGTCTAACATTGTTGGGCATTTAGGTTTATTCCATGTCTTTCTGATCATGAATAGTGCCGCAGTGAACATATGCATGCATGTGTCTTTACAGCAGAATGATTCATATGGGCCATCGGGTATATACCCAATAATGGGATTGCTGGGTCAAATGGTAATTCTGTTTTAAGTTCTTTGAGGAATCACCACACTGCTTTCCACAGTGGCTGGACTAATTTGTACTTCCATCAGCAGTGTATAAGTGCTCCTTTTTCTCTGCAATCTCGCCAACATCTAATTTGTTTTTTTGTTTTTTGTTTTGTAAGAGCCATTCTGACTGGTGTGAGATTATATCTCATTGTGATTTTCATTTGCATTTCTCTAATGATCAGTGATGTTAAGGGGTTTTTTTCATATAGTTGCTGGCAGCACGTATGTCTTCTTATGAAAAGTGTCTGTTCATGTCCTTTGCTCATTTTTTAGTGGGTTTTTCTTTTCTTGTAAATTTGTTGAAGTTTCTTATAGATGTTGCACATTAGACTTTTGTCAGATGCATAGTTTGCATGTATTTTCTCCTATTCTGTAGATTATCTCTTTACTCTGTTGATAGTTTCTTCTGCTGTGTAGAAGCTCTTTAGTTGAATTACGTCCCATTTGTGAATTTTTGCTTTTGTTGCAACTGCTTTTGGTGTCTTTATCATGAAATCTTTGCCAAATCCTATGTCCAGAATGAAATTTCCTGGGTTATCTTGCAGGACTTTTATAGCTTAGGTTTTACATTTAAGTATTTGATCCATCTTGAGTTGATTTTTGTATGTGGTGTTAGGTAGGGGTCCAGTTTCAGTCTTCTACCTATGGCTAGCCAGTTATCCCAGCATCATTTGTTGAATAAAGAGTCCTGTCTCCATTGCTTGTATTTGTCAACTTTGTCAAAGATGAGATGGTTGTAGGTGTGCAGCCTTCTTTCTGGGCTCTCTATTCTGTCCCACTGGTCTATGTGTCTGTTATTGTACCAGTACTATGCTGGTTTTGTTTACTATAACCCTGTAGTATAGTTTGCAGCAGGATAATGTAATACCTCCAACTTTGTTATTTTTGCTCAGGATTGCCTTGGCTATTTGGGATCTTTCTAGTTTCATATGAATTTTTCAATTATTTTTCTAATTATGTAAGGAATATCATTGGTAGTTTGATATAAATAGTATTGAATCTATAAATTGCTTTGGGCAGTACAGTCATTTTAATGATATTCATTCTTCCCATCCATAAGCATAAAATGTTTTTTGTCTGTTTGTGTCATCTTTGATTTCTTTGAGTAGTATTTTGTAATTCTCATTGTAGAGGTCTTTCAAATCCCTGGTGGGTTGTATATCTAGGTATTTTATTCTTTTTTTGCCAACTGTGAATGAAATTGCATTCCTGATTTGGCTCTCAGATTGGATGTTGTTGGTATATAGGAATGCTACTGATTTTTGTACATTGATTTTGTATCCTGAAACTTTGCTAAAGTTATCAGATCAGGAGCTTTGGGCCAAGGACTACAGGGTTTTCTAGAAATAGAATCATGTCATCAGCAAACAGGGATAATTTGACTTCCTCTCTTCTTATTTGGATGTCCTTTATTTCTTTTTCTTGTCTGATTACTCTTGCCAGAACTTCCAATACTATGTTAACTAGGAATGGTGAGAGCAGGCATCCCTGTCTTGTGCTGGTTTTCAAGGGAAGTGCTTCCAACTTTTGCCCATTCAATTTGATGTTAGCTGTGGTTTTGCCACAGATCACTCATTATTTTGACATATATTCCTTCAATGCCTAGTTTACTTGGGGTTTTTAACATACAGGGATATTGAATTTTATCAAAAGCCTTTTCTGCATCTATTGAGATAATAAAGTGGCTTTTATTTTTAGTACTGTTTATGTGATGAATCACATTTTCTGGTTTGTGTATGTTAAACCAACCTTGCATTGCAAGGATAAAGCCTCCTGGATGATGATGGATTAGCTTTTTGATGTCCTGCTGAATCCAATTTGCTAGTATTTTGTTGAGGATATTTGCATCTATGTTTGTCAAGGGTACTGGCCTGAAGTTTTGGTTTGTTGTTTTGTTTCTGCCAGGTTTTGGAATCAGGATGATGTTGACCTCGCAGAATGAGTTGGGAAGGAGTCATCTTTATACATCTGGTAAATTTCAACTGTGAATCCATCTGGTCCTAGGCTTTTTGGGGGTCCTAGGCTTTTTATTACTGAATCAATTTTGGACTTGTTATTGGTCTGTTCAGGGATTCAATTTCTTCCTGGTTCAGTCTTGGGAGGTTGCATGCATCCAGGAATTTATTCATTTCTTCTAGAATTTCTAGTTTGCAAGCATAGAGGTGTTCATAGTAGTCTCTGAGGTTTTTTGTATTTCTGCAGTGTAAGTGGTGATGTCCCCTTTGTCATTTCCAAATGTGTTTATTTGGATCCTCTCTCTTTTTCCTGTGTTAGCCTAGCTATCTTACTGATTTTTTAAAATAACCAACTCTTGGATTCATTGATCTTTTGTATGGTTTTTCATGACTCAATTTCCTTCAGTTAAGCTCTGATTTTGGTTATTTATTGTCCTTTGCTAGATTTGGAGTTTGTTTGCTCTTGCTTCTCTAGTTCCTCTAGTCATGATGTTAGGTTGTTCATTCGATATCTTCCTAACTTTTTGATGTGGGCTATAAGCCTGCCTCTTAACACTCCCTTAGTTACTTCCCAGAGATTCTGGTATGTTGTATCTTTATTTTCATTAGTTTCAAAGTATTTCTTGATTTCTGTCTTAATTTCATTGTTTACCCAAAAGTCATTCAGGAGCACGTTATTTAATTTTCATGTAATTGTATGATTCTGAGTGATTTTCTTAGTCTTGATTTCTATTATTATTATGCTATGGTCCAAGAGTATAGTTGATATAATTTCAGTTTTCTTGAATTTGCTGAATGTTGTTTCATATCTGGTTGTGTGGCCAATGTTGGAGTAGGGGCTATGTGGCAATAAGACAAATGTATATTCTGTTGTCTTGCAGTGGAGAGGGTCCATTTAGCTAAGTGTTGAGCTCAGGTCCTGAATATCTTTGTTAATTTTCTGCCTCCATGTACTGTGTAATACTGTCAATGGAATGTTGAAGGTTTCCACTATTCTTATGTGCGAGACTTTGTAGATCTCTAAAAGCATACTTTTTGAATCTCAGTGCTCCTGTGTTAGCCGCATACATATTTAGGATAGTTAAGTCTTCTTATTGAATTGAACCCTTTACCATTACATAATGCTCTTCCTTATCTTCTTTGATCTTTGTCAGCATAAAGTCCCTTTTGCCTGAAATTAGGATTGCGCCCTCTGCATTTTTCCGTTTTCCATTTGCTTGGTAGATTTTTCTCCATGTCTTTATTCTGAGCCTATGGATGTCACTGCACATGAGATGGGTCTCTTGAAGACAGCATACCATTAGGTCTTCCTTCTTCATCCAACTTCCCCCTCTGTGCCTTTTACTTGGGGTGTTCAGCCCATTTACATTCAAGGTTAGTCTTGATGTGTGCAAATTTGATCCTATCATCATGTAGTTAGCTGGTTACTATGCTGACTTGTTCTTGTGGTTGCTTTATAGTATCACTGATCTATAAACTTAGATGTGTTATTGTAGTATCTGGTAAATGGTCTTTCCTTTCCTTATGTAGTGCTCCTTTCAGGACCTCTTGTAAGGCAGGTCTGGTGGTAATGAATTCCCTCAGCATTTGCTTGTGTGAAAAGGATCTCACTTCTCCTTCACCTGTGAAACTTAGTCTGGCTGGATGTGAAACTCTTGTTTGAAAATTTTTTTAAAAAATGCTGAATATAGGTTCCCAATCTATTCTGGCTTGTAGGGCTTCTGCTGAAAGGCCCACTGTTAGCCTGACAGAGCTCCCTTTGTAGGTGATCTGCTCCTCTTCTCTAGCTGCCTTTAACATTTTCTTTCATTTCGACCTTGGAGAATCTGATGATTATGTTTCTTGAAAATGGTCTTCTTGTGAAGTATCTTGAAGGGATTCTCTGCATTTCCTAGATTTGACTGTTGGCCTCTCTGGCTAGCTTGGGGAAATTTTCATGGATGATATTCTGAAATATGTTTTCCAGGTTGCTTGTTTTTACCCTGTCCCTTTCAGGGATACCAATGAGATACAGATTTGGTCTCTTTACATAATCCCATATTTTGTGGATGTTTTATTCATTCTTTTTGCATACTTTTTTCTTTATTTTTTGTCTGACTGAGTTATTTCAGAGATCCAGTCTTTGAGCTCTGAGATTCTTTCCTCAGCTTTGTCTGTTCTGCTGTTAATACTTGAGATTGCATTATGCAATTATTTTTGTGTGATTTTAGCTCTATCAAATCAGATATATATGTATATATATTGGCTATTTTGTTCTATCAGCTCCTGCGTTATTTTATTGTGATTCTAAGCTTCCTTGGATTGGGTTTCAACATTCTCCTGAATCTTGATGATCTTCATTCCTATCCACATTCTGAATACTAGTTTTGTCATTTCAGCCATCTCAGCCTGGTTAAGAACCCTTTCTTGGTAACAAGTGCAGTCATTTGGAGGAAAGAAGGCACTCTGGCATTCTGCATTGCCGGAGTTCTTATGCTGATTCTTTCCCATTTGTGTGGGCTCATGTTCCTTCAAAGCTCAAAGTTGCTGTCCTTTAGATGCAATTTTTCTTTTTTGTTTTTTTTTTTTCTTTGGTGCCCTTGGGGGTTTGGTTATGGTATAACGTCAATTCAATTAACTGGCTTTGATTCTAGTCCACTCTTGGGTCTTGGAGGAGCCCCCTCTGATTACTTCTCTGTCCCCATGAGTATTTTGTTGGGTATTCTGGTTCATGAGGCTCCCTCAAGCAGGGGCCACAGTTGGCAGACAAGTCATATCTTTGTTAGGTCATGTGCTTCCTGGGGAAACACTGGGTTGTGCCTGCCTCAGAGTTTATGCAGAAACTGGTTGGAAGTTTAGCAGGTATGATCCATCTGGCTGTGGGAGGTGGAGGTGGGTGGAGTTGCCTGCTCTGTCATGCAGGTCTTTCCAGAGCAACAGGAGGCTGTGCCTTTTAGCAAATTCTGTCAGAAATAGTACTGCTGAGCCAGAAGCTCTAACAGGTGTGGCTCACCTAGGTACCAGTGGTGGGAGTGGGTAGAGATGCCCACCCTGCCATCAAGTGCTTCCTGGGATGACAGGAGGCCGTGCCCACTGGCTGAGTTCCCAAAGAACTAGGACCTCTGGGCTAGAAGCTCTAGCAGGAATTTCTCTACTGGCTATAAGTGGTGGGGGTGCAGGGTGTCAAATACCCTGCCATCTGGGTGTTTCCTGGGAAAACATGAAGCTACACTTTCCAGCTGAGTTCCCACAGAAGCAGGACTACTGGGCCAGAAGCTCTAGCAGTTGTTTCCCACCTGGCTATCAGTGACAGCAGTGGGTGGGGTCTCTGTGTATTTCTTGGGAAAACATGAGGTTGTGCCCACTGGCTGAATTCACACAGAAGCAGAGCCACTGAGCCAGCAGCTCTAGCACATGTTGCCCTTCTGGCTATCAGTGATGGGGGTGGGTAGGGTCATGCACCCTTCTCTCCACGGGTTTCTAAGATATCATGAGCCTACACCTTTCAGCTGAGGCCGCACAAAAAAAGGACCACTGGGCTGGAGGTTACCCACCTGGTTACCAGTGGCTGGGGTGACTGGAGTGGCCAGCCAAGTTTGGGTCAAAGCAGGACCATTGCATTGAAAGCTGGTGCCAAGCCCCATCTGGCAAGAAGTAGTAGAGCAATCTTATTGCTTCTAGGAACTGCAACTATGGCCTCTACTAGGGCTATGGTGCCACTGCTGGTCTGTTCCAGGGCCCAAGGCTTGTAGAGGTCCCTTTGGACTCAAGAGTTGCCCTTGCAGAACATCTGGGTGGCTCTCTGCCACTAGAAGCATAGTGGGAAGATATCGGGGGCAAGGGGAGGGGCAGGGGTATTATCCCATTCCCAGTTTTGCACAGGTCACTTTGGAGAACATGAATCCCCTGAGGGCTCTCACTCAACTCCCCTTTCCCATGTTGGAGAGATTCTCCTGGCTCCACAGTAAGCCCAGACAGGCTGGGGCCCAGCCTCACTCCTCTCTGCTCTCTGTGTTCCCCTGCTGCCTTGATGGATCCCAACAGGTTTTTCAGATGATCAGCCTGCAGAGTCGGTGTTCACCAGCCCTTTTGTTTCCTCTTCATGAGTTGCTTCCAGTCTGCCATTTTGATACTTCCCCTCCAAGTGATTTTATTTTTACTCTTTGTATTTCTCTGTATTTTAATATTTTTAATGAATATGTATCATTTTATATCTGGATAAGAAGAACATCTAAAATATTTTAAGGAGACAATGATACATTGCAGGAGTATTAAATCTTAATTTTTCAGGCTGTTAAATTTCAATTTCCTTATGTCTTTTCAAGGACTATAGTGAAGACACATTTTTTTAACCATTAAAAGCTATGGCAAACAACTGTATAACATTCAATTTCATCAACCCCATCAGAATAAATACCAGATTCTGAACGTATGTCTGGTAAGAAAAGGGGTTCCTGTTCTATTCTACCAATATGCACTGTTTGCAAATAAAGTGGTTAAAACTCTCCTTCAAGTAATAACCCAAGTCTATGACCAGTTCAAACTAAAATCATACCTCTCTGGATACTTCACTGTACTTCCCTTAATTGCTCCTTTCTCAAGACTACTCCTTTTTCTTTTGAAAAAACGAATTGCCCTTTCTTTGTTTTGTCAATTGTTCCTGAGACCTATCCTAACCTGCCGGTTTTCTGGGTTGAGGACTTGCTTTACCAGAACTTCTCTCCTTACTATCTCTCTTTATGAGCTGGTCTGGTAACTGGGGGCCTCCCCATTCCACCATCAAACAAAAACAAAAACAAACTCTTCTCTTGTTATTCATCCCACTGTAGCATCCAACCTCTATTTGGAGAAACCTCTTACCATTCCCAATCCAAGATTTCATATCCTACCTTGCATATGAGTCTGCCATCTCTGTGCTAAGGAGAACTGTAAGAGCTACAGCTTAGAAACCTGGACCTGAATAGAAAATCCTGCCCTACCCTTCCATAGCCATCCACGAAAGTGTCTCTGAAAAAGAGGTACACAGAGCTCCAGGCTACCCACAAGCTAAGGTAAGTCCCCTGGTGAGCTAGGTGAGGCTGTATGACTGATTCTACCTGCCTGTGCAAATGACTGGCCCATGGGATTGATTTTCTCTTCGCCCTAAAACCCACAGCCTAAACTGAGCCCTCTAGATCTTAGTGTCCCATAGTGAGAAAAAGCAAAATACAGAAAAGAAGAAAAAAAGAAGTGTCTAGGCTTTCTTGGAGTGGGTGACTCCACCCAAATATAAAGATATCTCAGCCTTGGCTGGGCACGGTGGCTCACACCTGTAATCCCAGCACTTTGGGAGGCCAAGGCGGGCAGATCACCTGAGGTCAGGAGTTTGAGACCAGCCTCATCAACATGGAGAAACCCTCTAGTAAAAATACAAAATTAGTCGGGCATGGTGGTGCATGCCTGTAATCCCAGCTACTCGGGAGGCTGAGGCAGGAGAATTGCTTGAACCTGGGAGGTTGCAGTGAGCCGAGATCATGTGCCATTGCACTTCAGCCTGGGCAACAAGAACGAAACTCCGTCTCAAAAAAAAAAAAAAAAAAGATATCTTAGCATCTCAGCCTCTTTTTAGTGTACTGGCCTAGTGAAAAACCAAGACTCCCCAACAACTATACTATATAGATGCTCCTGACATTCATCCTTCCACATTACTTTGAAATAAGGTCTGGCTGGAGGGGAGCCATGCAAGAAGGCCAGAGACTCCAGTAAAAACCAACACTAAATTATGTAGAACATGTTTATGAATGAAGGAATACATGATGGATGGATGATTAGGTAAACACTAGTGGCCGATGTCAGATTCTGATACGGTTTGTCTCTGTGTCTACACTCAAATCTCATCATGAATTATACTCCCATAATTCCCACATGTTGTGGAAGGAACCCGGTGGGAGATAACGTGAATCATGGGTGCAGTTTCCCCCATACTGTTCTTGTGGTAGTGAATAAGTCTCACGAGATCTGATGGTTTTATCAGGGGTTTCTGCTTTTGCATCTTTCTCATTTTCTCTTGCCACTGCCATACCTTTCACCTCCCACGATTCTGAGGCCTCTCCAGCCATGTGAAACTGTGAGTCCAACTAAACCTCTTTTTCTTCCCAGTCTCAGGTATATGTTTATCAGCAGCGTGAAAATGAACTAATACAGTAAATTGGTACCAGTAGGGTGGGGTGTCAATGAAAAGATACGTGAAAATGTGGAAGCAACTTCGGAACTGGGTATCAGGCAGACGTTGGAAGAGTTTGGAGGGCTCAGAAGAAGACGGGAAAATGTGGGAAAGTTTGAAACCTCCTAGAGACTTGTTGGGTGGCTTTGACAAAAATGCTGATAATGATATGAACAATAAGGTCCAGGCTAAAGCGGTCTCAGATGGAGATAAGGAACTTGTTGGGAACTGGAGCAAAGGTGACTCTTGTTATGTTCTAGCAAGGAGACTGGTGGCATTTTGCCCTTGCCCTAGAGAATTGTGGAACTTTGAACTTGAGAGACATGATTTAGGTTATCTGGCAGAAGAAATTTCTAAGCAACAAAGTATTCAAAAGGTGACTTGGATGTTGTTAAAAGCATTCTGTTTTAAAAGGGAAATGGAGCATAAAAGTTCAGAAAATTTGCAGCTTGATGATGCAGTAGAAAAGAAAAACCCATTTTTTGAGGAGAAATTCAAGCTGGCTGCAGAAATTTGCGTAAGAAACAAAGAGCTGAATGTTTATCCCCAAGACAATGGGGAAAATGTCTCCAGGGCATGTGACAGGTCTTCATAGCAGTCCCTCCCATAACAGACCCCAGAGCCTAGCAGGGAAAAATGATTTTGTGGGCCGGGCCCAGAGTCCCCATGCATGCTGTGTACAGCCTAGGGACTTGGTACCCTGCATGCCAGCTGCTCCAGCCATTGCTAAAAGGGGCCAAGGTACAGCTCATCCCATGGTTTCAGGTGGTTGAAGCCCCAAACCTTGGCAGTTTACACATGATGTTGAGCCTGCAGGTGCACAGAAGTCAAGAATAGGGGTTTGGGGACCTCCACCTAGATTTCAGAAGATTTATGGAAATGCCTGGATGCCCAGGCAAAAGTTTGCTGCAGGGGCAGGGCCCTCATGGAGAACCTCTGCTAGGGCAGTGCAGAAGGGAAATGTGGGGTCAGAGCTCCACAGAGCGTCCCTACTGGGGCACTGCCTATTGGAGCTGTGAGAAGAGGGTCACTGTCCCCCAGACCCCAGAATGGTAGATCCACCAACATCCTGCACTGTTCACCTGGAAAAGCTGCAGACACTCAATGCCAGCCTGTGAAAGCAGTCAGGAGCGGGGCTATACCCTGCAAAGCCACAGGGGCAGAGCTCCCCAAGACCACGGGAACCCACCTCTTACATCAGCATGTCCTGGATGTGAGACATGGAGTCAAAGAAGATCATTTTGGAGCTTTAAAGTTTGATTTCTCTGCTGAATTTCAGACTTGCATGAGCCCTATAACCCCTTTGTTTTGGCCAATTTTTCCCATTTGGAATGGCTGTATTTACCCAATACCTGTACCCCCATTGTATCTGGGAAGTAACTAGCTTGCTTTTGATTTTACAGGCTCCTAGGTTGAAGGGACTTGCCTTGTCTCAGATGACACTTTGGAATGTGGACTTTTGGGTTAATGCTGAAATGAGTTAAGACTTGTGGGGACTGTTGGGATGGCATGGTTGGTTTTGAAATGTGAGGACATGAGACTTGGAGGGACCGATATGGTTTGTCTCCATGTCCCCACCCAAATCTCATCTTGAATTGTACTCTCAAATCCCCACATGTTGTGGGAGGGACCCAGTGGGAGATCATTTGAATCATGTGGGTGGTTCCCCCATACTGATGCCAATTGATGGTAGAGATGTGACCTTGGCCACCAAAATGATCCCAAATACAGCAGAGAGCAGTCTTATGAATTCATAAGGACTCTGCTATACCTGAGCCAATGCCCATGTTTTATCTCTTATTTTCCTGGTTCTTGATGGTTTAGTTAGTTCAGGCTGCTATAACAAAATGCTATAGACTGGATGGCTTACAAATAACAGAAATTTATTTCTCACAATTTGGGAGGCTGGAGATCCAAAATCAGGCTGCCATCACAATCAGGTTCTGGTGAGAACTCTCCTCCAGGTTGCAGACTGCTGACCTCTCAATGCATCCTCACATGGAGAAAAGAGGACGACAGTGTTCTCTAGGGTCCCGTTTATAAGGGGACTGATTCCATTCACGAGGGCTCTACCCTCACAATCTAATCACTTCCCAAAGGCCCCATCTTATAATAGCATCACACTGGGGGCCAGGATTCCAACATACGACTTTGGAGGAAAGGTGGACACAAACATTCAATCCATGGCGTTGAACTGCCTTGATATTTTCTGCAATATTAGTATCACATGTGACCCTAACTTGCTTCTCGTTCCATTTTTGCCCCTCACACTAAAGGGTGACTTTTTTTCATGCTTGCCCCAGGATCCAACCTTTATCCTGCTCCAGTCTGGGGCTGAACATTGCCAGCCTTAATGACAAAACTCTATGGCCCTCCTGGCTATTTGAGAGAAATGGATAAATGGAAGGAGATGAAAGCAAACAAAGTTAAATCTAGTGTATTAGCCCTTTCTGTCCTTCTGGAAGGTTGGGCAGGGAGGTGGAATGGTAGAAGTGAGAGGAGCCACAGGCTGAAATAACCACACTGCCACCCTTGCCAGAACCTATACTGAAAGAAAATACATTTTCCCTTTCATTGCAGAGTCCAAAGTACGGCTTTTGTTTCATTAACACTGGTACATTTTCTAACATATTCTTAAATATTATTGCTTTCTTTTAGTGCAACCTGCTTGGGTAGCAGCCTGAAATCAATACTTGAATATTCATTTTGCAAACTATCTTTGCTATATAGTTCAAATTTGTGCTGTACAGGGCGGCCAGAGATTCGGTTGACCATACTCCCAGACTGTGCTGTACTATAAGTCCTAAATAAGCCCCGTTTCTGCAGGGGATAATTCATGCTCAACCCCATTAACCATAATAGTGTGAATGACCATAAGTCGTTAATTTTGATAAGATCAGATTCTTATCACCTCAAAGATTCAACAGAAGCCACAGGAGACATAGAAGTATTCCTACTTTGGTTTCTTTAATGAATAAAAATGTGAATGTAGTTACAGTCCACCTGACAGTTAAGCACCACAGGCCCAAGAAAAAGTTCACCCTGTCAGCAGCTGCAAGAGAAAAGTGCCAAGGAATTATTGCATTAACTCAGTAAGAGTCTAATAGCCAAAAGATGGGGGTAAAAGGCACTGAACACACCAGGCAGAAATTACCCTGGAGTCCTGAAAAGGCTCTTTTTAGGGTAAGCAATTTTATTTCTTAAGAATTCAGCAATATGGAACAAGTTATTTGCTCAAGAGTCTGCAGTCATCCTGGAAAAATGTATCAGGATCCCAGGGCTCACTTAACCACATCGTGGACAGCTATTTTCAAAATGAAGTAGAAAGAGGAAACTTACATGTTATTCTCATAACTCATAAGCACATTTCCAACAGGCAATTTTGTTTTCAGCTTTCATTACTCATTAATATTCAATTTAGGTTCCATCTTCTTTAGAGGTGTGTGACATTTGTGAGAATCTAGTATTTAATTTTGGGTGTCTGCACAAGCTTGCTTGAGTATAAGAGAGAGTTTCTGACCTGCCAAAAGGTAAGATTCACTGCTCCCTTCCCAAAGGAGCAGGGAGAGAAAGAAAGCAATGATTTTGCTTTTCTGACTTGCAAATATCTTGTAAAGGGAAAATCATAATTCATAGCCCCATATGTACAAAATGTTTCCAACGGGTTTCATTCTGGAAGTATAAGCAATGAATTTTCTGCTAAATGCAGCAAATCCAGTCACTATATTTATAAAACAAAATGCATTAGATTCTGAATATAAAATGTAATCTCTGAGTGCAGCAAATTTCAAATCAGCATTAAAAAATATGTAAAAGCAGCAAAAGAAATGGTCTATAATTACTAATTATTGTACTATTTTGGGTTGTACTATTTTGGATCCCATTTCTCTTCTAGTACATTCTGCTCTGATATCTCCTGTTAAAATTAGGTACAAGGATTGATTGACAAATAATATTCTTAATCACTGTCTCAAAAATCAGAGATTTAGTGTTCTATTGTTCATATTACTAGTGTGGTAGGCTGAGTAATAGCCTCTAAGAAAATCCAGTTCCTATTCTCTAGAACCTGTGGATGTTATCTTACACAGAAAAGAAAATGACTTTGTAGATGTGACTAAGTTAAGGACCTCAAGATGTGGAAATTATTCTGGGTTATCCAGGTGGGACCTAAATGTAATCTCATTTGTCTTTATAAGAGGAAGGCAGAGGGCTATTTGATTACAGAAACAGAAGAGGAGACAGTGATGTGACAAAGAAGAAGACAGATATGAAAATGTTACACTGCCAGCTTTAAAGAGGGAGGAAGGGACCATGAGCCAAAGAATGCAAGGGATGATACTATAAAAGCTGAAAAAGGGAAAAAATAAGTTATCCTCCAGAACCTAACAAGTAAACCTCTCCCTGAAAACATCTTGAATGCTAATTTTAATCTCTGACCTTCAGAACTTGAGAGAATCAGTATGTGTTGTTATAATCCACTGAGTTGGAGATATTTGTTGCAGCAAGCCATGGGAAGCTAATACAACTGGTTATCAAATTTTCTGGTTTTATATTGCTGGTGGGATACATGGCTTTGCTTGTCTGTTTTTATCTTTATCTTTGAGAGCATTTATACAAAAAAAGTTAGCTTCCTAGACATTTGACTACCTGATGACAAGGTAAAACCTACTTTTACCTAGTTGTCACATGTTTTACAATAAGAGATTTGTTTTAATGTCTGTACTTTATTAAATTATAAGATAGATTAAATTCTGAAGGGCAGGTAAAGATAAAGAAAAAAAGAAGGAGGAAAAGAAGAAGGGGAGACAAGAAATTAACTAATGTTGCTCACTAGCATTTCCATTTCACCCCCTTCAAGGCATAGGACAGCACTTTCCTGCCCCTTAGAGTTAGATGTGGCCATTTGACTAGTCTAGCAGTGGGTTGTGAGTGAAGGAGACGTGCATTATTTCCATATTGGAGCCTTCCAGGGCAATACCCATCAGTACTCAGGTGGTGGAAGTTCCAACAACCTGGATCTGTGAGTGAAGACAACATGAACAGCGCCCTCCCCATCAAAAAATCTGAAGTTAACTTGATTTTAGCCAAAAAGTAAACTTCTGCTGCTTAAATCCACTAAGATATTAGAGTTATTGGTTACCACAGCATAATCTACCCAATACTAACTGTTACAGATGGATGGATGGATGGATGGATGGATGGATGGATGGATGGATGGATGATAAATAGATGACAGATGATAATGATAGATAAATAGATAGATGGGGCTGGGCACAGTGGCTTACGCCTGTAATCCCAGCACTTTGGGAGATAGATAGATGATTGATAGATAGATAGATAGATAGATAGATAGATAGATAGATAGATAGATAGATAGATGGATGAGAGAGAGAGGCCTATAGAGATGAAGAAAAGGATGACTGGAAGATATATCATTTCTGTAGAATGTGTAACAAAGTTTCTTCTACCATATAATAGAGAAAGAGAAGTTATGAAAACTTTGTAGACAGAGTATTCATCTTATTAATATTTGTATTTCTACCACTTAGCACAATGCCTCGTGCTTAGTGAACACTAAGTAATTTAATAAAGTACTTTAGAAAGACAGCAGCATGTGGCCAAAGTTTCTGACAGATGAGCCCCCACTATAAACCTCAGATGATTTGGTTCAGACTAACCAGGGTAAAACTTGAGATAACTGAACCTAAGACAGCCACACAAGATCAGATTTTAAAGATACTCTGCTTTTGTTGGAACCAGAGTTTTCTGGGGGCCCTTCCCTGTATCCCATGGGTCTTTGAAAAGAAATGCCTGGGTGTTTGCAAATCTGTTGTAGCTAAAACTCACAAACCAGAGGTATGAGTTATCCACTAGTCTATTCTTAAGTGGAAGAATGGCTGATTTTCTGCAGTTCCGTCTGATATTGGTTTATCAGAGTGACAAGTATTGTGGACCACAGACACTTTCAAAAAAAATAAACAGTGGCTGTATAAACTCTAACCTGTCCTGGATTTTATCTTTACTGCTCTTCAATTGTCTAAGATCTAAATACAGAAGAGTATTGAAAATTTTTTTGGAAAAATCTTTATTTTGTATTTGTGAAAGAAAAGCATAATGAGTTCCTGGGCTTCCTAAAGGCAGTTTTGGATTTAGCTCCTCACATACCAACTCCATGTGGAGAAGGTAATACCCAGCTGACCGTATGAATGGCTATCTGGGTAGATGAAGAATGAGACCATGACAAGCAAAACATGTATTGTTACAGTTCTTTCAGTCTCATGTAACAGAAACCAATTCTGTATAGCTTAAACAAAAAAACAAACCAGCCAAAAATAAAATTTTGAGGGATGGTGAGGACTGAGGAGGGTTTTTCACAGAATCCAAGAAAGATAGAAACAAAACAAGCAAACAAAAATAGAAAGAAGCCACTGTGTTTTCAAAGACTTCAGCTAGAGAAAATAATGAACCTTGTTTCAAAAGTTCTCAGTTCAACATTCCAAATTTCCAGGAAAAAGGACCTGATTGGCCCAGCTTGGGTGAGCCCAGCCCAGGGTCAATAATATTTGGCCAGCAGCATGAAGTTTCATGAATCATTCATGATTAAAATGACACTATTTTGTATTCTGGAAAAGTTGAAAGAAGTTTGAATTAGGGTGGACTTACCATGAGGTGGAACATCAACCACTTTGTAAAATGTCTACTCCAGGGGAGAAGAGAAAAGTGATGTATTGGGAAGCAGTGCTTTGCGCTGCAAGATAACAGAAACCCTTAAACAATTATGGATTGGGGGTTTTCTCACACAGTAAAAATTTAGTCAACAATTCGATGCCTAAATCACCAAAATTCTGTAAGGTTTTTTTTTTTTTTTTTTTTTTTTCCTGATAGTCACAAGCTGGTTGCTACATCTGTAGCCATCTTATCTGTAATTCAGGTAGAAAAAAAGGAGAAAAGGTAAGGGATGGTGCCTGGAACAAGAAAGTATAAACTGGATATCCACATGCAAAATAATGAAGTTGGCCCCTTACTTCATGCTATACGCAAAAAAACGATTCCCGAATAGAACAAAGGTCAAAATGTAAGAGCTAAAACTACAAAAATCTCAGAAGAAAACATAAATATAAATCTTTGTGACTATGGATAAGGCAATTGTTTCTTAGATATGACATCTAAAACATAAGCAACAAAGGAAAAAAATAAATTATATTTCATTAGAATTAATAACTTTTGTGCTTCAAATGATACTATACTATCAAGAAAGTGAAAAGTCAACCCAAAGAATGGGAGAAAACATTTGCAAATCATATATTTGATAAGGGTCTAATGTCCAGAATACATAAAAAAGTATTACAACTCAATTGGCAAAGGATCTGAATAGTCGTTTCTCCAGGCAGGCATAAAAATGGCCAATAAGCACATGAAATAAAGCCCAACATTCCATTCCTGATGGGAAATGCAAATCAAAACCACAACAAAATGCTACTTTATACCCACTAGGATGTCTGTGGATATAAAGACACACAATAACAAGTGTTGGCAAAGAATGTGGAGAAATTAGAACCCTCATGCATTGCTGTTGGGTCTGCAAAATGGTGCTATTGCTTTGGGAAGCAGTTTGGCAGTTCCTCAAAAATTGAACCTAGTGTTGGCATTTGACCCAGCAATCTTACCCCAGGTATATACCCAAGAAAACAGCAAACAAATGTTCACACAAAAACTTGCACATGGATGTTCATAGCAGCATTATTCATCATGGCAAACAACCCAAATGTACATCAACTGATGAATGAATAAACAAAATGTAGTACCCACAAAATGTCATATTATTCAGCCATTTTAAAAGTATCAAGTACTGACACATGCTGCAACGTGGATGACCCAGACAACACTGTGCTAAATGAAATAACCCAGACCCATAAAGTCAATGTTACATGGTTCCACTTATATAAAATATCCAGGATCAGCACATTCACACAGACGGAAAGTAGACTAGTAGTTGTCACGGTCTCAGTGGAAGAAGGAGTAGCGAGTGACTACTACTGGATAGGATGGCTTCTTTTATGTGATGAAAATGTTCTAAAATTAAATGGGGTTGATGGTTGCACAACTCTGTGAAAATAATAGCTACTGAAATGTATATTTTGAATAGGTGAGTTATATGACATGTAAATTACATTTCAACAAAGCTGTTTAGAGGAAGGGTGGGGAGGAGAGAAGGAAGGGGAAAAGGGAGGGAAGAAGGAAAAAGAGACAGAGAGAGAGAGAGAGTATAAGCTTCTCTGAGAACCTCAAAGCAGGATTTTTGCTGGATCTCTTTTGCCTGATTTGTTTTACCTGTAAATAGAAGTAGGTTCGTGAGGTTAGGACTTGCCACTATGTCTCCTGCAAATTCCTGGGGTTATGACTTGCCATTGTCTCCTGTAAATATTGCTCAAAACACCTCAGTACTACCTGTCACTGAAGAAATACAAAGACCTAGGCTTAGAAGTGAATTAAACTAGGTTTTATTTGCAGCTCTGCCACTTTGAAGAAACTCATATCCTCTCATTAGGCCTCTGAAAGATGTTGCCAGGGCTCTGCTCATTTCTTCTCTCATCCCATTTTTGTGCAGACTGGCTTATTTTCTTCTTTCTCAAAGGCCTCACTCCATCTTTTTGTCAGAGGCTGCCTTCAGGCTGACAGAGAGCCTAAAGGGCTGAGGATGTGTGCAACTCTTAGTGTCTGCCCTGTTGTGTACAGAGGACATAAATACCCCAATCACCTTGCCTTGCCAAGAGGACACCTCCAAGGTTAGACCCACTGTGATTATGAGGCTTTTGTGGTTTTGAGCCAAAGCTGAATACCCTTGTGTGGCCTTCTTCCCTTCCCAGTCCCGAATTCTTCGCTCCTACTAGGAACACATCCTAATAAATCCCCTCCACAGGAATCCTCATCTCAGAGTCTGCTTCTAGAGAATCCAACCTGAAAGAGCCTTCTTTACTTATCTGCAAAATAATAGTTAAGAGGGGTAACGGGAAAAAAGATGTATGAAGGCAACAGAGCAGGCTCTAGAACATGTCTTGTCAGAACATTCTTTTCTTTCAGTAAGTTTCTATAGTCCATGAACAGAAGGACCAAGAGGGAACTAACAATATGGTACAATGAGTGACTGAATAAATGGGCCAGGCAGGAAAACAGGAAGCCTTAGATGCAATACAGTATAGTAATTAAGAGTGTGAACTCAGGGAAGCTGGCTTAAATTTGGATCTCAAGTACTCCAGCTACTTGGGCATGTGATTTATTTCTCTAAGTTTCCATTTTTCCCTCTGTAAATGGAAATAATAACAATACCTGTCTCATAAAGCTGTTGAGAGGTTGAAATGAGATCATGGATGTACAGCATCTGGTATAAGAGTAACAGTACATCGCTGTTACTCTGGTGGTGACGGCAGTGGTTATTTTTATTGTAGATGTGTGTAGCATTAGTAGTAGAAGTAATCTGAGGACACCAAATACAAACTTTACCAACTTCACAATTTCACCACGATTGAAGTTAGATCTAATTTGACAGCTGGGCTGAATTCCAAACACCTTACAGCAGATTCAGGTTTAAATTTCATTCCAAAGAATGAAACCCAGTGCCTCATGTTGAGTGTTGGAAGTGTTCTGCCTGATGGCAGAAGGCACTAGGCTTCTGTTTCAGGCAGGTGACACAGGCAGGGATTTTAATCAGCCCTCAAGGGGGTCTCACACCACCCAGGCTTCTGGTACTGAGAGAAGAACGATAGCTATCAAACTGACACTTTGTTGACCAGGAAAGCCTCATAAAATAACATGGAATATATATATATCCCCATGAGATACATAGATATATCTACAGATATATAGATTTATATAAACACACACACATATACTTGCTTTAATTTTAAAAGGATGAAAAAATGCATGGCAATTGGACTTGCCCAGGCATAAATTATACAGTATGGCATGTCAGTCAGCAAGCACAACAATGAGACATAAGAAGTTTGAGGAACAGGTAAACAGCTGTCAAGGGCTGCCTGGCACACAGCTCAGATATGGCACACTAAAGGGGCACACAGTGCTATGGGTTGTACAAGGCATCCCAGGAATGTTATATGCCTCACCCTAAGCTAAGCAAACTCCCCTAGGAAACCAGAGACAAGCTGTGGTTGTACATACCTGTGTAAGAGAAGTACTCCATATGTTCTGACTCAGGTTCAGTTCAACCAGTGTTTCTGCTTCCCTCCTGCCCCTCCACAGTCTACTCTCTACCAAGAGCCAGAGTGATCCTCTTACCACCTGCACTAGCTAATGTCATGTGTCTACTCAAAACCCTACAATAGATTTCCATCACACAGGGAACAAAGACCATAACATAACCTCAACATAACCTGGTCTCTGCAACCCTCTGTTGCCTCATTTCCTGCCCCTCTCGCGCTTACTCACTTTATTCTAGCCCACCACCCTCCCTTCTCTTCTTCAAGTTTATCACGCACATGCCCACTCCAGGACATTTGACTCTGTCGTTCCCTCTTCCAGGGATGCTCCCTCCTCCCACTCACCCCTGTATTTCTGTGGCTCATTTCTGCTCAAGTGTCACCTCCTTAAGGTAGACTACTACCCAACGTATGGGGTAATTACTTGCGTATGCATTAATAACCTTCCTCATCCTGTAAGTTCCATGAAGACAGACTTTGTCCGTTTTGTTCCCAGTTGTATCCACAGTGCCTAGAACTGTGCCTGGTATATATTAGACACTCAGTATTTGTTTAATGAATAAATAGTTGAATGAATGAATTCCTTGAGTACATGAAACATACCCGGTAACTGGGGTCAACAATAGAATTCAATGAGAAAGAAAATTTGGGCCTTCACTTCAAGGACCTTAGACTTCAGATCTACACTGTCTGAAACAGTAGCTATTAGCCACAGGCAGCTGTGGAGCACCTGAAAAGGTAACTCTACAAATTGGATGTTCAGTAAGTGTACAATACATGCTGAATTCTTAAGACTTAGTATGAGAAATGTAGAAGTCTCAATTTTTATATTGACTAGATTTGAAATGGTATTTTTAATATACTTGGTTAAATAAAATAATTACAATTAGTTCCACCTGCTTATTTTAAATTGCTTTAATGTGGCTACTAGAAAATTAAGAAGTATGTATTTAGTTTGCATTTTGGACATGCATTGTGTTTCTATTAGGCAGAGCTCATCCAGAGGGAGAAGCAGACATTAAGTGGATTCTTTCTAGATAGTATGGTTTAAGAAAGAAAATTTTAAATAATAATCCACACAGTGATATAGGGAGGTGAATTGAGGGATAGTTTATACAATCTAGAGATTCAAACCCTGCTGGAGGAACTGATAAGTATTAAGTGTATTTTAAAGCAATGCTTATCAAAGTTTCATGGACCTGCGAATGACCTGGACATATTGTTAACATGCAGATTCTGATTTATTGGTCTGGGTTGGGGCTGGAGAGTATATAGGTCCTACAACATCCCAGCTGATGCCAATGTAGAGGCCTCCTAAACTACACTTCAAGTAGAAAGGATTCAAAGGTCTGTTTGGAGTTAAACAAGTAGAGGACAAGAAGGCATCGGACCATTAGAAGCTTTACTCAAGGCTGGTCCAATACCTCCCTGCCAAGTGGCAGAAGATCTGGCTCCTTAGCTGCTAACGCTGCATTTTATTATTATTTTTTCATACACTTTAAGTTCTGGGGTACATGTGCAGAACATGTGCCATGGTGGTTTGCTGCACCCATCAACCCGTCATCTACATTAGGTATTTCTCCTAATGCTATCCCTCCCCTAGCTCCCCACCCACCGACAGGCCCTGGTGTGTGATGTTCCCCTCCCTGTGTCCATGTGTTCTCATTGTTCACCTCCCACTTGTGATTGAGAACATGCAATGTTTGGTTTCCTGTTCTTGTGTTAGTTTGCTGAGAATGATTGTTTCCAGTTTCATCCATGTCCCTACAAAGGACATGAACTCATACTTTTTATGGCTCCATAGTATTCCATGGTGTATATGTGCCACATTTTCTTTATCCGGTCTATCATTGATGGGCATTTGGGTTGGTTCCAAGTTGTTGGTATTGTGAATAGTGTTGCAATAAACATAGTGTGTATGTGTCTTTATAGTAGAATGATTTATAATCCTTTGGGTACATACCCAGTAATGGGATTGCTGAGCCAAATGGTATTTCTGGTTCTAGATCCTTGAGGAATCACCACACTGTCTTCCACAATGGTTGAACAAATTTACACTCCCAACATTGTAATAGCGTCCCTATTTCCCCACATTCTCTCAAGCATCTGTTGTTTCCTGACTTTTTAATTCATTTTAAAGATTGCCCACTGGACGGGCACAGTGGCTCACGCCTGTAATCCTAGCTTTTTGGGAGGCCAAGGGGGGTGGATTGCCTGAGCTCAGGAGTTCCAGACCAGCCTCGGCAACATGATGAAACACCATCTGTATTGAAATACAGGCTGAGCACTGTGATTCACGCCTGTAATCTCAGCACTTTCGGAGGCCGAGATGGGTGGATCACGAGGTCAGGAAATCGTGACCATCTTGGCTAACACAGTGAAACCCCGTCTCTTCTAAAAAATAGAAAATAATTAGCCAGGCGTGGTGGCAGGCGCCTGTACTCCCAGCTACTCAGGAGGTTGAGGTAGGAGAATAGCGTGAACCCGGGAAGTGGAGCTTGCAGTGAGCCAAGATCGGACCACTGCACTCTAGCCTGGGCAACAGAGCGAGACTCCATCTCAAAAACAAACAAATAAATAAACAAACAAACAAACTAAAATACAAAGGCTGGGCCGGTGGCTCACGCCTGTAATCCCAGCACTTTGGGAGGCTAAGGCGGGTGGATCATGAGGTCAGGAGATCGAGACCATCCTGGCTAACACGGTGAAACCCCATCTCTACTAAAAATACAAAAAAGTAGCCTGATATGGTGGCAGGCGCCTGTAGTCCCAGTTACTCAGGAGGCTGAGGCAGGAGAATGGGGTGAACCCGGGAGGCAGAGCTAGGAGTGAGCCAAGATCGTGCCACAGCACTCCAGTCTAGGCGACAGAGCGAGACTTCATCTCAAAAAACAAAACAAAACAAAAAAATTAGCCGGGTGTGGTGGCGTGCACCTGTAGTCCCAGCTACTTAGGAGGATAAGGCAGGAGAATCACATGAACCTGGGAGGCAGAGGTTGCAGTAAGCCCATATCGCACCACTGAACTCATCGGGGTGACAGAGCAAGACTCCGTCTCTTGAAAAAAAAATAAAAAATAAAATAAAAAAATAAAAAGATTGCCTACTGCCTGAGGTTGCTGCCCCTGCCTAGATTTGGGAATTCATATGATGTATTATTGACTAAGACAGTCCCAAGCAGCTATGCGGGGTGAGAATCACTCAAGCTGAGCCTGAGACTTGGGCTGCTAGAACTTCAGTCCCAGCATCGGGGCCTCTACTCAGTGCCTTCTGTTTCCTTTCCTTCGGACACACACTGGACTCTGGAGTGAAGGGGAACAAATGTGGAATTTAGGGTCTAGTCAGCCAGTGGCTCAACCCAGGTGGTGTTCTTGCCACCAGCCTTCTGCTTCCTCTTATCAGTAAAGGGGTCTTGAAGCTTAGAGTGAAGGGACACCCAGGCGGTTTAGGGGATTTAAGCAGGCTTGTCTCCATGTGGAGTGTTCAGGGTCTCTGAACACTCTGGCAGGTACTCATGTTTGCGTTATCACATATAACATATTTGGAACTCTGTACATCACAACAAGGCAAAGAAACACACTTGAGAGAAAGGATATGGAATGGAGATTAATGTGAGTGTGGGAGTGTGGGAGCCAGGACTGGCTGCTGGGGCTGCAGCAAACACACAAAGTGAAAACAGAGATTAATGTGGGGAAAGTGAACAAAAGGTAATTACAAGGCACAGAGGTCATGTTAAGGAACATGGACTTTATTCTGAGGGCAAAGGGGAGTTCCTGTGAAGTTATGGGTTACAAGGTAATGAGGAAAGAATTGATTTGAGAGGGACCACCCTGGCTGCAGTGTGAAGGAAGGATTTATGGGCAGCGGTACTGGCCATAGGATGAGTGAGCATGCTCTTATATCATTCAGGCAATGGTGGCAAAGGCCTGAACAAGGAGGACTTCAAGAAACTTTAAAGAGAATAAATTAACCTCTTAGGGATTGAAAGCAGGGAATTTTGAAGACAGAGGAATACAGGCTTTTTCTCTGATTTTTGGCTCAGGTGAAAAGATGGTGCTATGAAAAGAGACTGAATACACACACACACACACACACACACACACCACCACCACCACAGTTAGTATTCTTGGGTTTGGAGAGTAACACAAGTGGTTCGCTTTGTGGTGTGATAAGTTTTAAGTGCCCAGAGAATAACAAAGTATACTATACAGCAAACTCTTGGATATATGAATCAGGAACTCAAGAGAAAATTCATGGCTGGAGACTTAGATTTGACTGTCGCTGCAACATGGGTGGATGTTAAAATCATGAGAGTAGATAATATTGACTATGGATAGTGTATAAAAATAGGAAGGCTATGAGCCAAAGAGAAATGCAGGGGAGAAGGGAAGGCACCTGGGATGAAGTGAGGTATAAGCACAATCTAGAGAAACCACTGGAAGGAATGAAGAAGAGTTTTAAGAGCCAGCAGTGGGTCAACTGTGGGGTCGATAAAATAAAAATGGCAAAAGTCCGTTGGATCTGGTTATTAGGTCATCAGTGACTTGTTCATAAGCTATTTCCATGGAGTACTGGAATCAGAAGTCAAGTTGAAGGAGATTGAAGAAGAAATGAAAAATGAAGAAAGTAGACAAAGTGAATTTAGTCACTTCAAAAAAGCATGGTGAGAGGGAGGGATAAGGGTAGAAGAGTGGCTGGAGAAAGATTTCGTTCATGAAAGGGCTTAGAGGATTTGGGGCTTTTGTCCTTTATTTTTGGTTATTTTAAAATGGGAGAAATTTTTCTATTTCAAAGTGGAAAAATTTTGAGTTTGAAATAATTTGTAAATTATTTCTGGCATCTGGGAGAGAATTTTTGATCCACAGTAACACACACACACACACTTCAAAAAGTCATATCAGACAGTGATGCACACACATACACCCCAAAGTTACTCATGGTCTATAATCATAAAACCCTGGCATTTATCTCAGTTTTAAATTCTAATATAATATAATAGAAAGATTATTGATTAAAGGATTAAAGATCCCAGTTATAGTCCTAGGGTCTTCCAAATGATTGACCTTTAAGTTACTTTATCCTTCTGAGATTCAGTAACTTTAAAAGGCTGAACTAGATTAGGAATGACATCTTAGATACCAGCCCTAATGCTTTGATAGGGGCTGCTTGGCATGCTGTGTTAAAAAGGTTTCGGAGGTTGTGTCTACATTTAGCAAAAAAGACTACTGTAATAGATTAGCAATGTCTGCCACAGGCAGGAAAATAGTCGTTCTGCTTGGTATTTCTGAACTCCCGAACTAGAACATTTCATGATTCATTAAATGCATTATCATCCTGTCATATATCATGACTTCGGCCTAGGAAAATGCTCTGTCACCATTTTTATTTCTTATTTAGCCCAAATCCCTTTTTTTTTTTTTTTACTATAGAAATGGGATCTGACATGGCTAACTCTGACATCATCAAATCTCTACCTCTATTTATAAACTAGCCCTATTCTTTTCTGTTTATCTTTCTAATATTCTCTATAATAGCAAGGCCATTAAGAAACATAGACCATTGGCTATAAAAACTGCCTTCAGATATTTGGAACTGCATTTTTTTACTGACTATATAGGGCTCCAAATAGCATCTACAACATTTTAGACTGTGATCGAATTTCTTTGCAAGACAAAGAAGGTCTATTGGTCCTCTTTTGCTGGATTCAGATGCTGTGTTTATAGTATTTCTAACCCCTCAAGTGAAAAGTCCTTTGCCCTGTGGACATAATCACAGAAGTACATGACAGCTAATTCTCTAAAACACAATAATGGAAGATCTCTTCTCTCAACCACTCCCAAACTTCCAAAAATGTTTCTTTTCTAAGTGGCTTCCATATATATGTGTGTGTGTGTGTACACATATATATACACACATATATATACATATATATACACACATACACACACATATACACACACACACACACATGTGTATATATATCCACTTATGCCCTCAGATAGAGCAGGACCCTGCTCTTAACATTTCTATTTGTTTGCCTGTGACTTCCAATTATGCTATGTGCCCATAGCATTGTTGAGAGGTTCCAATGAAATATAAACAAAAGCATTGTGTAAAAGTCTTGGTCATTATCTATAAATGATATTATTGCCATTGTTACTCTCCTCACAAGCATAGAGCCACTAAATAGGGAAAGATGGGGGCATTCTATAACCACATGTGGGACTGGTACAAGATGAAAGAACCAGAAAGGCAATTAATGGAGCTTTAGTAAAACAACTTCAAAATCAAAAAGGTTTTGATTTGGGTTAGTCCACATACCCAGCCAACTTTCCCCTTAATATCCCTCATTTTGTGGTGAGCATTTTTCTTTTTAAGAAAGGCTTATTTAATACAAAACCTGAGGGTCCCCTACTCCTGCCATGTGGCTGTTCCCTCAGGAAGCAGTCAGGCAATCGGCTTGTGTAAGAACACTGCTTCTATTCCACTGTTTCTTTTATTCCCTGGAGGAACTCCACTGGCCTGAGTACTTCCTTTCCATGGCCTCTCTTTAATATCTCCCTCTTCTCTGTAGTCATTTCCATCTCATTGCCTTTTTTCAACATTTGGAGATTCTCTCAAGTTAGTTCTCCATATTACTGATGCAATTATCTGCAGGGTCTACTGTACGTTTTACTTCTTCTAATACATTATAAGATTCTGCCAACTCATGTTTTATTTCAAAGTCATCATTCTAGTTTCTATCCAGCTTCTTTTTAATTTTTATCTTCCTGTGAGCAGGTTTACTTTTGATATTTATTGTCTTATCTCATCTTTAATCTCATGTTTCATGGAATCCAGGCTTAATTGAATTTTATTGAAAGGACAAGCAGATGTTGCCTTAAATTACTTTTGTTTCCTACGGTAAATCTTTTTTCAAGTATGTCCTTCCTTTGCCTCCTGTGAGCTCTGTTCTTTCCTGCTTGAGAATCTTTTCATAGGGCCCAAATTGATGTGTGTGGGTTTTCCCGCAATTTACTCATACTCAAAAATGAGAATTCTACACAGGCCTGAAATCTCCACCAGAAACAGGTGTAATAAGATGCTAAAAGACGACTGATCTCAGTTTCAGCAAAAGCCCCAATTTAATAGGGGCAACCCAGGGCCAGCTACATAATTTGCTGGACTCAGTCCAAAGTGAAAATGCAGGACTGCTTATTCAAAAAGTATTAAGAAGTCCAAGATGGAAACAGGAGAGCATTAATCCAAGCACGGGCCTTTCTGAGGGAGGAGCCCTGTGTAACTGCAAATGTCATATGTCCTTGAAGCCAGTCTTGGGGGAAATTACCCTTGCAATCCACAGCAGGGTTCCGACCACCAAATAGGACTTATAAGGTGTCTGTAAATCAGATTTTTGAATCTTAGCCCCTCATCCACCTAAAAGAAATAGAAGAGTTGAACCTGAAGCAACTAAAGAGTGAGTTGGAATTTGGAGGGTTTCTCTAGAGCTAAGTATCAATGTGCTGTGACAACCTCACTCCTCAGTCTCCATGTGGCTCCAGGGAGATCCCTTGAAGAGTTTTACACAGGAAGAAATTGCAAGCAGGCAGGAGGGAGCAGCCTCGCCCTCATCTAGAAAGATGCAGTATAGCTTTCCCAAAGGGAAGTCTCCGTAAAGGCACGAAAATGTCATGGGAAAGAAAGTATTGGCTTTTAATGTCAGCCACGTCAGGAGAGCACGAGGTCATGACAATGCCAGTCAAGAATGCCCTTTCCTGCCCCAGCCTCTTGGTCTGGGAGTGAGGTGGAAGGAGCCAGCAGAGCATAGATAAGAAAGAAGAAAAGCATTAGGTTGAGGTTTTGACTATTACCCAGTATTGAAATGAAACTGCTTCGTGACTCTCAGTGATCAGAGAAGTTTCTATTATCCTAGAGTAAATGGACAAGGCAGATGGTCCCACCACACGCCAAAGGGAAAGAACAACATCGTGAACTTGCACAGAGTTGTGTTATAATTGGGCTTGATTACGTTCTACTTGTTTAAATGCACAGGGTTCGGGTTCTTTTCAAGTTCTGCTTGTTTGCAGGATACAGACCACTTGCTGATTGTTTAGATTGAGCACCAGTTGCCTTTTTCATTATTCAGCATTGCAAAGAGAGCAGGAGAAGCAGAGGTCTTAGACAGCTTCACTCTATTTGATGCAGGTGCAGCTGCAGCTCCAGGTGCCAGGCCTGGAGAGAAATCTTCCTACTGCCTTAGGAGACCCTCCCAGCTCCCTGCCACCACCTTAGCAGACCCAACATTCCTCCCCACCCACCAGACCCAATTTCCCATTAGCTTGAACCCAAAGAATCTGCTGATGTGAGAAGTTGTGCCTGCAATGCTTCCTCTAATTCTGTTCCAAAAAGCTGGAGGGGAGGGTGCTGCCGTCCACACTGAATGTTAGCTGCTGAGAATGCACACCAGTGGGGAATCCCCACTCAAGGTCACTTCTTTCAGCCCCTTTTGTGTACTTCCCTGACTGACAAACGTCTGCCATATCCTGCCCCTCAGTACACCCCTTTCTCCAGTCACAATCCCAGCCCTATCTGCTCTGAGCTACAGCCTCCTAGCAAACTTCAATTAGAGTACTGGGTCTCAATCCTGGCTGCACATCAGAATCAGCTGAGGAACACTGTAAACGCCAATGCCTGGCCCTCACCCCAGACCAGTTGCCGCAAACGACTGGGGAGTGTGGCGCAGACATCTGGGCTTTGCGTTCCTCTCCAGGCAATTCTAATGTCAGCCAGGGCAACTCACAGGTTATTCTATTTTTTGCTCAATTCGGTGTCATCTTACAGAAATTCCTCATAGCCTTTGGCATATGGATGACAATGTTTCCCATTTTTCACTGCTGACACAGATTTTTTTCATATTATTACATTGAGATCAATTTAGATTTGTCTGCAATACAAGGAAGACTCTCCTAACTGTCACTGTTAGGAAATAACTGTATCACATAAGGGAAAATTGAAATCTTCCTCCGCAGAGCTTGTAAAAACAAGCCAAAAATCATCTTATTTTCTGCAGCTGTTTAGGTGGACAGTTACTAGGCCAAGGTTCTGTTTAATGCTATAGATCTACACTGGAATCCTAGTCAATCATAGAAGCAACAGTCCCTCCATTATTAAGAACTCTTCATGGGCAATTCTTTCTTAGTGAAGAGACAGAAATTAAGGACTGGCCCTGTAAACAATAAGTAAATCTAATCTAGGCACCTGTATGATCCAAATTCCACATCTCTCCAGAATTGCAATATTTGATGTTTGAATTAGAAAAGTATATTGTTTACTCTAAAAGAAAAACTCAAGAGGGCTAGAGAAGGTCGGACTTCTCCCAGGAGAATAAAATTGATCATGATGTCTGTTCCATGGAAATTTAAGTATTAAAATGTAAAGAATACAAAATGTATTGGATTCCATTCAGCCTCTAACTTGCCTTTGTTCATTATCCTGAGCCTCAGCGATTATTGTCACTCTGTGCCTTAATAAGCTCTCACATTTGACCACTCTTTAGGCAGCTGAGCATGCGTTTCCTTTAGGATTTTGTTCACCTTCATTTACCTTCAGAGCTTGTGATAGAAATCACACCATCTTGAATATCTGGCTTTCTCGTGCAGGTCTTCTCTATCCCAAGTACAGCAAGCAGATTGCTTTGTTCTCTTGCCATCCTGAGCACAATCCAGGTGCTGAACACAAGAGGCTGTGAATAAATGATGAAACCAAGTTTTAGCTTAGAGCTTACTGTGTTCCATTTGCATACGTATAATGTCAGATTCATTATTCATGAGCATATGCTACAATGGCCCTCCCCTCAATTCTCCACTGCTCAATTCTCCACTGCTTCTGACTCTCAGATGTGCAAGATGAACCTCTTTCCTGCAGCTTGGAGCAATTTCTCCTTTCTGAGTTCACGGCAGAGTGATAGCCCTATTTTTAATGCAAGTGTGGCTCCTTAGATGCATACCATTTACAACCTACCATAAAATAAAACTGAAGGTTTTGATTCTGAAAGCTGTAAGCATATTGGGTCAACAAAAAAAATTAAGAAGCAAGAAGCAAGGATTCCCTTTAGAATTCTGGTGGAGGGACATGCTGGTCTATCTATAGATAGAAGAGGTAAGTTACAATGGCACATTGCAGAGGGCATGCTGGAAAGCCTTTACTAATTAAAAGTCTCTCTTCCGGATAAGTGTGATGGTTAATTTTATGTGTCAGTTTAACTAGGGTAAGGGATGCCCAGAGATCTGGTAAAACATTATTTCTGGATATGTCTGTGAGGGTGTTTCCAGAAGAGATTAGCATTTGAATCAATGGACTGAGAAAGCAGATTGTCCTTACCAATGTGGGTAGGCATCCTCCCATCCACTGAGGGCCCAAATAGAACAAAAAGGCAGAAGAAGGGCAAATTCAGTCTCCCTATTTAAGCTGAAACATCTGTCTTTTCCTGCCCTCAGACAACATGGCTCTTAGTTCTCAGGCCTTCAGACTCGGGCTGAATTATAACACCAATTCTCCTGGTTCTCCAGCTCACAGATGGCAGACTGTGGGACTTCTGTGCCACCATAATTATGTGAGCCAATTCCTATAATAAATCTCTCTATATGCATATATACATATACATATAGTGTGTATATATACACACATATATACATACATATATAGTACACACACACACACATTCTATTGGTTCTGTTTCTCTGAAGAACTCTGACTATTACTATAGCAAGTTCCTCTCAAGCCTAGGATTCTACTATTACAAATAAGGAAATACTGTCTCTTAGAAGGAAAAGCTCCTTGGGGAGAATGACATAGCGGACCCTGTGATTTACTTTAACAGATCACTATCCTCTCTATAAATAAAACAAGCCCACTCTTACATGGTGCTTCCTATGTGCCAAGCACTGTTGTAAGTGCCTTCTACATACTAACTCATGTGATTCTTAAAATAGCCCTATAACATAGGTGTTATCATCATTATCATCTTCATCATCATCATCGCCATCATCAACATCTCCATTTTTCAGATGAGGAAATGGAAGCATGGAAAATTTGAGTAACTTGCCAAAGTCATATGCAAGAGTCAAAATTTGAACCCATATAACCTGTTTACAAATTAAGCATTGCACTACAGGGTCTCTGGAGGGTAACACACATAAAAGGTGTCTGTCTTTGGATAACAGAAAGAATGGAAAATATTCTGAATATAAATTCAAAGGAACGCTGATGGAGAGGGGATGTGCAGTAGCAGAGCACTAAGCTTGCTGTTGCATATGATCTGCCCTCCATCCCTATTACCTCCGTCCTCATCTCCTACCTGTCCGCCCCCCACCCCTTTCTCCCTCTATTCTGACCACTCTGGCCTCCCTGCAGTAACTTAAACACACCATGGATACTCCCACTTCAAAGTTTTTGCACTTAACTGTTCCCTCTTCTCGGAATGCTCAGAGAGCCACAGACTCTCTTCTTTTAACTTTTTCAATTGTCACCTCATCAGAGAAGCCTTGTCTTATAATCCAATATAAAATAGCACCACACCATCCCTCCAGTCCATTATTCCAAGTCCTTTCCCAGCTTCATTTTTGTTCACAGTGCTTATTATCTGACATATTATACGTTTACTCATTTGTTTATTCATTGCCCTCACAATCACCTGCCACTGAAATGTAAGCTCCATGTGAGAAGAACTTTTGTCTATTTGTCATTGTTGTATTCCTAGCACCTAGACCCATGCCTGCCACCTTAGAAGTGCAATACACATTTGTTAAAATCAATGGGTGAATGACTATGAACTATATACTTTACAATTTTTCCAATGATGACCCCCAAATGGAATATAAAATTTGAGACATCTTTTAAGTCTACATGTATATGCCTGAGGCTATAACTTAACAAGGTTCATTGACAAATTAAATCACTGGATCTTTTTAGCAGTGATAAGGTTAGATTAGCTATATTTTTAGATGGAGACTAATAAATATGACTGCACAAGTACAAGATTTTGGCAGAGGTGTTGACATACTCGTCCACAGATCTGCGAATCACTAGGCATGCAATCTGTGGAGATAAAAGTAAAAAGAGGCGCTGCGTGTTGCAGAAAAGGTCAAAGTCTTATAGTTAGGTCTACGTTCGAATCCTAGTTCTGTTACTAATTTTTACATGACCATGAGCAAATTAGTCTCATTGGGTTTCACTTTTCTCATCGGTAAAATGGGAATGGGTATCAATATGGCAACATTAACTTTGAAGGGCTATTGGGAAGAACGAGTTGAACAATACAGACAAAAGTGTTTAGCACATAATAGCTTTCCAACCTTTTTCCCTGAATCTTTATGCAAAAGTGGCATGATTTAGTGACAGGTTGAGAACATAGAGCAATCAAGCAAGATTCTTTGTTTAAAAGGGAAAAATTTTTTTTTAAATTTACAAAATCTCTAAGTATGACTAATCTCCTTTTCTCCAACAGCCCCCATAGTTCGACTTCATTATTTAATAAATTATTAACAAAATTAATTTACTGTATACTCACTAAATGCCAGATATTATCACTTAGCAATTGTGTATTATTAGCTTTCCTTTATGATTAATGCTTCATTGGTAAAGGATACTTTTACTGCTCTTACCTCTCCAAGAATGCAAATGTAGAATGAAAGACATTGTTAGAACTTCAGATGCAATGGGATGAAGAAGGAAAATGAAATGGGGATACTGTCTGTTCTGACTTAAACAACCAAGAATACCTTAAGAAAAAAACTTGTGTTATTAGAAAAAATACTAATACATAGAATACATATATTATATTAGAATACGTATGGATAGCTAAGAGTGGATGATGCACTACATCATAGAGCAGAAATGAAATGATTAGTTTGGACGCAGAGTCATTTGTTCTTTTAGTTTATGTCTAGTTGTTGTCTACTTCTCTCATGGGACCGCTGACTTCCACATATGCGGCCTCAAGTCTAAGAAATCTTGCATGGAGTAAAGGCTTATTTTATTATTAATTAGGTCTCTCTAATGGGATGTTCTGTGTCTGTTTCTACTGGGGGACCGTCTGGCTCAGGGCTGTAATTTGACAGCTCTTTATTGGCAGAACTACATGAACTGAGGACTCCTTTTTATTTCAAAGGGAGAGTTATTCCCACTAACTCAAGGAAAGGATTGCCAAAAGTCACAGCAGAGGCAATAAGAGATGTGATGCTTGCATTCCACAGCCCTCATTCACCTTCTAGGCTCTGTGAATAGTGTCTCACCTAGATGAAGACAAATCAGAGCTATATCGCCCCTACCCACCTCTAAGTTTGAGAGATATTGGGGATGGTCTATGAAGTCAAATTCTTGTCCCAGGCCCTACCAATAATTGGTGTGAGAGTTAGAACTAGATCTCAACCCTTAAATCTTGTCAATTGCTCTGTTTGCAATTTGCTTTCCTCTTTCACCCACACCCCTTGGTGCACATGCTGAGCCTTTTGTGGTATCTTTTCTACCAAAGGTGTACTATTATTTTATAGGTCAGGTTTCCTTGAGTGACACCTCTTTGAAGATAGTATAATAGTGAAGACCGTGTAGAAAAATTATTCCCAAGAAAAGCCCTGAAGCACATAGGAATTATTCATTCTCACAACTATTATTGTTCCACAGGAAAAGCAAAACGCTTTTAAGGGACTAGTGAAATGTTTTTTATAAACTAAGCACAGCGTCCATGAATTATTGTGAAAGAGTTATCCATTAGTTCTAGCCAAAAAGCAGTATTATTTATTATGAACATATTTATTGAATAAACATTCTGAAGCTTTTATTATTAATAGGAGAGAGCAAGAATGAAAGAATTCAGTTGTTTTGATATAAAAAAATGCCTGATACATTCACAAAATCTCATGAAAACCAATAAAAAATAAAAAGAAAAAAATACACCAAGATGTGTAAAGGACTTTAATTTTGTCAAATGAGCATTTTTTACTCTTTTCTGAAAATTTAAACAAAACATTTGCATTCACATTAAGTTTATAAGCTTTTTCACTATCTACTAGAAATGTAAACTATCTCAGAGATGACTGTGGTAAACAATTCTAATTTTTTAAGAATTTCATTTAGGAGAATGAATCTGAATTATCAGTAAACCTAAATACAACATAGTTTTAACTATTACATTATTTCAAATACATTATGGACAAATTAGAACTAACTACCAACCATGTCTTTCTGAATAGCTAGCTTAATCAGTAAACGAGTCATTTGTAATAAACACCACTTCTCACCTTTAAAAACAATTTTGTTTAAAATCTTTTAAAGTTTTTTTTTAAGCAAACAGACCCCCTGACCATTACCCCTACTGTCACCATGAAAAGAGAGAACATGATGACACCCTATATTTTCTTAGAGGTCCTTTGTTTCACAAATATATCAGTATAAATTTTATTCCAACCCTTTTAGAATTACCTCAGAATCATACTGTTGGAGCTTAAATCAATAAGATCCAACAGTACATGAACTTAACTACATGAAAGTTTCAGTTTTCAGGAAGTGAAATTCCTAAGACAATACAAAGAGTCTTTAGCACATTTAGACCTAAGCATAGACCAATGACTTTCATTCACAAGAATCCAATCCAAGAACTTCACTAATTCTAAATTTTCATGTGGCATCTAACTTCCTTTACTCTTTATGCAAAACTTTTGGATTATGTTACAGCTTCATTACTTTCTGAGACCTTTTATTTCCTCTTCATCTCCATTATCAGCACTAAAATTTTGCCTCCTGTTTTTTGATCACATGGAGTGACCCTGGCACATTTTGGAAAATACACAACTGGACCCCAAATCTGGAGATGCTGATTCAGTGAATGCTGGGTGTGACACAGGAATATTTTTCTTGAGCTCTCAGATAATTCTAGTAGACAGCCACATTTTAAAGATAATAGTATTTATGCAATACGCACAACTCACTAGAACCACATAGAGATGTCATGAGTGCTGATGATCTAGGTAGAGACTTATTCTTATATAAGTCTCATTGTGCATGATTTAAACTCAAGGAAAAGTATAAATGACCATCTATTCTGAATCTTCATGAGCTTAGCATCTGGTTTGCTTATTTGTATTTTCGTGCCACCGTTTTCCCCACTCCCTCCAACTGCGTGTGAGGAAAATGTTTCATCTGCAAAGTAGGTTTCTCCAGTACCAGAGCCCTTTCCAGCATGGGTGGAGATGCCTTAAATCTGCATTCTAGCAGGAAACTCCCAATCATTATAGATTTCTTGGAGTAGCAGCCTTCCCCTAACCTATCCTTTCATTGCCTGGCCCTTATGGCAGATGGTATTTTCCAAAGAGGGCTTCAGCAACATCTCCCATCCCACATGTTCTTCTGCCCCTCCTCCATTAAGAGATGAAGTCTATTTCAGGGCCTGATACGGCTCATGCCTGTAATCCCAGCACTTTGGGAGGCCAAGGCAGGCAGATCACGAGCTCAGGAGATGGAGACCATCCTGGCTAACACAGTGAAACCCCGTCTCCACTAAAAATACAAAAAATTAGCCGGGTGTGGTGGCGGGCGCCTATAGTCCCAGCTACTGAGGAGGCTGAGGCAGAACAATGGCGGGACCCGGGAGGCGGAGCTTGCAGCCAGCTGAGATCGGCCCCTGCAATCCAGTCTGGGCAACAGAGCAAGACTCCGTCTCAAAAAAAAAAAAAGAGATGAAGTCTATTTCACAACCCCTTGAATCTGGTTGGACCTTGGAACTGCTTAAAGCAATAGAATGTGGTTACACCTCTGTGTAATAGTGGTTACACAGAGGGACTTCTGAGGCTCGATCATAAGAGGCCTAGGAGCATCTGTTCTGGTCTCTTGGGATGCTCCCTCTGGGAACCCAGCTGTCATACTGAGATAAGCCCAAAGCACACGGAGTAGCCATGGGCAGTGTTTCAGTCAATAGCCTCACTAAGCACTGAGCTAAGTCCTCAGCCAACAGCCAACATCAACCACCAGCCATGTGAGTGAGCCATCACAGATGTCCAGCACAGACAAGCCTTCAGGGCACTGCAGCCTCACACAACACCTGATGGCATCCACATGAGAGGCCCTAAGTGAGAACTATCCAGCTGAACCTAGTCAAGAAACAGGAAGAACTGTAATAAATGGTAAGAAATTGTTTAAACCACTAAGTTTTGGAGTAGTTTGTTGCACAGAAATGAGTCACTGAGAAAGTGCCTATGACTAGAGTTTTACCCCAGGTATTGATTTACACCCTTTAGTTCCCTGCTGGATTTACAGTAGGTCTCTGAACCTGCTTATTTAAGGGCCAATTTGGTGATTCCTGACTAGTCTCATCTGCATCCCTGTCCCATAGTCCTCCTCCTTCCACATCTGAAGCACTGGGCACCCACCATAGTTCAACTTACCCCATATTCTGGAACCAAGTTCTCTTTCGGGACCTATAAAATCCAAACTCCTTGTCTTGATGGCTCTCTAGCAACAAATCTATCAATGGTTCTCAACCTTGACTGCACATTGGAATCACTTGGGAAGTATTTTTTTTTTTAAAAAATACTTGTTTACGGCCCAGTGCAGTGGCTCACGCCTGTAATCCCAACACTTTGGGAGGCCAAGGCGGATGGATTACGAGTTCAGGAGTTTGAGACCAGCCTGGCCAATATGGTGAAACCCGGTCTCCACTAAAAATACAAAAATTAGCTGGGCGTGGTGGCACGTACCTGTAGTCCCACCTACTTGTGAGCCTGAGGCAGAAGAATCGCTTGAACCCAGCAGGTGGAAGTTGCAGTGAGCTGAGATCATGCTACAACACTCCAGCCTGGGCAAAAGAGTAAGACCACATCTCATATTAAAAAAAAAAAAAAAAAAAAAAAAAAAAACATGGTTACTGGTTCCCACCCCCAGAGATTCTCATCTAATTGGTCTGGAAAAGACATTTCTATGCTGCCACTACTGCTATTTTGGTCCAGATAATTTTTTGTTGTGAAGGGCTGTCCACTGTATTTTAAGATGCTTGGCCATATCCTGGTCTGTACCCACTATAAGTCAGTAGCACCCTTACAGTTGTGACAGTCAAAATTGTCCACAGATGTTGCCTAATGTCCCCTAGGGAGCAAAATCATCCCCAGTTGAAAACCGCTAGTCTAGATTTTAGCCTGGGCATCAGGATATCTCACAATTCACCAAGTAATTCTAAAGTTCAGGCAAGGTTAAGAACTGCTGATCTAAAACAGCATTGCTTTTCAAATTTAAGCATGTATATGAATTACCTGGGGACCTTGTTAAGATGCAAATTCTGATTCAGTAGGTTTGGGGCGGGCCCAAGATTCTGCACCTTTAACAAGCCCCCATGTAGCTGCTGTCATTGTTCTCAGTCCACTTTGAGTAGCAAGGAAGTAAATACTGCAATTTGCCTACAGGGTGAACTTTTATTTAGCACCCTCAGCTGGGCATCCCAAGGCCTTACCCTAATTGCCCCCAGAGAAAATTGGTTATTGGTGATTGTCAAAACAGACTATGTTCCCCACAGTTGGCAAAGATGTCTGAAAACATGGTAGCAGCAAAATTACTTTAAGTAAATTATTCACTTCTTAGGGATCAGTGTGCTGCAAACTACATATTGCATTTCACCAGTGTAGAAGCTGCCAGCAGATTAGGGGAAAACTTCCCTACAGTTTGCTGCTTGCTGTTGCCAAGGTAGGAAGCCAAACAATGCCTTGAGCTGCCAGCCTTTTTCAATAATACACTTCACATTGCCAGTCGCGAGAAAGGCTGTGTGGGACCCAGAGATTTCCCCGCTGCTCCAGCCCCTCTCCAGCATTTTAAGTCCACAGCTTTAACATATGTCACAGGGGTTAAACAAATGAGTCAAGAGAGCAGATTTTTAGTTTGAAGAGGGATTTCAGGAAGTCAGTTCTTGCTCCTACAGGACAGAGGTCAAGCTACAATCGAGCCAAGACAGACTAGCCTTCTGAAATTTACACAAAACTGTGGAAAGGTCACATCTCCCTCCACTCGTGACTCAGGAACACAGAGGGTTTGTACGACTGTTCAGCTTTGGCTTTTGTCCAAGAGAAATGCTCTCTTTTCACTCCAGAGGTGTTTATTTGCAGTAGAATCACTTTAGAAGTATGTCCTCTCTCACCTGTAAATTTAGCCAGGAACTTGAAGATGCTAGTGGTTCAGAAGTCTTCCAGGCATATTATTTAAATCCTACTGATTCCAAAGAAGAAAAAAGGCATCTGGTTGTTTGGGAATCTACAATGGACTACAAAATGTATCCACAGATTATCTGGTTGGCTCAAAATGTGAAACACAGTACTTCTCTACTTAAGTCTTGTCACCTAAAAAGGAAAGCAAACAAAAAACACCAGGAGGGGTGAGTAAATCTTGGCTGTCCAGAGAAACAATTCTAATTTATTTCAGAGAGTGCTTTGAGTACAGAAACTGTAAGAGAGATTTCCCCTCTTCTACCTCATTTCTGTAAGAAACAACTCTAAACAAACTTTAAATACAATGTTACTACTTAATTCTAAATAGATGTTCTGCCCTGAAACCTACATCTACTTCCTTACTGCTGAGAAAGGGATTGACAATGATAAAGAAGGCTCAAGTTCCCGTTTACCCCTTTTTCTGAAACCTTTATGTGCAATCAGCCTTAAATGGCTCTTGATGGTCTCTCCTCTGGACTATACCCTGGGTCCTCTCACTAGTTCTCAACTGGGGGTGATAAAGTCTCCAGGGACATTTCCAATGTCTGTAGACATTATTGGTTGTCACAATTCAGGGGTTGCTGCTGGCATCTTGTGGATAGAAGCCAGAGATACTGCTAGATGTCCTACGAGAAACACAAAACAATTCCCCACAACAAAGAATTATCTGATCCAAAATTTCAATCACGTTTACTGTCAGAAACCTTGTCTTAGATTTTTTGAAGTTAAAAAAAGATCCTCAACCAAAGCCTACTGAAGACTGCAGACCTCATCTTGCCCCCTACAATTCTAAGCCGACATAAAAGACAGAAAGAGAGGAAGAGGAAGAAGAAGGACCCCTACACATAATTTCTTTACCCCTTTCCAAGGACAGAGATCACATTCTTGTTCCTTTCTGTTATGCCAGAGGGTAACAGTGACTGAGTCATAGTGGATACTTGACTAATATTTGTTGAAGGAATGGATAAATCTCACCCCTCAGTTACATGATGTCCTCATATGAGAAAGAAAAGGAAACACATCTTAGCTATAAGATTAGCTCTCCTCTGACCAGCAGCCTGGGGCTTGCTCAGACAGTATGGTACAGCCTGGTGCTTCTCAACTTTAACGTACATACGAATCACCTGGCAGTCTTATTAAAAATGTAGATTCTGAATCACAAGGTCCAGGGTGAGGCCTGAGAGGCTGCATTTCCTACAGATGTCCAAATGAAGCCGACACAGTCCAGGTCACACTGCGGGGCAGCAAGAATAGACGATGTCTAGACTTGAAGCCAGGACATTTAGCAGCTTTCTCAGCCTCCATGTCCTGTTCTAGAAAACAGGGAGGATGATAAAATCTCTGCTACGCCCACATCAAAAAATTGATAATTGTGTCCTGATAGGATCTAAAAGGGATTTCAGAAATCATATAAGCTAAACTCTCCCATTTTTAAGTGAGGAAACAGAGGCCCAGAGACATCTTAGCAAGTCCAAGGTCACTCTGGTGGTTAGCTGTAGAGCCTGAACCAAATCCCTCACACTGATACAGCCATCATTCCTCCCTGTGTGTTCTGGCTGCACACACTGCCTGGTGCCTAGTACTGCAGGTCTGGCTGTTGTTTACTTGCCTGTGCTTTTTCCCTGATGGCGTTGCATAATGCCTTGGCTAAAAGTGATCCCCTACCACTCCTCCAAGTGTACCTGCCACTTCATGCATATCCGATTGCCACATCCAGTGAGACTGGTCAGCTGCTGCCATGTTCCTGAAATCAGTTCTTACACTCTGCTGCTCAATTTTGTGCATCACAGTGTCCTTATACCGGATTTTGCTCCCCTGATGTATAAGAGGTGCACAAATCAAATTAACCACAGGTGAAAAAGAGCAGTTAGCCTGGTGCCAAACAACAGAGCAGACACCGAGCTGGGATTAAAGCCCCACATTTTGATTCCTGGTGCATACTCCAAACCTCTTCAGAAAGAACACAGCCCTTCACTATTTACCAAACTCTCATTAGTCCAACAGCCTGTTGTCTTAATGCTAAAAACCCGCCAATCAATAGTAATTTAGGTGAAGGGAAATTATGTTTAAAGAGAAACATTCTAACACTTATAGGTTCATTTTCAGAATCTTACCCTCCAGTTGTCTCAGAATAATCTTGGGCCTGCTTTTCTTCCTTTCCTGCAAGCAGAGAACACTGTTCTGAGAACTCAAGTTATATTCCTGTCCTGTGTCTTTCCTTGCCCCTCATTTGAAGCATTCCTCCAAGTCTCATGTATTTTAAGTGCCATCTAGTGGTAGATCTTCAGATGTTAATAATACAATGAAATTTAACTTAAGGATACTTGGGGAAATAGATGGTCTCCAGATGATGGAATAATTTCTCTACCTGAGAATCACTATATCTGCTATATGTGAATTACCAATATTCAGACTATTTAAATACTTTTTTCAAATAATCCTGCATATTAATTTAAGCATTCTTTTGAAAAACTCTTGTAACTTCTCAGTCAAAAAGCATTTGCAAGATCTTTATAATTAGAGATTTTCAATTACACGTTAGAAATAAATTAAAGCATTCTGCATAATTTTTTAATTTGAAAGACAGGTTTTTAAAACTTAAAGCAGCTTAACTCCTCTGCGTATCTTCCATAAGTGTTTTCTATTTGTTTTGATAACTCTACTCACTTCTTCCCTTACAGAGAAATACAACAACTCAGGATTTCCTTCCACAGAGAGACAGAGTCTTTCCTTGCATCCTTTTCCTTGGAGAGCAGGGATATTGGAAAGACTGATCCTCCCTTCTCTTTCTCCACCCACTTAAGCCCTTCAGTATCCACTCCTTTTTAGGTATTGAATCTGGCTGAATAGTCATATAATTTTGGTTCCTCTGTCCATTATCTGTGCAATGACAGAAAAACCAGGATGAGAAAAGATTAGGAAATGTTTCTACAGACTTCTCACCAAATCCTAACAGGTTTAGAGTTATTATTTGAGTTTCTAGCTCCTGGCCTGATGCTGCTTCTTCAAGATCAAAGGGATTATGACAGAAACACACTTAGAAAAGTAGACTCCAAGTACTTAGAGAAAATATGTACAAATGAAATACAGCCAGGAAGATATTAAAACAGATGTTCTTCTACAGCACAAATGGCAAGTCCAAAAGAAATTTTCATTAAAAATGATTAAAGATACTCGAACAGCAGCTACTATTAAATGCTAGCTTACAATTCATTTTGTTTTCATAGCATTCATTTTTCTTATTATAAATTTATATAAATATAAATGAAAAATATAGACAAAAGCATAAAGTAGAATGTAAGCTATCCTCATACATCCTGTAGACATAAGCCCTATTAAAATCCTTTGGATATTTTTCTGATACATGTCTAGGTATAAAGATTGGGATCATATACATGAAAGGTTTTGTCGTGATTTTTTTTCATCTGGTAATATATTTTGAGCATCTTTCCAGGTCATTAAATTTACAATGAATATATTTGATGACATGGGAAGATGCACCACGTTTAATTTAACCAACACTTATTGACAGACATCAGATTGTTTCTAAATTCTTACTCATATCTAATTCTGACATGAACTTCCTTGTACACAAATAAGGCGAATGTAAATATTTATTACAAATTGATTTCTAGAACTTTAACTACTGGGTCAAAGGACGTGAATGTGTTGAAGTTTTGTGATACACAACAACAAACTGGTGACTATAATTGTAGCCATTAATTAACACTCTTAAAAGTACCTCATAAAGGTACAACCATGACACTTTCTCTAAAGAGGGAGGCTGCTGCCTACCCACCCTCTTTAGGGTGTCTCCTTGAACATACAATAGGCCTTATTTAAAGGCTCAGTCTTTTATTCATAATTTTACAGCGCAAATACGTGGGCTTTCTAACATTTAAAACTGGCTCAGGGGTCTCCCACAAGGGATACATAAGGCAATCACAAGTGCATCCTCTGGTCTCTCAAGAGAGGTGTTAGTTGTTCTGTCTTCCACCTTCCTACGTGAGTTCATATAAAATTCTGTCCAGACTTTGTAATCACTTTCATGCTACCCTACATGCATGTAATTTTGATAAATACCCAATATTAAAATTATGTTCTTTCCTTCATATTGGTACAAAAGGGCCTTTTGTTCCTCAGACTGTTTTACTCTCTAACAACCTGGTGGAAATAACTATGTCCCACATATTGGCATTTCCATGGATGTGGCTGCCTGGTAACAATAATGGGAAAACAATGTAATTCTAGAACATTCTATCTGAATTCACTCAATAGAGGGAGATATACTTTTCTTTTCTTTTTTGATGGAGTCTTGCTCTGTCGTCCAGGCTGGAGAGTGCAGTGGCGCAATCTCAACTCACTGCAACCTCTGCCTCCCGGGTTCAAGTGACTCTCCTGCCTCAGTTTCCTGAGTAGCTGGGACTACTATTATTGACAAATTTTTTAAACTCCCATCAGGTTTCTCAAGTTCTTACATTGTTATTTTCTGGATAACAATTAGAGTTTTTATTGTTTTTAATAAGAAAAAAAATATTTTAAAATGTGTACCAAAAACATTCCCAAATTGACAAGTTCCACTTTAAATTTAAAAAAAAAGAAAAACTCTCATTGCTGAAGTTTGCTTTTTCATTCCTGTTGAAGTTCCCTTCAATAACTAGGGGAGGCTCAAAAACTTTGCCCAATTATTAAACCAGAACAGTAATAAGGAGCCTTGGCTGAAACTCCCAATTCTTCTTCACCCCAAAACTGTCAGAGGGGATTTTCAACTCTGAACTCAAACAAAACACCAGGATTGGTGGATGACTAAATCCACCTCGTATATGAAACTGCCCATATTTCACCATTTTTGGTTTAGAAAAAAAGTGGTATTCATATGGCACAAGCTAATAGAACCATTTATCATTATCAAATCATGGGTAGATAGACAACTAGAAGCAAATATCCAGACATACCACTACTCACTGGTACTGGACACATCCCAGGCAGACCAAGAGGCAGCCACATGACCGTTTATCCTCTACCTGTCACCCTCATTTCCTGTGGCTATTACCAAACGACTAGGACAGGACCCAAAAAAATCATCAGCACTGAGAGCAGTCAATCTAGAGAGGGGAGTGTCAGCTTTTTCTTATCCCACAGAATGGAATGAGGAGGATTCCCACCTGCCCCAATCTACCAAGGAAGGCACCGAGATACTCACAGAGATGCAGAAGCCAATAGGAAGGGCAGACAGACATGTCATTATAAAATAGCGTTTGGACGGTAACAGCCCTTTCCCAAAGCAGACCTCCTTCTTGCCTGGAAACTAGACTGCCTTTGTAGGACTAACATTAGCCACCAAATTACATATTGTGGTTGAGGAGTCCTGCAGCTGGAGGCTGCAAGCTTCTGACCCCCTACCTAAACTGCTAAGATCAGTGCTTGAGATATTGTGCAGCCCCAGCACTTGATGGATCAGCTGGCACCACCCAGATCAATAAACTGGCTCATCTGATCTTGTGGCCCCCACCCAGGAACTGACTCAGCGCAAGAAAACAGCCTCCATTCCCTATGATTTCATCTCTGACCAATCAGCACTCATGGCTCACTGGCTTCCCTTCATCGACCAAATTATCCTTAAAAACTCTGCTTCCTGAATGCTCAAGAGACTGATTTGAATAATAATAAAACTCCGGTCTCCCACAAAAAAGTAAAATAAAATAAAGTAGCTTTTGATTCAGATTTGCTCATAAGCCCTCCTGTGCCTATTTGAGCTAGAGGAGATGGGAGTTGGTGAGATGTGGCAGGACAAAATGGGAATGATGAGAGGAAGGCTTACAGTCCTACCTTTTGTCACAGGAAAGCTGTGTCAGTTCCATTGTATCAGGTGGGTATATGTGTAAGGTAGCTGGACCTGAACTGCCTTAGTATTAGACAAGTAGAATCAAGAAACAAGAGACTGCAGGGTGACAGCTGAGAGGCAGGGACAGGGAAATGAGGTAGAAGAGGAGAAGCCAGAGATCTACAGCGGCAACTATGCAGTTTGGAGGCCTTCCTGCAAGGACCTTGAAAGAACTATGCTTAAGTCCCTAGAGAGAAAACACCTACATATTCACACAGAGAAGGGACTAACTGCCCATTACTGGCTAAGGAAGTTGCAGTGTATAAGAAAGGATTACAATGGTGAGTTAGTAAGTATAAAGGTCTCTGTCCCTTTCTCTGTTACCTCTGCAATGCCCCAGCCTACAGCAGCTGGGAGAAGTGAAGGAGCTTCCCCATTACAAATCCACCCAGCCATAGATAAGGCATGTGACAGGAATTAGGGAGAAGATGAGATTAGAGTTGATTAGAGATTGAGTTTTAATATCTACTCTTGCTCAAGAGCTAGTTAAAAAGAAAGAAAAGGAGATGCAACAGAGCATGATTAAAAGCAATGGATGGAAAAAATTTTTTTCATTATTGTACATTGCCAAGTTCAGACTGTTCAATAGGCCAGTTACACCAGTATCTACACTGACGAACTAATTGAAATTTCTGGGTCATCTCTGTGGCTTCATTTGCTAAAAGTTCTGCTCTTACAGTGTAATTGAATTCAAAGACAAGAAATCACCAGTGTCAATTGTAAAGAAGAAAAATGAACTTTTATTTGGAAAGAAACTGCATCAAATTAAATTAAATACAGTTTGTAGTTTTGTTTCAACTCACTTATGTCACATATAATATCTAAGGAGTAAATGCAACCCAGTCCAAATAGTATTATCAATAGCACCAAAAAAAAAAAATGCGTTTGTTTTATTTCATTGATGGGGTGTGGAGAGAATATTAAAACCAGTGGTTCTTGTGTTCAAAAAATATACAGTTAGTTAAACGAATTTTTCACTTTTTAGTTGCCTCAAAAATTCTGTGATTCACAGATCACAATGACACATTTATTCTAACATGGCTACTGATATCATTTGACTGTGTCGTCACCCAAATCTCATCTTGACTTGTAGTTCCCATAATCTCCACATGTTGTGAGAGGGATCCAGTGGGAGGTAATTGAATCATGGGAGCAGTTACCCCCATGCTGCTATTCTCATGATAGTGAATTCTCACAAGATCTGATGGTTTTATAAGGTGTTTTCCCCCTTTTGCTCAGCACTTCTCTCTCCTGCTGCCTTGTGAAGAAGGACGTGTTTGCTTCCCCTTCCACCATGATTATAAGTTTCCTGAGGCCTCCCCAGCCACACAGAACTTTGAGTCAATTAAACCTCTTTCCTTTACATATTACCCAGTCTCAGGTATGTCTTTATTAGCAGCATGAGAACAGACTAATAGAGCTAGCTACCTTTTGAAATTTGGTTTCATAAAGTTTCAGAAATTGAAGCCACGTAAAATGATTCTACTTCACAAAGTGCTTTTCCAAGTTTATAAAAGGTGTTAACTACTTTGCAAATCTTCACTATAGCCCAGCCCCACCACAAGGTAAAAATCAAATGGACATTATTTACTCATTACGAGAGACATGTCTTTTGTTAGAATCATTAAACCCAAATATTATTCTCTCTAGGTCATTAATTTGGAAATTTTCTTATGAATGGTAATAATCTACTTAGCTTCCTGTGAGACCATGTAACTATATTAGTTATTTTACTTTCTTTGCCTTGGGCATTTAGGATCTTGGAGTTTAATATCTCTGGAAATTTACGAAGCTTGTCTAAAGAGATGGCCACAGTGGTTTAACTTATACATTAAATAGCAACTACATTATGATTAATTCCTCATCTGTCGAGAACTTTTTGAACTTCAAATTGTCGTATTTCTATCCATTTTCTTAAGACAAATCTCTGTTCTCTGGACACTTGAGACAAGTATGTTTCTTCAAAGCAATTTTAAAGTTCAAATATCACACATTTATAACCATCTGCTCCTACAAAACTTCAATGAATATTTCAAACATTAGCAAGTATTTTGTCTCCTGTAGCTAGAAGCAATGTCTGCATGTCCTTTCCATAAGACACAGATAAGACTTCCATTTATTCAGCAACATATAAGTAACAGATAGGTGAGACGGGCATGAAATTGACAAACTATACTGTTTATGGGATAAAATGTAAAATTATTTTCTTCATTCCCTCAAGGTTATTATTGTATATCATAATTTACTAAAACTCAATTTCACCTTTAAGTAGCAGAAAACATTTACGTGACTACTCTTTTGGTACAAGTAGCCTTTCAGTGCTGTTACTAAACAGTACAAACCCGAAATTTTGAGTTGACAGTACTCTGCCTAGAAATGGCATAGACTGTGCACTAAATTTGCCATTCATTATGCAAGCCTCAAATTAATAAGATGGTGTTTTCTATGAATGATCTCTAATTATAGTCTTTCACTAATCTAATTCAAATTGGCTTCTCCTATAGTAAGTACAAAATAGCTGCATTTTACTCTCCCTGGAAAACAAAGTGAGATCCAATCTCTCTTCCAAAGCTGAGGTCGTAAGACTGAGCTGACATGAGAACATCTCAATCACTTGAGGTCGCAGGTTATGAAACTTAGGACTATGTTCAGGTAAGTAGAGAGTGTCTCTGAGGGATCACTGAAAACAGGGCTGAGCAGAGAGTTGGGATCCAGCAACAAAGTAACAAGGACACCAAAGAAGGAAAATAAATTACCCAGAGGGTTCTTGGAAGTGGAGCCTAGAGAAATCTCCCAGGAACTGGGTAGCACATATGGGTCCTTTTTTATACAGTCCCCATGACCCTAATTAAAAAAAAAGTTTGGAAGCCTTACCAAGATGTGCTGACTTTTTTTTTATGATGATGCTCAAAAGTTCAAAGTAAATCTCAGCCTAAATTTTCTGGAGATAGCTCTCACACTAAAACCTTTGGAGTTAACTTGTCTCATTTGGGAAGTGCCTCTGGTATTATAACCTAAATTACCTCCCTGAATGTTGAAGTTTTAAGCCCCAGTGTGACTGTATTTTGGAGATAGGGCCTTTAAAGAGGTAATTAAGGTTAAATAAGATCATAAAGATGGAACCTAATATGATAGGACTGGTATCTGTATAAGATCCTTATATACTATAAGGTATCCTTATAAGGAATCCTATCTTTTTTCTCACAGGAAAAAGATCCTATGAGGACACAGAGTTAAGGCAGTCATCTGCAAGCCAAGGAGAGAGGCCTCAGAAGAAACAAAACCTGCTGGCACTTTGATCTTGGACTTGCAGCCTCCAGAACTGTGAGAAAATTAATTTCTGTTGTTTAATCCACCCAGTCTGTGGTATTCTGGTAGCCCTAGCAAAGTAAGACTTCTGGGTTTACCATGTAGAAATTATATCAGTGTTTATATACCTTAAAAAAGATATACTTAAAACTATGAGAGTATATTTATCTACTGTTGCCACATCTCAGTTAACAAATACTAGTTCATTTTCAAGAAACTAGTGCTCATGTTTTTTTGTATATAGTAAAGAACTATATAAGCAAAAGGTATAATGATTATTTTTAGTTCTTTCTGCATCCTGTATGACCAATTACATTCTTAGGAGATTCAGGCATCTGGCTGTTAATATAATTTGTAGTGGTATACAAACTAAGGAGTAGCACATCTTCACCTCTACCACTTCGACTTAAACCTACAAGCTTCCACTCCTGAGCCAGATGAGTGACATCCTCTTTGTGCCATTTTTAGTTTTACTGCCAGTTTAAAACCTTTTCTTCTATTCTCTTATTTTTTAATTCACTGTACTGTTTACTGAATACCTATTAATGTGCCAGGTATGGTATTAGACACAAGATATACTTTTCCTGCTCACATAGAATATATAGCCTAGTGAGGGAGACAGAACAAAAAAATCATATAAACAAACATATAACGTGGTATGTACTATAAAGAAAATGTATAAGGTGTAATGATAGAAAATAAGGGAGCCTACTTTAGAAACTGATGGGCCATACCTACCTAGGGTTTAAGCAAGTTGAGTGTTTAGGGAATGCCTCTGGTCTAGTATAAGGTAATTCCTAGTATTTCCTGCAAAAGATAAACACCTAAATGTCAGTGGCTTACCACAACAGATTTTGGGTTCTCCCTCACATATAGTCCAGTAAGTTGTTCAGTAGGCAGCCTTCCACATAGTGATTCAGAGACCCAAGTATCTTCCACCTGTTCCTCTGCCATACCCTAGAACATCAGAGTATTGTTTTCAGTCGATGGACAGAAGCAGAGAGAGTAGAAAAGCCAAGGCCACTTTTTTTGTCTTCAATTTTTATTTTAATTTCTGGGGTACATGTGCAGGATGTGGATTGTTACACAGGTAAACATGTGCCAGGGTGGTTTGCTGCACAGGTCAACCCGTCACCTAGGTATTAAGCCCAGTATCTGTTAGCTATACTTTCTCATACTCTCTCTCCCCACCTCCCCTCAACAGGCCCCAGTGTGTGTTATTCCCCGCTATGTGTCCATGTGTTCTCATCATTCAGCTCCCACTTACTAAGTTAGAATATTGGTGTTTGGTTTTCTGTTCTTGCATTAGTTTGCTGAGGATAACAGCTTACAACTCCATCAATGTCCCTGCAAAGGACATAATCTTATTCCTTTCCATGCTGCATAGTATTCCATGGTTTATATGTGCCACATTTTCTTTATCCAGTCTATCACTGATAGGCATTGGGATTGATTCCATGTCTTTGCTATTGTAAGTAGTACTGCAATGAACTTACATTCCCATGTATCTTTATAACAGAATGATTTATGTTCCTTTTGGTATATAACCAGTAACGGGATTGCAGGATCAAATGGTACTTCTGCCTCTGGATCTTTGAGGAATCACCACACTGCCTTCCACAGTGGTTGAACTAATTTACACTCCCACCAACAGTGTAAAAGCATTCCTTTTTCTCCCAACCTCAACAACATGTGTTTTTTCACTTTTTAATAATCGCCAGTCTGATTGGCATGAGATGGCATCTAACTGTGGTTTTTGATTTGCATTTCTCTAATGATCAGTGATGTTGAGCTTTTTTTCATATGTCTGTTGGGCACATGAATGTCTTCTTTTGAGAAGTATCTATCCATGTCCTCTGCCTGCTTTTCAATGAGGTTATGTTTTTTTTCTTGTAAATTTGTTTAAGTTCCTTGTAGACTCTGGAGAGTACACCGGTATCAGATGGATAGATTGCAAATATATTCTCCCATTCTGTAGGTTGTCAGTTTAATAATAGTTCCTTTGTAATTATATTCCATTTGTCAATTTTTGCTTTTGTTGCAATTGCTTTTGGCATTTGTGTCATGAAATCTTTGCCCGTGCCTCTGTCCTGAAGGGTATTGCCTAGACTTTTTTCTAGGGTTTTTATAGTTTTGGGTTTTACATTTAATTCTTTAATCCATCTTGAGTTAATTTTTGTATAAGGTGAAAGGAAGGGGTCTAGATTCAATTGTCTGCATATAGCTAGCCACTTCTCCCAGCACTATTTATTAAATAGGGAATCCTTTCTTGATTGCTTGTTTTTGTCAGGTTTGTTGAAGATCAGATAGTTACAGATGTATAGTGTTAATTCTGAGGCCTCTGTTCTGCACCATTAGTCTACATGTCTGTTTTGGTACTAGTACTATGCTGTTTTGTTTACTGTAGCCTTGTAGTATAGTTTGAATTTGGGTAGCATGATGCCTCCAGTGTCAAGGCCACTTTTTAAGCCCTTTAGAACACAAATGATCACATCACTTGTGCACACATCTGTTGGTGAAAACTGGTCACATAACTTCACTATATGCCAGAGGAACTGGGAAACATAGACTCTGACTGGATAGCCACTTCTCCAAAACAACTATACCTTATAGAATAAGAATACAAATGTTGGTGGAGATGTGGCCATCTCTGTCACTGCCCTCCTCTGAGGAAAAGACACTGAAGAAGGGATCTGAAGGATAACAAAAAGTTAGACCATGTGTAGAGCTGTGAGAGGGTGAGCCCAGCCAGAAGGAACTGGACATGGGAAAGTCAGCCTCAAAATAGGAAGGGTTCTGCCATGTTCAAAAGTCAGAAAGAAGAGACTGGAGTGTAGCAGACAAGGGAAAGGAGGCATTTAGTGGTATTGGAGCTGTGGGAAGACAACTGATTTGTGGACTATTGTAGGCCACACTGTGGAGTTTGGATATTTTTATTAAAGTATCAAGATGTTTTTAATAGCATATAGTGTGGTCCAATTTATTTTTCAAAAATATTTATCTGGAAGTCATGAGAAGATTGGTAAGGAGTAAGAGATGAAGTGGAGAGATCAGAAATGAAACTCTTTTATTTCCTAAGACAAAGGCCACTGTGAATTGAATAAGTGTAATCACTGTGGAAATGGCAAAAACTGAACCTGGCAACCCTAAGACACAGTAGGTCATTCGCTTGGCCTAATGTGCACACCTTGCTCATCTGATGGGAGGAACACAGCACATGAATAGCTGCCAGACTTTGAATTTTGGCAACAGTAAGACAGGTCTAGAAGTCTGGGCTTCAGGGGGCTAGAAAGGGAGGCCCCAAAGTGATGTAAGAGGAGATATATTAAGATTGAAAGAGATATTGCCCTTGTGCTCACATTTAGGGAGAAATTCTACATGGTAGTGAGTTTAGAATGTTAATATTGACAAGCGGCAATGAAGACATAGATGTTCAACTCTTTTTATGACCATTAATATAAACACAGGCAAAAAATAATAACGTGAGTTTCAGAGTAAGCATGTTAATTTTTTATTTATCAGGCTGAGGCAGAAGAATGCTTTCCCTTCATCTAAACTTTTAAAATACTGCTACAGATGAGAATTTAAAATGTCTTTGGTGAAGATGGATATGCAGCCTTTATTTGATCTAAGATTTTGGTTTTGAAAAGTGAAAATGTTAGGGCTCCTTTCTCACACTGAAATACCACATGAGACAAATCTGAGTATCAAAGGATCTGAAAAAAGAAGGTGAACGTAATTCCAAAATTCAAGGGATCAATGGAAGATGCTCACTTCACAGAATTCCGTGTGTAGGCCTCCCAAGTTACCTGGAGGATTATCTACAAGCTTAACTGCCTCTGATGAATTTTTTGAGAGAAGAAACCAACCCTCCAGCCTACTTCAGAAACCCATAGATAAGGAGTTCTTTAGTGCTCCAATATATTTCTGGTGTGTGTTAAATAAGCCAGGATTCTACATGCTGTGTGCATGGTGTTTTGCAAGAACACAAAAGATTCGTTCCTGCCTTAAAGGGCTAAGATATAGATACAGGCGGTTTACTAGAAGGCCTGCTTGCTTGAGAAGGGGTTAGTGGAAATGGTATGAATGTGAAAGAGATAGCAGGGTTTTACCCAAAGCAGACAGCTCTTCATCTGGCATAGATGCTATTTCATTCACAGCATTAGATATAATAACAGCAAAAGAAGCCCAACACGAAATTACAGTACTAATGAAAGCAAAATAATTATAGTTTTGGAAAAAAAAAAAATCCCCAGCTCACTGAAAAGTAAAGCTTTATAAGCCCTTTGTGGAAATTCTGGATGATTCTACTAGATTTTTTCACTTAAAAAGTATTAATGATAGGAGTACTTAATGAAATTCTTTGACCATTTTTACTAGAGCTTTTGAAGAGGATCAAAGTCATCAGTGTATGGACATGACCAGACTCTGATTAAAAACAATGTTTAATTGGTCTTTTACTCAGCTTCTTGACGACAAGGACCTCAGTCATTTTGCAAGAACCTTTGTTAAGCTTTTTTGGGAACAAACTGACTTGCCAAGTACAATTAACAACTGTGAAGGTTGTAAAACACAGACATTCCTCTCTGCAGTTTCCAAACTCTAACCATAAAGAAGATATATTTAAAATAAATGGAAAAACAACCCCTTTGCCTTCATTTGCAAAGGCAGCTCTGTGTACCAGAGCTCTTACCCAGGAATCAGACAATCTAGACTGTCTTTTCAATACTGCCACTACTCAGCAAGCAGGGTGTTTAACCCCTCCAAGCCACACTGTCCATTTGACAAAATGAGGGAGTTGGAATAAATGACCTATAAATTAACTTATTTCTGTTCTTAACACGGAGCCTTTCAGACACAATAATGAATGGGAAAGTTTCACGTTGTGTGGGCAAAGATAACAGAAAGCACCTTTTAGGGAGCCCACTGAAGACACTGTCAGATTTAGAGGCTTTCTGTGTGTTTCACCAATGGAAGACCCATGTGCCAAGCATCTGAGTTGCAATGCTGAGCTTTCACCTGAAGATCTAAGCCAGTCACACACTCAGAGCTCTGACTAACATTAATGGTAACCTGTGTGTACATATCAATGCTGGAAGCAGTGACTGCACTTCAGAAACCCCCAATATGAAGCCAAAAGGAAAACTATGGTCGTAATTTTAAGCTCACATTTTGAGCAAACCAAATACGATTTTAGAAGGAAAAAAATGCCCAGTTTAATTGCCTCCCTGAGAATACTTACACTATACCCTATAGAGGAAAATAAAATTAGAAACCTTGATTTTAGTAGACTAACTCTCGGTCCTCTCAATGAACAAGGACTTTCCCATGGCATCCGTTGTTTCTGTATTTACTGATGGCTTGTATCATTCATCACACAATAATCACCTGGATGTGATGCAGCAGAAGAAAATGCAGAACTGTTTAAAATAATCATTTTTGTTTGTTTTTACTAAGTAGAACTTACAGAATTAGTAGCACCCTGGCACAGAGCTTAAAAATCTGTCAAGAAATTTCAATTGCCTTTGCAGTTTTTGATAAAAATTAATTTGATGATCGGCCAGATACCGTCAACATACGAGATGCTCAGTACACAGAATATAATATGAAAAGCCAGGACAGAACATTACTAAGCATTTCAGAGACTTCTGGAGTGAAATATAATTTTTAAGTAGATAGTGAGAATTAGGGAATACATATCATGTACATAAAGTCATGCTAAAAGATGTTCCTGGTTTATTTCAATCTCCAAAAGAGGCCATTTTCAATCTACTGCTTTTTAAGTATTCTAAATTTCTTCCTTTGAATGCAGAAATGTTAACATTTATTAAGCACGTCCCTGTTTTGGGTAATGTTTTAAATATTTCATTTGTTCAACAAATTTGTTATTGAGCACTGACTACTTGCCTGGCACTGCATCCAGTATTAGGCATAGAGTTGTAAAAACCCACACCACCTATACCCTCATGGACTATATACACTAGAAGGGGAGGCAGAAATTGAATAAACAAACTTATTCAGTATTATTACAAACTGTGAACGGTGTGACGAAAAATCTGCAAGATATCATACCTGGAAAAGAGAAGGGAAACCCTTCCTGAAAAAGTGAGTTGAGACCTAAGAAGTTTCCTCCAGGGAGCCGGTGGGAGCTGCCGACAGAAGATGATGGGCAAGGCTTTTGGGGATGGGTACTATTCCTACCCTCATTCAACAAAAGGACAAACTGATATTTAGAGACATTAACTAACTTAGGCTAAGGCAATGCAGTTAGTGCCTGACCAGCGAGGAGTCAAATGTGGGTGTACTATCAGAGCTCCAATAATGAAGGAGCCCTATGGGAAAACAGGAAATGCATCCTCAATTATTATACTTATAAGTTCATGACATCTTGTGCTTCAGATCAAATGACTGTCCTCTGAAGGTGTCAGAGGAAAAAAAAATACTCCCTATGTCATGAACAGCATCTTGCAATGCCTGGGCAAATCATTATTGCCATTATTATTATTATTTGGCTCCCTTAGAAGCTGCAGGCATTGGAGCGCTGCCAATAACAGGAGATACGAGGTTCACTGAGCCAGAAGAATCGTACCATAAATCCTGATGCCATTTTGAGAACAGTAAAAAGCAAACAACCCATAACATTATAGAGCAAGAAGATGAACAAATATCACCTTCCCCCTGAATATGAGAATAAAGTGCATTAGATAAAAGGCTGACCACATCACATAAAGGACACCGGGAACTAATAAAAACAGATAAAAGAAATGTATTCCACTTTTCTGTCTGAGCAAACCAGGTTACACAGTAATGATGGGGCTCAGATCACACTACCCCAAAATATGGGACCTTGGTATATTGGCTTTTTTAAGCTGAAAGAATCTGAGAAACATGTTTCCAGAGGGATTCTCTGACTTTCCTCTGCCCTTCTTCCTTGAAGCAGGTCATAGCGCTCTCATGTTCACGGTGCCTTCCTTATATCTGTGGAAAGGAAGATCCTTATCTCCAAGACAAACGATGTCAAGAAGAATCAAAGCAAACAGGCTTTGCTGTTTCCTCCAATTGATTACCCTTAGCTCATAATCTTTTTTTTTTTTTTTTTACCCCATCATATTTGTCATGACTCTTCATCAAACCTACCATTAAAACACTCAGGTTTAATTATTTCCTCAGGTCTGTATTTCCTTATGAAGACTCTTGTGCCATGAAAAACATAGTAAATCCATTTGTATTCTTTTCTCCTGTTAATCTGTCTTTTGTTACGGGGGCCCCAGCCAGTGAACCTAAGAAGGGTGGAAGAACAAGACATTGTTCCTCCTCTACAGTAGTTACCTGTGGAGCTGCCAGAAGCATCAGATAAGGCTCCATTCCTGATCAGTGTCCACTTCTACTGTGTTTTTCTAACTAGCACCTAAATGTTAATCTGCTATTAACAGTAGGGTCTCTCCAAAGTTATACAGCTCAACTTAGAAGAAAGAATGGAATTTGGAAATGCTGATGAGACTAGAACTGTGCCAGGTGTCAAAGGGTAATTTTTTAAATAGATAAAATCCTGACTCTTACACAAATATCAAACAAACACATGTAATACTTTGAATTAATTTATTACTCAGAAAGAGAACCAGTAAAATGAAACCTGGTTCAAAGGAGAAGCCAAAGAAAAGGCATAGCTATAGATTAGGAATATTGAAATGAATTGCAAATGGAAGCAAAACTGGCCTCTTTCACAGTATACGAAGGGTGTCAATTGAAGTTCCACTGGATAGGAGAGAAGTTGTATACCTATATACAAGAATTATCACGCATTACTATCAATTATCTGCAACTTATAGAGTTGTAAAAATGTGCAGACAATGAAAGATATAATTAGATAGCTCTTAAGTGCATGGCTTTCCACTGAAGCACACATTTTTTTTTCCCCACACACAGAGATGAAATATATCCATTATGCCAGAACTGGTGACTTCAGGCAGATCATTGCATAATGTAAGGACAAGTAGAAATTTAAAATAAGAGGCTTAATTTGTTCCTGATTAAAATAAAGAAAGAAATTCCCTTCTCCTCCTTGTTCTTACAGCATTTATTTTAGAAAACTTAATAAGTACTCTCTTTTCTCTTTGAAATGTATATAAATTCTTTTGAAAACTAGATAGGCCTTTTGTCAACTTTATGACCCTGGAATATTTTTTCTCAAGAAGCTGGGAGCCATCTTTTTGAAATACAAACATCAAAGGAGATAGCACTTCTTTTTCTGTGGGAGGGTTGGAGCCTTACTTCACTGGTGCTGAAAGCCTTGCTCTGAGTTGCAAAACTACCTTTTTTCTTTTTTTATTAGTATTATTTTTGATTGATAAATCATAATTGTATGACATGTATGGAGTATAATGGTATGTTTTTATCTACACGCAGAATGTGCAATGATGAAATCAAGCTAAGTAATATATCCATCACCTTACTCACATAACATTTTTTGTGGTGATAGGTTTGAATTTTTCTCTTATTTTGAAATATATAGTATATTATTATTGATTATATTCACCCTGCTGTGCAATAGATCACAAGACATATTCCTCCTGTCTAGCTGAAACTTGTGTACCCTTTGATCAGCAATTCTTCATTTCCTTGCTCCCTACTCCCACCCCCAGCCACCAGGAACATCATTCTATTCTCTACTTCTATGAGTTCAATATTTTTAGATGCCACATATAAGAGAGATCGTGTAGTATTTGTTTTTGTGTGTCTGACTTATTTCACTTAGCATAATATCCTCCAGGTTCATTTACGTTGTCCCAAACGACAGAATTTCGTTCTCTTTTAAGGTTGAATAGTATTCCCTTATGTGTATGTACCACATTTTCTTTATCCATTTATCCATTGATGGACACTTGGGTTAATTCCATATCTTGGCTATTGTTAATAATGCTGCAATGAACATGAGAATGCAGACATCCTTTCAACATACTGATTTCAATTTCTTTGGATCTATTCCCAGGAGTAGTATGGTAGTTCTATTTTTAGGTGTTTTTTGTTTTTGTTTTAACATTGAGTCTCGCTCTGTTGCACAGGTTGGAATGCAGTGGCATAATCTCAGCTCACTGCAACCTCCACCTGCCGGGTTCAAGTGATTCTCGTACCTCAGCCTCCCACGTAGCTGGGACTATAGGTGCCTGCCACCACACCTAGCTGATTTTTGTTTTTTGGTTTTTTAGTAGAGACAGGGTTTCACCATGTTGGCCAGGCTGGTCTGGAACTCCTGACCTCAGGTGATCCACCTGCTTTGGCCTCCCAAAGTGCTGAGATTACAGGCATAAGCCACCGCGCCCGGCCAATTTTTAGGTGTTTTTTTTTAAGTTCCTCAAAACTACCTATTGCCATAAAAATATGAGATATTTGTTTTTCCTCTAGATAAAACCAGTAAGCTAACATGGATGGTCACCCTATTTACCAGAGAGATTTAGGATGAATGAACTATGTGTGACAAATGGTGTTGTCAAGTTCTCTTACTTGAGGACGATTGTTTCTCTTGAAAACATGTACGTAATAGGTTGTATCTAGCTCTTTACCTGTGTGAGAAGATGAGATTCCTTTCCGTTTGCAATCTCTTACTGAATTGCCTATGATGTGTATTGCATTCTGGTTTAAATCTTATTCAACAATAAAACTGGCTTCTTTCTCCACTACTTTTATAGAGAGAATTTTGCTTTTACTTTCATTTGCCCTAAAATAGTCAACCCATCCAAATGTACCAGAAATCCCAGAAGCATCCTGCCAGAATCAAGAACCCTGTGAACCAAAGTGCTTGTTCCCTGGTCATTGTCTCCTTTCCTCCAGACACAGGATGACCCCTTTTGCAAAAACCAAAAGAGCAGTGAGCAAAAGGCAAGCATTCCTACTGTATTCCTAGCATACAGTAGATACTAGGCACCTTGTGTAGATTGATGTACGCAATTAAGAGGCCTCAGCAAACAAGGCAGCCTACGGAAAGTTAAAATGCCTACAGAAAACATGCTATTCCTTGATTGCTGTCACTGAGCATTGAAGGTTGACTCCCCAAATACCACCAAGACCGTATGCTGATAGACAAAGCTGACTTTATTGCCTACTGCAGTTAAGGGAGAAAACCACCTAGCAATGCTTTGGCAGTATCTGAGAAAGGGGGAAGATAAAGTCAGAATCTATAAGAATTAGATCTTGGATTGATCTAAGGCAAGTATTTTAAGAGGGATTGAGGGGAAATTTTGGATCTGGGATAGTATTGGGTAAAAATTACAATAGTCCAGAAGTAGCAGAAATAATAAAGTGGTGATTTTGAGGAGAGGGATTTAAAAATTGTTAGGTTATAAACTGTCTGTTGATGTTTTCCACTAAAGAGTTGTTTGGTCTTTTGGGAAATTCCTGTAATGAATAGTCAAAGCATTTTCCTGAATAGTAAAGTCATGCTAATGAATACAGAGGAATAGCACAAACTTTTTTAATGTGCACGGCAAGGCATGGCTTTGATTCCCAGCATCCAGACTGTGTGGGGGTAGAGGATTTTGACTTTTAGAAGTTCAGGCCAAAACTCAGATGAGCAGGAAACGTTCTTTTTCTTTTTCTCTAAGTCAGCTTATTTGCTATTTTGGGCCCTGTAAGGTTTTTAATATCCATATTTATTAATATTATCTTGAATGCACACACAAGGTTTCTGAAGTAGAGAAGATTATCCATGAACTCTGAGAAATAAAGACAGATTTATTTTCCCACAGGCCCTGGTTATGCAGGAAAATCATCTCAGCCCCTTAGGGTTCATCATACTACTTTTTCCAGGGCTGCACCTAGGTTTCAGGTGTTTTCAAAGTACAAGGCAAGAGGAGGGAGCCATTTCTGGTTCTCTGTCTCTTCTGTCCTCCCAGGAGCCTTCCCATCTGGCCTTCTGTCATCATCTCATTATTTAGCCCTGAGATGTTTCCCCTCCCTCTCACTTGGTCCTAATGCCCCTGCAGCAACTCTTAGTTCCATGCTTTGAGCTTAAGAATAAATGCACGTTTGGATTCAGTGTGATCTTCTCTCTGGGGCTGTCCAACAGTCCCTCTTGAGTCAGACTCAACTTGTAACCCCAGCCTCCAAGTCCTTCTGTTTCCCCAGAGGTCTACTCAGGGAACATAGTTCAAGGCTCTTCTATATAGGAAAACATCTCAGACACCTCTGCTCTCATCTCTTTCCCTCTTTGCTTTAGCTCCCCCAACCCAGGGACTCTTAGCAGTTGGAGGAAGCCATTCCTGCCTCAAATTCCTAATTCTCACTCAGTCTGTGTACCTCTACTCCTCCATAGTAGGGTTTCTCAACTTCAACACTATCGATATTCTTGGCTAATTTTTGTGGTGGTGGGAGCTTGTTCTGTGGATTGTAGATTTACCAGCACCCTAAAAATACCCACTAGATACCCCCAAATTATGACAACTAAAAATGCCAAGTATTCTCTGTAGAAAAAAAAAAAAACTGGGCCCTGGTTGAGGACCATTGCCCTAAAAGCTTAGATTTTGTGAAATAAAAACCAGGAGGAAACTTCCTGCGTATTTCCTTCTTGCTTGCCTCATTTCTTCTCTGAGGTACTGAACTTAGGATGTCCTCCCCAGACAAATGAGGGCAAGGCAAAAGAAAAGGAAATTTGGTGGAGGAAGAACATAGATGTTTAATTCCTTATAGTATCCCTTCAGTTGACCACTCTATCTCGGTGCTAACTGAAGGTCACTTGGGGACTATTAAAAATGCAGAATCTCAGGCTCCACCCTGCTGAATTGGAAGCTGTGCACTGGACCCAGAAATCTACATTTTAACAAGATCTCCAATGATTCTCATCCCATGTAAAAATAAATGATCGCACAAATAAGAATAAGCAGAGACTCTTCATTCAGAGGTTGCTATAGTAAGGGAGTCAGTACCATCACATTTGGCAGAGACTCAAAGGGTGGGAATGATTTACTGATGTGGGAAGCTAGGTGAAGGCTATTATAAGTGGAGCAGCCTATAGGATTGATTTGGGAGCATATTTCACTTTCTCTAGTTGATTCAGAGTTAGAAGTGGGGTCAAAAACTCATGAAGCTGGCATTTCTCGGCCAAGTCCCAACTGTTCGGGACCAATTGCTACAGAGATTATGGTTTGGCTTCCTGGGCTGGTTGCTGTAAACATTAGTTAGAGGCTGGGTTGCGCTGGGTCGGGTTGGGTTGGGTTAGGTTTCATTGTCATCTATACTCTGACCATTATCTGGTTGCACATTTCATCTCTCAGCTGCTAAAGCTTGTGAATCATTGCTCTTTTCAGAATAGCTGACTGAGCCAGGTGCTGCAGATTTGAAGAAGGTACCCTCAGGGAGCTGACAGTTTAGCAGAGAAGGAGGACACTAAAACTAACTGCCATGAAAATCACACTGATGCAGAGAGCCATACGGGAATCCAAAACAAGATTTCCTGAGAACAGAGAGGAGTGAGTAATTCCCTCTGACAGGGAGCTCAGGGAAGGTTTCCAGATGGTACAGCATGTGTGTTGAACCTTGAAGGATTAGTGGAATTTGAAAACAAAAAAAGAGAAATAAGATAAACCTACTACTTCTGGCAGGGGGGTGGGGAGGTTTGTAATCAAGAAAAGAGTTTACAGGACTCAAAAATAAAAATTGGTCTCTCTAGATTAGAGGGAAGGGAACGGTCATACAATTCATGCAGCAGCCCACTTTCTCCTCCTCACTGTATCTGTCTCTTTGTACCAGAAAGGACAAAAGATCAGAACCAGGTACATATTGATGCATGTTTAGAAGCAAACGGCTCTTGCCTTCTGGCAAGGGGCATCTCTACCAGTGGCAGCCCTTAAAGACTAAAGACGCTCAAATAGCAGCATGCACGCATGCAAAAGGAAAGCTGGGGAAGCACCAAGTCCTGGAAATGGAAAGAAGATGACACTGTCCTATGAATAACCTGTGTAGAATGTGGAGAAGGAACAAAGAGAAGGGATCAGAGGGGCAGGCATGGAAAAGGAGATGTAAAACAAGAAAGACTGAATGAAGAAGGGAGAACCCAAGGAGGAGGAGTCTCCCTGGAGAGCTTATCATGTGCCCAGGATGGAGAAGGCAGCAAGGTCTTTAAGGGGTAAGAAAAGGGGAATCGATTATTTTATAGCCCTGGGATTACAGAAAAAGAAGAATGGCATGCAATCATGTCTCCAGTGCTATCTCCCCTCATATGTAAAAAAGTCCTAATGTTTATGCCTTATTCACCCCCATCCTCATCCATAGCACAGAAATGGGGAGTCCATGGGTAAGTCACAGAGTATAAGAGGAGGAAAAGAACAGCAGGAGCAGTCAGCACAGGGACCTGCCAACTGCTTTCTTCCCAGAGAACAAGGTGAATGTATTGGCCTTTCTCTGCCCTTCTCTTCTCCAGAGTCAAAAGTTCCTCCACCTTTCCGACCTTTCATTTCTGGATGTTCAACTTTTATCTTTATGATATGAGGAAAGCAAAGGGGGATAAAACAAATCTTCCAAGCTCTCCTGTCCCCTAAGTTACATCTTAAAAAAGAGATGCCCTTTGACTACAAAGTTCAAATACGGATTTTTCCTCAAATCCACAACATTTTTCCCTTTCTTACCAGAAAACATTCTCATTCCAATTAATTTTCCCGGTAGATATCTTGAAACAATGAGCCAGTGCACATGGGTCAGGCAGGCACTATCACTGAGAAATCCTGCCCTTAGCTAAAGGATAAATTTGGTACAGTTAAGTCTTTCTATGAGGGAAAGCCAAGGAAGAAAATCACTAATTGATGGCAACCATTATGTGCCAAGCACTGGGATAAATACCTTTATAAGAATGCATAATTAATTTGAAAAATCACCCTGGGAAGTCAGCACTGTGATCCATGATTGACAGCTAAAGCACTCAGGCTAACTAAGTCTTAGTTAGCAAACTAGTCACCTCATCAGAAAACAGTGGAACTGAAGCCTGAACTCTGCCATGCTGAATCCTAATCTTTTGCTCCCTTTGCCTTCATGGCAATATATCTCTGCCCATGTAGGTGTGTTCATCCTTGACAATGACTCCCTGACCCCTCATATGGAACCTTGCTCTTTAGGAAGGATTTGTCACCAGTCATTTTAACTTAGTATATTTTCCCACGTACGTATGTTCCAGAGAACACAGACAGCATGAACTATGGATTCCATAGGCAATTAAATATGGAAAGCACCAGGTTAAACAAATGTAAACAGATTTCTTCACTTACTTCTTAGACTCTTGATTATGGATACATACATTGTGAAATAAGAAGCTAAAATCGCAGTAGTGATTTGTGCGATGAAGTGAGATAATGGGAAGGTACATCACAGCGCTCCAAAAGGGAATACTGGAAGACAATACAATGCGGTGTTTAAGCTCTCAGTTTCTGGGACCACACTTCTTAGGCTCAAACCCCAGATCTATCACTTATCACATCAGATCTAAGGTTTTGGACAAGTTCCTTAACCTCTCTCTGTCTTGAAAAAATGGAGATAGTAAAAGACTTTACCACTTTCATAAGTATGTCATAAAGATTAATTGAAGTGATACATACAAAGTACCTTTAGAATAGAGTCTGTGTGACAGCCATGAAAACGCGCCTCTCAGATCCCCTGCTGCACAGAGCAAAGTCAACTGACAGCCCCAGTTGCTGCACATCTCTGGGTCCACCAGTGTGCTTGTGTTGAGGCCACATTTTCATGGGCAGTGCACAGTGTGGGCACTAATACAAGCCTATCCCTAAGGGACTCCTCTAATAGGTGTCTTCAGCTCTGGGACCCCTTATCCTGGATGAAATGTTCTTAGCATGCAATGTAATCTAAATTTCTTCCTACCCAATCCCCTTCCTTTTCTCTGTCTCCACCTGATTCTTCCCCTGTATGCTTCAGATGTTTCCCCAATAAATCTCTTAGGTGTCTAATCTCATTTTAGCATTTGCTTCCTAGAAGACCCAAACTGACATGGCTAAGTACAGTCAGGCAGAGCCCACAGAGTTAGTTGCCCATGGAGTCCTTTACTCAAAAGCATCTCATGAGACACATTCCATGAAATGCACTTTAGGAAATGAGTGAATATATCTGTTGTTAAGTTTACCTGTAGGGAGAGGCATTTTTTAAGCATTTGTTACAAGGAAGTGAAGATGAGAGCAGAAGGATCTTCAGGTTAATCTAAAGTCAAATTACATACCCACTACCCAACTTAACACATATGACTAGGAGTATTTATCATAATAAATAAAATTGACTAGTATTTGGAACATAAGATAATCTGAAATTCTCTTCCTGCCATAGGACTCTGTGAATTTGAAACAGCTCCATGAGAACCCAAATTGCCTTACTGAGGCTAGGAATAAAATGAGGCGCAGGGAGTATACAGATTGTATGATACCAGTTCCCAGTCATCCAGTCATTCACTGACTCATTTACTCATTTAATAAATATTGAGCACTCACTATACACTAGTTCCATTCCTAGGTGCTAAGGATGAAGTGACACAAGAGTCGGATGCAGACATAACTTCCACAAAATGTGATAAAGGCTGTAAGACAGAATCAAGCGCCATAGGGACACAAAGGAGAGAAAGCCTGACTCTGCCTAACACTAAGAGGGAGTCTTTCAGGAAGTTAAAAGGTAAACGGAATTCTAAGGAAAACACTGTATACAATAAATTGGAAGTGTGAAGGAAACAGCACAGAGTTGGCAGAAAGCAGATGCTGAGTATAACATCCAAAATCAAAGTTCATGGTGGGAGGATATTGTAAAGACAGGCAGAGGTCAGATCCCAATGGGCTCCCTATGGCACAATGAGGATAGTGTACTTCCCCCCATGCAGAAGATAGAAAGTCACATGGTTCTGCTTGGAACTGAGCCCCAACTACTAGAGAGAGGAGTGCTGGAAACCTTCCTTAATTGGGCTGGGCCAAAATTGGTAGTTGTTACGCCGTATGACATGGATGTAATAAAGTAGGAATGGAGCACATGAAAATTTGCACAGGAATACATGTGCATTATGGTTTTAGCCCCAGAAGAAAATAAATCTATTCTATTGAGAATCATCAATATACAATTGCTTTGAAGCACTTACAAGTAATAGAAATGCCCGTTTTTTGTTATTACAACAAAATAAATACTAACAAAATATGACTTCAGAAAGAGTTGATATTTCAAAGAGGCCTCTGAATTTTCTTCCTAGCAAGTGCCAGGGTAAACTGTATTCAACCGAAAGAAAAGTTCTAATTCTGAAAAAAAAAAAAAAAAAAAAAATAGTTTCAGGGTCTTGGTAACATGTGACTGTTCTTTGTGCCCTCATTTTACTCTGTGCTCCATTTTTTTGAATTCCTATTTTAAAAACCCATGCATATTTTATGAATTGAGCCTAAATGTCCCATCATCACAAATTCCTAAGACTCTTTTTGCTCAGGAGCTGATCATTAGTGAATTCATTTTGTATTCTAGTGGTTGTCAAAGGCCGTTCTGGAGGTGTTACATTGGATTTTGACATTAATTGATGAACACTTAAGCTCGTCATAACTCTGCTGGGATTCAGAACAGCAGAAATTAGAAAGATGAATTTCAGGAGATGAAACCATTGAAAAGAAATGTAACTTCAGAGTCATTACTGTTGAATGCTTGAAGTTCCGTGACATCCACACAGAATGCAGTAAGGGCTCTTGCTGCAGTCAAGCATAGTGCTCTGGTGGGAAAACAGGGTTATTCTGCATGTGTCAATAGAACTGGACAAAATCAGCAATCCACCTTCACAGCCTTATGTCCTGGGCACACAGGAGAACTAGATTTACCTTATTCTGTTAACTAGTTAAAGATGAACATCTCCAAAAGGAGAAAAATCTATTTAGGTGAAAATCATAAAGAGTTCCTATTTCTATTGCTACCAAAGGATTTGTAGAAATGGAAAATGTCACTCTTAGGCCAGCAGACAGGAATCAGGGCCTTGGAATCCCATCAGCTTTGACAGTAAGTATTAAATAAAGATATTGAGCTTAGAAGAAAATAGAGCAATTTTCTTTGGCAGCAGTGGGTACTTGCTCAGCTATGCTATTTGAATAACTCATTGGGAGCTTGCTAAGGTTCAAGGTATTACAGAGCTTTCTGAAAACAGGAAAAGATGGTAAAATGATTATTAGATAGGTTGAAAATCAATACATAAATTTAAAATCCACAACTGCCATCTTAACTTCAGTCCAAATTTCTCTGGGGTCACATTCTTGAACTCAAAAAGCCAATCAACAAACACGTTGATTTTTCTTTCCTTCTATTTACTCTTCAAAACTCCACAAGGGAATTTGTTTTGCTTTGTTTTTTCATTTGTACTGTAACCTACAGGATTTCAACTGGTCAGAAGAGGAGACTATATGTCAAAAGGTATGGAGGAACATAGAAGGTTTTGTGAAGAACTTATCTCAGTGAAAGCAAGAAAGTAATTGACTTGTCAGGAACCTTGAATTCATTAATATGATTAATAACACCACCTCCACTGGGTCTGGCACAGTACTAGCCTCTATAAACTTTCATTTCTCACAATTTGTGTGTGAGCAAAGGATACGATTGTCTCTAATTTACAAATAAATAACCTGCGGCTTGGAAATGTTCATTGAATTTTCAAAGTCATTTAGCTGGTAAGCTTTGTACCAAGGTTTCAATTCCAGGAACTTTAACCCAAATGCCCAATGAACCATTTTATCTCCCAACCTCTGACTCAGTTGACTTATTTATCAGGGATGTGGGGTGAGCTCTTCCAGCTGAAGGCAGAAAATCATTGTTCTCACTAAAGCCAATGTTCCATGCAGCCAAGTGACTGACTGAGGTCATGTATTTAAGGTGTAACAGCAAGTCTGAGGATGAACTGATATTCTTATAGATTACAATGGCATCACTGATGATCATTAGATTGATTCGGTCATAGAATTTTCAGAGCCTTTTTGTGAGTATTGCATTCAATCTTTCCCCCAGAAACTATTTATAAATTTGGAAGCCAAACGAGTAGATTATATTTTCCCGAATCTAGCATGCACCTTATGTTCTTATGAGTTTATTACCTGTTTTGTATTTTTTAAACATTTTTTTTTCTGGTAACAAAAGCAGTATGAGCTAACACAAAGTATCAGATTGTCAAATCAGACTCACGAGGAATCAGAGATCTTAACCAGTTTTTTTTTTTTTTTTTTTTTTAATTTATTTATTATTATTATACTTTAAGTTGTAGGGTACATGTGCATAACGTGCAGGTTTGTTACATATGTATACTTGTGCCATGTTGCTGTGCTGCACCCATCAACTCGTCATTTACATCAGGTATAACTCCCAATGCAATCCCTCCCCCCTCCCCCCTCCCCATGATAGGCCCCGGTGTGTGATGTTCCCCTTCCTGAGTCCGAGTGATCTCATTGTTCAGTTCCCACCTATGAGTGAGAACATGCGGTGTTTGGTTTTCTGTTCTTGTGATAGTTTGCTAAGAATGATGGATTCCAGCTGCATCCAAGTCCCTACAAAGGACTCAAACTCATCCTTTTTTATGGCTGCATAGTATTCCATGGTGTATATGTGCCACATTTTCTTAATCCAATCTGTCACTGATGGACATTTGGGTTGATTCCAAGTCTTTGCTATTGTGAATAGTGCCGCAATAAACATACGTGTGCATGTGTCTTTATAGCAGCATAATTTATAATCCTTTGGGTATATACCCAGTAATGGGATGGCTGGGTCATATGGTACATCTAGTTCTAGATCCTTGAGGAATCGCCATACTGTTTTCCATAATGGTTGAACTAGTTTACAATCCCACCAACAGTGTAAAAGTGTTCCTATTTCTCCACATCCTCTCCAGCACCTGTTGTTTCCTGACTTTTTAATGATTGCCATTCTAACTGGTGTGAGATGGTATCTCATTGTGGTTTTGATTTGCATTTCTCTGATGGCCAGTGATGATGAGCATTTTTTCATGTGTCTGCTGGCTGTATGAATGTCTTCTTTTGAGAAATGTCTGTTCATGTCCTTTGCCCACTTTTTGATGGGGTTGTTTGTTTTTTTCTTGTAAATTTGTTTGAGTTCTTTGTAGGTTCTGGATATTAGCCCTTTGTCAGATGAGTAGATTGCAAAAATTTTCTCCCATTCTGTAGGTTGCCTGTTCACTCTGATGGTAGTGTCTTTTGCTGTGCAGAAGCTCTTTAGTTTAATGAGATCCCATTTGTCAATTTTGGCTTTTGCTGCCGTTGCTTTTGGTGTTTTAGAAATGAAATCTTTGCCCATGCCTATGTCCTGAATGGTACTACCTAGGTTTTCCTCTAGGATTTTTATGGTATTAGGTCTAACATTTAAGTCTCTAATCCATCTTGAATTAATTTTCGTATAAGGAGTAAGGAAAGGATCCAGTTTCAGCTTTCTACTTATGGCTAGCCAATTTTCCCAGCACCATTTATTAAATAGGGAATCCTTTCCCCATTTCTTGTTTCTCTCAGGTTTGTCAAAGATCAAATGGCTGTAGATGTGTGGTATTATTTCTGAGGACTCTGTTCTGTTCCATTGGTCTATATCTCTGTTTTGGTACCAGTACCATGCTGTTTTGGTTACTGTAGCCTTGTAGTATAGTTTGAAGTCAGGTAGCGTGATGCCTCCAGCTTTGTTCTTTTGACTTAGGATTGTCTTGGAGATGCGGGCTCTTTTTTGGTTCCATATGAACTTTAAAGCAGTTTTTTCCAATTCTGTGAAGAAACTCATTGGTAGCTTGATGGGGATGGCATTGAATCTATAAATTACCTTGGGCAGTATGGCCATTTTCACAATATTGATTCTTCCTATCCATGAGCATGGTATGTTCTTCCATTTGTTTGTGTCCTCTTTGATTTCACTGAGCAGTGGTTTGTAGTTCTCCTTGAAGAGGTCCTTTACATCCCTTGTAAGTTGGATTCCTAGGTATTTGATTCTCTTTGAAGCAATTGTGAATGGAAGTTCATTCCTGATTTGGCTCTCTGTTTGTCTGTTACTGGTGTATAAGAATGCTTGTGATTTTTGCACATTAATTTTGTATCCTGAGACTTTGCTGAAGTTGCTTATCAGCTTAAGGAGATTTTGGGCTGAGACAATGGGGTTTTCTAAATATACAATCATGTCATCTGCAAACAGGGACAATTTGACTTCTTCTTTTCCTAACTGAATACCCTTGATTTCTTTCTCTTGCCTGATTGCCCTAGCCAGAACTTCCAACACTATGTTGAATAGGAGTGGTGAGAGAGGGCATCCCTGTCTTGTGCCAGTTTTCAAAGGGAATTTTTCCAGTTTTTGCCCATTCAGTATGATATTGGCTGTGGGTTTGTCATAAATAGCTCTTATTATTTTGAGGTACGTTCCATCAATACCGAATTTATTGAGCGTTTTTAGCATGAAGGGCTGTTGAATTTTGTCAAAAGCCTTTTCTGCATCAATTGAGATAATCATGTGGTTCTTGTCTTTGGTTCTGTTTATATGCTGGATTATGTTTATTGATTTGCATATGTTGAACCAGCCTTGCATCCCAGGGATGAAGCCCACTTGATCATGGTGGATAAGCTTTTTGATGTGTTGCTGAATCCGGTTTGCCAGTATTTTATTGAGGATTTTTGCATCGATGTTCATCAGGGATATTGGTCTAAAATTCTCTTTTTTTGTTGTGTCTCTGCCAGGCTTTGGTATCAGGATGATGTTGGCCTCATAAAATGAGTTAGGGAGGATTCCCTCTTTTTCTATTGATTGGAATAGTTTCAGAAGGAATGGTACCAACTCCTCTTTGTACCTCTGGTAGAATTCAGCTGTGAATCCATCTGGTCCTGGACTTTTTTTGGTTGGTAGGCTATTAATTGTTGCCTCAATTTCAGAGCCTGCTATTGGTCTATTCAGGGATTCAACTTCTTCCTGGTTTAGTCTTGGAAGAGTGTAAGTGTCCAGGAAATTATCCATTTCTTCTAGATTTTCCATTTTATTTGCGTAGAGGTGTTTATAGTATTCTCTGATGGTAGTTTGTATTTCTGTGGGGTCGGTGGTGATATCCCCTTGATCATTTTTAATTGCGTTGATTTGATTCTTCTCTCTTTTCTTCTTTATTAGTCTGGCTAGTGGTCTGTCAATTTTGTTGATCTTTTCAAAAAACCAACTCCTGGATTCATTGATTTTTTGGAGGGTTTTTTGTGTTTCTATCTCCTTCAGTTCTGCTCTGATCTTAGTTATTTCTTGCCTTCTGCTAGCTTTCGAATGTGTTTGCTCTTGCTTCTCTAGTTCTTTTAATTGCGATGTTAGAGTGTCAATTTTACATCTTTCCTGCTTTCTCTTGTGGGCATTTAGTGCTATAAATTTCCCTCTACACACTGCTTTAAATGTGTCCCAGAGATTCTGGTATGTTGTATCTTTGTTCTCATTGGTTTCAAAGAACATCTTTATTTCTGCCTTCATTTCGTTATGTACCCAGTAGTCATTCAGGAGCAGGTTGTTCAGTTTCCATGTAGTTGAGCGGTTTTGATTGAGTTTCTTAGTCCTGAGTTCTAGTTTGATTGCACTGTGGTCTGAGAGACAGTTTGTTATAATTTCTGTTCTTGTACATTTGCTGAGGAGTGCTTTACTTCCAATTACGTGGTCAATTTTGGAGTAAGTATGATGTGGTGCTGAGAAGAATGTATATTCTGTTGATTTGGGGTGGAGAGTTCTATAGATGTCTATTAGGTCTGCTTGCTGCAGAGATGAGTTCAATTCCTGGATATCCTTGTTAACTTTCTGTCTCGTTGATCTGTCTAATGTTGACAGTGGAGTGTTGAAGTCTCCCATTATTATTGTATGGGAGGCTAAGTCTCTTTGTAAGTCTCTAAGGACTTGCTTTATGAATCTGGGTGCTCCTGTATTGGGTGCATATATATTTAGGATAGTTAGCTCTTCCTGTTGAATTGATCCCTTTACCATTATGTAATGGCCTTCTTTGTCTCTTTTGATCTTTGATGGTTTAAAGTCTGTTTTATCAGAGACTAGTATTGCAACCCCTGCTTTTTTTTGTTCTCCATTTGCTTGGTAAATCTTCCTCCATCCCTTTATTTTGAGCCTATGTATGTCTCTGCGTGTGAGATGGGTCTCCTGAATACAGCAGACTGATGGGTCTTGACTCTTTATCCAGTTTGCCAGTCTGTGTCTTTTAATTGGAGCATTTAGTCCATTTACATTTAAGGTTAATATTGTTATGTGTGAACTTGATCCTGCCATTATGATATTAACTGGTTATTTTGCTCATTAGTTGATGCAGTTTCTTCCTAGCCTCAATGGTCTTTACATTTTGGCATGTTTTTGCAATGGCTGGTACCGGTTGTTCCTTTCCATGTTTAGTGCTTCCTTCAGGATCTCTTGTAAGGCAGGCCTAGTGGTGACAAAATCTCTAAGCATTTGCTTATCTGTAAAGGATTTTATTTCTCCTTCACTTATGAAACTTAGTTTGGCTGGATATGAAATTCTGGGTTGAAAATTCTTTTCTTTAAGAATGTTGAATATTGGCCCCCACTCTCTTCTGGCTTGTAGAGTTTCTGCTGAGAGATCTGCTGTTAGTCTGATGGGCTTCCCTTTGTGGGTAACCCGACCTTTCTCTCTGGCTGCCCTTAAGATTTTTTCCTTCATTTCAACTTTGGTGAATCTGGCAATTATGTGTCTTGGAGTTGCTCTTCTTGAGGAGTATCTTTGTGGCGTTCTCTGTATTTCCTGGATTTGAATGTTGGCCTGCCCTACTAGGTTGGGGAAGTTCTCCTGGATGATATCCTGAAGAGTGTTTTCCAACTTGGTTCCATTTTTCCCCTCACTTTCAGGCACCCCAATCAGACGTAGATTTGGTCTTTTTACATAATCCCATACTTCTTGCAGGCTTTGTTCATTTCTTTTTCTTCTTTTTTCTTTTGGTTTCTCTTCTCGCTTCATTTCATTCATTTGATCCTCAATCGCTGATACTCTTTCTTCCAGTTGATCGAGTCGGTTACTGAAGCTTGTGCATTTGTCACGTATTTCTCGTGTCATGGTTTTCATCTCTTTCATTTCGTTTAGGACCTTCTCTGCATTAATTACTCTAGCCATCAATTCTTCCACTTTTTTTTCAAGATTTTTAGTTTCTTTGCGCTGGGTACGTAATTCCTCCTTTAGCTCTGAGAAATTTGATGGACTGAAGCCTTCTTCTCTCATCTCGTCAAAGTCATTCTCCGTCCAGCTTTGATCCGTTGCTGGCGATGAGCTGCGCTCCTTTGCCGGGGGAGATGCGCTCTTATTTTTTGAATTTCCAGCTTTTCTGCCCTGCTTTTTCCCCATCTTTGTGGTTTTATCTGCCTCTGGTCTTTGATGATGGTGATGTACTGATGGGGTTTTGGTGTAGGTGTCCTTCCTGTTTGATAGTTTTCCTTCTAACAGTCAGGACCCTCAGCTGTAGGTCTGTTGGAGATTGCTTGAGGTCCACTCCAGACCCTGTTTGCCTGGGTATCAGCAGCAGAGGCTGCAGAAGATAGAATATTTCTGAACAGCGAGTGTACCTGTCTGATTCTTGCTTTGGAAGCTTCCTCTCAGGGGTGTACTCCTCCCTGTGAGGTGTGGGGTGTCAGACTGCCCCTAGTGGGGGATGTCTCCCAGTTAGGCTACTCAGGGGTCAGGGACCCACTTGAGCAGGGAGTCTGTCCCTTCTCAGATCTCAACCTCCGTGTTGGGAGATCCACTGCTCTCTTCAAAGCTGTCAGACAGAGTCGTTTGCGTCTGTGCAGAGGTGTCTGTGTGTCTTAGTTTACTGTGCCCTGTCCCCAGAGGTGGAGTCTACAGAGACAGGCAGGTTTCCTTGAACTGCTGTGAGCTCCACCCAGTTCGAGCTTCCCAGCAGCTTTGTTTACCTACTTAAGCCTCAGCAATGGCGGGCGCCCCTCCCCCAGCCTCGCTGCTGCCTTGCCGGTAGATCACAGACTGCTGTGCTAGCAAGGAGGGAGGCTCCGTGGGTGTGGGACCCTCCCGGCCAGGTGTGGGATATGATCTCCTGGTGTGCCTGTTTCCTAAAGCGCAGTATTGGGGTGGGAGTTACCCGATTTTCCAGGTGTTGTGTGTCTCAGTTCCCCTGGCTAGGAAAAGGGACTCCCTTCCCCCTTGCGCTTCCCAGGTGAGGCAATGCCTCGCCCTGCTTCAGCTCTCGCTGGTCGGGCTGCAGCAGCTGACCAGCTCCGATCGTCCGGCACTCCCCAGTGAGATGAACCCAGTACCTCAGTTGAAAATGCAGAAATCACCGGTCTTCTGTGTCGCTGGCGCTGGGAGTTGGAGACTGGAGCTGCTCCTATTCGGCCATCTTGCTCCGCCCCCCAACCAGTTTTAAGTCTTACCAACAACTTCAAGAATTCAGGGAATCACAAGGCACAGACAGTGTGGAAAAGTTGCCCATACTGCACCCCAGGTATTACTTGCCACATTAGGACATGCTCTGGTTGAGACTAAATATACAAGGTCTTTATGTGGTGGATGCAGGTAGCAATTATACAAAAGGGAGCTAATTTAGTCAGGAAACTTCCCTATTTTTTATAACTACATAGCTTATCTGACATTTTCTAGTGAGGCATGCCCCAGAAACCCATACATTCCAGGTTTACTTACTATATATAAGCAAGTCTAGACAAACCAGGTACCTCTTGCTAAAAAGTATGTAGTAGATAATCTGTCACCATTAAATACCACTGATCTGTATGCCAGACAGTCTATCATTAGCATATTTACAAAGGTACTTGACCAAATCATCCCTCTTTCTTTCCCCAGGCTTTCCTCCAAAAAGTAAAAGAACAAATCCACACCTGCTGCTGACCCTTTCCTTTCTAAATAGCATACTCATTAGGGACGTATTTGAAAATACAGAAAAAAAGTGGGTGAAGGATATAAAAGACACTTCTCAAAAGAAGACATTCATGTGGCCAACATGAAAAAAAGCTCATCACTGGTCATTAGAGAAATGCAAATCAAAACCACAGTGAGATACCATCTCACGCCAGTCAGAATGACGATTAAAAGTCGGGAAACAGTGATGATGAGCATTTTTTTCATGTATCTGTTGGCTGTATGAATGTTTTCTTTTGAGAAATGTCTGTTCATATCCTTTGCCCACTTTTTGATGGGGTTGTTTTTTTCTTGTAAATTTGTTTGAGTTCTTTGTAGGTTCTGGATATTAGCCCTTTGTCAGATGAGTCGATTGCAAAAATTTTCTCCCATTCTGTAGGTTGCCTGTTCACTCTGATGGTAGTTTCTTTTGCTGTGCAGAAGCTCTTTAGTTTAATGAGATCCCATTTGTCAATTTTGGCTTTTGCTGCTGTTGCTTTTGGTGTTTTAGACATGAAGTCTTTGCCCATGCCTATGTCCTGATTGGTACCACCTAGGTTTTCCTCTAGGATTTTTATGGTATTAGGTCTAACATTTAAGTCTCTAATCCATCTTGAATTAATTTTCGTATAAGGAGTAAGGAAAGGATCCAGTTTCAGCTTTCTACTTATGGCTAGCCAATTTTCCCAGCACCATTTATTAAATAGGGAATCCTTTCCCCATTTCTTGTTTTTGTCAGGTTTGTCAAAGATCAGATGGCTGTAGATGTGCGGTATTATTTCTGAGGACTCTGTTCTGTTCCATTGGTCTATATCTCTGTTTTGGTACCAGTACCATGCTGTTTTGGTTACTGTAGCCTTGTAGTATAGTTTGAAGTCAGGTAGCGTGATGCCTCCAGCTTTGTTCTTTTGACTTAGGATTGTCTTGGAGATGCGGGCTCTTTTTTGGTTCCATATGAACTTTAAGGCAGTTTTTTCCAATTCTGTGAAGAAACTCATTGGTAGCTTGATGGGGATGGCATTGAATCTATAAATTACCTTGGGCAGTATGGCCATTTTCACGATATTGATTCTTCCTATCCATGAGCATGGTATGTTCTTCCATTTGTTTGTGTCCTCTTTTATTTCACTGAGCAGTGGTTTGTAGTTCTCCTTGAAGAGGTCCTTTATATCCCTTGTAAGTTGGATTCCTAGGTATTTTATTCTCTTTGAAGCAACTGTGAATGGAAGTTCATTCCTGATTTGGCTCTCTGTTTGTCTGTTACTGGTGTATATGAATGCTTGTGATTTTTGCACATTAATTTTGTATACTGAGACTTTGCTGAAGTTGTTTATCAGCTTAAGGAGATTTTGGGCTGAGACAATGGGGTTTTCTAAATATACAATCATGTCATCTGCAAACAGGGACAATTTGACTTCTTCTTTTCCTAACTGAATACCCTTGATTTCTTTCTCTTGCCTAATTGCCCTAGCCAGAACTTCCAACACTATGTTGAATAGGAGTGGTGAGATGTGGAGAAATAGGAACGCTTTTACACTGTTGGTGGGATTGTAAACTAGTTCAACCATTATGGAAAACAGTATGGCGATTCCTCAAGGATCTAGAACTAGATGTACCATATGACCCAGCCATCCCATTACTGGGTATATACCCAAAGGATTATAAATTATGCTGCTATAAAGACACATGCACACGTATGTTTATTGCGGCACTATTCACAATAGCAAAGACTTGGAATCAACCCAAATGTCCATCAGTGACAGACTGGATTAAGAAAATGTGGCACATATACACAATGGAATACTATGCAGCCATAAAAAAGGATGAGTTTGTGTCCTTTGTAGGGACATGGATGCAGCTGGAAACCATCATTCTTAGCAAACTATCACAAGAACAGAAAACCAAACACCGCATGTTCTCACTCATAGGTGGGAACTGAACAATGAGATCACTTGGACTCAGGAAGGGGAACATCACACACCGGGGCCTATCATGGAGAGGGGGGAGGGGGGAGGGATTGCATTGGGAGTTATACCTGATGTAAATGACGAGTTGATGGGTGCAGCACACCAACATGGCACAAGTATACATATGTAACAAACCTGCACGTTATGCACATGTACCCTACAACTTAAAGTATAATAATAATAAATAAATTAAAAAAATAAAAAAATAAAAAATAAAAGTCGGGAAACAGTGGATGCTGGCGAGGCTGTGGAGAAACAGGAACTTTTACACTTGGTGGGAGTGTAAATTAGTCCAACTATTGTGGAAGACAGTATGGCAATTCCTCAAGGATCTAGAACCAGAAATACCATTTGATCCAGCAATCCCATCACTGGGTATATACCCAAAGGATTATAAATCATTCTACTATAAAAACACATGCACATGTATGTTTACTGCAGCACTATTTACAATAGCAAAAACTTGGAACCAACCCAAATGCCCATCAATGATAGACTGGATAAAGAAAATGTGGCACATATACACCATGGAATACTCTGCAGCCATAAAAAAGAACGAAATTGTGTCCTTTGCAGGGACATGGATGAAGCCGGAAGCCATCATTCTCAGCAAACTAACACAGGAACAGAAAACCAAACACCCCTTGTTCTCACTCATAAGTGAGAACTGAACATTGAGAACACATGGATACAGGGAGGGAAACATCACACACCAGGGCCTGTTGGGGGATCGGAGGCAGGGGGATGGAGAGCATTAGGACAAATACTTAATGCATGCAGGGCTTAAAACCTAGATAACGGGTTGATAGGTGCAGCAAACCACCATGGCACATGTATAGCTGTACCACAAACCTGCACATCCTGCACATGTATCCCGAACGTAAAGTAAAACAAAAAAAAATTTTTTAAAAGATGAAAATAGAAATAACCTGTAATTACTAAGTATCACCAATCTAGAAATATTTACTATGAAAAATACTTTGTGGCCAGGCATGTTGGCCCATGCCTATAATTCCCCACATGAACTTAAAAGTAAAACAAAATTTGTTTTTAAAAAAGATGAAAATAGAAATAACCTGTAATTACTAAGCATCACCAATCTAGAAATATTTACTATGAAAAATACTTTGTGGCCAGGCATGTTGGCCCATGCCTATAATTCCCCACATTTTGGGAGGTTGAGGTGGGAGGATCACTTGAACCCTGGAGTTCAAGACTAGTCTGGGCAACACAGTAAGTCTTTATCTCTATTTAAAAATGCTCCAGTCTGGGAGACAGAGTGAGGTCTTGCCTTAAATAACTAAGTAAATTTGTTAATGCTTTTCTCTTGCTCACCTGTAAATAATAATATAAAATCTTTTAATCAAAAATAAAAATACTTTGTTTCACTCTAATCATTTTTCTATGCAGATTATGTCTATGCAAATTAATTACTAAGAATCATACTCTCATATATGTTGCATTATATAACTGCTTATAACTCTGTACAATACATTGAGACTATAGTCTCATATTTCTAAATAATTTTCTAAAACAGTTTTAGTGATTGGATACTATTATCACGTTTGAACATACCATTCTTATTTAATAAATGGCCATTATTGTATATTTAGATTATATGCTGGTGGCTTTTCCCCCCAGAAAATTTGCAACTTACACTACATTCCCAATGAGCAATTCAAATAGCAGAACTAAGCTTTTTCTCTACACATCTTAATGCTAGATTTTAAACCATTATTTTCATTTTATTAACCAGATAGGAACGTATGCCAACCTAGATCTCAGAGTGGCTGCAATTAGTAGAGCTCTCTCATTGCTCCACATTGGCTATATTACATGAAGAAGTAAACTAGTGTCTTAGGCCCTTGCTATTTTGTGGTTGTTACTTTAACACAAGTTAATCCCTACTGATTGACAGATACATTTGCAAATATTTTTCAGGTTTTCTTCTTTAATTTAAATATAGCTAATATGTTTTATTGCTGCATGTAATTTTTTATAATGGCAAATATCTCAAGCTTTGAAAATTGTCTATTCCTTCTTTGCTTTTATGCATTGAAAGTTTTTTACTGATGAGAGATAATTCTCCTATGTTTCCTTCTGGTTCTTTTATGGTTTTGGTTTTTGCATTTAATTATTTTCTAAACAGCATTTACTATATATGTTTTCTAATCATGGTACTACCATTTTACACATTCAAAGCAAAAAAAAAACTTGAAAAATATAATAAAGTTCTTTAAGAAATCTCCAAATTGCTTTATACAGTGGCTGAAATAATGTGCATTCCCATCAACAGTGTATAAGCATTCCCTTTTCTCTGCAGCCTTGCCAGTATCTGTTTAACTTTTTGATAACCGTTATGACTGGCGTGAGATGATATCTCATTGTGCTTTTGATTTGCAATTCTCTGTTGACTAATGATGTGGAACATTTTTTCATGTTTCTTGGCCACTTCTATGTCTCATTTTGAGAACTGTCTGTTCATGTCTTTTGCTCATTTTTAGTAGAGTTGTTTTTTGCCTTGTTGAATTGTTTAAGTTCCTAATAGATCCTGGATATTAGCCCTTTGCTGGATACATACTTGGCAGATATTTTCTCTCACTCTGTGGGTGGTCTGTTTATTCTCTTGATAGATTCTTTTGAGTGCAGAAGCCTTCCACTTGTCAATTTCTGTTTATGTGACAGTTACTTTTAAAGGCTTGGTCAAAAATTCTTTTCCAAGGCTGATGTCCAGAGTGATGTTTCCCAGGTTTTCTTCTAGGATTCTTGTAGTTTGAGGTCTTACACTTAAATCTTTAATCCATCTTGAGTTAATTTTTGTATATGGTAAAAATAACAGGGATCCAGTTTCATTCTCCCACATATGGCTAGCCAGTTATTCCAGAATTGTTTATTGAATAGGGAGTACTCTCCCCATTACTTGTTTTTGTTGACTTTGTCAAAGATCCAATGATTGTAGGTGGGAAACTTTATTTCTGGGTTCTTTTTATTTTGTTCCATTGGTTTGTGTATCTGTTTTTGTTCCAATACCATGCTGTTTTGGTTACTGTAGCCTTGTAGTATAGTTTGAAGTCAGGTAATGTGATGCCTCTGGCTTTGTTCCTTTTGCTTAGAATTGCTGTGTCTATTCAAAACTCTTTTTTGGTTGCATATGAATTTTACAATCATTTTTTTGTAATTTTGTGAAAAATTACATTGGTAGCTTAATAGGAATAACGTTGAATCTATAAATTGCTTTAACCAGTATGGACATTTTAATGATTCTTCCAATCCATGAGGGTGAAATATTTTTCCATTTGCTTGTATTATATATTATTTTTGTATTATATATTATTTCAGTGGTGTTTTGTAGTTCTTGTCATAGAGATCTTTCACCTCCTGTGTATCTTTCACTCCCGTGGATTCCTAGGGTTTTTTTCTGGGTGTGACTATTGTAAATGGAATTGCATTGATCTGACTCTGAGCTGGAATGTTATTGGTGTATAGAAATGCTACTGATTTTTGTACATTGATTTTGTATCCTGAAGCTTTACTGAAGTCATTTATGAGTTCCGGGAGGCTTTTGTTGGAACATTTAAGGTATTCTGGGTATAGAATCATATCATTAGCAAAGAGAAAGAGTTTATTCTTTTCCTGTTGAATGTCTTTTCTTTCTCTTGATTGCTCTGGCTAGGACTTCTAGCACTACGTTGAGTAAGAGTGGTGCAAGTGGGCATACTAGTCTTATTCCATTTCTCAAAGATAATGCTTCTAGTTTTTGCTCATTCAGCATGATGTTAGCTATAAATTTGTCATAGATGGCTTTTATTACTTGAAGGTATGTTTCTTCAATGCCTACCAACAACTTCAAATCAGAATGTTTCTTCTTTATGAATGCATTAGACCTTTTTTAAGTATATCAACTCTATTGTTTGTGTTGCAGGTAGCTTTTTCATTTTATCCTTTTCGTTTTGTTTTACTTACACTTTTACCATGCAGAAATATTTATATAGTCTAATTCATCCCTCCTTTTTATGGTTTATCTTGTTCTACTCCCAGAAAGATTTTCTTTCCAACATTACATAAATTATTATCATACTTGAGTTCTTCTGATTTCTCCCCTTGCCTAAGGGAGAAGGCATCATGACAAACAATTTCAGTTTCCTCTAGCCTCTGCTAATGTCTGAAAAGCATCTTATACATTAGTCTTACCCTCCCCTCTTTCTAGCACCCCTACTCCTAATGATGTTTCTGTGCCATAAAGGAACCAAAACTAAAAGTAACATACATGAGAGTATGATTCTTAGTAATTAATTTGCATAACTGAGAATGTAGTATTATAGAAGTTACCCACTGTTGAGAACTAGCAAGAACAACTTTAATCCTACAACTGCAAGCACTGAATTCTGTCAATAGCCATAAGAGTTTGGAAAAGAACCTCAAGCTCCATAAAGGAATGGATCCCAACTGACACACTGATTTGAAGCCTTGTGAGACCCTAAATAGAGAAACTAGCTAAACCATGCTCAGACTTCTGACCCATGGAAACTGTGAGGTAATAAATGGGTATTGTTTTTAGCAACTAAGGTGTAGTAATTTGTTATGCAGCAATAGAAAATTAATACCACTACAGTACTACTTTGTATTATTAACACAAAGGAAAGTGGGGAGATGGAAATAGCAGTGAAGTCTTATTTTGCTTCAGGTAATATGCTCAGAGCTCTACATACATTATTGTATTTAATACCTAATCAACTAGCATACTGGCAGAAAACAGGGCTCAGATAAGTTAATGCAATTTGGCCAAACTATAAAGCTACAAGACAGCAGAACTGACCAACTGGACCAAGAACTGGACCCCCCATTTCTAGTACTTTTCTAATAATTGCTTAAATAATTTTTTTTAAAAAGCAGTAAACTTAAAGCACTATACTCTAAGCTTTGTTAGGAAGTTGCTTCTATTACTAAAATGTTTGAGTACTTACCAGTATTTATTTATAACTACTAAATTATATGTTTGTTTATAAATTAGAAATGTTCTTACTTGAATGAGCATCTGATTTTGTTTGTAGGTTTCTTAATTTGTTTAGCCATTAGCTTGTTTAAAGGAAGAAGAGGGTGAGGGGAGGAGGAAGTGAGAGATGGAAGGATGGAAGGAAAGGCAGTTGTGATCCAAGAGTTGAGGGTCATTGAGGAGAAGCATAAAGGAGGCGGCGATTATGGGACAGAGGACTACATTTGAAAGCTAAAACAGCACAACAAATTTAAGCATTTCTTAAGTGTTTTCTATACTATATTTTATGGACCAAATGCAACATAGTATTCTCAGGAGAATTTCTATACAACTTTCCTGGCAACTGTTGTGAGAACACTGAAATCAAATGTGGGCTGTTATAGCTTATCTTCAACTGATCCTTTCTCTATTCTTTAGATTAAATCTTAAGTAGTGCTATTACAAGAGCTCCTAGTCATTGTAATAAAAATTGTAGTGCCCCTTCCACAGTTGGATTTTACAGTATGGTGATTAAACTTTTTGAAGTGCTGGTATTCTGGTTTCTATCCTCCTGATTTTATTCTCTCTTTTGTCTTGTTTTTGATTTATTTCAGAAACATTATTATGACTTGTGTTCATCATTTCAGAAGGCCTCGTTTGTGTAAATTTTCAGTCTCCCAACTTTGTTCCCATAACATATCTTATGTCTAATTAGTTTCAGATATTTCAATAGCAGATGACAGTCTGGCTCAGACTAATTACAGCTGTTAATGAAAGATAATGATATAGTGGTAATAAAAATACCACATCTCTTTTCATATTTTGGAATTTACTCTAAGCTCCTCTGGAGCTCAAAGAGGATCATGTTTTCATTGCTCATCCCTGAGACTAAAAGAAATGTCAGAAATCACATTTCAGTACACAATATTTCTTTGCCCAGCTGGCTGTGTGCTCTTTCAGATTGCAAATCTAATCTGCTTTGCAAGATTTTCTACCTAATTCTTGGCTTTATCCCCAGATTAAATACTGAATGCTGTTTTAGCTGCTAACTTCTTTGGACAGGCCACGAGTACTGTAAAGTAGAGGCAACATTTTTCTTAGCAGTCACTTCTCAAGTTACAGAAATAACGGGTATAGTTTGCACTAAATCAGCTAGGAAAATATATCAATTAATCTCCTGTTGTTTGCATACCTTTTAGAGGTTCAGGGACAGGTAAAATGAATAAATAATAAAGGGATTGATAGCTGCTTATGAGACTAAAAAAGATTGGGAATACTTTTATATTTGTTTGTAATTTTAAAACGCAGAGGCAGACAAGATAACATAATTAAAACCTCTAAAATCAGAAACCCTGTGAATAAGTGGCCAGGAGTTGTTCAAGAAATTTTAGAATATCATCACATTCTGATCTGAGATACCTGAAGATTTGTATTTTTGGTATTTTTGTATAGGAACCAAAATACGTGGTTCCTATACAACATGTGCAAGCCACTCAAAATTTTCATCATCCTCCTCCTTAATGTCAGAGCCTTACAAAGTTTGTCTTCTTTCACTCGTAGTGTCCCCCGGTGCTAAGCTTGCCACGGGGGTAATTGATAACATCAGATTAATACTTGTCAAAGCACAGTACAAAATGGACTTAATATCGACTTACCATTTTATAGATGTCAATGTGTAAAAAGTGGAAGGTACCAAAAGTTTAAAATAGTCTCTTGTTATGGTTTCTTATGAGAAATAAAGACTGAGAAATGAGAACTGAACTTAGAAAACTAAAATTAGATGTTTACCAAGAGTGTGAATAAGCAAGACCCAGTTCCCTTTGCCACAAACTGCTTTGAAATATAAAAGCAAACACCCTAAGACAATAAGTGTAACAATTGCTAAAAACCCTGCTCTATGCTCCCATGTCAATTAAAGTGACTTCAACTGGCCCGCTTTACCTGATCCCAAATTCTTAAGTCCCATCCCCAAACCACTCAAGCTCTAAACCTAATTATAATCAGAAGGCTTATGATTATAAGCCTGGTGATGAAAACCCAGAGTTTTTCAAGATACCATTAAGGCTTTACTCTTAGCAGCTCTCTCACTTGTTGAGCAATAACATGAACCAGTTTGTTTGAGACAGGCTTTCTTAGTGCTCTTTAAGCAGTTTACAGCACTTAGCGGCTTTCATTCTTTTTCTTTTTTTGTATTCTTGTTGAGTTTCTTCCATTGAGGATTAAAATAAAATCAATACAACATCAGCTTGCCATTGCTCAAACTATCCCCCTCATCTACTAAACACTATAGCTACAGTCCTAGTGAGCAGCTGAATGTTCACCCTATGTGTCTTGTTCATCCTTTGTTCTGCACCTTTGCTTCAAGCATCTACCCAGGACTGTGAAGCCATGACTCCTACACAACATGTGCAAGCCACTCAAAATTTTCATCACCCTCCTCCTTAATGTCAGAGCCTTGCAAAGTTTTTCTTCTTTCACTCGTGGTGCCCCCTGGTGCTAAAAATTTTTTTTAAAAATTGTATAAATACTGTTAAAAAGTATAAGACAAGTTCTAGTCTAAATGCAGACTTCATTTATCAATACCCCCATTTGGACAATTATACTTGTGGAGTGGAGAATGAACCGATGCGTGTGTTTATGTGTGGGTGTGTACATATATATATATATCTCTCTCTCTTATAAATCCAGGTCACATGTGCACAGGCTCAAAAAAGTACTACCAAACACATGCACAAACACAACAACAATTTCCAAATAACTCAGTCTTGACTTGTGTCTTAAAAACCAGAAAGAGATCTCAATACCTAATCTATAGAAATGCTAACTTAAATTTTTACTTTCTTCATAAGTCACAGCTGCTCCTCGGGCTCTCTCTGAAGCTTCTTCTACCTTTGGCCCACCTAATGTATCAGCCTTCTTCCTCTTCCCTCAATACAGTCCTTTTTTTATGTAAAGTGTTTAATGTGCCTCAGCATCACCTGGCGAGCCTGTTAAAACATAGATTGGGGGCTTCATGCCAGTTTCTGATTCTGTAGTTCTCTGATGGCACACAAAGATACGCATTTCTAGCATGTGCCCAGGTGATGCTGATGGTCCAGGGATCACTCTGAGTACCACTGATGTAGGTCATCTTAGTCTCTCTGGTTGAGTTCCTTTTTCCCTCCTGTATCTATAAATTTATCTTCCACTTTCCATTCTCCCAATTCTCCACCACAAAAATACCAAAAATACAAATCTTACAAGATATTTTTCAACTTGGGCTGCCATAACAAAATACCATGAACTGGATAGCTTAAACCCCAGAAATTTATTTCTCACAGATCTGGAGGCTGGGAAGCCCAAAATCAAGGTGCTGGCCTAATCAGTTCCCCAGTGAGGGGCTTTCTTCTAGGCTTGAAGATGGCCACCTTCTCACTGTGTCCTCACATGGAAGAGAAAGAGCTTGCACCTCTCTTTCTCTTCTTACAAGAGCACTGATCCCATCATCAGTGTCCTACCCTTATAATCTCATCTAATCCTAATTGCCTTCCAAATACCATCATATTGAGGGTTAGAACCTCAACAAGTTCATTTGTGGGAGCAGGAATATTCTGTCCATATGAATAATTAACTCTCCTGAGATGGCGAAGACTGAATTTCTCTTCACAGGCAGATAAATAAGGGGAAAATTCTGTAGTCTTATTAATAACAATTGCACTTTAACTTGTACAAAATATACAACACCATGGGTGAATCTCCAAAATAGAAAAGAGGAAAGTCAAACACAAAAGATTATATGATTCCATTTACATGAAGTGCTAGAAATAAAAATATAGCGCCAGAAAACAGATTAATGGTTGCCTGACACTGGGGGCCAAAGAAAACTGACTACAAAAGGGCGCAAGGAAACTTTCTGGAATGATAGAAATGTTCTAAGTATTGGTTTTGCTGGTAATCACCTAGATGTATGCTATTGCCAAAATACATTAAGTTGTATACTTAAAATGAGTGAATTTTATCATATGTAAATTATGCCTCAGTAAATAAGGGAAACATACATGTACTTTATATGTATGTTATATATTAGTATATATTACTTTATATATATAAAATGTTGAAATGTTTCCAAAAACAAAGATTTCATTTAAATTAAGCTGATGTGACAACCAAAACTGTCTGTGGAAAAATAAACTGATAGATTATCTTCTGACTTTAAAGGAATGTTCTTGTTTTGTTTGTTTTGTATTTTATCTTTCATCTCATGTCTAAAGTGTGCCTGCCCAAGTTACAGGCTACATCACACACAATCAGTACCTCAATCAATGAAAGTAAGTGTGGCTCACTCTTCTCTTCCTGGGTGGGGTTCAAAGGATGTCCAAAGAATTGCATTTGTGAACTAAAGAATGCTACATTGCTTTAATTAAACACAACTTACCTGATGAAGAAAGTACAATATAAGCTCAACAAAGGAAATGGTTTTGTTTAGGGCAGAATCTTCACTAATCTCTCACTGTGGCAATGCTTGGTGTGGTCTCTTCTCCATCTCTCAGAGGAATAATTATACAAGTTCTGCTTTCTGCTCACCTGCCTCCTCATGTCAGATTTGGCATCTCTATTGCAAGATAATTGCCGCTTGGAATATTCAATTAGCTTTTAATTAAATATTGCTCATTAATATAACTGCAAGACAATAAAACATACGTCATTTGATTAGCCAAAAATTCAAATATAAATTACATTCATTTTTATGCCAACATGCACTTTACCTAATGAGACATTTTTCACCCTGCTATAAAGATTGTGTGTGATCTTATTTTCTTTTAGAGATTTTTTTAATGTCTGCAAGCAAAGTTTTTAAATTACATATAGCAACTCATATTCTATTTCTTATCTCTACATTAACTAGAACAGAAAGTTATGTACAGTTAAGTACAATGAAACTTCTTTTTAATAAAAGGTGTTTCGATATTAACACTGTTTTATGTCATTTTATGTATAAAAATTTGCAGTGATCATACACGTAAGAAAACAGATAGCATTTTATTTAACAACATATCTTGTCTGGTTATAAAAGTAATATATAGTTATATAAGAAGACTTTTAAAATATTGAAAGGTAACCTATTAATACATTGATATATTTTGTTCCAGTTCTGTTCTGTTTTTTAAAACTAAAATTATAGCGTATATAATATGTAATCTGGCTTATTATATTGTGATCATGTATGTCACTCTAAAATTTAAAAATCTGAAAAGTTGTGATATTTCACCATATAAACTGATAATAATTTTTAGACATCCAGGTTTGTTTTTCCCAATTTTTCACTATTATAGGTAAAAGTAAGGCAAACATATTTATTCATAAGTCTTGGCCATATCTCTGGTCAGGACTGATTCCTGAAAATAGAATTACTGGATTAGAAGAATTAAGGGAATACTTGTATTCTCAGCTTCTCGTGTTTTTACAGGGTAGAGAGCAGCCTGGTGCTAACACTTCTAGGCCCTGTATAACTCCTGAAACTGATCCTCCCACAAGAAGCCAGGGTGATTAATATGGTTACAGAATTGGAGAGAGTTGAAACCTCTGGTCTCCTGTGATTTCTGTGAAGAACATTCCATGCTTTGACCTCTTGGCTTACTTAGCTCTTGATGTAAGACCACTAGGGCAGGGTGGTACCCACCAATAGCAACACCCCAGTGAAGAGTGACTGCTATTTAAAGTTTCTCAACCTGTTTAAGTGGGTTGAGGTAGGGATGGGCATTAGGTCGTCAGAATTATCAGGCCCCAATGTCCAACATTGGGAGAAGGGGAAAAGGACCCATCAAGTTCTCCAGTCAGCTTTATTTGATAATCATGTACTTTATAGAAGACTTTGCACTCCTTCACTTAGTTTGGGCTCTGTTTCATCTGCAAGAAGCCAGGTAGGAAATAATTGCAATGAGTAGGATTCGGGTAGCAAACTTTTCACTTAATCTCCAACAAATGATATAATACAAGAGCTCAGAAGAGACAGACCAGTAAATTCACACTTTCAAATACTCCTACTCTAAATACATTGCAGTAACAGTAAGAAAAAAAAGGTGGAAAAAAACAAAACAAAACAAAAAAACAAAATAATTTTTTAAACTGTGCTAAAAAAAATAGTTTCATAGACCTGATATGGAAAAGAAATGAAAAATGTGAGCTGAGCTCTGGGTCGAGGCAAAGAGGAGTAATTAAGAGTTTGATTCCTGTGGAATTATGGAGAATAATAATCATCCACTAGGCTGGAAAGGAAATCAGAGTAAGACCTACTAAGTCAGGGTTTGGTAAAGATATTCAATTCATGAAAACAGGGTTAAGAATATGACTACCAACTCTACTTAAGACTGCAGATTGGGCCGGGCGTGGTGGCTCACGGCTGTAATCCCAGCACACAGTGAAACCCCATCTCTACTAAAAAATACAAAAAACTAGCCGGGCGAGGTGGCGGGTGCCTGTAGTCCCAGCTACTTGGGAGGCTGAGGCAGGAGAATGGTGTGGACCCGGGAGACAGAGCTTGCAGTGAGCTAAGATCTGGCCACTGCACTCCAGCCTGGGCGACAGGGCCAGACTCCGTCTCAAATAAAAAAAAAAAAGACTGCAGATTATAGGAGCCATGAAAGGCCAAAACAGAGATAACAGAATATTTCAAATGACATGAAAATTATATAATGTTAAGAAAGATGATCAAGAAACAACAATATGAGCTTGAATTTACTTCAATTGAATTTAATTGTTATGGCAGTCAGACCAAGGCTTTAAAATAAACATGTTAGTAGGACCTGAAATGACAAAAATAAAGGAAATATATACTTAAAAAGGACAATTATAAAATAAAAGCAGAAAATTTGTAAAGGACAGATGGAAATGAAAATAAAGAAGTCTTGAAAAATATAAATATAATCAAAATTCAAAACAAGTCAATGAATAAGAAAAACCCTAGATAGGACAGAGGAGAGAATTCATGAATCAGAACGTAGTCAGGATTCGTCAAAGCACAGTAGTGAAAACAAAAATGAATTGTATTTATATGTAATATATGTATACACATATGTACACATATGTATATGATAGTGCAGTAAGAGACAAGGATAAAAATTAATAAATGACAGCACATGTATAATAGAACTCTTCCTGACTACAGGGAAGAATAGAGCCACAAGTTAGTGACTGAAATTTTTCAGAATTGAAGGAAGCGTATGTCCTTTGAATATACATGAACTCCAACTACTGAGCTGGATAATAAAAATAAGTACATATTAAGCTATATCAAAGTGAAATTGTACAGTGTCAAGGAAAGAAGAGAAAATCTTAAATGCTATCAGAAAGAAAAAAAAGAAAAAACATTATTTAGAAGAACCACTGACGCCAGATGCAGTGGCTCACACGCCTGTAATACTAGCACTTTGGAAGACCAAGGTGGGTAGATCACTTGAGGTCAGGAGTGCGAGACCAGCCTGACCAACATGGTGAAACCCTGTCTCTACCAAAAAATAAATAAATAAAAATAAAATAAAATAAAATACAGCCACACGTGGTGGCTGGCGCCTGCAGTCCTAGCTATTCAGGTGGCTGAGACACCCGAATCACTAGAACTCGAGAGATAGAGGTTGCAGTGGGCCAAGATCGCGCCACTGTACTCCAACCTAGGCGACAGAGCAAGACACTGTCTCAAAAAAAACAAAGAAAAAAAAATTGAGATTAACAGATTTTTTTGTAAAAGAAATTTCAGAAGGTAATGGTGTAAAATCTTGAAAGCACTCGGGTAATAATTTTGTTTCGCCTTTTGTTATTGTTGTCTTGTTCTTCACAATCTCTCCAATATCAAAATTTTGGAACATCCTAGGTTTTAATCCTTATATTTCTTCTCTTCTCACTCCCTCATGAGCTCATCCAGTCTCATAGTTTTACATGACATCTGTATGTTGATGAATTCTGTTACCTTTTGCTACACAACAAACCTCCCTAAAATATGGTGACTTAAAACAAGAATTTATTGTTACCTCTCACTGTTCTAAGGGTTCACAGGCTTAGCTGGGCAGATGTGGTTTGCTGCCCCACATATAGTTACAGTCAGCAGTAGCTGAGGCTGTAGGCATAAGGAGGCTTATTCATTTACAAGGTTGGGAACTGGATTTGGATAGTGTATTAGAAGCCAGTTAGGCATCCCTACCTCCATGAAGATTTCCACTCCATCACAGCATGATAGTCTCAGATATTCTTTCATAGTGGCAGATTCCCAGAGTAAATATTCGAGTGTGCCACGCAAAAGTTGCAAAGGTCTTACTACGTAGTGTTGAAAGTCTTAGAACATACTTTTGCCACATTCTATAGGTTAGGCAAATCTTTAAAGTCTACAATCTATTTTCTTTTTTTTGAGAGTCTGGCTCCATCACCCAGGCTGGAGTCCAACGGCAGGATCTCAGCTCACCACAAACTGCCTCCCTCGTCCAAGCAATTCTCCTGCCTCAGCCTCCCAAGCAACTTGAATTACAGGCACCCGGGCGCCACATCCGGATAATTTCTTGTTTTAGTACAGACAGAGTTTCCCCACGTTAGCCAGGCTGCTCTCAAACCCCCCACCTCTGGTGATCCGCCCCCCTCAGCCTCTTACAGTGGTTGGATTAAACGCATGAGCCAAGGCGCTCAGCCTAAATTCTATTTTCAACACAGTTGCTAGAGTTATTGATGTTTTAGAACTGTATTGAATCATGTCACTTCGCTGCTCTAAACTCTCCAGTGGACTTCTTTACCATTCAGAAATAAGTTCTATTAACACCAAACATGAGCTTATATAAACTGACTTCTGTTCTTCTCTATCTCAGACAATTCTTTCCCATACCTTTCCAACCTTCACCTCATTCATGGCACGATAGCCTCCTTCATATTTCTTGAAAATATCAGAGATGTGAGACTCATCTCACCTCAAAGCTTTGTACTTACGTCCGGATGTGGCAGATTCTTGGTCTTACTGACTTCAAGTATGCAGCCGCGAGGCGCGCGGTGTTACAGCTCTTAAAGACGGTGTGTCTGGAATCTGTTCTCTCTTCCCAGTGGGTTTGCGGTCTGGCTGACTTCAAGAGTGAAGCTGCAGGCATTCAAGATGAGTGTGACAGCTCTTAAAGGCAGCGCATACTGGAGCTGTTCACTCGTTCTTCCTGGAGGAGTCACGGTCTCACAGGCTTACAAACGTGAACTGCTAGCCTCGTGCAGACCTTGATGTTGAATCTTCCAGCTCTGTAAAAATCAGCGTAAACCCAAAGAATAAACAAGCAACACCAACACCAACACGGCAGAAAACCCAAGCAGGTTGCCTCCAGCTGACTCCGGCAGACTGCTTTTATTCCCTTATCTAGCCCCACCCACATCCTGCCCATTGGTCCATTTTACAGAGAGCTGATTGGTCTATTTTACAGAGAGCTGATTGGTCCATTTTACAGAGAGCTGATTGGTCCATTTTGACAGAGTGCTGATTGGTGTATTTACAAACCCTGAGCTAGACACAGAGTGCTGATTGGTGTATTTACAATACTTTAGCTAGACACAGAGTGCTAGACAGAAAAGTTCTCCAAGTCACTACTAGGCTAGCTAGATACAGAGTACCAATTGGTGTATTTACAAACTTTGAGCTAGACACAGAGTACTGATTGGTGTATTTACAAACCCTTAGCTAGACATAAAGGTTCTTCAAGTCCCCACTAGACTCAGGAACCCAGCTGGCTTCATCTAGTGGATCCTGCACCAGGGCCGCAGGTGAAGCTGCCTGCCTTTCCTGCACCATGCACCCTTACTCCTCAGCCCCGGGGCGGTTGATGGGACCCAGCGCTGCAAAGCAGGGAGCTGCCCTGGTCAGGGACGCTCTGGCCCTGCGGAGCTCAGTGGCAGGCCTCAGGTCCCTAGCCCCGCCCCGCAGGGAGGCAGGTAAGGACCCGCGAGTATTCAAGCACAGTGCATGTGGGTCGGCAGTGCTGGGGGACCAGGCGCAACAGCTGTAGCTGCTGGCCCCGGTCCTAAGCCCCTCACCGCCCTGGGCCGGAGGCGCCTTTCTGCGGCTCCGTGTGCGGGGCCCACCGAGCCCATGCCGGAACCCGCGCCAGCGCCCGCTGGAACTCGCACTGGCGAACAAGAGCCAGGCGCAGCCGTGGTTCCCGCCCGCGCCTCTCCCTCCACAGCTCCCCGCAAGTAGAGGAAGGCAGCTCAGGCCTCAGCCAGACCAGAGAGGGACTCCCATGGTGCCCTGGCGGGCTGCAGGGCTCCTCAAGCACGGCGCCCAGAGGCCGAGGAGGCGCTGAGAGTGAGGGCTGGTAGCACGTTGCCACCTCTCAGTATCTTCTCAGACTTTTCTACCAGATGTTTGTAGAGCTTGATCCCTCAGAGCTTTGCTCAAACATCATCCCCCCAAGTGAGTTTTTATTTGCAAATCTGCTCAACACCCCACATTTTGTTATCTCTTCCTCCACTTTATATTCTGGCCATAAACGTTATGACTGTCAGAAATACTATATTTTTTTATTCAATCATTCATTTATTCATCTATTGACTGTCAATTAGACTGTAAGTTCCACAGACAAGGATTTTTTATTTTAATGTTTTTAATTGATAAATAATAATTGTACAAAATCATGGGGTACATAGTAATGTTTACATATGTATAATACATAGTGATCACATCAGGGTAATTAGTATATACATCTTCTCAAACATTTATCATTTCTTTGTGTGGGGAACATTCAATATTCTCCTTCTAGCTATTTGAATCTATATAATATATTGTTGTTAATTGTACTTATCCTACAGTGGTGGAGAACACTAAAACTTACTTATCCTATGTAGCTATAATATTGTATCCTTTAACAAATCTCTACTTATCCCTCCCTTCTCTCTATGCTTGCCAGCCTCTAGTATCCTCTGTTCTACTTTTTACTCGCATGAACAAACTTTTCTCAGCTTCTACATATAAGTGAGAATATGTGGTATTTAATTTTTTGTTGCTGACTTATTTCACTTAACATAACATCCTCCACTTCCATCCATGTTACTACAGATGACAAGATTTTTATCTTTTTGTGGCTAAATGGTATTCCATTATGTATATATTGCATTTTCTTTATTCAGTCATCTGTTGTTGGACACATAGGTTGATTCCATATCTTGGCTATTGTAAATAGTATTGCAATAAATGTGGGGGTACAGATGTATCTTTCATATACTCATTTCCTTTCCTTTGGATAAATGCCACATTGTGGGATTGCTGGGTCGTGTGATAATTCTAGTTGCAGTTTTTTTAGGAACCTCCATACTTTTATTCATAGTGGCTGTAGAGGTTTACATTCCCACCAACAGTGTGTAAGAGTTTCCTTTTCTTCACATTTTCACCAGCATTTACTATTTTTTGTCTTTTTGATAGTAGCCTTCCTAACTGAGGTAGGATGATAGCTGATGGTGCATCTGAGTTGCAATTCCCCAGTAATGAGTGTTGTTGTGCATTTTTTCATGTTTGTCTTCCATTTGTGTGACTTCTTTTGACAAATGTTTGTATGTTTGTTCAGACTTGCCCATTTTTCAATCAGATTTTTTTTTTTTTTTTTTTTTTCAGTGAAGATGTTTGAGTTCCTTCTATGTGCTGTATATTAATCCCCTGTAGGATAAGTAGTTTGCAAATAGTTTCTTTCATTCTGCAGGTTGTCTTTTCACTCTGTTGATTATTTCCTTTATTGTGCAGAAGTTTATAGTTTGATATAATCTCATTTATTTTTGCTTTGTTGCCTGTGCTTTTGAGGTGTTACTCATGAAATCTTCTCTCAGACCCATGTCCTGAACCATTTTCACTACGTTTGCTTCTAACAGTTTTATAGTTTCATGTCTTCCATTTAGAGTTTTGATCCATTCTGAATTGATTTTTGTGTAGGGTGTGATGTGGGGGTCTACTTTCATTCTTCTGCATATGGATATTCACTTTTCCCAGCACCAACTATTGAAGAGATTGTTTTTTCCCCAATTAGCATCCTTTGCACCTTTGTCAAAAGTCAGGTAGTTGTAGATATGTGGATTAATTTCTGGGTTGCTATTCTGGTCCATTGGTCCATGTGTCTCTTTTTGTGATAGTACCATGTTGTTTTGATTACTATAGTTTTGTAGTATATTTTGAGATCTTGTAGTGTGATGCTTCCAGCTTTGCTATTTTTGCTCAGAATTGCTTTGGCTATTTGGGGTATTTTGGGGTTCAATAGAAATTTCAGGATTTTTTCCATTTCTATGAAGAATGTAATTGATGATTTGATAGGAATTGCATTGGATCTGTAGATTGCTTTAAGTAGTATTGTAAATTTAGCAATATTTATTTTTCTGATCCATGAACATGGGATGTCTTTTCATTTGTTTGTATTGTCTTCAATTTCTTTCATCAGCGTTTGTAGAGATCTTTCACATGGTTAAGTTTATTACTAGGTATTTTTCGTTGCTATTATAAATGGGATTGCCTTCTGGATTTCTTTTTCAGCTAGCTTGTGTTTGGTGTATAGAAATGCTACTGATTTATGTTTATTACCTTTGTATCTGGCTATTTGACTCAATTAGTTTTTCAGTTCTAAGAGTTTTGGGTAGAATCCTTAGGTTTTTCTTTACATAGTGTCATGTCATTTGCAAACAGGATCAATTTGACTTCCTCCTTTCCATTCTGGATGTCCTTTATTTCTTTCTTTTGCCTAATTGCTCTAGCTATGACTTCTGGTACTATGTTGAAAAGAGTGGTGAGAATAGTTTTGTTCTTGTTTGTAGAGAAAAAGCATTCAGCTTTTCCCCATTTAGTAACATGTTAGCTGTGGGTTTGTCATACATGACCTTTATCATATTGAGATACTTCTCTTCTGCACCTAATTTGTTGAGGATTTTTATCATAGCACAGTGTTACATTTTATCAAATGCTTTGTCTGCATCTATGGAGATGATCACATATATTTGCTCTTCTATTGATGTGATGTATGACATTTATTGATTTGTGTATGTTGAAACATTCTTGCATTCCCGAGATAAATCCTACTTCATCATGGTGTATTATCTGTTTGATGTTTTGTTGGATTCAGTTTGCTAGGATTTTGTTGAGAATTTTTACATCTGCGTTCTTAAGGGATATTCGCCTGTAGTTTTCTTTTTTCTTGTCTCCTTGTCTGGTTTTGATGTGAGAGTTATGCTGGCCTTGTAGAATTAGTTAGAAAGAGTTTTCTCTGTTTTAATTTTTTGGAACAGTTTGAGAAGAATTGATATTAATTCTTCTTTAAAGGTTTGGTAGAACTCAGCTGTGAAGCCATCCTTTTCTGTGTCGGGAGACATTTTTAACTGATTCAATCTCATTACTTATTATTGCTCTGTTCAGGCTTTCTGTTTCTCCTTGGTTCAATCTTAGTAGGTTGTATGTATTCAGTAATTTATCTATTTCCTCTAGGTTTTCAAATTTGTTGACTTATTGTTATTTATAGTAGTCTCTAATGATCATTTGTATGTCTGTGGTATCCATTGTGATGTCTACTTTTTCATTTCTGATTTTATTTATTTTGGTATTCTCTCTTTTTTTCTTAGTCTACATGAAGGTTTGACAATTTTGTTTACCTTTTCAAAAAACCAACTTTTTGTTTTATTCACCTTTTGTATTTTTTAGTGTCAATTTCATTTATTTCTGCTCCCATCTTTATTATTTATTTCTTTTTACTAATTTGGGTTTGGTTTGTTCTTACTTTCCTCATTTTTGGAGGTGTATGATTAGGTTGCTTATTTGAAATCTTCCCTGTTTTTTGATATAAGCATTTATCGTTATAAACTTGCCTCAATACTATTTTTGCTGTGTCTCATAGGCTTTGAAATGTTGTGTTTCTATTTGCATTAATTTCAAGAAATTTTACATTTTATTCTTAATTTTTTTTCACCCATTAATCAGTCAGAAGCATGTTGTTTAATTTTCATATATGTGTATAGTTTCAAATGTTCCTCTTTTTATTGCTTTCTAGTTTTATTCCATTTTGATTAGGTAAAATACTTGATATAATTTGATTTTTTAAAATGTGTTGAAACTTGTTTTGTCTCATAACATATGATCATCCTGGAAAATGTTCCATGTGCTGATGAAGAAAAAAAACCTGTGTATTTTGCAGTTGTTGGATGAAATGTTCTGTAAATGTCTGTTAGGTCCATTTGATCTATGGTATAGTTTAAATTTGATGTTTCTTTGCTGATTTGTCCAATGCTGAGAGTAGGATGTTGATGTCCCCAACTGTTATCATATTTGGGTCTATAGTACCCTTTAGATCTAATAATATCTGCTGTATATATCTAGGTGCTATGATGTCTGCGGGTGTGTGTGTGTGTGTGTGTGTGTGTGTGTGTGTGTGTACATAATTTTTATATTCTCATGCTGAATTTATCCATTTATTTATTTATTTATTTATTGGGATGGAGTCTCACTGTCTCCAGGCTTTAGTACAGTGGCACAATCTAGGCTTACTGTAACCCCAACCTCTCAGGTTCAAGCAATTCTCCCGCCTCAGCCTCCTGAGCAGCTGGGACCACAGGCCACCACGCCCAGCTAATTTTTGTATTTTTAGTAGAGATGGGGTTTCACCATGCTGGCCAGAATGGTCTCGATCTCTTGACCTTGTGATCCACCCACCCTGGCCTCCCAAAGTGCTGGGACTACAGGCATGAGCCACTACACCCGACCCCCTTTATTACTATATAGTGTCCCTTTTGTCTCTTTTTACATCTTTTAACTGGAAGTTTACTTTGTCTGATATACATATAGCTACTCCTGCCCAAGACCATGAACCCACCTCTTGCATCAGTGTAACCTGAGTGTGAGACATGGAATTGAAGGAGATCATTTTGGAGCTTAATAGTGAATAAGTCTCACAAGAACTGATGGTTTTATAAAAAGAAGTTTCCCTGCAAAAGCTCTCTTCTCTTATCTGCCACCATGTTGAAACATGCTTTTCACCTTCTGTCATGACCGTGAGATTTGACTGCCCTGCTGGATTTCAGACTTGCATGTGGCCTGTGACACCTTTGCTTTGGCCAATTTTTTCCATTTGCAATGGTTTTATTTGCCCAATGCCTGTACTCCTATTATATCTAGGAAGTAACTAACTTGTTTTTGATTTTACAGGCTCATAGGCAGAAGGGACTTGCCTTGTCTCAGATGAGACTTTGGACTATGGACTTTTGAGTTAATGCTGAAATGAGTTAATACTTTGCAGGACTGATGGGAAGGCATGATTGGTTTTGAAATGTGAGGCCATGAGATTTAGAAGGAGTCAGAGTGGAATGATATGGTTTGGCTGTGTCCCCACCCAAATATCATCTTGAATTCCCATGGTTGTGGGAGGGACCTGGTGAGAGGTAATTGAATCATGGAGTCAGGTCTTTCCCATGCTGTTCTCTTGATAGTAGGTCTCACAAGAGCTGATGGTTTTATAAAAAGGAGTTTCCCTGCACAAGCTCTCTTATCTGCCACCATGTTGAGACATGACTTTCACCTTCTGCCATGATTGTGAGGCCTCCCCAGCCACATGGAATTGTAAGTCCATTAAACTTCTTTCTTTTGTAAATTGCCAAGTCTCAGGTATATCTTTATTAGCAATGTGAAAACAGGCTAATACAGTCACCTCTTCCAATTTCATGGTGTAGGTTTCAACACTCTCCACTGAACTGACACCCCAAGACCAATTTAATATAATAAATTAGTATAAATAATTAGTATAAATGGGTCTTGGGGTGTCAGTTCAGTGGGATGTGTTGGCCTTAGTTCTAGGTGGATGTAGTGCAGTCTCCATGAAGTTTCTTCAGCTATAATTCACACTGGTAATGTGAGAGTTTCTCAGTGGGCTAGAATGAGAGAGTTTTTGATGATGACGATGATGATGTCACTTTGCCAGGGGTCAATGTTCTCTAGAGGGACAGAACTAATAGAATATATGTATATATGAAAGGGAGTTTATCAAGAATTGACTCACATGATCACAAGGTAAAGTCACATAACAGGCCATCTGCACGTTGAGGAGCAAGGAAGCCGGTAGTGGTTCAGTCCAAGTCCCAAAACCTCAAAACTTGGGAAGCCAACAGTGCAGCCTTCAGTCTGTGACCAAAGGCCTGAGAGCACCTGGCAAACCACTGGCATAAGTTCAAGAGTCCAAAAGCTGAAGAACTTGGAGTCTGATATTCGAGGGTAGGAAGCATCCAGCATGGGAGAAAGATGAAGGCCAGATATGATGCCTCATCTCCCCTGCCCAAATCAGATCTTGCCAAATCAGATCAGACTGTGGGTCTGCCTCTCCCAGTCCACTGACTCAAATGTTAATCTCCTTTGGCAACACCCTCACAGACACATCCAGGAATGATACTTTGCATCTCTCAATCCGATCAAGTTGACACTCAATATTAACCATCACAGTGAGCCCATGGAGCTATTTGTCAATCACAGTATGCAGGCACACAACTGATTAGCTGGCCTGGAGATATGTCTTCTAGGGGTAGGCCCCTAGGCTATTTCTCAGGACCAGGATGCAGGCTCTGGCTGTTCCACCAACTTGGGAGCATGTCTGCTGGAGGTGGTCCATGGGGCTGTTTTACAGGTCAGATGCAGGTACAAGCCTGGTAGGCTGGCTCAGGAGCATGCTCACTGAAGGTGACACATAGGGCTTTTTAGCAGGTCCCTTATGCAGGTGGATGGCTGCTTAACTGGCCTGGGGCATGTCCACCAGGGTTGGCCCACAGGGCCATTTGTCAGGTTTTAGACGTGGGCTCCTGGCTGCTTTGCCTATCTTGGTGCATGCCTGCCAAGGGCAGCCTGTGGTACTATTTCTCAGGCCTTTGTTGAAACAGGCTATTAAACAAGCCAGGAGCATGTCTGCAGGGAAGTAAGGGCACTGCAGGGCTGCTTCTCACATCTTGAGCATGGATGCGTAGCCAGTCCTCTGGCCCAGGGCCTTATCAGCTCCTCAGAGGCTTGGGACATCTCCTGCTTGAGTGGGAGGACATGCAGTGGTTTGGCCAGCTCAAATCCAGGTTTGCTCTAGGTAGGATTGCCAGGCTCTTCCTCAGGCTGGAGCTGCAGTAGTGAGGATTGGTTTCCCTGTTTTGCAGGACCAGGGTCACAGCTGATTCTGAGACCAGGCTTCATACAGCTGGGGCTATGGCATTCAGCCACCTGTGTGGGTTTGGCATAATGATGATAAAGCCCTAATGCTGGAGAGGTGCAGTGGCTATTGGCCCTCACGCCTCACAGTAGGGTGCACTCCAGAGGTGGCTGTGGCCTCAGGATGGAACCATGCTACAGAAGCTTGGTTAGCAGTGGGTGGGTGAGAGGTGGGAAGTACAGACTTTGTGCTCCTAATCTAGGGCAATGCCCATCAGCTCTCCAAACTGGGCTCAGGGCTTGCAAGGACTCTGCGATTCTTCTGTAACAAGAACTGTAGGTGTTTGTGGTGGCAGTGGGAAATGGTGGATATCTTCTACTTACCTTTCCCCTGCATTGAAAAGTCCCTTCTGACTCGAAGCAGATCCAACTTGGGCAAGGGAGATGAGGCTATAGGAACTGGATGCCTCCACACTGTCCTTCTGGATTTCCAATTACTGCAAGCACATCTCCACTCTCCCACTGCACTCCAGAGCTCTCACTTCAACGCTCCAGTCAAGTCTTAGCTGTTTATTTACTGCCTTGGTCCTGTCTTGTGGGCAGGACAAACACCAGGCATCTCTAGTCAGCCACCTTGCTGACATCACTCCCAGGCAAGGATTTTTATCCGTTTTCTTCCCTGATGTATTGTCACACCTAAAACAGGGCCTGGCATATTATAGGTGCCTAATAAACAATGGTGTGCTGATAAATGTTTAATGACAAGCTCCCATAAACAAAAGCAAAACAAAACCATGATTTATAGAATTTGCTGGTTTCCTTGGTGTATGTACTCCTATCACAAGCAATTTCAACTGACATGTCATTGAACATGGAATTGGTAAGTAATAAGCATAATTGGCTCTCATGACCCATTACAAGTCAGCTACAGCTGTAATACTTGTTTAAAAAAATTTAGAAAAGGAAGGAAGGAAAATACATCTACACTGAATTCAAAATGGAAGAAAATAAAGACTTTCTCTAAACAAAGACTTTTTAGGAGTTCACAATCCACAAACTGTCATTGAAGGAACCAGTTAAGAATGCTTTAGTAGAAAGAAGAGTAGAACTACAGAGATTGCACAGAATACAAAAACAATGGAGGTGCCAAAATTATAAACTGCATTAATAAATGTAATTATCAAACATATAAACATCTAAAAATATAACATTTATGTTTAAAAACATGACACAAAGTCTAGACAACAAAAAGAAGAAGGTGTTCAATGATAGAGAGACTATTGATAGAGCCATTGTCTTGCTTAGGAGTCGGATAGAGATATTGAACAACTGTATGTTAAATGTTTAAGAATACCACTAATAGCCTAAAAAATACAATCTATAGCTTCCACATTTCCAGAGTAAATAAACGAGGAGTGAATATGGACATCTTCACATCCCAATATACCAGGGTAAACAGAGCAATGAAAAAGGATGATAAAAAGAAAACATAAAATAAAATGGTGGAAATAATTCACAATACATATAAACAGATTAAATGCTCCTTTTAATTGGCCGAAGTATATTAATTTTTAATTCAACTTTAAATTCAAGACATATACCTAAATAAAGACAACACATGCAGGTTGAAAATAAATGAATGGAAAGCTATACCAGACTTGCAGGTTAAGAATGGCAAATAGAACACATAAATTTACTTATGATTCATTTTGAAATCTCATTAAAATGGCCACTAATGTTTTTAAGGCTTAAATCTATTTTTTTTAAAAAAAAAGACAATGGTAAAAGAAACGTTAGCTATAAAACATTGAAAGCTGTAAAGCAAGTGGATTCTTGGTAATTGACTTAGTAGGTAGTGAGGAAAGCAAGAAAGAACTATGATTTACACTGTAGACTCAAAAGGCTTAGGATTCGGTGGCACCAGGGATCTCTGGAATGGGGTAAAATAATAAAAATTATACTGCAAATAGACAGATTGGCTGAAAGTGTTTAAGAAGCAGTTCCCCAGATCCCCTCAAAGGGTTGCTTTGAGGATTTTATGAGTAATATATGTAAAGCACACAGAGAAGTGCCTGGCACTAAGTGTTCTGCATGTGTTTGCTGTTATTACTCCATAGTGGGAAGTTAATAGATAATTCTATTAAAAGATGGAAAGGCAGCAATCGAAGCATACTATAGAGATGGAGATTAATAATAAAAGAATTGTCTAAAAGAAGTTAAAGTTGTTTCATCTAGGGAAAGAGGAATAGGGGTTACTAGTTTTTTATAGCAAGCCTCATAGAGTACTTGACTATTACCATGATAAAAAATTAAAACTTAAAAGGAAATAGGGAATAAAAGGCAGGGAAGCTGGTAAGCATAGTAGCTAATACTAACCAGAAGGCTAGTATAACAATTCTATGCTGTTTTTACTCACAACATTTCTAACACCAAATGTGTCAGTTTTTTTTTTTTTTTTCACACCAACCAACCACTTCTACAGCTCTCCAGACACCAACTTCATATCCCAGAATTCAATATAATTCAGATTCTAACTACCCAGAGTCAGTGCAGACATCTCAGGTTAAGGGCTCAGTCTCTCAATACCACCCTAATTTCAGATATCCATCACAAGTCCGTCACCTATACTTCTGACCAACCAGTTCCCACGACTCCCTCCTCAGGTTTGAAAATTTGCTATAATAGCTCACAGAATTCAAGAAAGCACTTTACTTACTATTACTGGTTTATTATAAAGACTACAACTGAGAAACAGCCACAGGGAGATCTATTTGTGCCTACCATATTTTACAATGCAGAACTACTTCCTATTTTAGACAAAATGTTTCATGTAATAGAAGAAGAGGAAATGCTGTTCACATTATTGAATGAGGCTTTAAAATCCCTGATACCAAAACCAGACAAGAATAGTGTAGGAAAAAAATGTATAGACCAATTTCACTCAAAACAAAAATGGAAACATTCTAAACAAATATTACATGAAATTCATATGAAAAAACTAAAGGTTGAGAATATCCAAGACAATTTGAAAACAAGGTAAGAACTTGCTCCACCAGATATTAAGATTTATTTTAAAGCTCTGGTAATGGGACTGTGTGACATTGGGCCAAAGATAGACAAATAGGCCAAAGAAACAATATGGAGAACATGACACACATAATATTGCAAAGCAGAAGGCAAGAGTGTCCTGTTCAAGAAATAATACACAGGTAGAATAAATTACTGTTAGTGATCTAGTTATTGGGTTGGGTAATATTCATCATGTTATAAATAAATGAAATTTAAAAAATAAAGAATGCCCTGTTCAATCTATGGTGCTAGGACAACTGGTTTTCCATAATCAAAGATAGCTGAATCAGATTCTTTAAATCCTACACAAAATATACTTCAAATGTTTTCAAGATCTAAATATGAGAAATAAAACTTTGAAAAGAAAATATGACTTTTGACTGGGTTTCTTAAGCAAGATTTTTAAACAAGATTCCAAAAAGCACAAACCTCTTCACATCAGGTAAACATTGATACATTTTACCAATTAAAATATAAAACTTATATTTTTATGGTTTGGCTGTGTCCCCATTCAAATCTCAACTTGAATTGCATCTCCTAGAATTCCCATGTATTGTGGGAGGAACCCAGAGGGAGGTAACTGAATCATGGAGGCCAGTCTTTCCTGTGCTAGTCTCATGATAGTGAATAAGTCTCATGAGATTTGATGGGTTTATCAGGAGTTTCTGTTTTTGTTTCGTCCTCATTTTTCTCTTGCTACTGTTGTGTAAGAAGTGCCTTTTACCTCCTACCATGATTCTGAGACCTCCCCAGCCATGTGGAACTGTAAGTCCAATTAAACTTCTTTTTTCTTCCCAGTCTCAGGTGTGTATTTATCAGTAGCATGAAAACTGAATAATACAGTAAATTGGTACCAGTAGAGTGGGATTTTGCTGAAAAGATACCCAAAAGTGTAAAAGTGACTTTGGAACTGTGTAACAAGCAGAGATTGGAACAGTTTGGGGGGCTCAGAAGAAGACAGAAAAATCTGGGAAAGTTTGGAACTTCCTAAATACTTGTTGAATGACTTTGCCCAAAGTGCTCATAGTGATATGGACAATAAGGTCCAGGCTCTAGTGGTCTCAGATAGAGATAAGGAACTTGTTGGGAATTGGAGCAAAGGTGACACTTGTTATGTTTTAGCAAAGAGACTGGCAGCATGTTGCCCTTGCCCTAGAGATTTGTGGAATTTCAAACTTGAGAAAGATGATTTAGAGTATCTGGCAGAAGAAATTTCTAAGCAGCAAAGCATTCAATAAGTGACTTGGGTGCTGTTAACAGCATTCAGTTTTGTAAGGGAAGCAGAGCATAAAAGTTTGGAAAATTTTATGCGACAGAAAAGAAAAACCCATTTTCTGGGGAAAAATTCAAGCCAGCTGCAGAAACTTGCATAAGTAATGAGGAGCCTAATGTTAAACCCCAGGACCATGAAGAAAATATCTCCAGGCCATGTCAGAGACTTTCACACAGCCCCTCCCTCACAGGCCCAGAGGCCCAGGAGGAAAAAGTAGTTTCGTGGGCTGAGCCCAGGGTCCCTGTGCTGTGTGCAGCCTAGGGACTTGATGCCCTGCGTCCCAGCCACTCCAGCTGTGTCTGAAAGGGTCCAATGTACAGCTTTGGCCATGGCTTCAGAGGGTGGAAGCCCCAAGCCTTGGCATCTTCCACATGCCTGGATGCCCAGGCAAAAGTTTGCTGCAGGGGCAGGGCCCTCATGGAGAACCTCTGCTAGGGAAGTGCAGAAAGGAAATGTGGGGTGGGAGCCCCCACACAGAGTCCCTACTGGGATGCTGCCTAGTGGAGCTGTGAGAAGAAGGCCACCATCCCCCAAACCCCAGAATGGTAACTCCACCAACAGCTTGCACTGTGTGCCTGGAAAAGCCACAGACACTCAATGCCAGCCTATGAAAGCAACTGGGAAGGAAGCTGTACCCTGCAAAGCCACTGGGGCAGAGCTACCCAAGACCATGGGAACCCACCTCTTACATCAGTATGACCTGGATGTGAGACATGGAGTCAAAGGAGATACTTTCAGAGCTTTAAAACTTGATTGCCCCACTGAATTTTGAACTTGCATGAGCCCTGTAACCTCTTTGTTTTGGCCAATTTCTCCCATTTGGAATGGCTATATTTACCCAATATCTGTACCCCCATTATGTATAGGAAGCACCTAACTTGCTTTTGATTTTATAGGCTCATAGGTAGAAGGGACTTGCCTTGTCTCAGATGAAACTTTGAACTTCAGACTTTTGGGTTAATGCTGAAATGAGTTAAGACGTTGGGGGACAGTTGGAAAGGCATGATTGGTTTTGGAATGTGCGGACATGAGATTTGGAGGGGCCAGTGGTGTAATTATATGGTTTGGCTGTGTCCCCATTCAAATATCAACTTGTATTGTGTCTCTCAGAATCCCCATGTTTTGTGGGAGGGACCCAGGGGGAGGTAATTGAATCATCGGGGCCAGTCTTTCCTGTGCTATTCTCGTGATAGTGAATAAGTCTCACGAGATCTGATGGGTTTATCAGGGGTTTCCACTTTTGCTTCCTCCTCATTTTTCTCTTGCCACCGCCATGCAGGAATTGCCTTTTGCCTCCCTCAATGATTCTGAGACCTCCCTAGCCATGTGGAACTTAAGTTCAATTAAACCTCTTTTTCTTCCCAGTCTCGGGTATGTTTTTATCAGCAGCATGAAAATGGACTAATACGACTTCCATCAAACAGAAAACAGCAAATAAAATATAATTCTCAGACTTGAGAAAAGCTATTTGTCATAATAAAGCTAACAAATGAATAGATCTGAATACATAGGAATACCCAAAACTCAATTTTTAAAAAGATAGGAACATCCAACAGAAAAATGGACAAAGAATACGAGAGAAAAATATTACACACCAAAAAAAAAAAGAAATGTAAATACTACTAAACATATGAGTAAATGTTCAGCCTTAACAGCGATCAGACAAATACAAATGAAAACAATAACAACGTAAGATTGGTAACATTTTAGAGTTTGATGATTCCAGGAATCAGGGAGAACATGGAGCAACAGGAACTCTCGAATGCTGCAGATAGTCGTGTGAATTTGAACAACTACTTTGAAGGGCAATGTATTAGTATCTATAAAGTTGGAAAATGTGCAAGCCCCCTCAGGCATCAATTACACTTCTATATAATTAGTCCTAATAAACTCTTCTGGTTTATGATGCAGACCAATTTCATTATCTCATTTTGTCCTATCTTTACCCTTCTAGAATAGGTCCAGAGGAGACTTCAATTCCTGAACTCCAAAACACATCATGGTATATCATGGTGGTTTTCTTATATCAGTTTTCTTATACCAACTATAAAAACAGCTTACCCAAGATTATACTATTGCCCAACAGTAGTTGTTGAAGTTCATTGTATTTAAAATAGCATTCTTCATTTCCAACACAGATACAAATTCCATTGTAGTAAGAAAGTATTGTGAATAGAAATGATAAAAATGGATATTACCTTTGAGTCCTAAAAATGCACCCTTAACAGTACCTATAAGATTACTGATGTTCTCCCTGGCCTGCCTCTCCAGCATCACATTGTTTCACTCTCCCCCAGCTCTCTTCACTCCAGCTGCAATGAGCGTCACCTAACTTCTTGAACACAGCATGCCTCTCCCACCAAAGGGCTCTTGCTGTCACCTCTCCCTGAAAGCTGTCTTCTCTACCTCTTTGTCTTGCTAATTCATGATCTATTTGCAGGTAGCATTTCTTGACAAATAATAAATACTTGATGAATATGTTTTGCATGACGTAGGCTGCTAAACATGCAAATGATTTGTCTTATTTGCCTATTTGTCTTTAGGAGTTGAGTCCGATACAATGCCCTTCAAAATCAGGTCACAAATGAGAAGCTGTATTCAACCCCAAGGGGATTGGCAATGTGGGAGGGCAGATAGGATGTTATCAGGATGCCAATGGGAATGGGTGCAGGATCAATAAAGTATGGCACTTTTGAGAAAATATTCGTCACTCCCAAAGCATGACATGAGTGGGAATGTGAAAAGGGATGTTTTGTAAGGCAAAAACCATCTCAAGAATTTTGTCAAAGGTCACAGCAGTTCTTTTTGGTATAGATGTCTTTTCTTTTTTCTGCTGCAAATATCAGAAATGGTGTTTTTCAAACCTGATCTATAGCGCATAAAGCTAACAGAACCCCTTTGGATCATTTTTGTGTGTGTGTGATATAGCTGTTCAGGTGATGTCATGGTGCAAAGTGCCTAAGCGAGGGAACTTATAAAGGACAGATAGTCTGCCACCTCTGAGACTAGCCCACCTAAGCACTTGGCCCTGTCCAGTCTGGCAGCCCTTGGGCTCTGGTTCTCAGAACGGCACTGTTGTGTGTGTCTCCAAGCTTCAAAATTCTCAGGGTTTTTTAGGGTGTCGCTCTCTACTTGGCCCTGTAGTACTTTAGACTGCAGGATAGAACATACCTGACCAGCAGTTTAGGTGGACAGGTAAAGGAGAATAAGACATTCAAATAATATATTTCTAGAGCATTGTGAGTGTCCCATCTCGCCAGCTGGCTGCTCCAAGCTTAGAGAGCTGCATGTTTTGTTGTGGCATGCCAGGCCCTCTCAAGGCATGCTTCAGCCAGCCTAGTTGTCAATAGCAGCTGACTCCTCCTGAGATAACTGATCTCAAATTCAGCCAGTTTCTTGGAGACTTGGCACATGTATCTTGAGTCAAAAAGCTATATGGTGCCTGGGTCCATCATCACTTAAACGTGAAAGCAAGAATCTACCACCCAGAATTCCATGAAGCATCCTTTCCTGTGACCAGGACCCAGGATGAAATACAACATTTGGGAGTGTTGAGTCTTGAAGCAGGATAAATGTCTATCCATAGATCCAGCACCCTAGGAGGAAATGGTCTGCCCACTAGAGTATATGCTCTGTCACCTGGTTTTGCAGCAATTAGGCGAATGGATGGATCAAGTGGCCCAGAACAGTAGCCACAGGAAGTTGTGAACATGATATCAGATATGCCTCATTATTTGCAGTGAATATTCAGGAATCTGCAAGGCCCCAGAAGCTCTGACTGTCACTTCACCTGGTGAGCCTTGAAGCTGCCCATGGAGACTGCCAGTCACCCAAGCCCTGCCAGGGTCTGTGGATGGCACTTTGACCATCCATGCCAAGCCAGGCCACCAAACATTGCTTGGCTAAGAATGAAGGTTCAGGTTGCTTTTAAGCAGCAGAAAAAACTAGAAGAGAGGTACTACTGACTTCGCCTTTTCTACCAAACAAGGAACTACGCTATGCTCAGCTCCCATGTAAAATTGTATCCTGACATTTATAGGTGCAGTGGGGTTAAACGGATTTAGAAATGGAGCCACAACATCAATGGGCAAAATGGGAAATATGTTCTTACAAAACTGACAAAGCCAAATCCAAAGTAGACAGTGCCCTCATGTGGAAGAAAACATTTTTTTGAAAAACCAAATTCCCACTTTATTTTCTGAGTGACTGTAGCTGAGTATTTTTTAGAAATATGCCAGAGGTAAGTTAACATTCTACCAATAAGAGCTAGCTGACAAGTAACAAATGATTAACTTTATCATATGAAATTTAAACTCAAGAAATTGTCTGGGGTTCAGCAAAACTAGACAATTTATTTTTAATACAAAGAAGTGTATTAGCCTGTTTTTTTTTTTTTTTGCATTGCTATTAGGAAATACCAGAAACTGGGAAATTTATAAAGAAAAGAGGTTTAACTGGCTCATGGTTCTGCAGGCTGTACAAGCATGGCTCCAACTTCTGCTCGGCTTCTGGTGTGGGCCTCAGAGAACTTACAATCATAGTGGAAGGTGAAGGGGAGCAGGAGTGTCACATGGCGAGAGAACAGGAGCAAGAAAGAAAAGTCAGGGGTCCCAGATCTTGTGAGAATTAACTGAGCAAGAACTCACTTATCATTAAGGGGATGATTGATGCTAAGCCATTCATGAGGGATTCCCCCCTACCGCCCCACCCCACCCATCATGATACAATCGCCTTCCACCACGCCCCGCCTGCAACGTGGGGAATCACATTTCAACATGAGATTTGGAGGGGACAAACATCCAAACCATATCAGGAAGTAAATATAACATCTAGTTAATGGGAGACGTTTTTTGTCTATCTGCCCCCACTCTCAACCACCCACTAAATAAAGATGATTTTTTTAAGGTTGTTTAAAGGAGTCGCTAATTAATAATTTTCCTCTGGGTACCCACTTATGTCCACTGGGCCATAAGTCATAGCCATTCCCCAGGGGACAGCAACATGGTTTCACAGGCTCACTAGTGATTTTTTGTTTCTGGGAGTTGGAGTGGTAAGAGCAATAGTATTTGAGTACACTGGGCCCTGAGTCAGATCTTTGCTCAGTCCCCTGAACACAAAGCACCTGCAAAGGGGATGAGAGAGCATTTCTGAAAAGGGAGGCAAAATTGGAAGGAAGAGAGAGGAGGAACTGAACTTTCATAGAGCTGGAGCTTGCTCTGGCCTCTAGCAGCCATGCAGCCCAGGACTTGTGGCAGAGTCTTGCTAGTTAGGTTAGAGTGATAGTATCTGTACCACTACCACGGAAAGTAGCAAGCCCTACAAATCAGGGCTTTTCTCTCGGAGAGCCAGCTGTTAAATGCTTACCAGCACACTACTGCTTCTGTGATTTACTTTCCCCCCTTTAAGCACTCTCACTCTCCTGTTCCTGCTACCTGCACTCTTCAGCAGCTACACTTTCATTCCTTGCACCTGTCCTAACTGCCCTGTCTGGGAGCCCTCTCCGGGCCTCACTTCCTTTCATGTCAAGTCTAGGTTCCCTGTTACTTCACGCTGCTCTGTTACTTGCACCCTTAACAGACTAGAGTCCCTATTTAAAAATTCCGTAACTATGAATCCATCAAATCTATGCCTTTTTCTCCTACCTCATGGCATCGAAGCATTACGGAAGAATATCTCATAGCCCTGAGTGTTGGGACCATTTAAATCTGTGGTATGCAGCCTCATAGTTTTTTCAGTGCTTCTTAGAAATCTATTTACTGTGCCTGGCCAGCTGAGCTCTTTTGAAACTTACCCACTTTCCCAAAGTTAGTTATTTTCTACCACCCTTTCCCACACATATTCTCTACATGTAACCTCACCTACTTTAAGAGAAAAAATTGGCCGGGCACGGTGGCTCATGCCTATAATCCCAGCACTTTGGGAGGCCGAGGCAGGCGGATCACAAGGTCAGGAGATCTAGACCACGGTGAAACCCCGTCTCTACTAAAAATACAAAAAATTAGCCAGGCACGGTGGCGGTCGCCTGTAGTCCCAGCTACTCAAAAGGCTGAGGCAGAAGAATTGTCGTGAACCCGGGAGGTGGAGCTTGCAGTGAGCCGAGATTGCGCCACTGCACTCCAGCCTGGGGGACAGAGCAAGACTCCGTCTCAAAAAAAAAAAAAAAAAAAGAGAGAAAAAATTAAAATGGAAGTCATAGTGCAGGAATTCTCTCAATATATTGGTGGCCAGACACCTAAAGTATTTTTATCCACATCATGGTACCTAACTTTCTCTTATTTCAATTACAGTCTTATTCTTGCTCCTTTCCTTCTTTCTTCAGAGTCCTTCAATTTCTTAATCTCTAAAATATGAATAACAACATTGACCTCGTGGGGTGTTTGTGAATACTAAATGAGTTATTACTTAATAAATTGAATGCATATTTGTAACACTTTTAAAAAATATCTTCATTGATATATAATTCACATACAATTTGCATATTTAAAGTATATAGTTAAATGATTTTTAGTATATTCACAGAGTTGTTCAACCATCATCACAATCTAAATTTAGAACATTTTTATTACCCCAAAAAGAAACCCTGTACCCATTAGCAGTCACTCCCCATTCTTCCCTTCCCAAAGCTCCTGGCAACCACAAATCAACGTTCTGCCTCTATAGACTTATCTATTCTGAATATTTCATATAAATGAAATCACGCACTCTCTGTTCTTTTGTCATTGGTTTCCTTCCCTTAGCATGATGTTTTCAAGATTCAACTTGCAAGGATTTTGAAACAGTCTTCGCACATAGGAGGTCTACTTTGAGTTTGCAGTTATTATTTCCTGAGATATTCTTCCTCGAGGACTAAATTCCAACCTTTTCCATGCTTCTGGGGTTCCAGTATTTTCTCTCTGCAGTATTTTTAACTCCTCTTTTCTACTTTCATCTCTGTCTTTTCATATAAACCCTCCTAAGCCTCTCCAATATCTAATTCTTTCCGTCTTTCTCTCCAGATAACATTAATTTAAAAGCTATTTACTGTTTCTATCACATTTTCCTATTAACTCTGGATAACTAATCTATCACCTAGTATTAGAAATATAAGTTGAATGTTCCTTATCCAAAATGCATGGGACCAGAAGATTTTCAAATTTAGATTTTTTTCAGATTTTGGAATATTTGCACATACATAATGAGATATTTGGGAGATAGGATCCAAGTCTAAACATGAAATTTATTTATGTTTTATACACACGTTATACACATAGGCTGACGGTAACTTTACACAATATTTTAAATAATTTTGTACATGAAACAAAGTCTTGACTACATTTTTACTGTGCCCCACCACATGAAGTCATGTGTGAAATTTCCCTTTCGTGGAATTATGTTGCCACTTTAAAGGTTTTAGATTTTGGATCATTTTGGATTTCAGGTATTTGGACTAGGGATGCTCAACATGTAGTAGTAGGGCTTTTTCTCTTAGAATTACTGCTGACTCTCAGAGATAGACCCTTAAAATGGCCACCTTTGTTGCATTAAGTTGAATCATATGAAATGAGCAATATGCAACAATATTTTGCTTACAACAATGGCAATTTTATATCACTCAATCTGTCAATTCCTTCCAGCCAAAGACTACTACAAGTGCACCTGCAATTGTGGAACTTGGGTTTACTACTCCTTGCAATGAGAGCCAACATACACCATTGGGAATAGTGAGCTGTCTCAGTAGGGAGGTTTTAGGATTTGATTTTGTCTTAGATGATTGACGGGGGGTGTTAAGGATGCAGGAATTTGCTCCAAATTGGATGCTATCAGAAAACAGAAGCAATTCTTTTTCTCAAGCCCCTACCAAAGGAAGATGATATCGTTGATATCCAGATTTTCACCATTGCTGAGATTTTGCTAATCAAGATCAGAAAGTTGTTGATATGATTTGGATCTGTGTCTCCACCCAAATCTCATGTTGAATTGTAATCCCCAATGTTGGAGAGGGTGCTGGTGGGAGGTGATTGGATCTTGGGAGTGGATTTCCCCCTTAGTACTGTCATGGTAATAATGATTGAGTTCTCATGAGATCTGGTCATTTAAAAGTGTGTGGCATCTCCCCCATCTCTCTCTTGCTCCTACTATGGCCATGTGAGCTGATCTGTGTGCTTCCCCTTCACCTGAGGGGTTTCAAGTTTCCTGAGACCTCCCCAGAAATCAACCAGATGCCACCATCATGCTTCCTAGACAACCTGCTGAACCATGAGCCAGTTAAACCTCTTTTCTTTGTAAATACCCAATTTCAGGTATGTCTTTAAACAGTGCTGGAATGGACTAGTACAGTCGTTCAGAGAACAGAGTCCATATTGGATTAGGGTTAACTCCTCCTTCTGTCATAGGATGAGTTGAATCATCTTACATGATAATGGCTATGCAGTCATATTTAGATCTCTGAATAGGATATATTGGCCAACTGCAAAAAAAGTAATAACCTGAAAAATAGGATTACTTATTCACCTTTACAATAAGTCTCAAAGACAGAAGCCTAGAATATAAAATAAGGGTGATGAAAATATATCCCAGAATTCACCTGGATCTGTTTTAGAGAGGTAGGTGTTTATTTTAGCTAGGACATAGACTATTCCACTTGTCCTCTAATATATATAACCACATCAAGAAGTGATCTTTTATAGTAATTTTTTCCTTGGATTGTTAAGAATAATTCAAAGGCTATGTAAAACTATTCATGATAACTTCAGTGAATAAATTTAAATTTAAATGGATTTATCAGGCTTCTAAAGAAGAAGTTGTGTAATTTTTAAGTTTTTCTAGATTCAAAGACAAGTTTTTGGCATCCTTCTCCAAAAGTGTTTTTGTTTGTTTGTTTTTTTACTGTGGGAGTCATAGCCCATATAGTATACATAAAGAAGGAGTTGATTTTTCCTACATGGAATTTTTCCATATAGCCTGTATTTGCTGTGTTTTTTTTTTTTTAATTTTTGTTTGTTTGTTTGTTCTGGGGTATATGGGCAGGATGTGCATGTTTGTTACATAGGTAGACGTGTGTCATAGTGGTTTGCTGCACCTATCAACCCATCATCTAGGTATTAAGCCCAGCATGTGTTAGCTATTTTTCCTAATACTCTCCCTTCCCCTACTGGACCCCTGGACAGGCCCCAGTGTGTGTCCTTCCCCTCCCTTCTCCATGTGATCTCATTTTTCAGCTTCCACTTATGAGTGAGAACGTGTGGTGTTTGGTTTTCTGTTCTTGCCTTACTTTACTAAAGAAAATGGCTTCCAGTTTCATCCATGTCCCTGCAAATGACATGATCTCATTCCTTTTATGGCTGCCTAGTATTCCATGATGTATATGTACCACATTTTCTTTATCCAGTTTATCATTGATGGGTATTTATGTTGATTACATGTCCTTGCTATTGTGAATAGTGCTGTAACAAACACCGATATACATGTATCTTTTTAATAAAATGATTTATATTCCACTGGGCCCGGGCGTTATGGCTCATGTCTGTAATCCCGGCACTTCGGGAGGCCGAGGCGGGCAGATCACCAGATCACGAGTTCGAGACCAGCTGGCCAACACGGTGAAATTCCGTCTCTACTAAAAATACAAAAATTAGCTGGACGTGGTAGCACACGCCTGTAATCCCAGTTACTCAAGAGGCTGAGGCAGGAGAATCACTTGAACCGGGGAGATGGAGGTTGCAGTGAGCCGAGAATGCACCACTGCACTCCCACCTGAGCGACAGGGAATGTATCAAAAAAAAAAAAAAAAGAATGATTTATATTCCTTTGGGTATATTCCGATATGGGGGCTGGGGGCGTAGAGCCAAAGTGGGTGGAGCCAAGATAGCTGAATAGAAGCATCTCTGATCTGCAGCTCCCACGGAGAAGGACGGAAACTGCCAGTGAACTCTGCATCTTCAGAGGTACCAAAGTTCTCTTATTGGGACTGACTAGGTGGCGGGCGTGACTCACGGAGAGCGAGCAAAAACAGGGTGGAACAAGACCCCACCTTGGAGCTGCAGGCAGCAAAGGGAGCTCCCTGCCCCAGCCAAGGGAGACGGTGGGAGACTGTGCTTGCCCTCCCTGAAAACCAAGCTTTCCCCACCAATCCTTGCCTCTTTTTGGAGGTTCGTGGGCATTCTTTTCAATGATCGGCTGGTACTTTTAAAATATCAAAAAATCTCTAACAATTATCCTGCATATACAGGTTAAGTTAGTGTGTGGCAGGCAGGTATAAGCCTTGTGTTCACCTAGGTAGTACTCTAGTAAGTACAGATTCTATTGAGAGTGTAAGTACAATTTAGAACAATAGAAGGTTGATGTTTTGTCTCTCAAACTGGGAAGATTCCTTAGATGAAGTTAAATATTTCCTGCAAAGGTGATTGGTGTGTCTCTGAAGAGAACAAACTGATTGTTGTGAGAAGAATGGTATTAGTTCTGTTTTCTAAAAGGCTAGGTTTTGCTGATACAACTGTAACAACTTTAGCAAAACCATGTTGTTAATGGGAGGCCAAAGTTTAATTTGTATAGGAATCAGTAAAAGTTGGGATTAATGATGCGAAGGAAATTTAAGCTACAGAAGGTCCTATAAATAATCTACCTTTTGAAGTGTTTGAAGGAATAGTTATTAAATTTTGTCAGCAAACAATTAAATTCATAGCCATAGCTATAATATGAGAAAAACACTTCAGAAAGTTTTGTTTTTTTTTAAATGGCCAAAGATCATATAGAGTCAAAAGTAATAGAATTAAGATAAGGAAGATCATATTGAAAATTCTTCTAATTAGTTAATAAAGGGCACAAAAATATAATAATGGGTAATATTAATAGTAAGGGAAAAGCAAATGGGTGATGAAGAATCAGAAAATTAACCTTCTCTGTTGACTTTGGTGGAAGCTGCTTTTTCCTGTGGTCATCAATGTGTTCTGTCTTTTTGTGTGTAAACCATTTATTTCTCTAGTCAGAGGCTTCTGTACATAACAATCCTAAATTTAGGGTATCTGAATGGAATCGCCATACAATAATCAGAAAAAAATGTGTTGGGTGTTTTTTAAGTTGGGATCAACACCTTGGAGTTTTACTGGTATATCAGTTGTTAACATTACCAGGTAAGACCCAGTCTATCAAAGTTCAAAGTCAATTTTTCCCTAATTCCTCCTTTAGAAGACTAAATATCCAGATTTCTGATCATGGATAGTCCACTTAGGAGGAAGTTTTAGAAATACAGCTTGTTAGTAATAACTAACAGTAGGCATCACCTGAATCCCTGGTAATGGTCAGTCATACCTGCTTGTAATAGCTTAGAATCTAGGCTTGGAAATAATGCCCCAATGCATAAGGCAATCTGTTTTTAACTTAGAGGGAGAAAACCTGTGGTTTATAGAGACCACTGATCTTATTTTCATATAGGCTAATTGTAATGATTTGGGACCTGGGTATTTGATGTTCCTTCAAGCTTTGATAGTTACAGTTTAGAACTGCATTCCCTGCATTCTTTTCATTTTTCCTGAAGTTTGTAGACCATAAGGTAATAGAGATTCTGAGTAAAAAGTAAAGCTAGAATGGAATAGAGTGAGACTGAGCAGCACTTCTGCCCACTATGAAAACTAAGAAGTTGAGAGAGTCAGTTGGCAGAAAGATGGATGAAGCAGAGATGCAAGGACAAGAAATGGAAAAAGTCCAATTTCCAGTTTCACTCCTACCCAAGACCTGCATTCTTAGTCACAAGACACTCTGTGTTCTTATAATAATTCATCCTTTTTAAAAAGTTTTATTATGTTTAAGTAATTTGCATTGATTTATGTTATTTGTGCTCCAATTGATCAAAGTTGGGATAACATGATTATCAAATAGAATAATAACTGCCATGATCAAAATGCATCGAATATGTTTAAAGCACAAGTGCATATAAAACTTTTGAGAAATACTAACTGGCCATTATTACAGGATGCTATGAAACACCTTATTATTTTGAAAATTGTTAGATAAAACGAAAGGAATAAACATTTATCCTCTCTTTCCTGCATAAATGATACCACTGAGTGACTCAATATTAGATGAGATGATTCTTTTTTAAAAAGTTTCCGGGGGCCAGTGCTGTGACTCACACCTGTAATCCTAGTGCTTTGGAAGTCTGAGGTGGGAGGATTGTGTGGGGCTATAAAACAACTTCTACATAAAGAAAAAAGAAAAAGAAATACAGCTAGTCATGGTGGCATGCAGCTGTACTCCCAGCTACTTGGGAGGCTGAGGTAGAAGAATTGCTTGAGGCCAGGAGTTCAAGGCTACAGTGAGCTATGATAACACCACTGCACTCCATCTGGGTGACAGAGTGAGACTCTGTCTCTAAAAAAAAAAAAAAAAAAAAAAAAAAAGAATGATAGAATGAGAATATCACCATTTTTCAAGTCCTAATCAATTATTACATCTCAATATTGTTAGTGGCAGCTAACATCATATGTAGATGCACACACAAAGAGACAACTAGACATTATATGCATCTAGATGGAAGAAAATAACCCTTCCTATGAGGTATTCTTGCTGTAAAAGTTGAACCTGAATCTGTGCAAGCCTCTAATTAAAGAAAATATAGGAGACAGAGAAGCATGTTAGAAATGACATCATATGAATTACATCAGCCAAAATAAGACTGTGGAATGAGTCTTTAGTTGTTTTTTTGTTTTGTTTTTTTTTGTGTGTGTGTGTGTGTGTGTGTGTGTGTGTTTTTGTTTTTGTTTTTTTTTTGACAGATGAATTGCAAGCATGCAAGGGGGGAAAGCAAGAGTGAGACTGAGAAAGATTATTATGGATTAAAAAAAGCTTGAAAGATGTATCAACTAATCCCAATTTGGGGGCCTTGTTTAGATCCTGGTTCAAGCAAAAGGTAAAAAATTATATGGTTATAAGAGAATCAGAAATTTGAACACTAAGTATTTTATGATATTAAAGGTTGTTGCTAGTTTATTGTGATTACATTTTTTTAAATATTCTTTTTTGTTTAAAAGATGCCTGAAATATTCATGGATGAAACATTATGTCTGTTATGTATTTCAAAATAATGCGTGAGTAGAGAAGTGGATGGGAATACAGATAAAACAAATTGTTCATAAGTTGAAAATTGTCAAAGCTGAATAATGAAAGCTCATTAAACTGTTCTTTTTACTTAATATATATGTTTGGAAGTTTTCCATCATATAATTTTAACTAAACAAGATCAATTGAATATCCATATAAAAAAAGTAAAATTTGACTGACATCTCACTTCTTACAAAAAAACTGTAGGTATATTATATATTTATAACAGAGATTATCTTCTTATCCTGGGGTAGAGAAAAATTACTCAAATGGGACACATAAAGCACAAATGGTAAAGGACAGGTTAAATAGATTTTATTATATTAGTATTAAAAATTTAAGAATTTCTCTTTATGAAAAACAATCATTAATAGAGTGAAAAGGCAAACCACAAACTGGGAGGATATATTTGCAAAACAGCCATCAGTTAAATACAAAATACATACAGGAGAGCTATGTACCATTAAGAAAAAACAGACAACTCAATAGAAAAATGAGCAAGAGAATTAAACAGGCAATTCAGAAAAGAAGAACTCCAGATAGCCTACTATGTACACTATATATACATATATATTTATGTACATATATGTGTTTTCATATACACATATGCAGTATGTATACTGTATATATTTATGTATATGTGTATTCATATATATGTAATGAAAAAGGGTTTTATCCTCATTAGTAATCAAGGAAATTCATATTCAAAGAATAAGGACATACACCCAGATGGCTAAAACAAAGACAACTGAAAATACCAAGTGTTAGCAAGTATTAGGAGCCATGGAAACTTTAATACACTGCTGATGAGAATGTAAATTTAGGCAATTACTACTTTGGAAACTGATATTTTCCAGTGAAGTTGAAGATATGCATGCCTTATGATGCAATAATTCCATTCTTAGGTTTATACCCAACTGAATTGTGTACACATGACCCGAAGAGACACTTGTTTCCCAAGTGTTTTAATAACATTTTGTAATATAACCAAAAAAAATCAAAATAACCAAATGTCAGCTGGGCACAGTGGCTCACACCTGTAATCCCAGCACTTTGGAAGGCTGAGGCTGGTGGATCTCCTGAGGTCAGGAGTTTGAGACCAGCCTGACCAATATGGTGAAACCCCATCTCTACTAAAAATATGAAAATTAGCCAGGCGTGGTGGCATACACCTAATCCCAGCTATTCAGGATGCTGAGACAGGAGAATCGCTTGAACCCTGGGAGGCGGAGGTTGCAGTGAGCTGAGATCGTGCCACTGCACTCCAGCCTGGGCGACAGAGCAAGACTCCGTCTGAAAAAATAAATAAATAAACAAATGTCAACAATATTAGGATAGATAAGCTGTGGCATATCCATACAATGGACTATTACACAGCAATAATAATTGACTACAGTTACACAGAAGAACAATGTGGAATTATAATACAAACATATATTAAGCCAAAATAAAAAGCCAAGCACAAAACAATAGAGATGGTATGATTTCAAAAGTTCAAAAACAGACAAAACTACATCATAGTGTTTGAGTATGTGTGCTTGCAGTAAAACCATATTTTTAAAAAAGCAAAGAAGTGATTACTGTAAAAGTCAGAACAATGATTACTTCTGGGGACACGGAGGGTAAAATGATTGAAAAGGGGAACAAAAGAGATTGCTGGGATGCTAGCAATCTTCTATTTCTTAACTTCGTTGGTGGCTGTGGAGGGATTTGCTTTAGGAGGGATTTGCTTTATGGTAAGTTCTTGAACTGTACATTTTTGTTTTGTGCATTTTTCTGTATGTGTGTTATGTTTCATATTGAGTGAAAGGTTTTTCGTTCAATGCCTCGAATGAGAAACCCTAGTGAAGGCATTGAAAAGAAGCTTGGATTTGTTAGAAAGCTGACTGGTTGGACTAGAAGGAAAACTCTAGAATTCTTCCTAGATCTCAAAGGCGAGGGATTTAAAATGAAGAAAGGCACTCATAACCACCCTCTAAATTGACCTTCTTTGACATTGTTTCCTCTTAATGCCTATAAATTGCCATGTATATTGACCCTAACTTGATCTCCATTCCATGAATAGCTTGTGGTGGGTTAGCACAGTATGATTTATTTCACATGATTCCTTTCACCTTGACCTCCTTACAAGACCTAACTGAAAATCACCCATGCCATCTTAGTTATTGTGAGTAGTGCAGCAGTGAACACTGGAGTGTGATTATCTTTTAGAAGTCCTGATTTCAATTCTGTTGAATAAATACCCAGAAATGAGACTGCTGGATCACATGGTAGTTCTACTTTTAACTTTTTGAGGAATCTTCATATTGTTTTCCATAGGAGCAGTACTGTTTTGTCAATTGAAGGATGAATGGATAAAGGAAATGTGTTGTATAGAGAGGAGGGAATATTATTCATCCTTAAAAAATAAAGAAATCCTGCAATATGCAACAACATGAATTAACCTTGAGGACATTATGCTAAGTGAAATAAGCCACCAAGAAAGAAAAGCACGGTGTGAGTCCACTTATATGAGGTATCTAAAATATTCAGACTCATAAAATCAGAGAGTAGAATTGTGGTTTCTAGGGGCTGGGGAAAGAGGAAAATGACAAATCACTAATCAACTGGTATAAAGTATCAATTGTACAAGATAAATAAGTTCTATAGACCTGCTGTACAACATCGTCCTTATGGTTGGCAATATTGTATCTTACACTTGAAAATGTGTTAAGAGGATAGACCTCACATTAAGTGTGCTTACCACAATAAAATACATTTTTTTAAAAATCGCCCAGCCCAGGCCCAAAAACTCTGTAAATACCCTGCCTTATTCTTTCATTTTCAGATACTTATATGATTCTGTCAAGGTGGTGTTCTTTCTTACTGTAGTTAATCTTATAAACTTGACTTTGCTTGATCAATAGGTTTTTCTGGTGGTCCTTGGGGTATCTGACAGTTAATCAATAGATTGGTTCAGGCACATAAGAGTGACAGCTCAAAGACATCTATTCATTCTGAAAAGTAGGATCTAAAATTGAGAAAATTCTCAATACTTGGGATTACAGGATATCATTAAGTATTTCCAATAAACCAGATCCTAGGGCTAATGTGGTTCCTCACACCTGACCTTTGGAACAGGATCCCATGTGTTTCGTGACCTTCTGGTTCCAGTGCAGGGCTCCTATCATAGCAAGTGCTTAAAAAAATAGACGCTGAAGAAGTGAAAGCACAATTAGTTTCATATTTGTATGAATGTGTTTCCATAGTAATTTTTTAATTTAAAAAATGACTTATAAACATGACTTCCCAAAATTTTATCCTCTAAGAAAGTTTTAAAGAGCCTGGCTTAAAATGAAAATATATTCATTGCTCAGCTCTATAATAAGCAAGGAGGCAATTTCCATGAGATTATTTGATACAATCCTTTTATAAGGAGCACATTTCTCACTAGAGGGAGCTCAGAATCCACCATTAAATGGCAAGACAAGCTAAATAAAATGTCACTTCACTTTAGGGAGAAAAAAGTCTGTTTGGATAAATATGACATTGATTTCCAGAAGTTGGAAATGTTTTATATGCCAATTTTTCCCATTATTAACCTCTGCAATTCTAAACGACATAAAAGGGGAATAATATAAACTCTCATAATGATCAGCCAATTAATTAATAAGCTAATATTATAAATAAGTACAGTGTAGGGCAAATAAAAAGATACGGCATTATCTCTACCTGCTTGATGATGAAGGGTGGTAGTGAAAATCCTAGTATTCATGAAAACAAGAAATTATATAAGGCAGTGGTAAATACGGGTATCTGGAAAAGCTGTTTGGAGAAATACAGTTTTGCTCTTTGCCCTTTTCCTGTGCCCACAGGTAACTCCCGGAGCATCTTCTCCTTTAAAGTTGCACCTTCTTGGGTACATTTGGGAAAAGGGGCTATCTCAAACCCACTCCTAAGCCAGCATGCTCAGTAACCTGCTTCTCTCCTGTCATCCACTCCATCTCCTCTGACACCCTCAGCTCAGAATCGTGGAGCCACCAGTTCTTCCTCATCCACCATCTGACCTCAGCTGCCAACTCCTTCAATCTCAACAGCAATGTTAAGACTGTATTTGGAGGCTGGGTGCAGTGGCTCACGCCTATAATTCCAGCACTTTGGGAGGCCAAGGCAGGCGGATCACCTGAGGTCAGCAGTTTGAGACCATCCTGGCCAACATGGTGAAACCCCATCTCTACTGAAAATACAAAAATTAGCTGGGTGTGATGGCGGACACCTGTAATCCCAAGCTACTCAGGAGGCTGAGGCAGGAGAATCGTTTGAACCTAGGAGGCGGAGGTGACAGTGAGCTGAGATTGTGCCACTGCACCCCAGCCTGGGCGACAGAGCGAGACTCCGTCTCAAAAAAAAAAAAAAAAAAAGATTGTATTTGGAGCAAAGTTTTACTAAATCCTTGGAAGAAAACTTCACTGCATCTTAAAAGCACTTCATCCCATTCTCCCTTGTAACTGGGAACTTCTCACTGACCCTCATTTCTCTCAGATTCCAGAACTACAACAGTCCCCTACCCTCCACCTCAGATTCTGAAGTTTTTCTCCACCCTTTGAAATTCTTCACACTTCTCTTTTTCCTAGGCTAGAGTTCCAAAATCTACCATGCAGGTATATCCCAAATATTATATAGTATATATACTAAAAAGCTATTCCTGTTTTATCTGAAATTCAAATTTTACCAGGTATTCTATATTTTTTCTCAATCTGGCAACTATCCCTCAGAGTCATCTCGCTGCTTTCCCTGGGGACACAGGAGAGAACTCAGGATTCCTCCTCCTTTATTAAACAAGTTATCTTTATTTCATCCTCTCCCACCCAGGCAATACCCAGAGAAAATCACTTTTCTCACTTCTTTCCCTTAGAACAAATATTTGATTTCTGTTTTATATAGCAGAGTATTTTCTATCTCCGTCATATATTACCTATCTCTTAACATGTTTGCATTTAACAAGTTAGAGTGACTTGTTTTCCAGTTTTATTTTCGTGAGTGAACACAAATGTTTCAGAATTGCCTCATCCAACCATTTAGTTCATTGTGTTCATGTCAGCTGTGCACTAAACACTACACTAGGTACAGGATATCAAAATGCGTAAAAGCAGGGCTCTGTCTGGGGAGGCAGTGTCTTTTAAAATGGTGAAGTAAACAACGAGTCCACATTAGCAGATGGCTCTGAACTCGGTTGAGAACAGTAAACTCAGCCTAGCGTTTACACATTTTGGTTTAACACAGTTTGTGAGTCAGTGACTTTTGAAGGGAAAGGGCCTTCTAAAACACCAACACCACACTTAGACTGTCCTTAAGTAAACTGCTCCCTTTTAAACAACACTGGGAGTGAATTCTGTCCTGCTGACCACCTTTCCAATTGCAACAAACAGCTAAAATGATTTTAGCTGGCAGATAATCCTTTTTGAGGAGGTGCAGACAGAGATCCCCTTATGGTGAATAACTTCTACACTTAACCTTACTCACTGTGAATAGATTCTTAGTTTTCCTTTCGGGGGGCTGTTTAGGTTTCTAAATTTTGAGGTGTCTAACGTTTACATGCTGTTACAATCTGATATGAAGTTCATCAATGATTAAGTTATTTGGACAATTTTTTAAGACTTCTTGAGGGTGATTAATACTTCTTAGTATCTGCTCTAGGACCTTGCTATTTAGAGTGATCCTCAGACAAGCATCCTTGCCTTCACCTGGGAGCTTGCTAGAAATGAAGACTCTTGATTCCTACACAGAGCAGCTCAATCGGTATCCATATGTCCAAACTATTTCCACGTGCTTTGAAGAACATTAGATTTTATGAGCACTAGTCTAGGGCTTAGCATGGTGCCCGTGCTAGCAGGTGTATAATAAATGCTGATTGAATTGTACAGTATATTAATATGTTTCCTTAAGAGTGCATAATGGAACACTGAATTTGTCTTCAATTACAGTCATGATCATCTTCCTCATTCTCCTGTTTCAAAATGCTAGTCTTAGCTGGGCATGGGGGTACATGCTTGTAGTCCCCGATCCTCAGGAGGCTAAGGTGGGAGGATCACTGAGCCCATAGGTCAAGGTCGCAGTGAGCTGTATTCGCACCATCGCACTGGGTGGCAGAGCGAGACTCTGTCCATAAAATAAAATAAACTAAAAATTATACTCTCCTGTTTGGTTTAGCACTAACTGCAGATGTATAGTGTAATTTGGAAAGATGTCCTCCTCTGCTAAAGGAGAATAGAACAGTATCCATGGCAGAACTTGGGAATTCTGCATGGAAAGATGGCATCTGAAAAGCACTGGACCGAATAGAACCCACTTCTCCATCCCCAGTCTTCAAAGTTTGTTCTAACTACAAGGAGCACTTGGTCCATGATAGGAAGCTGTTCTTTCAGATACCATGAGTATCTCTATTCTCCAGAAATATCCTTTTCACGCCATTTGCCAATTTTCTAAAACAAAAAAATCAAGTAGCTCTCTAACTTTACCTGGATTTAAAAAGAGAAGCCTCTCTTTATAATAAGACATTAATAAATTGTGACTAACTGATAATACTGTATCATATAATTTCCCAAATTTACATCAATGAGTTTCAGTTTATTGAGAAAAGTCAAGAAAAAAGAAAAAGCCAAGAAAAAAGAATTCTGGGGCAAGATCAATCAGGGAAACTTTGCTTCTTCTCTATTCCTTTGGTGAAATATAGTCAGTGATATGATGGTAAATGTTTAATGACTGGATATCTGGGAGAAACACCCAGACTTCTCAGGTCTCCCAATTTATATGGTATAAGTACTCCCATTATGACTGATTTCAAGCTGCAAATATGACACCACTAAACATGGAGTTGGTAACAGGTGTGCAGTAGCTCAACATTATATAGTATTTCTACCATACAGATACAATAGACATAAACCTCAATGGCACAGATAACAGTAAGAGTTAGTAGCAAAAGGAAGTGTTGAGTTTTGAGGATTTATTACCTTTATTCATAATATCCTTTAAGTAGTAAATTTATACAATTTAATGTTTAATAATGACTGCATTAACTGGCTCCTACAATTTCTGAACATTTTGCAACCAGCCGTCCAGAGTCCACAGGAGCTGACTCCAGCTCACCACTGAAGAGTATTTCACAGCTCAGACATTCCTGAGGAAAGGCTCTAATTGGTCTACCATGGTTCTGATATCTCTTTTGACCCTGTTAGCCATGTCCCAGGAGGTGAATGTAGCTACAGAAACCTAATAGAAGAGAAATTTCTGGAAGAAAATTGGCTTATTGGTGGAGTATACCCCCAAAAACATACTACAATGCCCATTTTATCTATGACTCTATCTAAAGTTTAGCCTAAAGCTGCTTCCTTATATATTCTAAGTCCTCCAACCAATTATTAAAATACTATTCCTATGAGACGGCCCAAGCAAGAAATGTTTTTGAGCAACTGGAGCATCCATAGTCAGTATAAAGAAGATTGAGTTGGTAATGGTCATCTGTGATAGTGGTTTCATACCTTTGTGAATGCATGCTCTTTTAGGGATTTTTTAAAAATTTATTATCTCAGCACTTTTTTAGGTGGACATCTCTAAGTTTTGACATTTGCAAAGAATGTAATTTCTGGTGTACTGTACATGTTGGGACTTACTTTTATAAAAATTATATTACTCATTTAAATGTATATAATGTAACCTAAACATTGAACCTATTTAATACTCAGTATCTCATTTAATAAATGTACAAACCATTTGCATCATTGCTTTTTCTCCTTGAATTCATATTTCTATTCCCTACAACATTTTACCTACTGAAATATAGTTTATACTTGAAAGTCTTTCATTGATCAAATTATAGAAATTAGCTTATACTTGAAAGTTCTTCATTAATCAATCTATGTTTTTCCATAAAAATGTATATGTAATGTATAATTATATATGTTCTGGATTTAGTTATCTTTACAATTATTAATGAGAAATTAGTCAGCTCTGCTGTAAGTCAAGACCATACTGCAGCTCTAAGAAGTATTTTGAAGTGATTGCTACTTTATACTAATGACATCCAAACTCCACTTCCTTCCTCTGTTCCTCCTACTTCTTTAACAGGATTACTGAGGTACCTAATTGTTAAACTATCTAACTTCTTGACATTATATAATACAAATCTGGCCCTGCTTCCCTTAACTCTCCTTAAAATCTAGCACAAGCCCAAATCTTAGAAGAAACTCCATTCAACTCCCTCTTACCAATACACCGTGGTTTCCTTGGTCTGTGCTTTCCTCTGCTGGGGCAAGCTAAATAAACCTAACTTTGTTTGACTTGGTATTCTCCTGGTAGCCTTTAACTGGTGGTTTCAACAATAGTATACACTTAACGCAATATAAATACGTCACTTTTTTTTAAGCAAAGATAATATTTGTTGAAAATGCATGTCTTGGCTGGGTGCGGTGGCTCACGTCTGTAATCCCAGCAGTTTGGGAAGCTGAGGTGGGCAGATAATTTGAGGCCAGGAGTTCAAGACTAGCCTGGCCAACATGGTGAAACCCCATATCTACTAAAAAATCTACAAACAATTAGTTGGGCATGGTGGTGCACGCCTGTAATCTCTGCTACTTGGGAGGCTGACAGAAGAATCGCTTGAACTGGGAGGCAGAGGTTGCAGTGAGCAGACATCATGCCACTACACTCCAGCCTGGGCAACAGAGCAAGACTGTCAAAAAAGAAAGAAACATAAAAAGAGAGAGAGAGAGAGAGAGAGAGGGAGAGAGAGAGAGAGAGGAAGGAAGGAAGGAAGGAAGGAAGGAAGGAAGGAAGGAAGGAAGGAAGGAAGGAAGGAAGGAAGGAAAGAGAAAGAAAGAAAATACATCTCTTAATGACAAATATAGCTTCTCCCATATTAGTTCATGCATCCATGGATATTACTTATTGCTAGAACAGTTATTATTGTCAATTATGCTGTTATATTTTAATTTTATGTTATGTAAGCGCTGAGAAAACTTTCTACCTACGAAAAAGTGTGTCTTTTCAATATCAGTCATTTTTCAGAATTCCTGAATTGTATGCAAAAATCACATTAATTCATCATCAAAAATTAGTTTGAATGGTCAACTGACTATCGGATTTGGTCTTCCAATTTTGTTGAAAGCAAAACATTGGAAACTGCCTGGTTTGCAAGAGGATTGTAATGAAAACATTAGTTATTGGTCATCTAGACAACAAAATGTCGGATGCTGCAGAGATTTTTACACATGGCATGTACTTTAGTATATTCAGGAGGGACACAGAATTATGCCTCTCCTTTGGAAGAAGAAAAGAACACTATATTTGTCAAGGCAGCATGAATACAGCGGTTCTCAGTCAAACCAGTTTTAGCAAGAATGCATATGGAAGCTGTTAAGTTTAGCCTAAAGCTACCTCCTTATATATTCTAAGTTCAGCCTAAAGGTTTCTCCCTACCTAGTGAACTAGAACCTAACTGGATGTGTAAATAGACTGCAACCTACTCTTGTGCCAAACACCAAGTTTTAGCAAATCAAAGCTGGCCAACTGTTCAAATCATGTTCAAATAAGGCAAACACTAAGCTGTAACCAATCTGGCTGTTTCTGTACTTGACTTCTGCTAAAAGATAAACTTCAGCTGAATTAAATTTAAAGGAGTTTAATTGAGCAATGAAAGATTCGTGAATTGGGCAGCCTCCAGAATCACAGCAGATTCAGAGATACTCCAGGGATGCCTAGTGGTCAGAACAAATTTGTAGACCAAAAAACAAACAAAAACGGGGGGGTGTGGAATTTATGTACAGAAATCGAAAGTGAGGTACAGAAACAGCTGGATTGGTTACAAGTTGACGTTTGCCTCATTTGAACACAGTTTGAACACTCAGCAGTGTATCAGTGGTTTAAGTATGGCTGCTGGGATTAGGCAAGACTGACCTAGTTAACCTAATTTAGGTTTTCAATCTTGTCTACCTATTGTGAAAGGAAAATCTGGGGGTCCCCAAATTACTAAAGGAAAAAGTAAAACTGGGAACTGCTCAGGGCAAAACCTGCCACTCAATCTATTCAAAGTCATCCCTCTGCTCACTGAGATAGATGCATATTCTGATTGTCTTCTTTGAAAAGGCTTATCAGAAATTCAAAATAATGCAATTATTTGTCTCTCACCTTCCTGTGACCTGGAAGCCCCCTCCCTGCTTAAGTTGTCCCCACCTTTCTGGACGGAACCAACGTACATCTTACATATATTGATTGATGTCTCATGTCTCCCTAAAATGTATAAACCGAAGCTGTGCCCCAACTACCTTGGTCACATGTCATCAGGACTTCCTGAGGCTGTGTCACGGGCGTGTGTCATTAACCTTGGCAAAATAAACTTTCTAAATTAGTTGAGAACTGTCTCAAAATTTTGGAATTCACACTGTTAAGTTAGGTTAACGTTCCTCCACGAGGACTCAGATATAGAAGTACAGAGTCCTTCTAACACATATTTAGTTCTGTTTTCTGTACCTCACTTTTGTTTTTCCATCCATAAATCTTCCACTAGGTGGCTGGCTACGCTTAAAGCCTCCCTGAACCTAGTCTAGTTTAGGGGGCGTGTGATTTGCTTAATTAAACTCTGTTTAATTTGTTTACGGTTTTCATTTAACAAAGCTGAGAGTCTGGAGATTTAATCCCTTAAAATATCCACTTCTGTGAAGCCCTTAGAAAGCTTTGTTCTCTAAAGCAGAGGCAGAAACGTCGTTGAGCACGGAACCAACTGCAGCAAGATGAATTAAATGAACTGGATGAATTGCTCTAGATGTAGACAGTCAGAGGCACCCAAATAACAATAGGTTTTACCAAAACGATCAATCACTCAAAATTTATGGTGCAGGCTTCCTTTCTGTAGACAGAGCTTAATGAATATAGTACAAATTTGCCTCAGACAATAGCCTTTTTTTGTTTTTAGATACTTTCCTTAAGGGTGAAAGCATTTAACCAGGACTAACCAGGACTTCTCGTGAAGTTCTGTTGCCTGAGAGTAGTCGTTTGATTTTTGCTAGTCTGTATGCATTGTTTATGTACAGACTTTACTGTTTTTCTCTCAGAGGCATCTCCTTCTACCCCGAGCCTCACACTACTGGGGTTTCGTTTGTTTTACATCTTGGTTGGAGGGGGCTCTTTCTCCGGAAAATAAAAGACAACGGATCTGGCTCCAGTCCAGGACGGAGAGCATAAAGCCTAATTCACAAGGAGAGCACGTGAGTTCTGCTCTCCGTGGGACTCAGCCCAGAGAGGCCGTGGAAATCTCTAGATGTCAGTCCACGCAACCTAAACTGGCAAAAGGAACGCTTTGCCTCTACAGACCCAGACCCCAGAACAGAATTCGGCCAACCACAGCCAAGAAGGCAAATCACGCAGGCGCAGACAGAGAAGCGGGTAGTAGAAGGCTGGCGGACGGGCGCGCGCACTCGGCAACCAGGAGAGGCGGGAGCGCGCGCTGGGGGCGGGCACTGAAGCTCTGGCTTGGGGTTCACCGGGTCATAGGGCTCCGGGCCCTTCGGTCTCGGCCATGGCTCACAGGCCGAAAAGGACTTTTCGGCAGCGCGCTGCCAATTCCAGCGACAGCGATGGCGCCGAGGAGTCGCCTGCTGAGCCTGGGGTGCCGAGAGAAGTTGCGGCCCCAGGTTCTGCGGAGGAAGGGCCGCCCTCTGGAGGAGGCCGCGCGCGGGTGGCAGGACGGCCTCACCGGGTTCGGGGCCCTCGTGGCCGGGGCCGGGTCTGGGCGAGCTCCCGGCGCGCCAAGGAAGCGGCTCCCCGCGCGGACGAACCCCCGCGTCAGGGTGACGCGGGGAAGAAAGGAGGTGACGGCACAGGGCGGGAAGGGGCCGCGGCGTCTCTGGATCTTTCTCCGGGGGTTCTGTAACTTGCTGCCGATCATCAGCCGTGCTAAGTCCAAGTCCTGAAGGTAGTGAGCGAGAAAACAGCTCGAGCACTCGCCCGCTGCCTGCATCTACCTTTTGGACTCCTTGGGGGAGATAAAACAATCCTGTACAGTTGGGAGGCTCTTCGTTTTCACCATCAGATGACTCCACCAGTTATAACTAACACAAGGTTTATGAAGAACCTAAATTGTCACAACAGAATTCAATAATTTCAAATACTATTAAGTAGGCAGAAGTTATATGTACCTTTTAGACACTTGCCCAACTTATCTTTCTTGAAAACATTTAGCCAGAATAATACAAGAATCTAGGTTTTGGAACATTCCCCTTTGCTTGTTTTCTTTTTTCACCAGTTATTTGCAACAACTATTAAAAATAATATATACAACACAAAGAAGCATGATAGAGATTCATGTCACTGTAGATTGTACCAGTAATGGTGTTAAATATAGTGTCATTTTGAAGTACCTTTGAGTTCTTAAATACAGATGTAAGGCAGCATAAAGTTGTTTACATAAAATGTGCTGCTCTGAGTTTGAATTGTAGCTTAATGAGGAATACGGTTTTTGGTTAGTCTTGAGATCCAAAATCTTCCTACTATTTTTTATTCTCATTAAAGTGATTTTTATTAATTTATTGAGAAGTAAAAATTGTATATACTTATGGCATACAACATGATGTTTGAAATGTGTCTACAGTGACTAAATGGAGCTAATTAACATTTGCATTGCCTTAGGTACTTACTTTTTTTGTGATGAGAACACTTAATATCTACTCTCAGTAATTTTCAAGTATGCAATGCGTTGTTGTTAACTTTAGTCACCGTGTTGTAAAATAGAATTCGTCTTGTCTAATTAAAATGTTGTGCCCTTTGACCAGTATCTCCCCAACCACTCTCAATCCCAGTCCCTGCTAACCACTGCTGGACTCTCTGCTTCTGTGACTTCTGATTTCCACTTTTTTAGATTACATATGCGAGGTCATGTGGTGTTTGTCTCTCTCTGCCTGTCTTATTTCAGGTAACATAATGTCCTCCAGGTTTGTGATCTTCGTGATTTCTTGGTCTTTCTTGTGACCTTCTATTTGTCTAAAGTTTTCATGACCTTTTATATTTGTTTTCTGGTGAAACTTTGTAGATGAACGTTGAAGTAAGGAGTTGCTTTTTCTCTTGCCTTCTAGAATAGTGTTTCTCAAACTTTTTGGGATTTGGACCTCCTTTAGACTGTTAGAAATGATTAAGGATTCCAAAGAGCTTTTGCTTCAGTAGGTTATACCTATCAGTATTTACCATACTAAAAATAAAATTTATTAATTCACTTAAAAAATCTATTACATGTAAGGATAAGTAAGATTTTTGTGAAAAATATTGCACAAAAAAAGAAAGAGTAGCATTGTTTTCAATTTGCAGATCTCTTTAATGTCTGGCAAAATATTAATAGAAGACAGCTGAATTCTCATAGCTGTTTCTGCTTTTAATCTGTTGTGCTCTTTTGGTTTGGTTGAAGTATTTGAAGAAAATATAGCCTCTGACAGATACATGGTTAAGACGAGTACTTAATAACCTTTTTAGATCATTGAGAGTGTTATGCTTTAGTATAACAAAGCTCAACAAGTAATAAACTAACCCTTCTTAAAAGTTAGTTGTGGGCAGGGCGCAGTGGCTCACATCTGTAAGCCCAGCACTTTGGGAGGCCGAGGCAGGCATATCAAGAGATCAGGAGTTCGAGCCCAGCCTGGCCAACATGGCGAAACCCCATCTCTACTAAAAATACAAAAATTAGCTGGGCATGGTGGTGGGTGCCTGTAATCCCAGCTACTCGGGAGGCTGAGGCAGGAGAATCGCTTGAAACCGGGAGGCTGAGGTTGCAGTGAGCTGAGATTATGCCACTGCACTCTAGCCTGGGTGACAGAGTGACACTCTATCTCAAAAAAAAAAAAAAAGTTGCCAAATGGAATCTTAAACCATATGATTAAATTAAATTTGGGGTGCTCTTACATTAAAACTCTGTTCTGTTTTATACTTTGGATCTTTTACTCATGAACGATTGGTAACATCTTGCGTTATTTGGAAAGTATTCTTTAGATGAGTTTGCGGGTCTTACAAATGTTGGAGCATTTTATAGTACAATACCAAAAAAACTCAGTTAGTATTACCACTAATTAATCAGTCTAAGCATTGGAAAGCCGTTAGGTTCACAGTAGAGAATATACGTTTTCCAAAATCTCAATTTTCACTTGAAATCTCTCATTTTGGAAGTGATAGGCAAAACTGGGCTCAAGTTTGAGAAAATGTTTGTCAGATAGCCATGTCTGAATAACCAGTTTGTTAGTCATTCAGGTAAAATGGTGATGCTTCTTAAAAACAATGTCTAGTTCAGCTTGCAACTCAGTCACACAAATGCTTTTCCTTAAGGCAGCCATTGCATTTCAAGATGCAGCAAAAGTGTCTTATGAATACTTTGATTTTGTCACAAAGAAAATTAAACGTGTGTACTCAAGGGTCAAAATTTAATAAAATAACAATTTTTTAATTACTTCATTAAGAGCAACTGGCTTTTTTCTGCCAATGTGAGGTAGTGAAAAATACCATAACCGCTACTACAAATTGATTCATTCATGCTGAGGATCTAGCAGTTTTACCCACCACTGCCTTTACTTCATAATATAGATGTCAACATGGTAAAAAGAACAAATAACATGTTATTACTGTGATGAAAGTAGGTTTGATTTCATAGACTCTGAAAGAGTCTCAAGGACCTCCAGGGATTGATAAACCATGCTTTGAGACCCACTGCTTTGGTGTTAATCCACTTTGGAAACAGGTATGGGTTGTCATAAATGGCAATATCTAAGAAAGCTGTGAGCTGCAGCTATTTTTTTTAAGTGTTTTAAGTTTTGATTTTACTCCAGCCTTTTTTTGAACTGTATGTAGGTCTTTTAACTAAGGTAGAAAATTAAAAGTAATGAGTACTGTGTAATCTTATGTTTTAAGGTTACTCATAAAGATTGCAAATTTATTGTGGATTAACAAACCCTTTCTTGTCAGTAATGTCAAGAATTCTTTTATTTTGTTCATTTAATTTTCACAACACCCCTGTGGGTTTTATCTTGGTGTTATCTTTGTTTAACAGATTAATTGAATTTAACAGACTATTTGACTTTCCAAATCATGCATTGAAAAGAAAGACCCATGGTTTAGTTTTTTTTTTTTTTTTTTTTTTTTGAGACGGAGTCTTGCTCTGTGCCCTAGGCTGGAGTGCAGTGGCGCGATCTCAGCTCACTGCAAGCTCCGCCCCGCCGGGTTCACGCCATTCTCCTGCCTCAGCCTCCTGAGTAGCTGGGCCTACAGGCGCACGCCACCTCGCCCGGCTAATTTTCTTGTATTTTTCGTAGAGACGGGGTTTCACCGTGTTAGTCAGGATGGTCTCGATCTCCTGACCTCGTGATCCGCCCGCCTCGGCCTCCCAAAGTGCTGGGATTACAGGCTTGAGCCACCGCACCTGGCCATGGTTTAGTTTTGACCAAAGTGCTCCTTACAGTATTTCTTGCCACCAGCCACTGAAATATGGCATACTATAAAGAGAGCCTAAATTCTGAAGTTGGATGGGATTAGATTGAAAGCCCTGCTTCTCCATTTCCTGAGTTGGTGTTCTCTATCCTCCCAATCCTTAATGAACTCATCAGAAATAGTATTTACTTTATAGAATTACAAGTATTAAATAAGTCATGTAAAACAGCTTTCAATGTGCCCAGTACATAGTATACATTAAATATTTTTCTTTTCTACTTACAATCATTACTTTTCTAAATATTCAGTTTTGTCTCTTTTTTTTCTCTAATGCCTCCTTCCCTCTTCTCATTGCATCCTTTTGGAAATATATTATTAGATGCCTAGTTAATACAAATAGGGTCTTTGTACACTTAGTAGATCATTCAGTTGCTTAAGAAAGACAAAGTTGGAGGAAGAACAATATGTCTACCTTAATATGTGGAGTAGGATTAAAACACCATATTATACATATGCCATGTGTTGTTCAGAATTTCAATTATTAATTACATTATTTTGACTCTTTTTTGTTATTTTTTTTAATGTCCTGTTAGAATCCAGAGTCCTTGATGTGTCCACAGATGAAGAGGATGAAATACATCACTCCTCAGAAAGTAAGGATGATCAGGGTTTGTCTTCTGACAGCTCTAGCTCTCTTGGAGAAAAAGAACTTTCATCAACAGGTTAGTAATTTGTATGATTTTGGTTAAGAATTTTATTTTTAATATAGTATTTTTGATATAGTTATTAATAACATATTAAAAACTCTGGTGACGTATGGGGCAAGTAGGTCATTAAGGATGATTGTCAGAGTGCCAAAATTGACTGCTCATTTTTATTACATTTTAACATGCACAGGTCAGACAGCTTATAAGTAGCAGGGCTAGGATTCAAACCCAGTCTGTTCTAGAGCCTGTATTCTTCTTAACCACTGTGCTATGCTGGGTGATTGATACTGATACCTAAAGGATGGTAAGAATTTCTCAGGGAGGATGTTTCAGGTATAGGATGTAGCATATCTGAAACTCTAGGGAAGGTATGTGATATGTGCAAGAAGCTAAAAATAGCTCTGTTTGGCTGAAAGTATTTGGGAATTTAAGGAAAAGAAGAAAACAGGAAGGACAAGTTGGAGTCAGATGATATAGGGCTTAGAGAACCACTGAAAATTTGATACAGGTGACATGAATGTTTTTGTGTCTTAGATCAGTCTAGTTCAGGGGTGGCAAATCTGGCCCACTACCTATTTTTGTAAACAAGGTTTTAGTAAAACACAATCACAGTCTTTCAGCTACTCATTATTTGTGTGTGCTTTTGCACTGCAGTAGCAAAGTTGAGAAGTTTCGTCAAAGACCCTATGGCCCACAGAGTCAAAAATATTTATCTGGCGTCTTACAGAGGTTTATAACTTGTTTTGTGCTGTGGAGTCCTTTTTCAGTCTAGAGAAGCTTAAGATCCCTTCTGAGAAAATAAAATAAAATACATAGCTTTGTAAAGGAAACACATTTTAGTGAAATAAAATTATTAAAATATATTTTATAACGCTTGTAATATAGTAATAAGTGCTTCTTTATTAGCCTATTAAATAACAACAACCAGTAGCTCTGTAACCTTGTAATTTTGTTTTTTCTCCATGTACGCAAGGTACAGAAATACTAAGTGATTAAGCTAATATGAAGAACTGAAATCTAGTAAACGGTTAAAGCCTTGTCTAGATTCTAGATACAGTGCTATTCAGTAGAATTTTCTGTGGTTTGGATAAATTTTCTGTCTTCACTGTCCATATGGTAGCCACTGGTCACAAGTGGCTATTGAGCTCTTGAAATGTGGCTATAGTGAGACTGATAAATTGAATTTTTAGTTGTATTTGAATAGTCACATGGGGCTAGTGGCTACTGTACCAAACAATGCTACTATAAAAGATGGTGGATTAGACCAGTTGTGATGGCTCACATCTGGAATCCCAGCACTTTGGGAGGCCTAGGCGGCTGGATCACATGAGGTCGGGAGTTCGAGACCAGCCTGGCCAAAATGGCGAAACCCTATCTCTACTAAAAATATAAAAATTAGCCGGGCATCGTGGCACACACCTGTAATTCAAGGGGCTGAGGCAAAAGAATTGCTTAAACCTGGGAGGCAGAGGTTGCAGTGAGCAGAGATCACGCCAGTGCACTCCAGCCCAGGCGACAGAGCAAGACTCCATCTCAAAAACAAACAAAAGAAGATGGTGGATTAAACAGCATAAGGCAGTGGTTGTGAAGTGTTGGCAGCACTGCCCCCACCTAAGGAGAGAGGGCAGTGTTTGAAAATGTATGGGATTATTTAAATGATTACAGTGGTTGAGTTGTTGCTGGCACGTTGTGCCCTACAGGCAAGGATTGATAAATGTCTTACAGGAGTGCAGAACAGTTCAGCAGGGTGAATTGCCCCTCCCCCACTGATTAAAAATTGAAAACTTGTCCTGTGAGGAACACCTGAAAGTTCGAAGGACTTACTAGCTGGAGAAGAAAAGATGGAGGAATGTGTTCCTTTTAAGGGCTGGCATGTGGAAGAAAAGCATTTATTTGTGTTTGGAAGGAATATCTGCCTCGAAATAGTCCCTCTAGCAGAGGCTGCTTGTTATTAATAGAAGATGATAATTTACCTCTCAGCCCTAGATGATTGTATATCAGATAGGATGATGTATATGAAGAATTATTCATAAGTTATAAATTTGTAAAAACATGATGTGTTTATTATTGAACAATATGCTGACATTATTGATTCATCCCTTGTCTGCTCAGCATCTGCTGTGTGAGAACCCTTGAACTAGGTATTGAATATGCAGAAACAGGACAGATGCAATACTCTTCCTTGAACTTTTACTTCTTTATTTTCACTTGAGCGGTTACCTTTATGTAGCACTAATATCTTACTACTGTGTCCCATTGCTTGTGACTTACTAATTAAACCCTATCAAGTCATCTGCAGGAAAATCACTTCCAAAATAAGAATTTCTGTGTCCATATTCATACACTTGAGTATTTGAACCTAATTGTCTTATCTTAACCCTGCCTGCACATTAAAATCCTCTAGGGAGCTATAAAAACATACTTTGCTCAGCTCTGCCTCAGATCAACATCTAAATTGCTGGTATAGAGGCCTGGGTATGTCAAGCTTCTCAGGTGACTGTGATGTGTAGCCAGGGTTGAGAATTGCTACTATAACCTGCTGTGATGGTTTTGAATCTTAAATGCTTTGGGAGGAGGAAGAGACACCTGACCTTCATCATGTCCCTGACAGTGGTCTATAAATAAATACTAATCTATAAAAAAGCAAATAACCTGATTTTATATTACTTGTTTTTGATGAATATTTATTGACTTCTAGTGATTACTTTATTGCTTCATGATTTACTCAAGGACTTTTAATTTTCCCTAGGGCTGATGTCAAGCATATTGGTCTGTGATATATCTCTTTTTGTTTGTTTGTATCTAACATTGGAGCTTTTGCACATCTCCAAGTACATGACATTTTTCTGTTTATTTCTCAAAGAATTTGGGTCAACTTTTGGGAAAGTTTAGAAAATTTCACTTGAGCCTCAGTAGCTTGGCATCTTTTTAGTAGTTTGAAATGCTTAAAATGGTGAAAATTTCTCTTGCCATTTCTTTACTGTAGTATTGTTCTTAAGAAACCATTTTTTCCTGAATGAAGATAAATTTCACCTTAGATCATGCATGAAGAAACTTGTTTTAAATTGGAAGAGTTTATGCTAATGATGTTTATGCTGTACAATATGAAGAAAAAAATAAGGCTCTCTTAAGAGTTGTTGTCATTTAAAATTTTTCACCTGGTAAATGAACCTGATTATTTTCTTTACACTTCTTAATGTCTCATGTTTATTCACGTGCGGCTCACTATAGAACCGCAGGCTAATTTGGCTTTGCTCTGTTACTGTTTATAGTATGTTTCTGATTTCTTGTAAGTGTGGGTAGGAGGGAAGGAGGACATCGTAGTGTAGTATCTCTCTTACTTGGTAAGTCAGACTGGTCTGTCATTGATCCTTCTAACTTCTGTAGCTCTCACTGATTGGGGAACACCACACTCAGCCCCCCCACATCCCTGTGCTGACAGTCTCAGAGCTTCCAGAAATGAGAAATAGCCACCCCTCAACAAAGTGAGCAGTACCTGATGAGTAAGAGAGTTAAAAGATAAAATGAAGTGGTTTCTGTATATTTTCTGATACTTCTAGATTTGGTTGATTTTTCTAAATTATATTTAATCTCTATTAAGTTTTCTTCCTTTGCTGATACAGACTTTGAGCCATTTATTAAAGTCACATTCATATATCAAAATAGCAAATAATTTAGGAAAATGGTGCTTTTTTCTTTTTCTTAAATGTGAGAAATATTTACTTACATTGGTCTCTGGTTTTTAGTGTGCTCCTCTTTGTTTCCTTCAGTTAAGATCCCAGATGCAGCTTTTATTCAGGCAGCCCGCAGAAAACGTGAATTGGCCAGAGCCCAAGATGACTATATTTCTTTGGATGTAGAACATACCTCTACCGTCTCTGGTATGAAGAGAGAGAGTGAAGATGACCCTGAGAGTGAGCCTGATGACCATGAAAAGAGAATACCATTTACCCTAAAACCTCAAACATTTAGACAAAGGATGGCTGAGGAATCAAGTATGTGTATACCAATATATGAAGATCAGGATATTTTTCATTAGAATATAATATTATGAGAAAATCTCCATAAAAATGTAATGTGCTGTCTCACATTGTAGAGTGTTGATAACGGTTTTTAACATTGATTTGGTCCATGATATTATGACCTCTAAAAGATGTATCTGTATCGAAATGTTATTATCAAGGAGTATATGTAATAATGTTTATTAATATCTGACCCCCCTTGATCTTTTTTAACAGGTTAAAAAAATATGCGGTATCTTATTTTTAAAACATTGAAAACAATTGTCACCTTTATAAATGTATTTTTTCAACATGGAAGCATCTACAGAGATTTTCGATGTCATGTATTAAAATGTTCCCTGCTGTAATAAAAAATTTCATCTACCCACAATGCTAAGCCTTAAAGGACTGTTTTCACATTTCTCATTTATAATATATGCATTTTACCAAGGTTTTTGTAACTTTTTTTTTTTTTTGGAAAAAGACTCAGTTCCTTACAACTTACTTTTAAATGTTTAGATTCTTAGGTAGTAATTGAGAGATGTTTGATAAGAAAAACCAAACATTTCATTCTTTCTCAGTTTTTTTACTGAGAAGTATGTAGGGCTGTAGTGTTTTGAGTGGGAGAGTATGGTAAGAGTGCAGGTTCTGGAGTCAGATCCCAGGATCCAACTTCCAGCTTCGTCATAGTCTTCAGACAGCTATTTAACCTCCCAATATCTGTGTTTCCTCACTTGTGAATGAGGCCAATAATAGTGCCTTCTTCCCAGAATTATTGTGAAGAATAAATAACACGTAAAGTCGTGCTAAGCCTGTGTAGAATAAGCTCAAAAAATGTTGGCTGCTGCAATTGAAATGGAAAAATATTAAATGTTTACATGTGAACTTTTTTCCCCCTAGTAAGTAGAAATGAAGAAACAAGTGAAGAAAGTCAGGAAGATGAAAAACAGGATATTTGGGAACGACAACAAATGAGAAAAGCAGTTAAAATCATAGAGGTAATCATTCTTTATACTATGTATAGTAGATTCCTGTGGTTGCTATAACAAATTACCACAAACTTGGTGACTCAAAAGAACAGACATTTATTTGTCACAGGGCGGAGGCCAAAATCTGAAGTCAAGGTGTTGGTAGCACCTTGCTTCCTCCAAAGGCCCTGGGGGATTGTGGGGAGCAGATAATTCTTCCTTGCCTCTTCCAACTTCTGGTCATTCCAGGTATTTCTTGGCTTGTGACTACATAACTCCTGTCTCTGCCTCTGTCTTCACATGGCTTTTTCCATGTCTCTGCTGTGTGTTTTTCTCATAGGGATACTTGTCATTGGATTTAGGGCCCACTCAGATAATCCAAGATCCTTCACTTAATTACAACCACAAAGACTCTTTTTCCAAATAAGGTCATATTTGCACTTTCCAGGGATTAAGTCATGGATGTATCTTTTGGGAGGCCTCCATTCAACCCACTACACTGTGCATATTATCTTATTTTTCCACTAGATTATAAATACCTTGAGGGTACTATTTTTTTAATAATTAATTTTATAATAATTGACAGTTTATGTTGGACAGGTGCTTAAAAGTAAAGTTTAGACCTCAAACTTTACTTTTAGACACCTGTTCTGTATAATATAAATATATCCAATTTTCTCTTTGGAAACTTTTTTTCACTTCACAATATAACAGACATCTCACTGCAATGGTATATCTACTTCTACTACATCTTAATGATTTCATAGCGATCTAGTGAATGGATGTATTATCATTTATATATTAAATCTCATTATGTGATTTCTCAGATAATTTTTTATTATAGTGAACCCTGTGGTAAATATTATACACAAATACATTATACCTATATTATGATACATAACTGTTACATTTCTGCATACACAAATATAGCTTTGTGTTTTATTTAATTTTTAAAAAGATGTAAACAAAGTAAATATCCAGTAATAGGGGTCTTCATGCAATACAGTAGGGTGGGACACTATGAAGCACTAAAAATTATATTAGAAACCAAAGCCCAAGAGGCTGAGTCAGGTGGATCACTTGAGTCCAGGAGTTCAAGACTAGCCTGGGCAACATGACAAAACCCTACTGCTACAAAAAATACAAAAATTAGCCAGGCATGGTGGCACACACTTGTAGTCCTAGCTACTTGGGGGCTGAGGTGGGAGGACTGCTTGAGCCCAGGAGGTCAAAGCTGCAGTGAGCCAAGATCGCGCTACTGCACTTCAGCCTGGGTGACAGAGTGAGACCCTGTCTCATTTAAGACTAAAAACAACAACAACACTGAAGCCCAGATTTGTCCAGGCATAGTGGCTCACACCGCTTATTCCGGCATTTTGGAAGGCCAAGGAGGGAGGATCACTTCAGCCCAGTAGTTTGAGACCAGCCTGAACAATACAGTGAGACCTGAGCTCTACTAAAAACAAATAAAACTAGCCAGGCCTGGTGGGGCGTGCCTATAGTCCCAGCAACTTGGGAGGCTGAGCTGGGAGGATCACTTGAGCCCAGGAGTTCTGGGTGCAGTGAGCTATGATCACACCACTGTACTCCAGCCTGGGCAACAGAGTGAGACCCTGTCACTAAAAATGAATGAATGAATGTAAAGTTTAAGCAAGTAGTAAGCTTTGAAACCTAACAAATGTACTGTACTTGGGGTTAAAAGTCCTAGATTTGGGTTCTGGGTCTGCTGCTAGAATATAAGCTCTATGAGGTCAAGAATTGCAATCATAGTATACATCAGAGGTTCCCAAACTTTCTCATTCATGGAGCCGTTAGTGTCTTAGTAATTTTATCATGATACTCGTAAGCCAAAAGAAGTACCAAACAATTCTATTTATTAAGTAGTTCAAAGAATTTTATACAATTTGTGTCCTAAGAACTAACCATTTGGAAAAAAATAATACAGATAATTTGAAGGCAAAACATTTTTATTTTATTTTTAAATAACCAAAATTCCTTACTAATGAGATATGTGTTCCTGTTAGGCATTGCATGACTTTTCAAACCTTGGAATCAGATTGGACACTGTCACTCATTTCCATGTTGATCTTCACACAATGCTTGTTTTTATCATAGCATCGTCCCAAAACCCAGCTCCACAAATATGACTTCATCAAAAGGAATGGAACCCATTCTCTTTTTTTTTTTTTTTTTTTTTTTTTTTTATGAGATAGTTTCGCCTTGTCACCCAGGCTGGAGTGCAGTGGCATGATCTTGGCTCACTGCAACCTCCGCTTCCCAGGTTCAAGCAATTCTCGTGCCTCAGCCTCCTGAGTAGCTGGGACTATAGGTACACACCACCACCCCTGACTGATTTTTTTGTATTTTAGTAGAGATGGGATTTCATCATGTTGCCCAGGCTGGTCTCAAACTCCTGAGCTCAGGCAGTCTGCTCACCTCAACCTCCCAAAGTGCTAGGATTACAGGCATGAGCCACCATGTCTGGCCATATGGAATACATTCTAATGTAACTGTGAACTAAGAGCTAGTAGTCCAACAGATGTTGAGTATTACGGTTTTTCACTAAAAAATTTAAAATGTCTCACTACACCCTTTTAAATTTGCTAGGATGCCTTTGCACACAGTTTGGGAACCACAATATGCATACAATTTTGAATTCTGATTTCCTTGCTTGACATACTATAAATTACCTTCTCTTGTTTGCACATTGTTATAATAACTGATTTTATTAGCTACATAGTATTCACTGGAGTCACTGAATCATAATCTTCTTAACCATTCTTCATTTTGGACAATTTAGGTTCTTTGCAATCTGGTTTTTTTTTATTAACAAATAAGAATCAGTGAATATTTAATTATTTTTCCTCCTCTTCTTTCTTTTGTTCAGATGTGTGTTTTTGAACTATTCCTTTGTAATAATTACCAAGAACTGTATTACTAATCAAGAGATGAATGTTTTTATGGCACTTAGTGTATTTTTCTCTATTGCCTTCTAAAGAAAACTTAGCTCAATCTGTAATGTCACCAATATCATGGGAATATTTTACTATAATCTTGCCCTCTTCAGGTGCAAGTATAGTTGGTGAAAATGGAATCTCACACTTATTTGATTTGCATTTTTATTGCTAATGTGAGTACATTTACTGATTCCTTTATTGAAAAGCTACCATTGGCCACCGTATTAGTTTCCTGTGCCTCCCGTAACAAATTACTGCAGACTTGGTGGCTTAAAACAATAGAAGTTTATTCTCTCTCAGATCTGGAGGCCAGAAGTCCAAAATCAAAATGTCAGTAGAACATCCCCCCTTTCCAGAAACTCTTAGAAGAGAATCCATTCCTTGACTCTTCTAGTTTCTGGTGGCTGTTGGCATGCCTTGGCTTGTGGCCTCATCTCTCTTTGTTCAGTCTTCACATTTGCTTCTTCTCTTGTGTCCCAAAATTCCCTGTCTCTTAGGATGGAACATATAATTGTATTCAGGCTCCATTGGGATAATCCAGGATATGCACCTCATCTCAAAGTCTTAATTACATCTTTTGCCATATAATGAACATGAACATGAATGTGAACATGTTTTCATGGGGTCACCATTAGCCTGCTACGGCCACTTACAACGTTGTACAACCTTTGCAGGAAGGAAGACAACTAAACAAAACAATTATAGTGAAATCCTACAGGTTCTGTGACAGAACTCTGTGCAGGGTCCTGAGGTGGCACAAAGGAGCAAGTGGGTGGTCAAGTTTTATAGGAGGGAAGGTAAATGAGTAAGTTTGATAAAGCCTTCACGGAACTGGTGATATTTGAATGGGTCATTGACTGCAAAATATCAAGAGTGTTTGGAGATTTTGTAGGTATGCGCAGAGCTGGATGGGAGGCTTGGTGAGAATTGAAATGACAAAAGATGATGCTTCATGGAAAATATAAAAAGAATAGCTAAGCCAGTGAAATTGGCTAAATGTCTGGTCAATTTTCTTCATGTGTCTTTGTGTAAAATAGAGGTTCTTCAGCATCTTTTGAACATTCCAAGGGTGGAGGAGCTGCAATTAGACAGGGGACGCTAATATGAAATATACCATTTTATAAGATATGTGTTAGCAGTGCATTTCTTTACAAGGAACAGAAAACCCAAATAAGAATTTCTTGGCCGGGCTCGTTGGCTCACGCCTGTAATCCCAGCACTTTGTGGGAGGCCGAGGCAGGCAGATCACGAGGTCAGGAGATCGAGACCATCCTGGCTAACATGGTGAAACCCTGTCTCTACTAAAAGTACAAAAAATTAGCCAAGCGTAGTGGTGGGCGCCTGTAGTCCCAGTCCCAGCTACTTGAGAGGCTGAGGCAGGAGAATGGCATGAACCCGGGAGGCGGAGCTTGCAGTGAGCTGAGATCGCGCCACTGCACTCCAGCCTGGGTGACAGAGCGAGACTCCGTCTCAAAAAAAAAAGAATGTCTTAAAGAAAAGTAAAAACTTTACCTACACATCCTCCAGCAGACTTCCATCTACTTTTCATTGACTAGAATGGAGTTGGAGTTAAATAGGTACTTCTATCACGGAAATAGGTGTTAGGTCAGCCAGACAGGTCTGTCTGCTCCGCAAGTTAATATTCATGAAGGATTGTTGTTTCTTAAAAAACTGGGTGACTTTCTGAGAGTACATTAGACCATAACCAAAATTAGCTTCAAAACTAAACTTTTTAAAAAATGTAATTTTTAGAATTTGCTTCTTAAGTATGAATTTAAACTTCTAAATTTTAAAACTGAATTTAAAAACATTTTATTGGGACCATGAAAAATTACAAAGACATGGAATTTTTTAGCTTGAAGAGACCTTGGATCATCCAGTCCCTTTTCATGCTGTTAATGTTTCGAAGGTAAATGAAATGGTTTTGTAAAAATCTATTTTTATTTTTTTAGGAAAGAGACATAGATCTTTCCCGTGGCAGTGGATCTTCAAAAGTGAAGAAATTTGATACCTCCATTTCATTTACACCAGTAAATTTAGAAATTATAAAGAAGCAATTAAATACTAGGTGAGCAATACTTATTTTGAAATTTACATTTGTCCTAGATATTTAATACTAGAGATATAGCACTGTATTCTTTTAGATATATTAAGTACTGATATTAAACAAACTTATAGGGGAAAAAAAGGATCTCCTGTGTTATCGTACTAACACAATTGATTTCATTTTTGTATACAGTAGTCCCCCCATATCTGCATTTTTGCCTTCTATGGTTTCAGTTATCAGTAGTGAAACCATAGTCCAAAAATATTGAATGGAAAATTCCAGAAATAAACAGTTCATATGTTTTAAATTACATGCTGTTCTAAGTAGTGTGATGACATCTCGAGCTGCCCTGCTTCATCCTGCCCAGGATGAGAATCATCCTTTTGTCCAGCTTCTCTTTGCTCTGTAAGCCAGCAGCCTGTTAGTCACGTAGTAACCATCTCAGTTATCAGATCAACTATTGCAGTATCACAGTGCTTGTGTTCAGCTAACCCTTATTTTACTTAATAATGGCCCCAGAGTGCAGGCGTACTGTATGTAATATATAAATTAAACTTTATCATAGTTACGTATGTATAGGGAAAAAACAGCATATATAGGCTTTGATATTATTTGCATTCACTGAGGGTCTTGGAACCTATCCCCATGATTAAGGGGTGACTACCATAATGTCTTTTTAGTCTTTGTAACATATTTTACATGGTTAAAATCAGTAAATACAAAATTCTACTTTTTTATTTAATATGGTTATAAGCATTTTTCTATATTACCAAATAGCCTTTAATTTTTTAAAAAAACTATCATGTTTGTCCATATAGTTGTTATATCATAATTTACTTTAATATTTCTCTGTTGGACATTTTGATCTAGAACAGGAGTCAGCAAGTGCCTTTTTGTGTAAAAGACTGGATAGTAAATATTTTAGGCTTTAAGGACTGGATGATTGCTGTTGTAACTGCTCAACTCTATATTACAGCATGAAAACAGCCATAGACAATATGTAAACATATAAGCATGGCTGCGTTCCAATAGAACTTTTTTTATAAAAACAAAGGGTGGGCTGGTAGTTTGCCAGCCCCCTAGAGTACAAAGATAACCTTGCATGAGGGATAAAAAAGAGGCAGCAGATCATTGATTTATTGTAGCATTTTATTTTGTCTGGATAACTTTATTATATTTTATTTTTTGTTAACTAGGTTTTTTATTTTAAAAAGACCATACACTCTCATTGTCAAAACATAAAATAACCAGTGGAAAGGATATACAGAACAAAGTAAATTACCACCCTCCCTAGAGGAAACCATTGCTACCATTTTCTTATGTTTTCTTCCAGAGGTGGTCTATATGTATATCTTTACAAGCACATATATACTTACATATTCCCCTGTTTTTATACAAAAAAGGAAGCACATTATGTACCCTGCTCTGTACCTAGCTTTTTCTACATAATATTTACTTACAAGTTATAAGTAATGTAATATACTGCTATAGTCAGAAATATTCTACTTAACTAAAATATTTCATTAATAATGCCTACTATACATTATAATCTTGATTAATTTCTTAATTCTCACTGTCCTTTATATAAAGCAAAGAAAGCCGGGCGCGGTGGCTCAAGCCTGTAATCCCAGCACTTTGGGAGGCCGAGGCGGGTGGATCACGAGGTCAGGAGATCGAGACCATCCTGGCTAACATGATGAAACCCCGTCTCTACTAAAAATACAAAAAACTAGCCGGGCGTGGTGGCGGGCGCCTGTAGTCCCAGCTACTCGGAGGCTGAGGCGGGAGAATGGCGTGAACCCGGGAGGTGGAGCTTGCAGTGAGCCGATATCGCGCCACTGCACCCCAGCCTGGGCGACAGAGCGAGACTCCGTCTCAAAAAAAAAAAAAAAAAAAAAAAAGCAAAGAAAGATTCTGAAAGACAAATGCAAGAAAACTTGAAGAGAGCGTATTTGGCCTAAGCAGGTGCTAAAGGGTTTACTTTTATTGTGGTGTTCTTTGCTTATCTAGTCTGCATACCCAGATTTATATGATTGTCAGTTTCCTTGGTGGTCTTTGGAAATATGTGCATTAGATTCCTACTTTTGAAAAAGTTTGAAAAATAAACTAAGTTTTATTTTATTTATTTAGATTAACATTACTACAGGAAACTCACCGCTCACACCTGAGGGAGTATGAAAAATACGTACAAGATGTCAAAAGCTCAAAGAGTACCATCCAGAACCTAGAGAGTTCATCAAATCAAGTTCTAAATTGTAAATTCTATAAAAGCATGAAAATTTATGTGGAAAATTTAATTGACTGCCTTAATGAAAAGGTACATATCAATATTTATATCATTTCCTGCAGAAAACCCCTTATGCAATTAAGAAAAGTCTAAATCTCACAATTAGATACTTTTCTCTAGTATTTTTCCTACACATTTTTAAAATAAGATGATAGTAAGCATTCTCTTAATGTAGGATATTCAAGTTTTTTGCAGTTATTTTATTATAAGTAACATTGTATAAAGTTTTGTATATAAATTTTTGTTACAATTTCATCTGTTTAAGGAAAATTCCTTGAAAATGAAGTCAAAGAAAATGAATTATTAAGTCTAAATATTTTTAAGGCCTGTGAAACATTACAAAATTGACCTCCAGAAAGATTGTGCCAGTTTTATTAGTTTACTAGATTAGGAATAAATGGATTTTGTTTTTACATATCGTATTCTGATCTCAAGCAAACTCTGGTTTTCTTCTTGTGAATTATTTGTTTCTTGTCTTTGCCCTGTTATCTTTGTGGTTATCAGTAGAGATTTTTTTCTTTTCTAGTTTTGTCAGAGTATGAACAATTCTTTATAGCTTAAAATTTTTTAATGCTTTATCCTGCTTGTTGTGAACTTACCAGTTTTGTCTTTTGAATTCGTTTGTAATGGTTTTTCTTTCAACTCTCAGATGTTTTGAGATTTTTGTTTTTAGTTTTTGATTTATGCATACTAAGTTCTTACATTAGGGTGGGCCTTCAGTTGTCCGTTTTTAAAAATAGATTAACCATTACAATAAATTATACTCTACTTTCCACATTATTTTTGTTATTTTTATTTTATTTATTTTTTTGAAGAGGGGGACAGAGTCTCGCTCTATCACCCAGGCTGGAGTGTAGTAGCACGATCTCAGCTCACTGCAACCTCTGCCTCCTAGGTTCAAGCGATTCTTGTGCCTCAGCCTCCTAAGTAGCTGGGACTACAGGCGTGCACCACCACACCCAGCTAATTTTTTGTATTTTTAATAGAAACAGGGTTTCGCCATGTTGCCCAAGCTGGTCTGGAACTCCTGAGCTCAGGCAATCTACCTGTCTCAGCCTCCCAAAGTGCTAGGATTATAGGCCTGAGCCACCGCCCTCAGCCCACATTATTTTTTGTTTATAATTAAAATGTTGCTAAACAATGGGATGCTTTGTCCCAATTGTTGTTTTAAGTTGGCTATCTTCTACTATCACTTGGTAGTTACTTTCTGAAGTATTACAATGTAATTTTCTTTTTTCATTCCTCCTTGAAAAATTACACTGTTAAAATTTTGTCAGCCTGAGCATTAATATATTCATAGCAGCAGCTGTGGAGTATCAAAGGCGTAGGAGGAATTGTTGCTCCCCAAAATACGAGCGTTTCAAATTCAACTAGTCTCATTTCTGTATCACATCACAACTTTGTTACCTGTCTCTGGTTAGTTTTCCTCCATTCCCCAATTTTTCAAATTTTACCAGCTTTGAGTGCCCCCACCTACTTTCCACACCCTCAGCCTGTGAAAACATCTTTACCCTTCATTTTTTCCTATTCTTCTATCTCAGAAAAAAATCTTCTATCTCAAACTTTAATGCATGTTCCTGACTCCATCCCATTTGGTTTCTTTTTTTTTTTTCTTTTTGAGACAGAGCCTTGCTCTGTTGCCGAGGCTGGAGTACAGTGGCGCAATCTCAGCTCACTGTAACCTCCACCTCCAGGGTTCAAGTGATTCTCCTGCCTCAGTCTCCTGAGTAGCTGGGATTGAAGGTGGGCACTGCTGCGCCTGGCTAATTTTTGTATTGTTAGTGGTAGACAAGGGGTTTCGCTATGTTGGCCAGGCTGGCCTTGAACTCCTGACCTCAGGTGATCTGCCCACCTCCCAAAGTGCTGGGATAACAGGCATGAACTACCACACCTGGCCCCCATTTAGTTTATATATCTCTGATAATTATAACAGTTCCAGGAGACAGTCAATTTTCTGATTTTTAATATTAAAAGTATTGACAGCTAGGTCTGTTGCACACAATGTTTTATACTTGAGATGTGATAGTATTGGGAATGTTTCTTTGAGAATTAAGCATAAAAATATGCTTATGTATCTTCTAAATATTACTTTTGTGTATATATATATTTCATTATCGATGACCTACAAAATATTACTTATATATGTATTTCAGATTATCAACATCCAAGAAATAGAATCATCCATGCATGCACTCCTTTTAAAACAAGCTATGACCTTTATGAAACGCAGGCAAGATGAATTAAAACATGAATCAACGTATTTACAACAGTTATCACGTTAGTGTTTTTCCTGTTCAATACAATTTATTATTCATTAAGCTAAATTATGTGAAGAATAAAAATATTTTTATTTTTATAAACATGTTTTTCATGTATTTTCCCACAAACCCTTTACCCACTAACTTCCAAAAACTCAAAGCATTTAGAAATAGGACTTAAGAATGTTTTAAATTAAGTCCAAGACTAAAAAATAAACATAACTTCCAATTATTTACTATTTCAGACAGAATATGTACATAGCCTTTTAGAGAATGTTTTGAGACAAGTTCACATAATTCTTTAGACTCTGTCAGAAATCTAACTTCATAGTTTCAAAGTCCTTTTACAGATTGGTTCTGGTGAGTTTCAATACAGATTTATCTTTAAGATTTCATTATACAAAATATGGATGCCTCCTTTTTTTTTTTTTTTCACATTGATTTTGTACTTTCAGAGATATCTTCCTTTGATTAAGGTGCTATCAGGAGATAGTGAAAGACCGTAACCAAGTAGCTAGTAAATGCAAAGGCAAAGTGACTTTCAGTGAAACACACAACACTTAATGGATCGTAAATAATGGTATTACATATTAAAATAAGAAATAATGTGAATAGAATACAGTAGTGCCTCTAATCTGCAGTTTTGCTTTCCATAGTTTCAGTCAACAATGGTCCAAAAATGAATGAGTACAGTACAATAAGATATTTTGAGATAGAGATACCCAACATTCCTATAACATACATTATAGTATATTTTCATTGTTCTACTTTATTGCTATTGTTAGTCTCTTACTGTGCCTAATTTATGAATTAAACTTTATCATAAGTGTGTATATAGAGGAAAAAACAAATAGGGTTTGGTACTATATGCGGTTTCAGGCATCCACTGGGGTTCTTAGAATGTATCCCCTGCAAATACATTCTAAGGGGATACATTCTAAGGGGGGGACTCCTGTATTGATAAAGCCAATATTTCTTGCATTTGGCTATGGAAAAAAACTGGTAAAAACTACTGGAAAAGAATACAAGGAAATGAAACTTTTTGGTAGAGCTTTGCTGCTGTTCTCAACAATAGCAACAGTACACCAGCCAAAGTACGTTTTTAGGTTAACATTTTCACCAGCCAAAATACATTTTTAGGCCAATGAACCTCATGCCTGTTAATCTTGCAATAAAGAGTTAACACTGAAATTTCATTGCATAATTAATTGCAAAATTTAAGCATATTTGTGTATTTACTTATGCATATATGTTTATACATTCATGATGTTACCTTTATTTTCAAAGCATTTTACTTTTTTCTTTTGAGAATTTGTAGTATGAAGTCAATTTTATTTATTAACAGGCAAAGATGAGACGTCCACAAGTGGAAACTTAGCAGTAGATGAAAAAACTCAGTGGATTTTAGAAGAGATTGAATCTCGAAGGTACCTATATAAAGTGAAGATTTAAAGAAAGCATCATTGAGCAAGTACTTTTCACTACTTAAATGTAATTAACCACATGATGTCATTAGGTATACCTGATATACGTTATTAATTTGTGAAAATAAAAATAAAAGCAAAATTAAGTAAAACCATCCTTGACTGCTTTAAAGACAGATTGGTATATTTGGATCAGTTAAAAGGAATGGGTAAAATGACATTTATCAGGCTGGGAATTGCTTGTAACTAGAAACCGTTCCTAATTATAATTACCCCCTCTTCAGAATCTGGTTAGCCCATGGGAATGTCCTAATTGGGAATATCTTACAAGAAAAAACAAAAAAACAAATGGAGAACCACCAGTTCAAACTAATGAAACTAAAAATGTCAAAAATATTAATAAAATTGTGCACTGATATATTTTTGACCATTTAAAATAAATGATAAAATTACTTATTTTCAGCAAGAGGTAAAAAAAAAATTTAAGCATTTATTTTCAGCAAGATCTATTTACTTTTTGTTTATTTTTGGTTTGTTGCAAAATATAGGACAAAAAGAAGACAAGCAAGGATGCTTTCTGGGAATTGTAACCATCAGGAAGGGACATCTAGTGATGATGAACTGCCTTCAGCAGAGATGATTGACTTCCAAAAAAGCCAAGGTTAGTTACCAAGTTTCTAATATATCATGGTTTGAGTTTTGAAATGGTGAGAAACGCTTTGCTGTGATTGCCCTTAATAAGTACGTAAGCTATATAAAACAGTTGGTTAAATTCAGAAAAAATGAAACACATTTTTCCTCTGTAAGACTCTCTTCCTACCTCTGAATAATGGAGTAAAATGAAGGAAGGAGCATTGTAAGTATTCTTCTATCTTCATAGTTTTTTCTCTTAGACTTTCTCCTATTACTAGTGAACATCTTCATTTCATTTCTTTACCACACATAGTTTCTAGATTGTCGTTTTTAACTTAAAATATTTGAATTTGGTGAAACTTTTTAGCATGGTGAGAAGATAAGATGCGTATAGTTCAAAACTTCTGGGCTCTGGATTTAAATAAATTTGGGTTCTAAGGGAGATTTTATTCTGTGTAGTCTTAGACAAATGTCTTGTCCTCCCTAAATTTGATGTTGTTTTGTCTGTAAATAAGTAGACGATACCTATATGGTAGGGAAGATAGCTACGATGGTAAAATGAGATTAATGTATTTCTGCTGGCATATAGCAGGGGTATATATGGTAGCTTTTTTTAGTGTTGATATTATTACTTTGTTGCTAAAGTGATTTTTTTAATAAAAATTTATGTTAATATAAAAGGACGGAATTTTAGGTCAATTGATTACAGTCTGGCATGACCATGTTTTTAAGGAAGCATACTTAAAGTTCACAACTTAAAATGCATAAAGAGACTTATTTTGTTTACAGGTGACATTTTACAGAAACAGAAGAAAGTTTTTGAAGATGTGCATGATGATTTTTGTAACATCCAGAATATTTTGTTGAAGTTTCAGCAATGGCGAGAAAAGTTTCCTGACTCCTATTATGAAGCTTTCATTAGTTTGTGCATACCAAAGCTTTTAAATCCCCTAGTACGAGTTCAGTTGATTGACTGGAATCCTCTTAAGGTATTTATGCTTCACATGTGAAAATTTATCCTGATTACATTAGTATACTTAAATTCTCTTACTATTATGTTAGCTATTAAATACCTTACCCTTAGATTTGGGAACAATAGTCAGAAAATGTGTGCTTTCAGCTACATTCTTCTTTTCTTGGCTCCCACTTGACTTTTAGGCTGAGCATCATTAACATCAGTAAAGCAAACACATTTTTTTTTAGCTTCTTGTACATTAAATTTAAAATCCTCCCAGAAAGTATAAAGTACTGTTGGGTTTGGAGAAAGTAGCTATAGAAGCCTCGTTTCAAGAATTCTTGAATTGGAGATGACATACTGGGAGGAGTTGCTTAGGGTTGCATTGAGGAGGTGGAATGCAAGCCTTTGAAGGGTTTATGGGATAAACAGGATGAATCAGAAAGGGAAAGGTGTTTCATAAAAGTATAAAGGGAGAAATATTAGTTCAGGAGCTAGAAATTGCAGATATTTAGATCCTAAGTTAAGAAATATAAACTCTATTCAGTGAATTTGACTGACTAAAAGAAGAAAAAAGAAATATGAACTTAGCAACTGTCTACTGTGTAATAGAACCTTTAACTAAATCATATACAGATTACATATTTATGCTTATGGGAATTGAAGGGGCCAGAAATAAACTTTGCTTGAATTGGATGAATTTTTTTATAAACAAATTCCATGGCTGTTTCAAGTGCCTAACAAATGTATATTTTGCTCCTAGCAGAGTACTTGCCACGTGGTAGGCTCTAAAGGCTCCGGCACACACTAGGTGGTTGTTGAGTGTTTGTTGTGTAATTGAATGCATGAAATGCGGCTTCTTGTTATGCTACTTAGACACCACATCCCAGTCATGCTGTCCTGCCATCCTGCCTAGCCTTGGTGGTCTAGTGTTAAAACAGGGAATTAGTGTCCTCTGATCCTTAGAAAAGCACTGGTGATTATTGGAAAAAAAACAAAAGCTATTTTAAAATACACTAACGTTGAAGGATTTCTTTATAACTTTTATCATTTTCTTTGTAAGTTGGATTCCACAGGTTTAAAAGAGATGCCATGGTTCAAATCCGTAGAAGAATTTATGGATAGCAGTGTAGAAGATTCAAAGAAGGAAAGTAGTTCAGATAAAAAAATCTTGTCTACAGTCATCAACAAAACAATTATTCCCCGACTTACAGGTACTGCTTCGTAACCTTGGTAAAATTAAATTATTTTCTGACAGAGTATATAAGGTTGTTAATTTCTGTTATATTCACAAAGTTTTTTCATAAGTTTTTAAACACAAGGAAATGTTATATGTAGTAAAACTCAAGAGCTGTCAAATGTAAGCTGGTTAAAAAATACGTGTTTGTACAGGGGGTTGGCTACCAAACTGCTAATACTCAGATTGATTCTAATCCTCATCTGATGTATCATTGGCAGTTCCAACAGTTGACCCTTCTTTCTTCCTGGAAACACTGTCTTTACTTGGCTTCCAAAATACCACACTCTTAGTTTCCTGCCCACCTCTCTGGTCTTTGCTGTCTGCTTGTCACCTCTTTGACTTCCAAGTGCTACAGTATCTCAGGATTCAGGTCACTTACCTTCTGTTTTCTATTTACCTTCAGTCACTCAGTATTTAAAATCAGTTTAGTGTTTGTGGCATTCCTGCTGCTTTTGTGACACTTCAGTCATTTTTTAGCATATTTCCATCCATACTACATGTGTCCTTTTTTTCCCTTCTCTAATTATGTTTCTTACCCTTTCCTTTAAAAAACATTGCTTCATCTGGGAGTGGTGGCTCACACCTGTAATCCCGGCACTCTGTGAGGCCAAGGTGGGTGGATCACCTGAGGTCAAGAGTTCAAGACCAGCCTGGCCAACATGGTGAAACCTCGTCTGTACTAAAAATACAAAAAAATTAGCCAGGTGTGGTGGCAGGCACCTGTAATCCCAGATACTCAGGAGGTTGAGGCAGGAGAATTGCTTGAACCTGGGAGGTGGAGGTTGCAGTGAGGTGAGATCATGCCATTGCACTCCAGCCTAGGTGACAAGAGTGAAACTCCATCTCAAAAAAAAAAAAAAAAAAAAAAAATTGCTTCATTTCACTCACATTTGCCATTAGCAACTATGAGCACTTAACATTAATGCTTGTGCTTCAGACCTTAGCGTGAAGTCTTTTGTTTTATCTGTGTACTTGATAAGGATCCGTTTCACTATGTCACTGAGAGAGAAATTTGACAGCAAAGACTGCAAAACTCTTATTTAATTTTTTATGTGTTTTTGTTTTTGAGACAAGGTCTTCCTCTGTCACCCAGACTGGAGTACAGTGGCGCGAACATTGCTCACTGCAGTCTTGAATTCCTGGGGGCAAGTGATCCTCCTGCCTCAGCCTCCCAATTAGCTGGGACTCCAGGTGCATGCCACCACACCCAGCTAATTTTTAAAAGATTTTTTTAGTGACAAGGTCTTGCTGTGTTGCCCAGGCTAGTCTCAAACTCCTGGCCTCAAGAGACCCTTCCCCTCAGCTTCCCAAGGCACTGGGATTATAGGCATGAGTCACCATGCCCAGCCTAGAAGTTGGAAGCAATCAGCCCTATAATTGCTTCTTAGGCAACTTGATTATAAGATTTTGGCTGGGATGCAGTGGCTCATGCCTGTAATCCCAGCACTTTGCAAGGCCGAGGCGGGAGGATCACTTGAACACAGGAGTTCCAGACCAGCCTGGGCAACATGGTGAAACCCCATCTCTATTTATAAATTTAAAATTTTTAAAAAGTAAAACATAAAAACTTTCAAGATTTTATTTCAGCGAAACTTATGGTGCATTTGTGGGGTGTATTAGAAAGTTACTATTTTTAACTAGCTCTACTAATGATAGAATGGATGTACCTAATTTAAGCACTCTGCTTCAAAAATCTAAATTCTAATGATGAAACAGTCCCACAAATAAGTAGCTTTGTGAGAAATTAACACTGACTGAGTCCCAATAGTGGTTGAATTCTACATATATTTCAAAGATAGCACTAACAGAATGTGCTAATGTATTGGTTGTCCAGCAAGAGAGAAAGAGAGGAATCAAGAATGGGTCCATGGGTTTTGGCCTGAGCAACTGGAAGGACAGAGGTGCCATTTCCTGAAATGAAAAAGTCTGACAGGAGTAAGCTTAATGTGGGGAGCTGTTTTAGCAGCTCAGTTTGAGACTTGTTGAGTTTGAAGTATCTGTAATCTAAGTGGAAATGTCAAGTCCGTTGTTGAATACGTGAGTCTTAAAGGAGGAGGTCCAGTTGGAAGGTGTAAGTTTGGAGTTTATCCACATGACATTTATTGATGGCATTTAATGTATAAAATTGACTTTGAATACCGAAACAGAAAAGAGAAGGTAAGTGACCTGAAACCTGAGATACTATAGCACTTGGAAGTCAAAGAGATGACAAGCAGACAGCAAAGACCAGAGAGATGGGCAGGAAACTAAGAGTGTGGTATTTTGGAAGCCAAGAAAAGACAGTGTTTCTAGGAAGAAGGAAGGGTCAACTGTTGGAATTGTTGATGATAAGTCAGATGAGGATTACAATCAATCACTGGAGTTTGCTATGTGAATGTCATCTGTGATTTGCTAAGAGTGCATTAGGTAGACTGATAAAAGATAAGGCCTAATTTAAGGGAAATCAAAAACAAGTAGGAAGAGAGAAACTGGAGATAGAAGTTTAGATAATACTTTGAGGAATTTTGTCATAAAAGATAGGAAGGAAATGGAACAATACTAGAGGAGGGGAAGTAGGGCTAAGGGGGATTTTTTGTTGGTTTGTTTGTTTATTATTATACTTTTAAGTTCTGGGGTACATGTGCAGAACGTGCAGGTTTGTTACATAGCTGTATACGTGCCATAGTGTTTCCTGCACTCATCAACCTGTCATCTACATTAGGTATTTCTCCTAATGCTATCCCACCCCTAGCCCCCCGACCCCTGACAGACCACGATGTGTGATGTTACCCTCCCTGTGTCCATGTGTTCTCATTGTTCAACTCCCACTTATGAGTGAGAACATGCGGTGTTTGGTTTTCTGTTCTTGTGTTAGATTGCTGAGAATGATGGTTTCCAGCTTCATCCATGTCCCTGCAAAGAACATAAACTCATCCTGTTTTATGGCTGCATAGTATTCCGTGGTGTATATATGCCACATTTTCTTTATCCAGTCTATCATTGATGGGCATTTGTGTTGGTTCCCAGTCTTTGCTACTGTGAATAGTGCTGCAGTAAACATACGTGTGTATATGTCTTTATAGTAGCATGATTTATAACCCTTTGGGTATATACCCAGTAATGGGATCGCTGGGTCAAGTCGTATTTCTAGTTCTAGATCCTTGAGGAATTGCCACACTGTCTTCCAGTGTGGTTAAACTAATTTACACTCCCACCAACAATGTAAAAGTGTTCCTCTTTCTCCACATCCTCTCCAGCATCTGTTGTTTCCTGACTTTTTAACGATCACTATTCTAACTGGCATGAGATGATATCTGAATGTGGTTTTGATTTGCATTTCTCTAATGACCAGCGATGATGAGCTTTTTTTTATATGTTTTTTGGCTGCATAAATGTCTTCTTTTGAGAAGTGTCTGTTCATATCCTTTGCCCACTTTTGATGGTTTTTTTTTTTTTTCCTAGTAAATTTGTTTGAGTTCTTTGTAGATTCTGGATATTAGCCTTTTGTCCTATGGATAAATTACAACAATTTTCTCCCATTCTGTAGGTTGCCTGTTCACTCTGATGATAGTTTCTTTTGCGGTGCAGAAGCTCTTTAGTTTAATTAGATCCCGTTTGTCTATTTTGGCTTTTGTTGCCTTTGCTTTTGGTGTTTTAGTCATGAAGCCTCTGTCCACACCTATGTCCTGAATGGTATTGCCTAGATTTTCTTCTAGGGTTTTTATGATTTTAGGTCTTACATTTAAGTCTTTAATCCATCTTGAGTTAATTTTTGTATAAGATGTAAGGAATTTTCCAGTTTCAGCTTTCTGCAAATGGCTAGCCAGTTTTCCCAACACCATTTATTAGATAGGGAATCTTTTCCCCATTGCTTGTTTTTGTCGGGTTTGTCAAAGATCAGATGGTTATAGATGTGTGGTGTTATTTCTGAAGCCTCTGTTCTGTTCCATTGGTCTACATATCTGTTTTGGTACCAGTACCATACTGTTTTTGTTACTGTAGGCTTGTAGTATAGTTTGGAGTCAGGTAGCATGATGCCTCCAGCATTGTTCTTTTTGCTTAGGATTGTCTTGGCTATGCTGGCTCTTTTTTGGTTCCATATGAAATTTAAAGTAGTTTTTTCCAATTCTGTGAAGAAAGTCAGTGGTAGCTTGATGGGGATAGCATTGAAGCTATAAATTAGTTTGGGCAGTATGGCCTTTTTCACGATATTAATTCTTCCTATCCATGAGGAAGGAATGTTTTTCTATTTGTTTGTGTCATCTCTTACTTCCTTGAGCAGTGGCTTGTAGTTCTCCTTGAAGAGGTTCTTCACATCCCATGTAAGTTGTATTCCTGAGTATTTTATTCTCTCTATAGCAATTGTGAATGGGAGTTCACTCATGATTTGGCTCTCTGTTTGTCTGTTGTTGGTGTATAGCAATGCTTGTGATATTTGCACATTGATTTTGTATCCTGAGACTTTGCTGAAGTTGCTTATCAGCTTAAGGAAATTTTGGGCTGAGACAATGGGGTTTTCTAAATATACAATCATATCATCTGCAAACAGAGACAATTTGACTTTCTCTTTTTCTAATCAAATGCCCTTTATTTCTTTCTCTTGCCTGATTGCCCAGGCCAGAACTTCCAATACTGTGTTGAATAGGAGTGGTGAGAGAGGGCATCCTTGTCTTGTGCCACTTTTCAAAGGCAATGCTTCCAGTTTTTGCCCTTTCAGTATGATATTGGCTGTGGGTTTGTCATAAATAGCCCTTATCATTTTGAAATGCGTTCCCTCAGTATCTAGTTTATTGAGAGTTTTTAGCATGAAGGGCTGTTGAATTTTGTCAAAGGCCTTTTCTGCATCTGTTGAGATAATCATGTGGTTTTTGTCTTTGGTTCTGTTTATATACTGGATTACGTTTATTGATTTGCATATGTTGAACCAGCCTTGCATCCCAAGGATGAAGCCCACTTGATTGTGGTGGATAAGCTTTTTAATGTGCTGCTGGATTCGGTTTGCCTGTATTTTATTGAGGATTTTTGCATCAATGTTCATCAGGGATATTGGTCTAAAATTCACTTTTTTTGTTGTGTCTCTGCCGGGCTTTGGTGTCAGGATGATGCTGGCATCATAAAATGAGTTAGGGAGGATTCCCTCTTTTTCTGTTGTTTGGAATAGTTTCAGAAGGGATGGTACAAGATCTTCTTTGTACCTCTGGTAGAAGTCAGTTGTGAATTGTCTGGTCCTGGACTTTTTTCGGTTGGTAGGCTATTAATTACTGGCTCAGTTTCAGAACTTGTTATTGGTCTATTCAAGGATTCGACTTTTTCCTGGTTTAGTCTTGGGAGTGTGTATGTGTCCAGGAATTTATCCATTTCTTCTAGATTTTCTAGTTTATTTGCATAGAGGTGTTTATAGTGTTCTCTGACGGTAGTTTGTATTTCTGTGGGATTGGTGTTGATACCCCCTTTATCATTTTTTATTGCGTCTATTTGATTCTTCTCTCTTTTTTTCTTTATTAGTCTGGCTAGCGGTATATCTATTTTGTTGATCTTTTCAAAAAACCAGCTCCTGGATTCATTGATTTTTTTGAAGGGTTTTTCATGTCTCTATCTCCTTCAGTTCTTCTCTGATCTTAGTTATTTGTTGTCTTCTGCTCACTTTTGAGTTTGTTTCCTCTTGCTTCTCTAGTTCTTTTAATTGTGGTGTTAGGATGTTGATTTTAGGTCTTACCTGCTTTCTCTTGTGGGCATTTAGTTCTGTAAATTTCCCTCTACACACTGCTTTAAATGTGTCCCAGAGATTCTGGTACATTGTGTCTTTGTTCTCATTGGTTTCAAAGAACATCTTTATTTCTGCCTTCATTTCGTTATTTACCCAGTGTCATTCAGGAGCAGGTTGTTCAGTTTCCATATAGTTGTGTGGTTTTGAGTGAGTTTCTTAATCTTGAGTTCTAATTTGATTGCACTGTGGTCTGAGAGACTGTTATGATTTTCATTCTTTTGCATTTGCTGAAGAGTGTTTATGTGGTCAATTTTATAAAAAGTGCAATGTAGTGCTAAGAAACATGTATATTCTGTTGACTTCGGGTGGAGAGTTCTGTAGATGTCTATTAGGTCTGCTTGGTCCAGAGCTGAGCTCAAGTCCTGGATATCTTTGTTAATTTTCTGTCTCGTTGATCTCTCTAATATTGACAGTGGGATGTTAAAGTCTCCCACTATTAATGTGTGGGAGTCTAAGTCTCTTTGTAGGTCTCTAAGAACTTGCTTTATAAATCTGATCTGAGTGCTCCTGTATTGGGTGCATACTTATTTCGGATAGTTAGCTCTTGTTGCATTGATCCCTTCACCATTATGTAATACCCTTTTTTGTCTCTTTTGATCTTCGTTGGTTTAAAGTCTGTTTTATCAGAGACTAGGACCGCAACCCCTGCTTTTTTTTTTTTTTTTTTTTTTTTTTTTTTTTTTTTTTTACTTTCCATTTACTTGGTAAATATTCCTCCATCCCTTTATTTTGAGCCTGCGTGTGTCTCTGTACGTGAAATGGGTCTCTTGAATATAGCACACTGATGGATCTTGACTTTATCCAATTTGCCAGTCTGTGTCTTTTAGTTGGGGCTTTTAGACCATTTACATTTAAAGTTAATATTGTTATGTGTGAATTTGATCCTGTCATTATGATGCTAGCTGGTCATTTTGCCCATTAGTTGATACAGTTTCTTCGTAGCATTGATGGTCTTTACAATTCGGTATGTTTTTGCAGTGTCTGGTACCAGTTGTTCCTTTCCATGTTTAGTACCTTCTTCAGGAGCTCTTGTAAGGCAGGCCTGGTAATGACAAAATCTCTCAGCATTTGCTTGTCTGTAAAGGATTTTATTTTTCCTTTGCTTATGAAGCTTAGTTTGGCTGGATATGAAATTCTGGATTGAAAATTCATTTCTTTAAGAATGTTGAATATTGGCCCCCAGTCTCTTGTAGCTTGTAGGGTTTCTGCAGATAGATCCGCTGTTAGTCTGATGGGCTTCCATTTGTAGGTAACCCGACCTTTCTTTCTGGCTGCCCTTAACATTTTTTCCTCCCTTTCAACCTTGGTGAATCTGACAATTATGTGTCTTGGGGTTGCTCTTCTCAAGGAGTATCTTTGTGGTGGTCTCTGTATTTCCTGAATTTGAATGGTGGCCTGCCTTGCTAGGTTGGGGAAGTTCTTCTGGATAATATCCTGAAGAGTGTTTTCCAACTTGGTTCAGTTCTCCCCATCACTTTCAGGTATACCAATCAAACATAGATTTTGTCTTTTCACATAGTCCCATATTTCTTGGAGGCTTTGTTTGTTTCTTTTCACTCTTTTTTTCTCTAAACTTGTCTTCTCGCTTTATTTCACTGAGGTGATCTTCAATCTCTGATATCCTGTCTTCCACTTGATCGATTCAGCTATTGATGTCTGTGTATACTTCATGACATTCTCCTGCAGTGTTTTTCAGATTCATCAGGTCATTTATATTCTTCTCTAAACTGGCTATTTTAGTTAGCAATACCTTTAACCTTTTTTCAAGGTTCTTAACTTCCTTCCATTGGGTTAGAACATGCTCCTTTAGCTCGGAGGAGTTTATTACCCACCTTCTAAAGCCTGCTTCTGTCAATTCGTCCAACTCATTCTCCATCCAGTTTTGTTCCCTTGCTGGTGACGACTTGTGATTCTTTGAAGAGCAGGCATTCTAGTTTTTGGAATGTTCAGCCTTTTTGCGCTGGTTTCTCCCCATCTTTGTGGATTTATCTACTTCTGGTCTTTTATAATGGTGACCTTCAGATGGGGTCTCTTAGTGTATGTCCTTTTTGTTGATGGTGATACTATTCCTTTCTGTTTGTTAGTTTTGCTTCTAACAGGCCTCTCTGCTGCAGGTCTGCTGGAGTTTGCTGGAGGTCCACTCCAGACCCTGTTTGCCTGGGTATCACTAGCAGAGGCTGCAGAACAGCAAAGATTGCTGCCTGTTCCTTCCTCTGGAAGCTTCGTCCCAGAGGGGCACCCGCCAGATGCCAGCCAGAGCTCTCCTCTATGAGGTGTCTGTTGGCCCCTACTGGGAGGTATCTCCCAGTCAGGATAAATGGAGGTCAGGGACCCACTTGCGGAGGCAGTCTGTCCCTTATCAGAACTCGAGCGCCATGCTGGGAGAACCACTGCTCTCTTCAGAACTATTAGGCAAGGACGTTTAAGTCAGCTGAAGCTGCACCCACAGCCACCCCTTCCCCCAGGTGCTCTGTCCATGGAAGATGGGGGTTTTTATCTCTTAAGTCTCTGACTGGGGCTGCTGCCTTTTTTCAGAGATGCCCTGCCCAGAGAGGAGTAGTCTAGAGAGGCAGTCTGGCTGCAGCGAACTTGCTGAGCTGTGGTGGGCTCTGCCCAGGTCGAACTTCCTGGGGGCTTTGTTTACACTGTGAGGCATAAACCAGCTACTAAAGCCTCAGCAATGGTGGACACCCCTCCCCCCACCAAGCTGGAACATCCCAGGTTGGGCTCAGACTCCTGTCAGCGAGAGTTTCAAGTCAGTGGATCTTAGCTTGCTGGGCTTTGTGGGGGTGGGACCCACCAAGCCACACTACTTGGCTCCCTGTCTTCAGCCCCTTTTCCAGGGTAGTGAATGGTTCTGTTTCTCTGGCATTCCAGGTGCCACTGGGGTATGAAAGAAAAACCAAAACAAAACAAAACGCCTGCAGCTAGTTTGGTGTCTGCCCAAACAGCCACCCAGTTTTGTGCGCGAAACCCAGGGCCGTGGTGCGGTAGGCACTGGAGGGAATCTCCTGGCCTGCCAGTTGCGAAGACCGTGGGAAAAATGCAGTATCTGGGCTGGAGTGCACTGTTCTTCCCGGCACAGTGTCTCATGGCATCCCTTAGGTAGGGGAGAGAATTCCCCAACCCCTTGCGCTTCCGGGTGAGGCAACACCCCACCTTGCTTCAGCTCACCCTCTGTGGGCTGTACCCACTGTCCAACCAATCCCAGTGAGATGAACTGGGTACCTCAGTTGTAAATCACCTGCCTTCTGCGTTGATCTTGCTGGGAGCTGCAGACTGGAGCTGTTCCTATTGGCCATCTTGGCAGCCTCTTTACACCGAGGGGGATTATTTTTAATACAAGATAAATAGTTGTTTGTAGGGTGATGGAAAAAATCTAGTACAAGTGATGTCAATACCAAAGTGGAAGGACAGAGTTCTGGGAACAGGATCTTAGATTAAGCCAAAAGTCTTGGGATCTCATCCACAAAATAAACAGTTCACCTGACGTGGTGGGAGTGTGGGTGCCTCATCCATAGGAATAGGAGACAAGTTAGAGCATATGGGCACAGACACAGGTAGGTATGTAGATGCTGTGGTAGGAGCTTTGTAGTGCTGCTTTTCTGATTGCTTCTATTTTCTTAGCAAATGAGGAAGTAATTAGCTGAAAGAAAAAGCAAGGGGGTAGAAAAAATAAAGTAGGAAATAATCAACTAGAAGGAAAAAGTCCATCAACTGAGAGTGAGATAACAGAGAAGGGAGAAGATATGAATTAATCATCTAGGTGAGAGGGAGAGCGAATGGACCTGAGAGACAGAGAGAGAGAAAGAGAGAGAGGCTCACTTGAGTTGTATGGGTATCAAGTTAATGTGGTTTTTTTTTCCCAGCCACTTTTTATCTGCGTGGTTGCAGGCAGAGACTCAGTGACAAGTGAACTTAACTATAAAGAGTTGTAGTTTGGCCGGAGGAGTTTAACAAAGCCCAAGAAAAACAAGGAAATTGAGGATGTATGCAAATATGTGATGGTAATAATTGCCATAGATCTTAAACTGAATAAGGAGGGATGCAGTGTTTGTTAAAGGTCTTGATTATTTATATATAAGAAGCAAAACAATCTAGTAAATAAATTGTTCACCACTGAAATACTTTTTTCAGACTTTGTAGAATTCCTTTGGGATCCTTTGTCAACCTCACAGACAACAAGTTTAATAACACATTGCAGAGTGATTCTTGAAGAACATTCCATTTGTGAAAATGAAGTTAGTAAAAGCAAACAGGTAATAATTTCTAGAGTTGTGAACTCCATGATGTATCTGTAAATCATTATAATCTTCTTACAGCTCCTGGTTTATAAAAGATACAGAGTGATTATCAGAAAACTGTTTGGGGGAAAACATACTTATTTTTGATTTATAGAATCTAGACTTTTACTCAGACTGCACTGAGATGAAAACAAATTTTTTTTAACTGGACTTGGCTATTTTTTTATCTTCATATTAATAAGATGAAAGAATATACCTTGATACTTCTGAACACTGTGATAGACGTGGTAATCATTTTAAATTACAGACATACCTGTAAAGACCCAGATTATTACTTTCATTCCTATTAGCTTACTTTTCTCTGTTCAGTGATCTGATTTGTGTTCTCATGGCCCAGGCAGCCATCTTTGAGGATTATGAATATGCACTGACCCTGCAGAGATGAACTGGTATAAGTCCAATAATGCAAATTCATTTCTTCTAAAGGAAGACAACAACACTCTACCTTTGTTCTTTTGGCAAAAATCCTTTGGCAGAAATCCAGTGGCATTGTGGCTTTGCTTGAACAATGGTTTCAAAATTAGACTGACACTTATTATAGTAACTAGTTATTTGTAGTCTGCCAAATAATAGTAGTCTCTTTAAGGATTCAAAGTTCAGTAGGACAGATCTTGATCTTACAGTGATCTAGAATTGAATTCACTGAACATAAGACGTATTGAGGAACTTTTTAGAATGATCATGCTGAGAATCTTCTCTTTCATTGTAGTATTTTTTTTTATTGTTTGTTGATGAGATTGTAGATTCATGCAGTTTTATGAGTAAACCAATTTTAGGTTGAGCTTTAGGAAATTAAGGATAAATTGACAGACTGGAGAACACCCAGAGTAGAGTGACAGAGGTGGCTGAAAAGCAAGGAGGCATATCATATTCATATTATGAGCACCATTAAGTTTTAGCCCTTGGAATTGTGATTACAAAGGAGGAAAGCTATAAGAAATGAAAGGGAGGAAAGGGATACCAGCCTAATTCTGCCTTCAAGAAGCATGTAATCTCAGAGAAAATAAGATGCACATAAAATGTAATTTAAAACAGGAAATGAGAAGGAGAAGTAGGGAAGATAATAAAACTTACTTAATTCCAGTTGTGTACTAGGCACTCTGTAAGGTCTTGTACCTGTCATCTTAATCCCAGCAGCCATATTAAAAAAATGGGTGATCGCCAGGCATGGCGGTTCACACCTGTATATCTGAGTCCTTTGGGAGACTGAGGCAGGAGGTTCTCTTCAGGCCAAGAGTTCAAGACCAGCCTGGGCATCATAGCAAGATCCATCTCTACCAAAAAAATAAAAATTAGCTGGGCTCCCCCTTGAGCCCAGGAGTTGAAGCTGCATTGAGCCATGATTGTGCCACCACCCTGCAGCCTGGGCAACAGCAAAACCCTGTCTCTTAAGAAGATGATAGCCTCGTTTTATAGATGAAGAAAATGAATCTTTAAAACTAGTTTTCACAGTGCTACCATGAATGAGAACTAGGATTTGAACTTGGATAGTCTGCTTCTAAAGCCCAGTTTGTCTCACTGACCACATTCCCTCCCCATGAGCAGCATGGATAAAGTACTATGTCTTCAGGAGGAGACAGGAGAGAGCAGTGGGGATAAGGAAATAGTTTATCTTAGGGGTAGCATTTGAGCTGTGGCTTGAGAGAAAGAATAGGATTTCAACATGTGGCAACAGATAGAAAGGCATTTTTTACTTACCTCCAATAGGATAAAAACTCAGGTAAAATAGATGGAAACTGTTGCAGGAATTAGAGATATTTAATTTGAAAGAAGACGTACAGAGAGATGGTATTTGTATTCAAAGAAGGTGTAGATTTATTCTATGTTGATATGCCGCATAGAAGATTAGTAGTTAAAAGCTACAAAGAAGCAGATATATAATCCTGTATTTGCTTTCCGTGTAGGATTGTTGAGTTACAGCCTAAATATAAATCATTATGCTTTACTGTTTATTAAATACTTGCACATTGTCTCATTTGATCCTCATCACCCTGTGAAATGTATTTATTTTCATTGAGTTTTTACAGATGAAGCTGGGGCCCAGAAGGGTTAAATCATTTGTAAAATCTTGAGTACTAAGTGGTAGACCTGGCTCTTTGTGATCACTGAAGCTTTTCAGCAGTATTATGGATTCACTCACGAAGTCTTTTTTTTTTTTTCTGTTTTTGTTTGAGACGGAGTCTTGCTCTGTCACCCAGGCTGGAGTGCAGTGGTGGGATCTTGGCTCACTGCAACCTCCGCCTTCTGGGTTCAAGCGATTCTCCTGCCTCAGCCTCCCGAGTAGCTGAGACTACAGGCACCCACCACCACGCCCAGCTATTTTTTTGTATTTTTAGTAGAGACGGGGTTTTCCCTGTGTTAGCCAGGATGGTCTCTTTTCCTGACCTTGTGATCCACCCACCTTGGCCTCCCAAAGTGCTGGGATTATAGGCGCACTCATGAAGTTTTTATAATGGATGTTTTTATTCTGAAACTCCTCTGCTATGAATGTAGAAAATGGGTTGTTTGCATAAGCAGGAGAATAGATTACATCAGGGTTTTCAGTCTCAGCACTACATTGGCATTTGGAACAGATAATTTTTTGTTGTAAGGGTCTGTCCTGTGCACTGTAGTATGCTTAGCAGCATCCCTGGCTTGTGCCACTAGGTGCCAGTAGTACTCCCGGGCTTCACAACCAAAAATGTCATTGCACATTGTCAGGTATTCCCTAGGGATGGCAAAATGGCATTTGGTAGAGGATCACTTACACTACATAATGCCCCAGGTTGCTAAGACAGTTCACCAGTGGGATCACTCTATTTCTTCAGTGATGGAAGAGAATGAGACAGGTTCAAGAACAGAAATTGAGTCAGACAACATAGTTTCTGTTTTCAAAGTTAGAAGCAAATGCTGTAAGCTAATGCCTGGTAATAATAATTTTGATTCTGACTAAAAATCTAAAGTAAATTATTATAGAAGTAGATTATGAATACTTAAATTTAAAAAGCAGTAATTACTATAACCTATCATTGATAGGATTCCCAAAGATACTTAACATTATTTATTGAAGCAAATTTAATGTATTATGTTTGTTGTTAGGGATTAATAGGGGAAATGTAAGCTTACATATACCTAAAACAATAATGACCAGTAGGGCATTGACTACCTATGGAGAGTCTGCTAGTTTTAGGTATCTTCTCAGCTTTGCTCTGTTCAATATTTTTATTGAACTGGATAAAGTGGTAAAATACATACTAATGAAATGTGTCAGTGATAAAAAGCTAGGAATTCTGTAAGACTTGTGGATGGTAGAATTAGAATCCAAGGAGATTTCAAAAGATTGTAGAAAATGGACTGACTCAAGAAATTGTGATAAAATAAATGGCATGTGCACCCTTGTGGTTACAAATTCAACTGTATAAGTAAAAGATGGGAGAGACACAGTTTTGAAGCAGCATAGGTAAGACAGATTATAATCAACAGTAAACCCAGTGTGAGTCAGCAGTGTCACTTGAGTAACAGAAAAACAGGTAAATGGGAATTTATCCTAGTATGTGTGTGCTATTTTGAGTAAGAATGGCATATTTGGTGATGATACCCACAGATTAGACCTTCCTGGGAATATTGCACTTAATTCTTGGTGTAAGCTTATTCAGTGGAGAGTGTCTTAAGATGGTATGGGAAAGAAAAGATGTTAAAAAAAAAAAAAGTATGATATTAATCTTAAAATCTAGAGAATTGTCTTGTGGAAGTGGGGCTAGAGCTATTCTGCACGATCCCAAGAAGTAAACCAAGACCAAGGAGTGGAAACTGTAGGAGGGAAAAGTTTATTAACTCTCACTGTTAACTGAAATCTAATAGTCCAAAGTTATGGGCAGCCTCAGGAGATAATGATTCCCTGTCAGCAAATGGTTTTAGACATGGTTGATGAACCATTTAGTAGAAATATGAAAATAAGTCTAAGCATCACTTGGGTGTTCAGATAGATTGGTGGTTTTCAGACTCATTTTTTGTTTTTTATAAACAGAACCTATTTCAATTAAATCTTACACAATCCAATATGCAAACACACACACAGAAGTAAAACTGCTCCTGCTGTTCTGAGCACCTGCCCTTATTCTTCCCTGACCACCCCAACATCTGTCCAGACCATCCTGGGATTACCTCCATGGATATACAGAGCAGCATAAAAACCACGGGCGTCACACAAGTGCCTCTTTAAAGCTGTTTTAAAGTATATTTATACAAAGGGTTGTATGTGAGTCTGAACGTGTGATTCAGAATGCTTGTTAAAACTGTTTGGAGAACCTTATTTTCCACCAAATAAATGATGTTATTTAATAGTTAGAAAAGTTAATAGCTCACGGTTTTCTGTGAATTTATGTGGAGTTTTTTGTTTGTTTGTTTTTCTGTTTTTTGGGGTTTTTTTTAAGATGGAACCTCACTCTCGTCACCCAGGCTGGAGTGCAGTGGTGCAATCTCCGCTCACTGCAACCTCCGCCTCCTGGGTTCAAGTGATTTTCGTGCCTCAGCCTCCTAAGCAGCTGGGATTACGAGCATGTGCCACCATTCCTGGCTAATTTTTTCTATTTTTAGTAGAGACAATGTTTTGCCATGTTGGCCAGGCTGGTCTCAAATTCCTGGCCTCAAGTGACCCACCCACCTCAGCCTCCCAAAGTGCTGGGATTACAGGCGTGAGCCACCGCACCCGGCCAGCAAATTTATGTTTTGTTTTAAATAATTTATTTGGAAATATTAATACTTTGAAAGAAAACTTTCATGAATAAGAGTAGTATTTCCATATTCACTTTACCCAGATTTACTTGTCATTAATATTTTGCCCCATTGGCTTTATCATTAGCCCTTCCACTTTAAATATATACATACAATATTTTTTGTCCTGATTACTGAGAATAAGGTGCATATTTGTTAAGACAAAGATATTATGTTATATAACCAGAGTAGTTAGCAGTTTCAGCAAATTTATCAACAATCTACCATCCATATTCCGCTTTTGCCAGTTGATTCAATAATGTCCTTTATTTATAGTTCATTTTCAATAGAACTATTTTAAGAAACAAAATTTAAACAATATGGAAATATTTCTCAAGGCTGGCATTCAAAATTATTAAAATTAAATGAAAAAAATCAAAGCAGCTTTTTTTCTAGCATGAACACCTAACTCAGTAAGTTACATAAACTCAAATGCTATTTTTTGGAGATATTGTCTGGAAAATGCTCTTTTTTCTTTTAACAGAGTTCAGAATGTTTAAGGAATGGAGTAAAATACAACTGGAGTTTTAATTTTTAGCATTAAATAAATGTTGATATATGGCCACTTGAGGAATATGTTACAGATAATTGAGTGGAAAGAGAAACGACTTCAGTTCATTATGCTATTTATGAAAAATATATTTGATTGAATTCTACATTTATGGATAATTCAGTTAGTATACAGTATGTGACAGCTGAATTTGTGCTGTATACATTGTCATTGACTTAAAAAACTTTTACTCTGGTGTATAGTATGCCATTTTCATTTTTCAAATATGAATACTTTTTTAAGAATATCATTATAGAAACATTGCTAATACATGAAAAAAATAAACACTCATTATCTTTTACCCTAGTACAAGGACTAATACCATTCATTGTAGGATATTTTCATCCAGGCTCTTTTTTCAAAGTTATAATCCTAATAGGCATGTAAGTTAGCATACTACTACTGCTTAATGTTATCTCATTACATATTTATAGTTGTCTGTTACTGTAGTCATCATAAACTTCAGCTAAAGTTTATGGTAGATTCACTGGATGGATGTAACATCTCCTTAAAATTCCTTATGATTGAATATTTTGGTTATTTCCAATTTTTTATATACAAACAAAATGGATTTCCCTAAGTGGATTTTCTGCATCACAGGACACAAGACAAACCAACAAAGGACCCACAGCTGGAGTATGTAGAAGACTTGCACAAATCAATAATAAAAAGACAGAACCTAATACAAAAAAAAAAAGCAATGTTGGCAAGCAGCTTAATTAGGTACTTTGCAAAAGGGCTTGAAAAGATACCCAACAGCACATTACTCAGTGATAATTAAATGAGAATTAAAACAACACAATGAAATATGACTTTATACCCACTACAATTGCAAACATTAAGAAACAAGAAAATGCCAATTATTTTAAGTATGTAGAGAAACAGGATTTCTTTTATACTGCAGGCAGTAATGGGATGCCACTATTCTAGAAAGAGTTTGGTTTTTTTGTACATCGTTGAATGTATGGACATGAACTATACTCCAGCAATTCTCTCTCTATGTATATACCCATTAGAGATGTATGATGTGTACTAAATGACATGTACAAGAATTTTTGTGGCAGCATTATTTATAATAGCCACCAAACCAGAAATCACCTAAGTGTTCCATCAGTAGTATTCATGCAACAAAATACTATATAGCAATGAAAATGATCCAACTATACCCATATGTAGCAACATGGATAAATAAGGTTTTGTTTGTACCCAATTGATAGTTATTTTAACAGCTGCTTCTGTGAGTGTGGACAAATTTGTACTGCTGTTAAAATTACTTTTTTTTTTTGGTAAATACATTTCTGTCTTCTACTGATACTTTTCAAATTTGTAATAATAGGATTTACTTAAATCCATTGTTTCAAGAATGAAGAAGGCAGTAGAAGATGATGTTTTTATTCCTCTGTATCCAAAGAGGTAAGAGCTGTTAATTTCTAGATTATTTGAAATAGCCGATCATAGAGTGCAGATTTGTTTAAGAATGCAAGGCAAAAGAAACTATAGTGTTTTCAAAACGTGTACACATACTCTATGAGGATGCAAATTGAGATTTCAACAAATATTTCTCAGTGACCTACTTTATGCTGTGCTTTATGCTTGGTGCTTAGATGTATTTTTGTTTGGTTGGTTTGGGTTTTGGTTTTAGTTTTACACATATCCTAGGAACATAGCAGGTGATATAGAGTGGTAAAGAACACAAGTCCACTGTTAGTAGATATTTTTACACACCTGTTTTCTCATCTATAAAATTAGGATAAAATTAGTGCCTACCTCACAGGATATTAGGGAGATGGAGAGGGTGCTCAGAACACAACAGTGCCTAGCACAGAGGAAGCACAACACTGAGGAACCAGAAACTGCACCTGTAAATTCTGCAGTCACTTTAAATTATAAAACAAGTAGTATTTGATGTGTGATCATAACTTTGCTAAGAAGACATCAGTTATAATGATACATGAGCTGTAGCAATCCAGTGAGTACTGACAGGATGAAGGAGCTTTTTGGAGGGGGAAGAAAGGAACCTCAAAGCTTTCTGATTCATTTTGAGTCATGAGATGTCTACATGTAAAAATTCTGCCCTGGTAAACTTTGCTTTATAATGTTTTAGATAGGTAATGCATTCACATGGTTCAGATGTACGAATGTGGTATATTATTTATTTATAAATAAGTATATATTATTTTACTAAAAAATTTTTATTAAAATGAAAAGTTTTACTCCCACCCCTGACTCAGTTTTTGCCCTTCTCCTTCTACTCACATATGTGCATGCATTAATAATCACACTGAGTAATTTTTATCTTTCAAGACTTTCTTCATGCAAACAGAAGTACTTATATAAGCTATAATCTTATGTTACCCTCCTTTCTACAGCAAAGGAAGTATACTCAAAAAGTTGTAATCTGTTTTGTACCTTTTTTTCACTTAGTACCTCTTGAGATCTTTCTATACGTGTCATCCATCATATAAACAGCTTCCTCATTCTTTTTTAAGCTGTAACGTTTGCCATCATTTAGATGTCCTATGATGGTCATGTGACTGGTGAACTACTGTCATCACTGATGTTGGAAACAATCTTATAGACATATTCCATACTTGTGCATGTATATCTACAAGAGGCATTCTCAGAAATGAGATCATTGGGTCAGAGTATGCATACATTTGTAATTCCAATGGATCTCATCAGACAATCTCTGTTTATATTCCATTAAGGCTTAGTTTGGTTGATTTAAAAGAAAGTCTGATCTCAAACTCTGGTTCTGAAAGGCTAATAGTTCTTTGCATTTTCTCCTTTTCTCCTTCTTTTGCTTCTAATTAGTGCTGTAGAAAACAAAACATCACCTCATTCAAAGTTCCAAGAAAGACAGTTCTGGTCAGGCCTAAAGGTGAGCAAAAACTGCAAAAATGAAAAGACAAATTTTGTAAAAATCCTGTTTACTATAGAACAAAGAACAACAAACTTCTTCGGTAAGAATTAGATAGTATTTTAGGCTTTGTGGTTCACATGGTCTCTGTCTAATTACTCAATTCTGCCACCATAGCACAAAAACAGTCATAGTACATAAACAAATGAACATGGCTATGTTTGAATAAAACTTATGAACGCTGAAATTTGAATGTTATGTAATTTTCTCATGGTACAAAATATTTTGTTTAAAAACAGTTTTAAAATGTCCTTGAAAAATGTTAAAACCATTCTTAGCTCATGGACCCTACAAAAACAGGCGACAGGATAGATTTAACCCACAAGCTATAGTTGGCCAACCCCTGGCCTTAAAATTATTGCTAAGTTAGTGGCAGTAGGGATGGGAAGGAGAAGAAGGTTCAAACAATGTTTAGGAGGAAGCATTGAAAGGACTCGATAACTGATCGAGAGAAGATAAGATCTATTTTGGACATAATGAAGGTATATTTGGAACAAATAGAGATACAAAGGTCTAGGAGGTAGTTGGATACTTGAGTCTGAATTTCAGGAGACAAATCTGAGCTGGAGATTTAGGAGTCCACTACCTGTAGGCAATATTTGGAACCATGGTCATGAATGACAAGCTCTAAGGAGACTGGATGAAGCATGAGAAGTAGGCTAAGGACAGAACCTCGGGAAATACTAACGGAAGAGGAGAACATGGAGGCTTCAAGGAAACTGTAGAATCAGTTATGAGCCTTAGGATGATCACAAGAGAATGGCCTTAAGGAAGCTAAATGGAAGATTTTCAACAATGAAGAAAAGAGTGTTAAATGCCCACCAAAGAGAATTAAGAGAAAGACTGAAACTACTTATTGGATTTGACAATTAGAAGGATATAGGTGACCTCAGCAAGAGTAGTTTTAATAGTGTGAATTAATATTTATCATGTGGTTGAATTAGGGAAAAGGCTTTCTGGGAAGAGGGAACAATTCATCAACAATGAGATAAAATGTGCAAAAGCATTACATTTTAGTAAAACAATAGAGTGGTGAATATAGTACTAGAAAGAAAGAAACACCTTAAAATTCACAGAAAGATCTGAATTTAGTAAAGGGAAAGGGCCACCAATATTTTATTACAATTTATTATGGTTACTTAATCCAAGTTATCTTCAAATTCACAGGTGATTATTAATCTTTATGTATCAGAGGAATGAAGCTCTCAGCATTGATTGCCTTCTCAAGGTCACATGTTGGTAATAGCAGCCCTAGTTTTGACACTGGTTCTTTATTAATCACATGGTCCTGTGGTCTTATATTCAGTGGTCCTCGGCTTTGAGAGAAAATGGATTGGGAAGGAAGATTATTGATCTGGAAAGGCTCTAGTGAAGTTATTTGAGACAGATTTGGGGATGGTTATCCTAGAAAATGAAGATAAGATGAGCAAATACATGGAGTTTGGAAAGAATGAAGTATTTGTTCAGAGATATTGTATTCTAAAATTGACAGTTCCAACAGGGCAATTGTAGTGAGAATTTTAGTTTGATCAACTCTTTATTTTTGTTAGAGACTATTACAGTTTCTCTTTGGAGAAAAGGTACATATTTACTTGATACTTTATTTTAGCTCTTCCACAATATTCTTCTTTGGAATGGACTCCTTACAGATGACACCTTGCAAGAACTAGGACTAGGGAAGCTGTTAAATCGTTACCTTATTATAGCTCTTCTCAATGCCACACCTGGGCCAGATGTGGTTAAAAAGTGCAACCAGGTAAGTTGTGAAGAAACTGATTCTAATTTTATCATTTCTAAAAAATTTAGCTATTAAAATCTACTATTTAACAAAATAATTAAATGTGTGGTACTCATATAAAAATAGAGAAATGGACTGGGCACAGTGGCTCATGCCTGTAACCCTAGCACTTTGGGAGGCCAAGGCAGGTGGATCACCTGAGGTCAGGAGTTTGAGACCAGCCTGACCAACATGGTGAAACTCCGTCTCTACTAAAAATACAAAAATTAGCCAGGTGTGGTGGCTAACACCTGTAATCCCAGCTACTTGGGAGCCTGAGACAGAATCGCTTGAACCCAGGGGGCGGAAGGTTGCGGTGAGTCGCCATTGCACTCCAGCCTGGGTGACGAGCAAAACTCCATCTCAAAAAAAAAAAAAAAAAAAATATTGACAAATGAATTTAACAAACTAGGAATCCAGAATAGCCCTTCTGTATTTAAGAGATAGTATACTGGTTTGAAATATCACCAGTAGAAAAAGGAAAAAGTACTTAATAAATGATACTAGATGGCTGGCTGTTTACAAAAAGAATATTAAATCCTCACCTCTCACTATATACCAAAAAAGTTTCAGGTAAAATTTTTAAAAATGTAAAAATGAAACTATAAAATATACTAAAATGGTAAATAACTGTACTTGAGAGTAAAAGATTTCCTTCTAAACTTAAAGGCCAAGGAAATGAGAAAAAGTAATAGATTTGAAAAAATGTTATAAAACTTCAGTGGATCAAAAAGGTGTTGAGATTATTTGATCATTATTAAAACTGGGGAATGTGTTCATTGGGCTCACTATACTATTCTTTCTACTGCTGTTTATGTTTGAAATTTTCTGTAATAGAAAGTTAAAAAGAGAAGTTAAGAATCTAGGAAATAAAAAGTTGTTAATATATAACAAGGATTAATATTCACATTAAATAAAAAAGCTCTTTACAAATTAGGAAATAATTCAAATGTTCTGACTAAAAATGGCCAAAACACGTGCAACAGTCAAGTCACCTAAAAGGAAACGTAAAATTAACCTTAAAATATGTGAAAAATAATCAATAATACTAATAATCAGAGAAATGGAAATTATTTATAGGAAGGATATTTTCTTGACCAGTTGTATTGGCAAACATTTTTTTTGCTGTTGTTGTTTTACTTATATTTTCCAGTGTTATCATAAACACAGGAAAACAACAGTTCCATCATTGCAGGGGCACCATTCACCTAGAGTATGCAGTGCAGTGGTTCTGGAAAACAGTCTCCTGCACTGATGGAAGGAGGGATACAGCTCTTTTGGAGAATATTTTGGCATGATGGGTACAAAACTTTTAAAGCTTATATTCTTTGACTTAGCCAAACTAAGTTAAGTCAAAAATTAGAGATGCACATATAGATGTTAAGTACAAAGAATATTGTTATAGCATTACTTATAATAGAAAATAGCTGGAAACACCTAAATATCTCTGAAAACATGATGGTGTTCTCATAAGATAAAAATGTAAAAGGAAAATAAATCTCAGAACCTGTCTCAGATACTTTTGGGTTCGCAAAAGTTATGTTTTTGAAGAATTTTTAAGGATATGGGAAAATAATTATTTTATAATGTGATTTAAAAACACACACACTAAACTGTTCCCAGATAGAATTGGGTCCGGCTGCTTGTTCTCACAGTCCAATAGCAAGATGCAGACAGACTGGGAAAGAAAGGAGCTTATTTTTGCAACCAGTTACAGGGAAAAGGTTGTAGTAACTCACCAGACCAACTAAAAGTTACAATTTTTTCCCCCCCAGCACTTATATGCATTCTAAGCTCCATGCTATGTGGGAGAGTGCACCTACAAGGGAGAGTGTTTCATTCAGTCTCTATCTAATCTAACTAGGGTCTGGAAAGCTTTCTCTAGACTCTTGGGAAGTTTTTTAATCTTAAGTGAGCCCTGGTACGAGGAATATGTGTAAGAACACTCTTATTATTTGATCAGACTTTAGGGTCTGGGAAAACCCAGGTGGAGTCTTAATGGGTTTGTTTTCGCATTCCAGTTCTTGTACTCAGGCACCAGTTTCTCTAGTTCTTTAATGTTTAACTTACACATTTGTCAAAATTATAGAAAAGGGTTAGTGGAAACTGATTCATCTGGTTGCTAATGGAAACCTAGCCTGCCATAAAACTATATACCAATTATTAGCCAACCATGATGGTTTTGGCTATAATTTTTGTATCATACAGTTTTAAGCATTGTATATTAAAAATTTAAATCATCATCCATTTTATGTTCAGGTTTAGTTTAGTCCCCTTTGACCACTGTTATGAAGTGGAGAAGAGGAAATATATTTACACAGTATTCTCTCCACAGCATATGGCTAGAAAACCAGGCCAAGAAAATAGACTTTTAGTGCTGGGATCATTAATGGAAAAGCTCCATGGTTAAATGAGAATTTTATTGAGACTTGTGACACAAAACAAGGGGAAAACAAGTGCAAATGACTTTCAATAGTAAAGGCTGGTTTTAAAACTTTTAAAAAGAGATAGTTTACCTAACAAAACTTGTGGGATCTTCTGCCTTAGGCAGTCAGTGTTTCTCTGTTTTTCCTGAATAGTTGAAACAGGTGATTAAGGAGTAGAATAAGTCTTTTGCCTCAACCATGTTTTAAATGCTGACCAATCTTAGAGTGCATTCCAGAACCTTTATTTAATATACTGTATAATATATAGGGTGCATTTTAATTTTTTCCCCAACTCTCTGCTTTCTATAAATATTGATCTTGATGTTACCAACTGTACCATAATCTGTATGATTATCTAGGAATTTCTTTGAATAGCGTGATACTGTGGCAGGCCAGGTTTCCATTAGCAAACAGAACAGTCAGTTTCCACGAACCCGTTACTATAACTTTAATGAAAGTATAAGCTAAACATTAAAACTGGAGAATCTGGTACCTGAGTACAAGAACTAGAATGCAGAAACCAACCCATTAAGAACCCGCCTGGGTTTTTCTCAGACCCTAAACTCTGATAGAATAGCAAAAGCATTCTTACACATACACCTCATTCTGTCATAAGATTAAGAAACTTTCCAAGACTCTAGAGAAAGCTTTCCGGACCCTAGTCCCTAGCCAAAGATGAGATAAAGACTGAATGCAAACCCCCAGTTCCAATCCCACACGTAGCACGGAGCTTTAAATATATACAAGCACTAGAAAAAACCTTACAACTTTGAGTTGGTCTGGTGAGTTACTCTGACCTCCCTGTAACTGGTGGCAGAAATAAACTCCCTTCTTTCCCAATTGCCTGCATCTCGTTTTTGGACCTCAAGAACAGGCAGCCAGACTTTGTTCTCTCCGGGAACAGTATCAAGTTCTTTCCTTTCTCCCCTTTCCCTCCCTTTTTTTCCCTTGTTTCCTCTATGAGGAAGTTTTTTTTTTTCTCTTTTTAAATTTTTTCTAACATTTTTCTGTTTTTACCAAAATTTTTCTCAAAATCTTGTATTACTCTTAGAATGACAGTGATAAAATGTAATTTCCATTTCCAAAAGAAAAATTGAATGCATGTACATTGACTTATTCTGCTGCTTTACGATTAACTGGAAGATAAAAACATAATTTATCTTTCATTCTATATATCTTAGAATCACCCATTTGATTTCTTAACTGAAATTTATATAGATCATATGCTAGGACACCCAATTTCTTTATAAAATAATAGTGAATATATGTATTACGAGTTGTATTGACCAAATATTTTGTGTCTAGCCATTTCTGGTTTGTAAGTGTAAATTATGTTTTGTACAGATTTAATGACTCACAAATACAAGAACATAGAAAGAATTATTAGTACTACTAGGGAGTGTTCATAGAGAGTAGCGTATTTTAAGTTCTTAGGATTAAAGAATGAATTTCCAAAATATGTGTAGCCTTTGACACAAAGGGACATCTTTACAAATTTTTATTTAAACCATAAACTATCAAATGGGGAGAATGATACTCAGCTTACAGTATCACTATGAGATTATGTTAGCAAGGGTTCTTAGATACTGTCATTGTAAACCAGCCATGTGTTTTGATTAACAGGTAGCAGCATGTCTACCAGAAAAATGGTTTGAAAATTCTGCCACGAGGACATCTATTCCACAGCTGGAAAACTTCATTCAGTTTTTATTGCAGTCTGCACAAAAATTATCTAGAAGTGAATTCAGGTGATGCATATTTTGTTTTCACTTCTGTAAACATAGTTCAAGGATTCTGTATGCTCTCAGCCATTTTTAGAAAGATCTGTATTTTTACTGTACTTCTAAAAATTTGTTAAAACTTTGTGATACTGTAGAGTTAGTAGATATTTTTATGGTTACCTTTGGGATAGCTTATGCATATTCATATTTTAAAATGTAAATCTCTCCCAAATTAAGCACATTCAAAAAACTATAGCACAGGGGAATATAGAATTAAAACTATAAATCAAAACCCTTTTATTACACACTTTTTAAATATGTTTTTAATTTTCCTGGCCATTTTTAGAGACTCAACGGTTGTTAAGTACAGGTCTGCAGCTCGGTATTTATCCAGCAGTAGCTAGCTCTCTGTTCTGAATGTTTCATTCACAGTACCAGATGTTTGGGGGCTTAATTACAGTGGTATTCCTGTTAACTCCCTCTCCAAAAAATTTTTTTAAGCCCAGATTTAACCGGCACGGTGGCTCACGCCTGTAATGTCAGCACTTTGGGAGGCTGAGGCAGGAGGATCACTTGAGCCCTGAAGTTTGAGAATAGCCTGGGAAACATAGCAAGACTCTGTCTCTAGAACAGAAAATTTAAAAATTAACATGGTGGCATGTGCCTGAGTCCCAGCTACTGAGGATGCAGAAGTGGGAAGATTGCTTGAGCCTGAGAGATTGAAGCTGCAGTGAGCTATGATTGTGCCACTGTACTCCAGTCTGGCCAACAGAGCAAGACCAAGTCCCTTTAAAAAAAAAAAAAAAAAGACTCAGATTTGTATTATTTGCTAATGTCATGATGTGTGAATATACTCCCAGCATTGCTTCCACCACAATGTCTCATACAAGCTGATAGCAGCACAGCACTACTAAAATTTCTGATAGACTTACTGTATGTTTTTCTACTTTTTACAGTAATTCACATTGAAATTTGCCAGAATACATCCACTAATGGTCTGTATTTGAACTTTATAATTAAGTGGAGATGGCAGCATCTCTCTGTGTTTTATGCTACTTTTAGATACTAGCTTAAGATAAAGCTTTTGTTTTAGATTAACAACTGATGATCAGGTTCTGAACTGACTGCTGTTCCCTCATACATTGCATTTCTAAAGGGAGAAATTTGTTTTGTTTTGTTTTTCAGGGATAAAGTCGAAGAAATAATTCTTATTTTGGTGAAAATAAAAGCTTTGAATCAAGCAGAATCCTTCATAGGAGAGCATCACCTAGACCATCTTAAATCACTAATTAAAAAAGATTGAATAAACTTTATAGGAAAATCCTAAAATTTTAATATAGTTACACTCAGTTCCTTTGCTTGAGAAGAAGCTGGTGCCTCTGTCTTCTTTATTCCCTGTAAGAGAAGGTAGGATTTGCAAAAAAGCAAGACTCCACCTCTATTCCCCCCATGCTCTACCTTCTGGCATAATGAAAAGCTGCCACGATTCTGTGGTGTTCTAAGGAATTAAATGCAGTGGAGCTTTAAGAGCTCAATGTGTTTCCCTTTGATTCTTTTGGCTGGTCTTTCAGTTTTCTTAAGAGGGGAACTGGAGAAACCTTGCCAAAGGTTTTGGCTTAAGTGAGCATGCTAGTGAGTCTTCTGTCCTGAACCACAGTAATATCTTTTAGTTCTCTTTAACTACATTTATTTAAAAATAAGTCAATATGAAAATCTCAGTTGGAGTCAATTATTTGCTGAGTATTAAATGATTAAGGCATTTGCTGATTGTCAAATTGTCCTTTAGAATAATCTGTAACAATTTAATGTACCAACACAAGTGTAAGTGAGTGCCAGTGAATCCCTACCAGCGTAGTTATTATCCTTTTTTAAAAATGCATTGAAAATTTGAAAGGTAAAAATAATCTTATTTTAATAGCTTATTTTGTTTTGGCTATTAGTAAACATACTTGTTTTGGCCATTTGTAATTATTTCTGAAATATCCATCTTTTTGTTATGGACTTTACGACCTTTATATTTTTAAAGATACTGATTTTTTGCCCATGCTTGTGGCAGAAGTTTTCCTTATTTGCCATTTTTCTTTTCATTTTTTTAAATTATATTTTTTGAGACAGGGTCTGGCTCTGTCACCAAGCCTGGAGTGTAGTGACACAATCTCAGCTCACTGCAGCCTCTGCCTCCTGGGCTCAAGCAGTCCTCCCACTTCAACCTCCCAAGTAGCTGGGACTGTAGGCATGTACCACCATGCCCAGCTGATTTTTGTATTTTTTTTTTTGTAGGGATGAGGTTTTGCGACCTTTCCCAGGCTGGTCTCAAACTCCTGAGCTCAAGCAATCTACCCACCTTGACCTCCCAAAGTGCTGGGATTACAGGCTTAAGCCACCATATTTGGCCTTTTTAAAAATTTGTTGATTTTTTTAATGCATTAAGACATTACTTGTTAGCAAGTTATTACTTTGTTTTTTTGTCATTGGTGGTAGGACTAAGAAAGGAACAGATATTTTAAATACTCGGAACGTGATTCATTTTCTGATAAAATATTTGTCTAATAAGACTGAGGCAAGATAATTTAATCAAAAGAAATTAAGAACATTTTCCAAAATGTCAGTTTACTAGTAATTTTTCTAAGTCTACTTATTAAATAACTTAAGGGAAACCACAAATATATTTTGCAAATTGTTGCCCAAAAGATAATTGGAAAAACTTGAATATATTGTAGGATTTGAATATATAGCCTACTTTTATGTCACCCCTACCTTCAAAACTACATATAATTTATTTTAGGAGTTGGGTGTTTTATGTCCGTTGCAGTGAGGACTTGTGATTCACTGGTATGAAGAATTTTTTAATGTTTATCTTAGTAGCAAAATTATACAAGAATAGAATCTCATCTAGAAAATTCAAACCATTGTTGAAAAGCAGTTAGCATTTCCACACAACTGTTGTCCCCAGAGGTAACTGCTGTTTTCATTTTAATGTTATCCTTTTAGATCTTTTCTCTATTTACAAAAATGTTGTGTTTTTATGTGTACATAAAGTTTTGGGTTTTTTTTTTTCTTTTTACATAAGTGGCAGATACTCTATTGCACATGAAATTTGTAATTTTTTTCTATTAAAGTACACATTTGGAAATTATCCTCTAACTTTTGGATTTTTAACTAAAGATATGTTGGATGTGTTCCTTTATATTTTTAAGTTCAGCTAAGAAACCTTCCTACCTTTTTGTGGAAGATAAAATATTAAAACCGCTTTCAAAACTACAAATTGACTTAAATTGCTATAGTAATTTTCAATTAAATTTCGTTATACCTGGAGTTTGAACCTCAAGGTTTTTATCATATACTGTAATTCAAAAATTTACCTAAATTTCAATGTAAAATTCTTTATTTCTTATTACTGTGAAATGGATGGAATAAGAAGGGGGAACACAACTAGCAAGAACAAAACATTGAGTTGGCAATTCACATACATCTAATTCTTTCCCTGAATTTCTTTCAGCTTTTTGTTCACATAAAGAATGTGAAATTTTTACAGAATCAGACAGATGACTTTAAAGAAATTTTTTTTCATGATGGAAAAACCACCTCAAAACAGAATTGATTTTTGCATTTCTTAGGTCCTTGAATAAATGATACTTAGGTATACCTAAGAAATGCCATATATGATACAAATCCTAAAAAAGACATCATGAGAAAATAACAGCAATATCTATCATGAATGTAGAAATAAGTCCTCAAAATAATTAGCAAATCAAATCTAGCAATGTGTAAAAAAGATAATAGGGTTTATTCCTGGAAAGTAAGGTTGGTTTAACATTAGTCAACCAGTGTAATCACAAACAGAATAAAGGAGAAAATCCACATCTCGATGACTGCAGAACCAGTCATCTCAATTATTACAGAAAAAGTGTTTGACAAAATGCAGCCCCCCTCAGACTACAAAAACCTTTCAGCAAAGTAAGAATATAAATTCCTCAATCTGATGAAGGGTATCTGTGAGAAAAATCTATACCTAACATCGTATATAATGGTGAAATATTAAAGCAAGGATGTCTGCTGTCACCATTTCTGTTCAACATTGTTCTAGAAGACATAGTCATACAATCAGTCAAGAAAAAAGAGGGCATAAACATTGAAACACAAGAGTTAAGATAGTCATTAGTTGGCCAAACAATCCCAATGCTTTGTGAGACTGAGCTAGATCGTTTGAGGCCAGGAGTTCAAGATCAGCCTTGGCAACAAGCTGCTTGTAAACATTAAGAGAAATGAAAAGTCTTGTACAGCATCTGGCACATAGGAGCCTTCTAATGAGGAGCCTATCCCTGAAAATGAAAGATATATCATGTTTCTAATCCTTCTAATAGGATAAACTAAGTTTTTGATCTGAGTTATACAAAAGGCTCAGGGATTTATTTCCCATCACAACACTACAGGGTAGTTTAGAAAATATACACACTTGAGCAACATGGTGGAGTAGGCACACTGAAAAACAAGCAGGGGCTGGGTGTGGTGACTCACACCTGTAATTGCAGCAATTTGGGAAGCTGAGATGAGAGGATGGCTTGAGGCCAGGAGTTCAAGACCAGCCTGGTCGGCATAGTGAGACCCCAATCTCTCTCTCTCTCTCTATATATATATATATATAATATATATTTTATATATATAAAAGCAGGAACAGGCATAGCCAATTTTGTCAGAACTCTGGAAAATAGTAAAATAGTACAAAGTTTATAGCAATGAAGCAAATGCTGAGTCAACAACAGGCAACTTTAAAATGGCGAGAAAGCTTTCTGACATTTCTGCTTGCCCTTCCAACACAAGTGCCCTGGTGTTGCAGCAGTCTTGAAATCAGCAACTGCATTCTGTCTTGGACCCTGATCCCCATTTCCAGAGAAAGCAAAGCAGAACTTACAAATTCTTGTTTAAGTCTCTGGTAGCCTGTCTGGGGCTATTTAAAGGATTGACAGAGCACTCATCACTGTTTTACCTAACTTAGAACTCAGGCCAGAAAAGCAGTAGGTATTGCTTGAAAAAAGTGTTAGGGGATTCTGGAGCAAGATGGCCGAATAGGAACAGCTCCAGCCTCCAGCTCCCAGCGCGAGCAACACAGAAGACGGGTGATTTCTGCATTTTCAACTGAGGTACCAGGTTCATCTTACTGGGGAGTGCTGGACAATCAGTGCTGGTCAGCTGGTGCAGCCCGATCAGCGAGAGCTGAAGCAGGGCCAGGCATTGCCTCACCTGGGACGCGCAAGGGGGAAGGGAATCCCTTGAAAAACTGAGACACACAACACCTGGTAAATCCAGTAACTCCCACCCTAATACTGTGCTTTACCAAGGGTTTTAGCAAATGGCACACCAGGGGATTGTATCCCACACCTGGCTGGGAGGGTCCCATGCCCACGGAGCCTCCCTCATTGCTAGCACAGCAATCTGAGATCTAACTCCAAGGCAGCAACCAGGCTGGGGGAGGGGCGCCCGCCATTGCTGAGACTTATGTAGGTAAACAAAGCCTCCTGGAAGCTCAAACTGGGTGGAGCCCACCACAGCTCAAGGAGGCCTGTCTCTGTAGAGACAGACTGCCTGCTCAAGTGGGTCCCTGACCCCTAAGTAGCCTAACTGGGAGACAGCCCCCACTAGGTGCAGACCAACACCTCACACTTCACACGGAGGAGTACACCCCTGAGACGAAGCTTCCAGAGAAAGAATCAGACAGCAGCACTCACTGTTCAGCAATGTTCTATCTTCTGCAGTCTCTGCTGCTGATATGCAGGTAAACAGGATCTGGAGTGGACCTCAAGCAATCTCCAACAGACCTACAGCTGAGGGTCCTGACTGTTAGAAGGAAAACTACCAAACAGAAAGGACACCCACACCAAAATCCCATCAGTACGTCACCATCATCAAAGACCAAAGGCAGATAAAACCACAAAGATGGGGAAAAAGCAGGGCAGAAAAGCTGGAAATTCAAAAAATCAGAGCACATCTCCCCCTCCAAAGGAACGCAGCTCATCGCCAGCAACAGATCAAAGCTGGACGGAGAATGACTTTGACGAGTTGAGAGAAGGCTTCAGTCGATCAAACTTCACAGAGCTAAAGGAGGAACTATGTACCCAGCACAAAGAAACGAAAAATCTTGAAAAAAGAATGGAAGAATGGATAACTAGAATAATCAATGCAGAGAAGGCCATAAACGAACTGACACAGATAAAAACTACAAGAAATACGTGACAAATGCACAAGCTTCAGTAACCGACTAGATCAACTGGAAGAAAGAGTATCAATGATTGAAGATCAAATGAATGAAATGAAGTGAGAAGAGAAGTCTAGAGAAAAAAAAGGAAAAAGAAATGAACAAAGCCTCCAAGAAATATGGGATAATGTGAAAAGACCAAATCTACATCTGATTGGTATGCCTGAACGTGAGGGGGAAATGGAACCAAGTTGGAAAACACTCTGCAGGATATCATCCAGGAGAACTTCCCGAACCTAGTAGGGCAGGCCTACATTCAAATACAGGAAATACAAAGAACGCCACAGAGATACTCCTTGAGTAGAGCAACTCCAAGACACATAATTGTCAGATTCTCCAAAGTTGAAATGAAGAAAAAACTGTTAAGGGCAGCCAGAGAGAAAGGTCTGGTTACCCACAAAGGGAAGCCCATCAGACTAACAACAGATCTCTCAGCAGAAACTCTACAAGCCAGAAGAGAGTGGGGGCCAATATTCAACATTCTTAAAGAAAAGAATTTTAAACCCAGAATTTCATATCCAGCCAAACGAAGTTTCATCAGTGAAGGAGAAATAAAATCCTTTACAGAAAAGCAAATGCTTAGAGATTTTGTCAACACCAGGCCTGCCCTACAACAGATCCTGAAGGAAGCACTAAACATGGAAAGGAACAACTGGTACTAGCCATTGCAAAAACATGCCAAAATGTAAAGACCATCGATGCTAGGAAGAAACTGCATCAACTAACGAGCAAAATAACCAGCTAATATCACAATGACAGGATCAGCTTCACACATAACAATATTAACCTTAAATGTTAATGGACTAAATGGTCCAATTAAAGACACAGACTGGCAAATTGGATAAAAAGTCAAGACACATCAGTTTGCTGTATTCAGGAGACCCATCTCACATGCAGAGACACACATAGGCTCAAAATGAAGGGATGGAGGAAGATCTACCAAGCAAATGGAGAACAAAAAAAAGCAGGCATTGCAATCCTAGTCTCTGATAAAACAGACTTTAAACCATCAAAGATCAAAAGAGACAAAGAAGGCCATTACATAATGGTAAAGGGATCAATTCAACAGGAAGAGCTAACTATCCTAAATATATACGCGCCCAATACAGGAGCACCCAGATTCATAAAGGAAGTCCTTAGAGACTTACAAACAGACTTAGACTCCCATACAATAATAATGGGAGACTTCAACACCCCACAGTCAACATTAGACTGATCAACAAGACAGAAAGTTAACAAGGATATCCAGGAATTGAACTCATCTCTGCAACAAGCGGACCTAATAGACATCTACAGAACTCTCCACCCAAAATCAACAGAATATACATTCTTCTCAGCACCACATCGCACTTATTCCGAAATAAACCACATAGTTGGAAGTAAAACACTCCTCAGCAAATGTAAAAGAACAGAAATTATAACAAACTGTCTCTCAGACCACAGTGCAATCAAACTAGAACTCAGGACTAAGAAATTCACTCAAAACCGCTCAACTACATGGAAACTGAATAACCTGCTCCTGAATGACTACTGGGTACATAATGAAATGAAGGCAGAAATAAAGATGTTCTTTGAAACCAATGAGAACAAAGATACAACATACCAGAATCTCTGGGACACATTTAAAGCAGTGTGTAGAGGGAAATTTATAGCACTAAATGCCCACAAGAGAAAGCTGGAAAGATCTAAAATTGACACCCTAACATCACAATGAGAAGAACTAGAGAAGCAAGAACAAACACATTCAAAAGCTAGCAGAAGGCAAGAAATAACTAAGATCAGAGCAGAACTGAAGGAGATAGAGACACAAAAAACCCTCCAAAAAATCAATGAATCCAGGAGTTGGTTTTTTGAAAAGATCAACAAAATTGATAAACCGCTAACAAGACTAATAAAGAAAAGAGAGAAGAATCAAATCGACACAATAAAAATGATAAAGGGGATATCACCACCAACCCCACAGAAATACAAACTACCATCAGAGAATACTATAAACACCTCTATGCAAATAAACTAGAAAACCTAGAAGAAATGGATAATTTCCTGGACACTTACACTCTCCCAAGAGTAAACCAGGAAGAAGTTGAATCCCTGAATAGACCAATAGCAGCCTCTGAAATTGAGGCAATAATTAATAGTCTACCAACCAAAAAAAAGTCCAGGACCAGACGGATTCACAGCCGAATTCTACTGGAGGTACAAGGAGGAGCTGGTACCATTCCTTCTGAAACTATTCCAATCAATAGAAAAAGAGGGAATCCTCCCTAACTCATTTTATGAGGCCAACATCATCCTGATACCAAAGCCTCACAGAGATACCACAAAAAAAGAGAATTTTAGACCAATATCCCTGATGAACATCAATGCAAAAATCTGCAATAAAATACTGGCAAACCAAATCCGGCAGCACATCAAAAAGCTTATCCACCATGATCAAGTGGGCTTCATCCCTGGGATGCAAGGCTGGTTCAACATACGCAAATCAATAAACGAAATCCATCATATAAACAGAACCAAAGACAAAAACCACATCTTTATCTAAATAGATGCAGAAAAGGTCTTTGACAAAATTCAACAGCCCTTCATGCTAAAAATTCTCAATAAATTCGGTATTGATGGAATGTATCTCAAAATAATAAGAGCTATTTTTGACAAACCCACAGCCAATATCATACTGAATGCACAAAAACTGGAGGCATTCCCTTTGAAAACTGGCACAAGACAGGGATGCCCTCTCTCACCACTCCTGTTCAACATAGTGTTGGAAGTTCTGGCCATGGCAATCAGGCAAGAGAAAGAAATAAAGGGTATTCAGTTAGGAAAAGAAGTCAAATTGTCCCTGTTTGCAGATGACATGATTGTATATTTAGAAAACCCCATCGTCTCAGCCCAAAATCTCCTTAAGCTGATAAGCAACATCAGCAAAGTCTCAGGATACAAAATCAATGTGCAATAATCAGAAGCATTTTTATACACCAGTAACAGAAAAACAGAGCCAAATCATGAATGAACTTACATTCACAATTGCTTCAAAGAGAATAAAATACCTAGGAGTCCAACTTACAAGAGATATAAAGGACCTCTTCAAGGAGAACTACAAACCACTGCTCAGTGAAATAAAAGAGGACACAAACAAATGGAAGAACATACCATGCTCATGGATAGGAAGAATCAGTATCGTGAAAATGGCCATACTGCCCAAGGTAATTTATAGATTCAAAGCCATTCCCATCGAGCTACCAATGACTTTCTTCACAGAATTGGAAAAAACTGCTTTAAAGTTCATATGGAACCAAAAAAGAGCCCACATTGCCAAGACAATCCTAAGTCAAAAGAACAACTGGAGGCATCACGCTACCTGACTTCAAACTGTACTACAAGGCTACAGTAACCAAAACTGCATGGTACTGGTACCAAAACAGACATATAGACCAATGGAACAGAACAGAGCCCTCAGAAATAATACCACACATCTACAGCCATCTGATCTTTGACAAACCTGACAAAAACAAGAAATGGAGAAAGGATTCCCTATTTAATAAATGGTGCTGGGAAAATTGGCTAGCTATAAGTAGAAAGCTGAAACTGGATCCTTTCCTTACTCCTTATACGAAAATTAATTCAAGATGGATTAGAGACTTAAATGTTAGACCTAATACCATAAAAACCCTAGAAGAAAACCTAAGTAGTACCATTCAGGACATAGGCATGGGCAAGGACTTCATGTCTAAAACACCAAAAGCAATGGCAACAAAAGCCAAAATTGACAAATGGGATCTAATTAAACTAAAGAGCTTCTGCACAGCAAAAGAAACTACCATCAGAGTGAACAGGCAGCCTACATAATGGGAGAAAATTTTTGCAATCTACGCATCTGACAAAGGGCTAATATTCAGAACCTACAAATAACTCAATCAAATTTACAAGAAAAAAAGCAACCCCATCAAAAAGTGGGCAAAGGATATGAACAGACGTTTCTCAAAAGAAGACATTCATACAGCCAACAGACACATGAAAAAATGCTTGTCATCACTGGCCATCAGAGAAATGCAAATCAAAACCACAATGAAATACTATCTCACACCAGTTAGAATGGCAATCATTCAAAAGTCAGGAAACAACAGGTGCTGGAGAGGATGTGGAGAAATAGGAACACTTTTACACTGTTGGTGGGATTGTAAACTGGTTCAACCATTGTGGAAAACAGTATCGCAATTCCTCAAGGATCTAGAACTAGAAGTACCATATGACCCAGCCATCCCATTACTGGGTATATACCCAAAGGATTATAAGTCATGGTGCTATAAAGACACATGCACACGTATGTTCATTGCGGCACTATTCACAATAGCAAAGACTTGGAATCAACCCAAATGTCCATCAGTGACAGACTGGATTAAGAAAATGTGGCACATATACACCATGGAATACTATGCAGCCATAAAAAAGGATGAGTTTGTGTCCTTTGTAGGGACATGGATGCAGCTGGAAACCATCATTCTCAGCAAACTATCGCAAGAACAGAAAACCAAACACCGCATGTTCTCACTCATAGGTCAGAATTGAACGAGATCACTTGGACTCGGGAAGGGGAACATCACACACTGGGGCCTATTATGGGGAGCGTGGAGGGGGGAGGGATGGCATTGGGAGTTATACCTGATGTAAATGATGAGTTGATGGGTGCTGACGAGTTGATGGGTGCAGCACACCAACATGGCACAAGTATACATATGTAACAAACCTGCACCTTGTGCACATGTACCCTAGAACTTAATGTATAACAAAAAAAAAAAAAAAAGAAAAAAGTGTTAGGTGAACTAACAACCTGCAAACACCTGGGTCGAAAGACTATGGTCAAGATACCATAAAAACCATCTGTGTTCTGTGAGAAAAAGCTGCAAAGGAGTTTCTTTGGGAAATTAGAATATTCAACAGCACATACAGGGAGATTTAGGAAACTACATGCATACACAGCAAAAAGCTTGCTCAGACAAGACCTGCAAAGACACTATGGTTTTGGGCCTGATTGCTAGGCTCAGTACAAGCCTGGCTAAGTATTAAGGGAAAAGCCCAGCACAGAGCCAATCTGCAAAGACTGGGAGAGATGTTTGTCTGCTAGTTTTAACTCCTTTCAAAGAAATCTATGTCAAACTATTAAACACAAGCTAAGGAACACAGACTTCAGTGATGACACACAGAAGTAGTCGTCTTTGCAAAAATAGTTTGGAAATGTCACTAAACAGTAGACTGCTATAATCTTCAATAATAAGATAATAAAAATTAACTCTCAGGAAGGGGGGAGTATCTGATTTTCAGGGCCACCACCTTATAATGTTCAAACATACAGTTTTCAACAACAAAAAGACAGCATACAAAGACACAGGAAAGTATGGCTCATTGAAAAGAAAATAATGAAATCCATCCCTGAAGAAGCAAAGACATTGGACTTACTATGCAAAGACTTTAAACAATCGTCTTACATAAGCCCAAAGAACTAAAAGAAAGCATGGACAAAGAACTAAAGGAAGAAACAGACATATGAACAAAATGAGAATATCAGTAAAGACATAGAAATTATAAAAAGGAACCAAAGATAAATTTTGGAGCTGAAAAGTACAGTAACTGAAATAAATTCACCAGAGGAGTTCAACAGTTGATCTGAACAGGGAGAAAAATCAACAAACTTGAAAAAAAGAAGGGCAACTGCAATAATCAAGTCTGAGGAACAAAAGAGAACACAGCCTAAGAAACTGGTGAGAGAGCATCAAACAGACCAACATGTACATTAAGAATATTTCAGAAGGAAAAGAAAGCAGTGAAAAAAATTGAATAAATAATAGCCAAAGATGTCCAAAATTTGATAAAAGACATAAATCTATGACTCCAAGAAACTCAACAAACTCCAAGTGGGATAAACTCAGAGACCCACACTGAGCCACGTTATAATCAAACTGTCAAAAGACAAAAGCTGAGCAAATCTGAAAAGCAATAAGAACTGACTCATCAAGAATGAGGAATCCTCAAATTTTATAACATTTAATATCTCATGAGAAACCATGGAGTCAGAAGGTAGTGGGATGACATATTTAAAGTGCTGAAAGAAAAATACTGTTACTAAAAATTCGTGTATCTGGCAAAAATAAGGGAGAAATCAAGACATTCTCAGATAAAACAAAAGCTGAGGGAGTTTATTACAATTAGACTTGCCCTGCAAGAAATGCATAAGGGAATCCTTTGGGCTGAAATGAAAGGGCACTAGACAGTAACTCAAATCTGTATATTGAAATAAAGATCCAAAATAAGATATATTGACAAATATAAAAGTCAGTATTACTGTCATACTGTTTTCTAACTCCACTTTTTATTTCCTAAATGATTTAAAAGACAAACTCATACAAATAACTATAAATTTTTTATTAGGCATCAAATACATAAACATGTAATTTGTGCCATCAATAACATAAGGGTGGCAGGGGCAGAGCTTTACAGGAGTAGAGATTTTGTATGCTATTGAAGGTAAATTGGTATCAGTTCAAATTAGATTGTTGTAAGTGTAGGATGTTAACTATAATCCCCATAGCAACCACAAATAAAATATCTAACAAATATACACAAAATGGAGTGAGAAGAGAATTAGATTAGTTCACTACAAAAAAAACAGAAAAGAAGGCCATAAAGAGGAAATGAGGGGCCAAAAAAGTATCTGACATATAGAAAAAGTGTTAAATGGTAGAAGAAAGTCCTTCCTTAATTACTTTAAATGTAAATGGATTAAATTTTCCAATCAAAAGGCAGAAATTGGCAGAATGGACCAAAAAAAAAAAAAAAAAAAAAAAACAAGATAGTGATATACTGTCTACAAGAGAATACTACAGATCCAAAGACACAAGTACATGGAACACATAGATAAAGATACTCTGGGCCAGGCACGATGGCTCACGCCTATAATCCCAGCACTTTGGGAGGCCGAGGCGGGTGGATCGTGAGGTCAGGAGATTGAGACCATCCTGGCTAACACAGTGAAACCCCGTCTGTACTAAAAAAATATTTTAAAAAATTTAGCCGGGCATGGTGGCGGGCGCCTGTAGTCCCAGCTACTCGAGAGGCTGAGGCAGGAGAATGGTGTGAACCTGGGAGTTCGAGCTTGCAGTAAGCCGAGATTGTGCCACTGCACTCCAGCCTGGGTGACAAAGGGAGACTCCATCTCAACAACAACAACAAAAAAAGATACTCTGTGCAAACATTTTTTTAAAAAAAGAGAACTTTAACACATTATAAACCACCTTGACCTAAGAGACATATAGAACACTACAGTCAACAATAGCATGATACACATTTTGCTCAAGTGTACAAGGAACATTCTCCAGGACAGACCATCTATTAGGCCACACACCAATTCTCAAACTTAAAAACATTAAAATCATACTAAGTATCTTCTCTAATCACAATGGAATGAACTTGGAAATCAATAACAAAAAATAGTGGGAAATTCATAAACATGTAGAAATTAACACACTCAACCAGTGGATCAAAGAAGAAATCACAAGAGAAATAAAAGATGACATTATCTAGCAATTCCACTCAAGATGTATACCCAAGAGAACTTAGAAACAGGCAATCAAATATATACTTATATCAATGTTTATTGCAGCATTATTCACAATAGCCAAAAGGTAGAAATATCCCAGTGTTCATCAGAAGATAAACAACATGTGTACACATACAGTGGAATATTATCATAAAAACAAATGAAATTCTGATACATGCCACAACATGGATGAATCTTAAGGACTGCTTGAGGCCAGGAGCTCAAGACCAGCATGGGAAACATAGCAACACCACATCTCTGCAAAAAACAAAATCAGCCAGGTGCAGTGAACATGTGCCTGTAATCCTAGCTACTCAAGGAGGCTGAGGTGGGAGAACTGCTTGAGCCCAGGATTTTGAGGCTGCAGTGAGCTATGATCACACCACTGCACTCTTACCTGAGTGACAGAATGAGACCTTGTCTCAAAGATAAAAACAAGCAGGTGAGGTTACCTGGGGCTGGGAGAGATACAGGAATGAGGTTATTGCTTAATAGTTACACAGTTTCAGTTTGGGGTGATGAGAAAATTTTGGAAATAGTAGTAATAATTTCACAACATTGTGAATGTAATTAATGCCTCTGACTTGTAAATTTAAAATGTTTACAATGGCAAATTATATTATATATATCCTACCACAATAAAAAAAGCTTTAGATTATGCATGTTTAATTTTATTTCTGGGGGAAGATTTGCTTTACTTCTGGGGGAAAATTCACAAGAATTTTAAAGATACTCCTACAGAGTAAAAAGCATGATTGGATACATGTTTTTGAGCACCTGTACTTACAAGCTGATCATACATTTGCAGAGCTTTAGATCCTAAAATACACCCATCTACCATTCTACCAATATTCAAGTGTGTTTATCAAGACAGAAAATGAACAGGTTTTAATAGCTATCTTCTAACAAGATAAAGAGAAGAAAAATATAAGATAGAGGCTCTTGTTAACCTTTTATTTTGAGAGGTTCTTTTGAGAGGTTATCTCAGCAAATAATCTAAACAAGTGAAGGATAGGATATCTATTACCTGTTGACAGTAGTAACATGACTATATAATCATAAGTGAAAAAGATCAAGGAAGTAGCTGAAAGCTGCTGCATGACAGACAGACCCCTAGACAATCTCCTTCCTGGGCAGACCCCTCCAGGAAGGAGATTGGAAGCCTCTATTCTAGGAAATCTGACAAAACCAAAATATTCATGTGGAGGAGGGGACTCCCAAAAAAGCCCATTCAGATAACCCTAAAGACAACCCCTTGCCACAATCCCAAGGCTTTGAAGCTTTTTAGTCCCTCATTCAACCATAAGACAGCCAAAGATTACCAGATATCCTGGAAAAGCCTGAAATACAGACAAAAATAAATAAATAAATAAATACAGAAAGAAATTTGGAGGAAATAGATGTGCAAACAATTTTAAATGAAAAAAAAATACAAACACTATATTGAATACCCTTTATCTATGAGCAAATCCATAGATAAAGGCTTTTTGGTTATAAGAAAAGGAACTTTTACAAATCAAGAAGGGGTCTTTAAGATTTTTAAATACAATAGCAAAGAGTTGGAAGATCGACCTAAAGAGCTAAAACACAAAGATATTGGGGTCAAGGGAGGGAGGTAAGGAAATAGATACCCAGTGCTGGATATCCAGCATCCAAAAAATAGTTTGGAGAACAAAGCCACAGAGAATAAATCATCAACCAATGCTAAGTGTTTCCCAGAACTGACAGAAGTGAGTTACTACCTTGGAAGGGTTCACCTAAAACCCAATACAATGCATAAATACAGACCCACACCAAGGCACATCATCATTAAATTTATGAGAAACAGAAATCAAAATGGCATTGGATTTCTCCATACAACGAGGGAAACAAAGAAAATGGAGCAACAATATTTTTAACTCAATAAAATGGAAAATATGGAATCCAGAAAACAGCTGAGCACAGGAAAGAAGTTAGTCCCAAGATAGCTAGGAATTAGAGGGCAGATCTGAAGGTAATGATGGAATGAAGGTAATGGACAGGTTGAGAGTTGCCTTCAAGATTTAGGATAGTACTGTACCTTTTAACCTGAGCAACAGTATACCCAGGTGAGTATGGACCAAATTACATGCTTTTCTTAAGCATGTGTGATTATACCCCAGCTTTCCAATCCATGCTGCATGGATCAGCAACAACACTCATATCATATACCAAAGGTATTGTTTTGACCTAATCCTAAGATGTAGACTTTGATTCATCATGCTGTGAGCATCAAAAAAGTTTTCTTCTTCTAACCACATTTCCGCAACATCCAGTTACCCAGTATAATCCTGCCAGATACCTGTAGTGAGCCTTCTGTTTAGCAGAACTCACTCATAACCTTAGCCATGAACTTGCAAAATTGGCCTTTTAAACTCTCAGGGGGAGCTGAAGCCAGACTGTGACCCAAAGACTGTAACGTTTCCCTTGAAGCCTTCATGCAATAATAGTAATACTGCCCTTTTATACTTGCTAACAGGTTTTTCAAAATTAAATATATTGTTGAAGAATATATGTAGGCAGTAAACTAAAAGAAATGCAAAGGAATGATTAACAAGTCAAGATGATGTTTACATTTAAAACGGAAAGAGATACAATTGCAGATACACCAGAATCTTCTGAGATCTTATTAAATGTTTTATTTCTGAACATTCTTAGATATTATTACTAAATGTTCGATTTCTTAACCTGATAGTGGGTACATGAATGTTTATTTTATTATTCTGTAAATCATACATTATTGTGCTTATGAATTGTTTCTCAATTTACAAAAAATCACCCCAACTATTCCCCTTGCTCAGATTCCATGCTCATTAAAGAACATTCTGGTGATGCTCTGACTTCTATTGTAGCTTTACCTCCAATAAGCAAATGGACATCGGACCATTTGGCATGTGTAATTCTCTTTTTAGAGTAATAAACTGGTGTACAAGTTTTATTTTACAAAAAAGTATTAAAACAATGAATGTTTAGGTCACTTAATTACTATGTTCTTATAAATGAAATTAAATTGGTCTCAAAATATATCCTCTTAGAGCCAATAATCTTCTGCAACTAACCAAATTCATTCTCAGAATCAAGACCTTTTCGACGCTTCAATTTCCTTCCATATTGCAGCTTCAATTTTTGAAGTATCATATTCCCTCATCATATCAAATTCAAGCCATGGCTGACTCCACTTCTGAGCTTCTTCCATTTGCTCTTCAGTTAAACAAAGATCAAATCTGATTCCTTTAATATCAAAATTTGGACGTTCCCAGCGTTTAGACCAGGGCTTAGGCTTCATTTTCACTTTCAGCTAAGGAAGATTTAAAAAAAAAAAAAAAAAAGGAATAATTAGGCTGATAGGCATAAGCAAAAATTCTTCTGAAGTTTTCATTAAGATGATTCTTTCTTATTTTATACTTGAACTTCTAGTTTCAAATGTATAACCCATACCTCATTAACAGGAACTTTCTGGGTAGGCTCTTGTGCTACTGGCTTCATATTCACATCAAAAGTGCTATATTCAGGAAGGGCATCTCGTAAGTACAGCAAGCTATCATCCAGCCGTTTCTCTAATTTGACCACTTCAATCTCGTGGACCCGAGGATTATAAAGTTCAAAGCAAATCTCAACACCTAAATAGAAAATAAAATACATTCTTACAATCTAAGTCCACATTCCTATACATGTTTCATACTACAGTAAAAGGGTTTCATAAAGGAATTAGCACAAAGTTTTGCATGTAGCAAATGTGCCGTTAATTTGAAATGTTTAAGATAAAGATTACTGAAAGAAATAGAAATAAGCTAAAATCCATTTAAATATAAAGTGAGAAAGTCTGAATTGGAATGATAGTCTAAAAAAGAAAAAATGGCTTCTAGAAATATGTTGAGTCACATATCTCTTAATTCTCATAGTAGTAACATCAGAGAAAGTCTGAATCTTTCCCTATGTCATGTTTTTATCTCCCAATTACTTGAAGAAAAATCAATCTTCCATGTTAAGAGTAATAAGATTAATGGTGCAAAAGAAGTAAAATATTAAGTTCCAACTTTGGTTAGAAGCTCCTTTGATTAAGGATTAGTGGATTAAAGGGCTAGAGAGAACTAGTTTTGCTTTTTCCCTTTCACCTTTCACCATGTGAGGGCACAGTGCTTGGCCCTTCCAGAGCACACAGCAACAAGGCACCATCTTGGATGCAGGGAAGGAGGCCTCACCAAATACCAAACCTGCCAGCACCTTGAACTTAGATTTCCCAGCCTCCCGAACTGTGAGAAATAAATTTGTTCTTTCTAAATTACCCAGCCTGTAGCATTTGGTTATAACAGCACAAACAGAATAAGACACCAGAAATGTAAACCAGAGACTGCACAAATGCAAGCAGATGATGGTGACATGGATGAGGGTGACAGCAATGTAGAGGGAAGAACAGACAAAACTGTGATATATTTTTTGGAGATTGTGCCAAGAAAACTTGATTGACTGCATGTGTGAAAGTAAGTGGGTAGGCAGTGGTACCATTTATGGAAATAGAAAAGACTGTGAATGGAACACCATGCAAGGGGAAATAAAGGGTTCTGCTTTCAACTTATGCTGGTAAGACATCCAAATAGAGTGTTGATCAGATAGTTGCAAATGCAAATCTGGAACTTAAAAAGGGTCAGTCCTGGAGTTATAAATTTGGAAGTTATCATTATAAAGATGGTATACAAGCCATTGGACAAGAAGGAAACACTAATGCAGGAAGTAGTCATGGGGAAGGTTGAGGCAGGTTACAACAGTCAGACATACTATAGAGAATGGCAAGAGGGAGCTAATCCTTTTGGAGTATTCTGTGTCCAGTACTTCAAATTCAGTATCTCACAGTTGATTGGCTAGAACCATGTGGAGGAGAAACTATTACTATCTTAATGCTTAAAGAAAATCAAATGACTCACTCCTATGCTCATTTACTTCTATTACAAGGCCTCTCCAAGTATTTGACCTGATTTAAGGCACAAATCAATTAAGTCCTGCTGAATTCCTACACGCACAGCCCACCAGGTCATTACAGACAGCAACTGCTTTCACATTTTCAATTTCTTTGAAAACAAGAATACTTGTTGTTGGAACTTCATGAAGCATTCAACTTGATAAACTTAACTGTTCCTGCCATTTTAATTAATAATCTTGCTAGAGTTTTACTACTTGTTCCTCTGCCTATAAGGCATAGTATACAAACACAATTTTGCCTTTTTAAAATTCCTCCCAAGTCATATAAGACAGTGATATTCATTTTAGGAGCAAGTAATTCATGAATACATTATATGTTTGTCTTAAAGTTTTACTCATGGGTTATTTGCTCCTAAAACGAATATCCCCATACTGCTTTATAGTGATTTATTCCCCCCTTTGATGTTGCCATGGTTTGCAAAGTCTATTTCTAATGACTGTTGCTCCAATAATATAAGAAGCCTTCAAGAGAAAGATGTCCATCAACCATATTTAATCATTAACATCAAATCTCAATCCATTCTAAAGCCAGAGGCTCCACATCTTCCCTCAGAGTCCCCTTTTACTTTCAAATTTCAGATTTCTTATCCCAGGATGGAGAAACAAAAAGGAATCCTGAGATAACATTTTCTAGACAATAAAAATGATGAAATAAAACTTACCTTGTCCTTCGATAACATTCCTAAGGATAAAAGTAGCTCCAAGGCCTCTTCCTGATCTCTGGATGCAAATCCCCAGAAACTGGCTGATTTTTCCACTGGCATATGGGTCAGCTGTAGTAACACGAAGAATACTTCCTACAAATTCAAAAGAGAAGTGAACTTTTTTTCCAGCACACTCAGCTGAAAAGTAAACTTTATATAAGATGCAGAGACAAACAAATAGCATTGCTAGATAACTTCTTCACTTCCTAAATCTTTTAATTTAGGAATAAATACTTCATATGAGCATAACCCAGATATGTAAAAAAAAAATCTTCTTTTGTTTTTTAAGAAAACTAACCATCCAATCACTAAGAAACTAACCACGCAATCACTAATAATAAAAGCATATAGCTCTTACTGACCAACATAGAACTCTGGGATGTGGAGTACTTTTCTCCTTTCTAACATATCTTTTCTTTCTATTTGAAATTTCAGAGGATCTGTTCTTCCCCTTCGAGGAATGAATTCAGGACTCAAGAACCTGTGAAAAATACAAATAAATTAATTAATTAAAAGTAAACTTAAAAGGCTGCTAAAAGAAAAATTGCTGCTTTTCAAAGAAATTAAAGAATATGATATTGACGTGTTTTATTGTTCACTGTCTAAATAAAAGTCAATCTTATTTCTAAAATTGTTAATGCTCATGAAAACAGCTAACGATTCCTGAGTACTCACCTGGTATTTTGTTAAAAGCTTTGTGAAACATCTATTGCATAAATTAATCCTTCTAGCAACTATGTCGGTTTGGTGTCATCTGCTTTTTACAGAGCAAGAAACTGAAGCTTGAAAAAAGTAAATAACTAACCCATTGCTACATTAGCTATAAATCTGTCAAGTCAAGATTTAAATGTAGGTATGTTTGTCAGTCTCCAAAGCCTATAACCATTACTACAGGTCTCACACTGAGCTATACATGCTACAATAAATTATGTCAGAAAAGACATCAACATATAAATTACTAATTATAAACTGACTTTTAAAATGATCTTCCTGATCAGAGAAGATGGCCCTGGAGATGGTGCTGAAGGGCCTGCGGCATCTGCAGGCTTGTTTGCTGTATCTGCTGGCCAAGACTGTAGACCAGTTTGAGTATGATGGTTGTGACAACTGTGACACCTATTGGTAGTCCTGGTGTCTCGTGGTTATTATCTTTCTGCCCTCCTGGTACAGCAGTATCCCTTGAAGAAATCCTGAGGCTTTGTAGTGCTCTTTGCTCCCTGCCATGCTTAATAATTCTTGCTTTTCCCCCTCCTCATCTGTTTTCTTCTGTTTACTGCTCTTCCTGTACCTTAGGCCAGTCCCACATCCTTGCATTTCACATTCTCCTAACTGGAGACCCTTGGGCCTTAGGCGACTGCTGGGTCCTAGTCTGCCTTGTTTGTGCCTCTGTAGGAGGGAAGTCCTTGCTTTTCTCCTCTGGCCTAGTAGGGGACCTTGGGTAATGTCCCATTTTTGGCCAAGATGAGGTATTTGTTTTAGAATAAAAAATTCACCATAAATTCTCATTTACTTAAATTTCCACAGAAATCCTGTTCGTGTCCCCATTTTGATTTCCCTAAGTTGCTGGTTCTCCCTCTGTAAAAAGAGAATGATTAGACCCTGCCTGTTTACCTCAGGATTGTTGTGATTGTAGAAATGAAGCTATGTGAAAACTGTGTAAATCTTATAAAGGTGAAATCCTTTTGCTTAAAAAATAATAATCTTCCTTTTTTTCTTCTTTAACTGATTTTAAGCTCATTAGAAATATTTACTCTACATAAAAAGTATAAATGACAGTACAATGAATATTCATGTCTCTACCACCCACCTCAAGAAATAAATTATCAATATTGTGGAAGCCCCAGTGTATCCCTTCCTACCCTGTAGAGTTAATTACTATCCTAAATTTGGTGATTATTCCCATGAATTTCTTTCTCTTCCTCAATTTTCTACTTTGAAAATTTTAAAGCCTACCAAAAAAATAATACAATGAACAACTGTAGATCTTTCATCTACTTTTACTAACTGCTAAAATTCTGCTGTCTTTGCTTTACATAGACATATCATTTTTTTCTGAACCATTTGACAAAGGTGTGGTGGCTTACATCTGTTATCCCAACACTTGAGAGGCCGAGGAGGGTAGATCATTTGAGCCCAGGAGTTCCAGACCAGGCTAGGCAACATAGTGAGACCTCATTTTCCAACAAAAAAAATGTTAAAAATAGCCAGGCATGGTGGCGGGCACCTGTAGTCCCAGCCACTTGGGAGAATGAGTAGGGAGGGGCCTAGGAGTAGGAGGCTGCAGAGCCAAGATCATGCCACTGCACTCCAGCCTGGGTGAGAAAAGCAAGGCTCTGTCTCAAAAAAATGGAACAGCAAGGCATTTCATTCCTCAATAATTTAGAAGGCTTATGCTAAGAATAAGGACTTGCTCCTATATTATCATGATACCCTTATGACACCTATAAAAGTTAGCATTAATTTGATAACATAATCTAATACAGAGGTATCGAATCTTCTGGCTTCCCTGGGACACACCGGAGGAATTATCTTGAGCCACACATAAAAGACACTAACAATAGCTGGTAAGCTTAAAAAAAAAAAAAAGGTCACAAAAAAATCTCATAATGTTTTAAGAAAGTTTATAAATTTGTGTTGGGCCACATTTAAAGCTGTCCTGGGCTGCAGGTTGGACAAGCGTGGTCTAATATAGGGTTCATACTCAAATGTATGTCAATATCCTGGGAAGGTATTTTACATCTATTTGTTGCCCAATTCAAAATACAATCAAGCTTCACACATCATATTTGGTCGTTAGTCTCTCAAACTAAGACTTTTCCCCATCTTTGTATTTTTATAACATTAACTTTTTTGAACAGTCAAGGCCTACTATCTTATCCCTAGATTCTGGATTGTTTCCACAGGCCTAGACTAAGGTTAAATAATTTTAGTAAGAATATCACAGAGATGATGATGTGAACAACTTATTCTGTCACATCAGGAGACACATAATATCAGCTGGTACCACTACTGGTAAAGTTATGTTTGACTGTTTGGCGAAGTTTCAGAAGGTCCCCCTTAAATTTCTTTTTACTTTACATATGCATGTATGTCTGGGCAACATATACTATTGTTTAGTATAGTTTTGTTTCTGTTTTTTCTGAGACGGAGTCTTGCTCTGTCAACCAGGCTGGAGTGCAGTGGCACGATCTCAGCTCACTGCAACCTCCGCATCCTGGGTTAAAGCAGTTCTCCTGCCTCAGCCTCCTGAGTAGCTGGGATTATAGGTGCATGCAACCACGTCTGTTTTTTTTTTTTTTTTTTTTTGTATTTTTAGTAGAGTCGGGGGTTTCACTATGTTGGCCAGGCTGGTCTCGAACACCTGACTTCGTGATCTGCCCTCCTTGACCTCCCAAAGTGCTGGGATTACAGGTGTGAGCCACTGCACCTGGCCTATAGTTTTAAACTTCATAAAAATAGCATCCTACTACATTAATGATTCTAAAGGTTTTTTCCCACACATATTTGTGAAAATCATCCATGTTTAAAAGTTAGTTCTAGTTCATTCACTTTTCACTGCTGTACAATAAATATTCTGTCATATGAATGCATTTGCCTATTCACCTACTGTTGGTTATCTATTCTGCCTCTAAATTTTTGTTATAAAAAATACTTACATTCATTCTTGTACTTGTCTCCTTGTACATACATGTAAGAGTTTAGGTTGTGTGCTGAGTGAGAAGGTATACACAACTTAAACTTACTAAATTCTGTCAAATCGTTCTCCAGAACATATCATTTACATTCCTGTTTAAGTGAATTCTATTAAATGCCACCCTTTAAGAGATATTCCATTAATACCTTCAAAAAAAAAGTTTTATAAGGACATATTTTCTGAATTTCTAGGTTATCTAACTCCAAGTTTACTTCTATTTAAATCCGTGGAATATTTTAAATGTTAAAAATAAAATAAAATAAAATAAAAAGGGCAGGCGTGGTGCCTGTAGTTCCAGCTACTCAGGAGGCTGAGGCGGGAGGATCACTTGAACCCAGGAGTTTTGAGGCTGCAGTGAGTTAAGATCACCACTGCACTCCAGGCTGGGTGACTGAACCACACTCTATCTCAAAAATTTAGGAAACAAAAAAAAAATCCCAGAGGTAAACCAATCAACAACCTACAGTCCTTTCAAGAAGCCTATAATCATAGCAGGTTTTTCCTCTGAAAACTGTTTTTTTAAAAAGGTTGTTACAAAGCTCTCTTTTCAGATCTTAAGTACTTTAAATTTACATGCACCTCCAAGATTACCACCATTCATTTTAGTTTTTATTCACACTGTTTTGATAAGTTTCAGACACACTTTAGAGGCAATTTTTACTGTGCCTTGTCTGCCAAAACTTCCAACCTAACCCACAACAAATTTTTTAAGTTGGCCAATCTATTCCTATCCAGGGTTGGGGTCTTTTGAGAGAAAAGAACGGCTCTTGGACGTAAACAGGTATAAACAGGATGTACCTCAGAGAAAAACTCTGGTATAGGACATATACCACAGAAGAGCTTAAAATATGGGGAATCCTTACTTGAAGTTCTGACTCAATAAAACTGCAAAGAAGTTCAATGCTGGCTTGGGGAGAAGCGAGGAAGACAGAACACTGTGGTGCACGGGTTCATGAATCCTACACACCAGTTCGTGCAGGTGAAGGTGCAGCCCCCACCTTAGAGCCAGTACCTCCAACGCGAACGCGCTCAAGCGCGCACCGACCCCAGTTGCCGGCCTGGCGCCAGGGCAGTGCCTCACCTGCGTTCCTGTTCCGCCGGGCGGCGCTTGTCCATGATGACCGGCTTCGGCGGCGGCTGGAACGCGCCGGGCTCGGAAGGCCCAGTGCTGTGCTGCCGGACAGGCCCCGCGTGGACCCCTGCGGGAGCGGACGACGAAGGTCAGGACTCTAGTGCCAGCCCTGAGATCCCGCAGAGCCCCGCAATCTCCCCCAACCCGGTGTCCCACGGAGGACCAACTCTGGGGTTGCCTCTCATCTCCAGGCTCGCCTCCCCCATCCTGACCCTGGGCCCCTAACGCGCCCCAGCTCGCAAGTCCCGCTCCTCTTACTGCAGGCGAAAGAGGCCGGCGCGGGGAACAAAGTCCTGGCGGCTTGGAAACTCCGACCTAGGCCCATTGCAGCCCCGTGCCCCGCTGCAATGCAGGACGCCATGCCAGCTAGCTTACGTCAAGACTACAACTCCCAGTAATCAGCGCGACGAGGTTGTAGCTGCGTGCCACTAGATGGCGGCTGCTGTGGGACAAAATAGATAAGTCTCTCCCCCTGCTCCTTTCCTGATGTCTTGGGAAAAGAGCAAATTTCTCTAGTTCCCCATAAGGAGCTAAGTTACACCCCTCCACAGGGGTGTTCTCCCGGCCTAGAAAGCTCTTTCCTACCTCTCTGGATCAACTCTATCTTCTCAGGCAAGCTCTCGCTATGTGAAAATCCCGTTGTAGGCCTTCATTCCCACTAGATGCCTTTGTTGGCAGCTCTGATCTCATTTGCAATTCTTTCTTTCTTGTGTAATTATTAGATTAGTATTTAAATCTGCTATTATACTATAATGAGGCAAGGGAAGGGAGAAAGTCTTCTTTTTTCTCACTGTTTTATCCCAGCACCTAGAACCTACCTGGGCCCTCACTCTTTGTTTTTATTTTGTTTTGTTTTGTTTTTCTGAGACAAGGTCTTTTTCTGTTGCCCAGGCTGGATGGAGTGCAGTGGCGGGATTATGGCTCTGCAGCCTCCAACTCCTGAGCTCAGGCTGTCCTCTCACCTTAGCCTCCAGAGTAGCTGCGACTACAGTCTTGCACCATCACGCCCAGCTGATTTTATGAATTCTTTGTTGAATGCACAGAAAGGAGAATAGAACAGTTCCTGACAGAACTGCTGGCCCGTAATCCTTGAGACTACAGAAAGCCTAAACCCTTTGAGGAACCCAAATGAATTTGGGCTGGGCAACAGTGGGTATGGATAGGTGGGAGAAGCAAAGCTGAAAAGTCTTGTTAAGAAATTTGGAAAATGACTGGGCGTGGCCAGGTATGCCTGTAATCCCAGCACTTTGGGAAACCGAGGCAGGAGGATCCCTTGAGTCCATGAGTTGGAAACCAGCCTGGGCAACATAGTGAGAACTTACCTCTGCAAAACAAACATAGCCAGGCACGGTGGCTCACGCCTTTAACCCCAGCATTTTGGGAGGCCAAGGTGGGCAGATCGCCTGAGGTCAGGAGTTTGAGACTAGCCTGGCCAACATGGTGAAACCCCGTTTCTACTAAAAATAAAAAAAAATGTATCCTAGTTTGGTGGCAGGCTCCTGTAATCCCAGCTACTTGGGAGACTAAGGCAGGAGAATCTCTTGAACCCAGGAGGCAGCGGTTGCAGTGAGCTGAGATTGTGCCTTTGTAGTCCAGCCTGGGCAACAAGAGTGAAACTCCATCTCAAAAAAAAAAAGAAAAAAAAAAAAAGGAAAGAAAAAGAGAAACAAACACACAAAAAAAGAAATTTGGAATTTGTTAGCAATGGTGACACAGTATAAGGATTGAACACTTAGAGTAATGTGATTATTTAACTACATATTAGTCATTTCAGTTGTATTAATGTCCCAAATTTACCTCAAATTCAGCATATCCATACTGAGTTCATCTTGTTCACCTCCAGACTTCCTTCCCAGTATTGGCTATCTCAGGGAATGACTTCAGCATCCACTCTCTTGCCTAAGCCAAAAATTTCAGTGCCAACCTTGATTCTTCCCTATCTCCCCTTGGATGAAGTTCCAAAAAGTATGCCTGGCACCATCAAATATTTCAGGAATCCATGTACCTTCTCATCTTTGCATCCATATTACCAGTCTAGGTCACCATTTTTTCCCCTCAGGATCCCTGGAGATCCCTGCAACAGCCTTCTCATTAGTCTTCCTTCCTGTAGTTACCTCCAGTCCTTGACACAGCAACCAAAAAAGATGGCACAGAAATGAATACCCTGTTCTTGGGTTTCCCCAGTTTAAAGCCTTACTGTTTACTTTTGACAGAAATCAAATGCTCAAAAAAGCAATCAACCTCTGCAGCTTGGCCCCCATACTCCAGCTTGGCATCCTGAAAAACATGAGCTGTTACATCAGCCTGAGGAACAGGGCCATGTTTTGAGCACAGAACTCAGGGTGCTGTGAAGAAAGACAGGGCCTTGTATTTTAACTCTAGCTTCTTCGATTAGAACAAGAATTTATTCTATAAATGACAAGGAATCACACAACCAAAATTTCAGATGAGCAATATTTTGGCTCTTCTACCTACCCAGAAAAGTAGACTTCAAACTGTTAAGAGTAAAAGGGAGGAGAGGCAAAGATAATCATGACTGGCAGTCGTGAAGATTTTTCTGTATTAACCATGCCCAGAACACTTGGCCTTCACTCTTGCTAGGATTGGTGCTATGGGCAGGGGCAGAAAAATAAAAGACCTTCACAGGAGGACGGCAGAATTTACTAGACATTGCCAAGCCATGCCTGCTGCCCTCCCCACTTCTACAGTTGAAGGAATAGTTGTGTAGAGTTTTACAAAACTGGAAGAATGAACCTAAAGAATCTTATTTAATTTTCTCCTATATTCTTGCTCACCCAACATCCATCAGGCCATTTTGACCTTATCTTAATGTGGAGAACAAGCTGGAGTTTAAATTATTCCACCAAACAACTTCATAGAGCAAAATCAAAGAGCACAGAGCTGGCTCAACCATTTTGTGAGCTGATTACAGGAATAGAACTTTAATTATTTACTTCTGTGTTTTACACCCATGGAAAGGAGATCATGAACATCATTATATAATGTTCAGCCAAGGGAAGAAAGTATTCCAGGCAAACTGGCTGCTTCAGGTTATTGTGACATCAGGATCTTTGTCTGTTTTGCTCATTATTGCATCCTCTAGTAGAATATCTGGCACCCAATAAATATTTCTAAGTAAAATTAGGTAGATCACTCTGATTGTACTTTAGAAAACGGATGAGAAGCAGGAAATTATTGTAATATTCCAAAAGAGAGAGGTGCTAACCTGGAACAGAAAAAAAAAAAAAAAAATGGTTCTTAAAGTCATCTTAAAATCATCCCTAATAAGAGCCTTGACTAGCAACGTCAGCACAACCAGGGAACATGTTAAAAATACAAATTCTCAGGCCCCACCCCCAGACTTACTGAATTTAAAACTTTGGGCACAGAACCCAGTGATCTGTGCTTTAACAGATCCTCCAGGTGATTCTGATAGTTGTTCCAATTTGGGAACAATCGAGGTAGAGGCAATAGAAATAGAAAGTGTTATTTGTTTTTCTATATCTCCATCTATTTTTGAGGTAGAGTCAGTAAAAAAAAAATTCTGTAATGTACTAGCTGTGAGTCTTTGAGAGAGGTTCCCATCTCTGCTTTTGTTTCTTCATGAGTAATAGGATAGAGGTATACCTACCTCATTGAGTTGGTATAAGGATTAAATTGAGATAATGCATAAAGTTTGGGGATAAATATATAGATCATAATAAGTTATTTTTTTCCAACTTCATTGAGACATGATTGAAGATAAAATTTGTATATATTTAAGGTGTACAACATCGTGATTTGATATATGTATGCAATGTGAAATGATTACCACGGTTGAGCTAATTAACATATCCTTCACCTAATTGAAAAAAAAAAAAAAAGCTTTTTGTAAAACTTACTTTAAAGATGCCAGCAAGAGAAAACTATAATCTGATTCATCTGTTAAATAGACTAATTTCCAAAAAAAGAATCTCCTATACCTAGAAAACCCTAAAGGTGCTACCAAAAGACTCCTAGACCTGATAAACAACTTCAGTAAAGTTTCAGGTTCCAAAATTAATATGCAAAAATCTGTAGTATGTCTAGTCTATACACCAACAATATTCAAGCTGAGAACCAAATCAAGAATGCAGTCCCATTTACAATAGCCACCAAAAACATAAAATACCTGGGAATACATCTAACCAAGGAGATGAAATCTCTACAACAAGAACTACAAAACACTGCTGAAATAAATTATAGATAACACAAACAAATGGAAAAACATTCCATGCTCATGGATTGGAAGAATCAATGTCACTAAAATGTCCATACTGCCCAAAGTAATTTACATATTCAACAACATTACTATTAAATTACTGTCAGGAGAAAAAAACAATTCTAAAATTCATATGGAAACAAGAAAGAGTCCAAATAGCCAAAGAAATCCTGAGCAAAAAGAGTAAAGCAGGAGGAATGACATGATCTGACTTTACACTGTACTACAAGGCTACAGTCTCCAAAACAGTATGGCACTGGTACAAAAAGAAACAAATAGACCAATGGAACACAATAGAGAATCAACAAATAAAGCCACATACCTACAACCAACTAATCTTTAACAGAGTCTACAAAAATTAGCAGTGGGGAGATGGCATCGTATTCAATAAATTGTGCTGGGAAAACTGGCTGACTATATGCTGAAGAATGAGACTAGACTGCTACCTCTCACCACATACAAAAATTAACTCCAAATGGGTTAAAAACTTACATGTACGACCTCAAACTACAAAAATCCTAGAATAAAGCCTAGGGTGTACTCTTCTGGACATTCGCCTAGACATAGAATTTATGATTAAGTCTAAAAAGCAAATGCAGCAAAAAACAAAAATTGACAATTGAGATCTAAATAAAGAGCTTCTGCACAGCAAAATAAACTATCAACAGAGTAAACAGACATCTTACAGAATGGGAGAAAATATTTGTAAACTATGCATCTGAAAAATGTTTAATTCATATTCAGAATCCATAAGAAATTTACATAATTGAACAAGAAAAAAAAACACCCTTAAAAAGTGGGGAAAGGACATGAACAGACACGTCTCAAAAGAAGACCTATAAGCAGCCAACAAACATATAAAAAGAAAGCTCAACATTACTAACCATCAGACAAATCAAAGCCAAATGAGAAACCATTTTTGCACCAGTCAGAATGGCCATTATTAAAAAGTAAAAAAATAACAGATGTTAGCAAGACTGTGAAGAAAAGGAAACATTTACACAGTGTTGGTTAATAAATTAGTTAAGCCCCTGTGGAAAGTAGTCTGGAGATTTAAAATAACTAAAAATGGAATTACCGTTTGACCGAGGAATTCCATTACTTCTACTGGCAGGGCACAGCGGATCACGCCTGTAATCCCAGCACTTTGGGAGGCCGAGGCAGGTGGATCACGAGGTCAGGAGATCGAGACCATCCTGGCTAACATGGTGAAACCCCGTCTCTACTAAAAATAAAAAAATTAACCGGGCACGGTGGCGGGCGTCTGTAGTCCCAGCTACTTGGGAGGCTGAGGCAGGAGAATGGTGTGAACCTGGGAGGCAGAGCTTGCAGTGAGCCGAGATTGCGCCACTGCACTCCAGCCTGGATGACAGAGTGAGACTCTATCTCTAAATAAATAAATAAATACATACATACATACAAACAAAAATAAAAATCATTCTACCAAAAAGCCGTATGCACTCATATGTTCATTGCAGCATTCTTCACTATAGCAAAGACATGGAATCAAACCAGGTGCCCACCAATGGTGGATCGGATAAAGAAATGTACATATATGCCATGGAATACTACATAGCCATAAAAAGAATGAAATCATGTCCTTTTCAGGTACATAGATGCAACCAGGGGCCATTATCCTCAGTGAATTAACACTGAAACAGAAAACCAAATACTGAATGTTATCACTTCTAAGAGGGAGCTAAATGGGTACTCAGGGACATAAAGATGGGAACAATAGACACTGAGTATTCCAAGAGTGGGGAGGGTGTGAGGGGGATAAGGGCTGAAAAAGTATCTATTGGGTACTATGTTTACTATTTGGGTGATGGGATTAATAGAAGCCCAAACCTCAGCATCACCCAATATATCCATGTAACAAACCCACACATCTAGCCACTGATTTTTTTTAATTTTTATTTTTTATGTTATTTTATTTTTGTGTGGGGAGACAGAGTATTGCTCCGTTGCCCAGGTTGGAGTGCAATGGCACGATCTTGGCTCACTGCAGCCTCCACCTCCTGGGTTCAAATGATTCTTGTACCTCAGCCTCCCAAGTAGCTGGGATTACAGATGCACACCATTACACCTGGCTAATTCTTGCATTTTTAGTAGAGGCAAAGTTTCATCTTGTTCCCCAGGCTAGTCTTAAACTTGTAGGTTCAAGTGATTCACCTGCCTAGGCTTCCCAAAGTGTTGGGATTACACCTGTGAGCCGCTGTGCCTTGCTAGCTGCTGAATGGAGGAGGAGGAGGAGGAGGAGGAGGAGGAGGAAAGAAAGAAGAAAAAAGAAGGAAGAAGAAGAAATCTCTCATTCCAAAGAAGGGGGGGAGGAGGAGGGGTGGGGGAGGAAAAAAAGAAAGAAATCTCTTATTCCAAAGAAGGGAGGGAGGGAGTGAGGAAAGGAAGGAGGAGGAAGAGGAGGAGGAGGAAAGAAAAAGAAGAAAAAGAAGAAGGAAGAAGAAGAAATCTCTCATTCCAAAGAGGGATTAGTCATAATGGTAGTCTGGAAAACCAGTTACAACATGAAAAGTTAGCCAGTGCCCAGCCAGAAAAGGAAAGAGCCTTAGACAAGTAATTTGGGGAATTTCCAGGCCCACTGATGAGTCCATCCTGGGGCAGACATAAATGAAGGAAGTTATAGACAACAGTTGTCAAGTTGTCTGATTCCATGGATGAAATAATCCCTAATAGGAGACTTAGCTTGTTGCCAATAAACACTTGAAACCTGTATTAAACTCCCTTTGTTCCGTGTTCATCAAGCAATCCCTTCCATATTTGACATTAAATTTTGCCTTCAAGGAGAGAAAGTGGTGGTCACAAAGACATAAATGTTCTGGTATTCTGGTCAGCATATTATTTTTTGTTCACTTATAAGTTAATAAACTAGCATTTAGTTTTGTCATATCAATTTCATAAGTTTGGTTCATGTAAGTCTGCCCTAAATGATGTATCTATTTCATGCTGTGCTGAAAATCAGGTTCTGGGCTTTCAAAATCAAAAGTCAGACCCAGGGCCATGACAGATTCTCCAAAGTCAATATTATCTGTGAAGCCTTGAAGTATATATTTTGCCTGGATGAAGGAACTTCGTATTGCCTCATAAGCTCACCCCCGCTACACATACACTCCTTTATTCACTATCTATAACTATTTAATAAGTTGCTTCTAAATTTAACAGCTTAAAACAACAAACATTTATTGTTGTATGGTTCTGTGGGTGAGAAATCCAGAAGTAGCTTAGTTGAGTGATTTTGACACCAGGTCTTTCACAATGCTGCAATCAAGAGGTTGGCTGGGGCTATAGTCAACTCAAGGCTCAACTAAGGGAAGATCTGCTTGCCAGCTCATTCTGTGACTAGAAGCAGCCTTGCTGGCTATTGGCTGGGGACATTGGTTCCTTGCTGTATGAACCTTTCCATACAGCAGCTCGTAACAGGTACCTGGCTTCCCTCGGAGTGAGCCAACAATGGAACAAGAAGGTGAACAAGACAGAAGTCACAGTCTTTTTGTTACCTAATCTCAGAAGCAACGTGCCATCACTGTTACCGTGATTCTGTTCATTAGAAACAAGTCACTAGGTCCAGCTTACACTCAAGTGAAATGCACCCCAAAGCCAGAAATACGAGGAGGTGGGGATTATTGGAGGCCATCTTACAAGCTGCCTGCCACAAAATCATTTTCATATTCAAATGTACGAAAGTATAATATTTTTTCTACAAGCTAGCCAATGTTTCATTGCAATGACTATTAAACAACGCCATAGCACTTCATATTTGCTAGCCTTTTATATTTTTAAATTACATATGTAATACTAAAATATTCTTAGTATTTGTGAGCTAATTCTCTCCAGCCATCCTCAACTTAGTAAGAAATATTTATTTCCTTTTTTGCTTGGTGAATATCTTGAGCTGACTAGGATTTTTACACAGATTTGGACTTTGAGCCCTAGTCAGAAATGGATGTAGGCCTTGTTGGAAATACAGCCCATTCTTGTGGATAATTCATCACACACTGATGGCAAGTATAGGAGAGAGGGACGGTGGGGAAGACCATGATGGTGATGGAAGTAAAATGTGAGAAGAGACAGTCTAGGATGGCAAGAGAAGGTAGAGCAGATATTTCTCAATCACTCTTTCATTCATTCATTTATTCATCTGGTCAGTCAGCCTTCTATTTTATTTAACAAGTTTTATTGTTCACCTACCATGTGCCAGGCACTGGGCTAGATCATGGAGATACAAAGTTGATAATCCTAGTGTCTTCATAATAGGATGCTATAGTGTAAAGGAAAGACTGTCAAACAATGACAACATTACCTGCTAAATAGGAAGAGAGAGGCATAGAGCACAGTGGGAATATGGGGGTCGGGGGAGTGGGAGCTGGTGATGTAATCTGATGATCTGATCTGAGTTTAAAAGTATGAATGGGGCTGAGTTCTGCAGGGTTGTAACTAAGTAAATATCTAGCCTGGAAACATAGTCTGTTCCATTGCTTCACGGAGGAGCAAACCTGGAAAAAAGGAACAAGAAAAAATGTTATTGACACAGGAAGGACAAAGTAGGAATAAAAATTTTAAAAAACCAATTTAAAACAGTTACACATGTGTATGAGAATTTATGATGTGAGTAAACTGGCACTTAAAATCAGTGTGGAGGCCAGGTGCAGTGGCCCATGCTTGTAATCCTAGCACTTTGGGAGGCTGAGGCCTTTGGGTCACTTGAGGCCAGAATTTTAAGATCAGTCTGGCCAACATGGCGAAAATTCATCTCCACTAAAAATACAAAAATTGGCTGGGCGTGGTGGCACACACCTGTAATCCCAGAACTTTGGGAGGCTGAGGCACAGAATCACTTGAATTGGGGAGGTAGAGGTTGCAGTGAGCTGAGACCGTGCCACTGCACTCTACCCTGGGTGACAGAGCGAGACTCTGTCTCAAATAATAATAACAATAAATAAAATAAATGTGGAAAGGATGGAAAAACGATGTTCAGACAATTAGATATCTGGTGGAAAAAAATATGAATTGATCCATACTTCACAATTTTGGAAAATCAGTATCTTATATTTCTATTTACTTGATATGCGTAAAGAACTTCTGGAAGAATATCATATATATATAAGAATATATATATATAAGAATAATATCATATATATAAGATTTATATATATATCCCACAAATGAAAGAACTTACCTTCCCTAGGATAGAAAAGGCTTAGAAAAAGAAGAAACAAGGTTGGAGCTAGCACTTTCACTGTATGCATTTTTGTATTGTTTGACTATTAACCTTATAATTATCTATTCTAGAAATTGAATTTTGAAAAATGAAAACTTATGGATGGAATGAAGACATAACTATGAGAAAAAAACATGCAAGACATTGTAAGTAAAAATAAATTGTAACGCCTTTTTAAATAGAATGAAAAAACCCCAAAGCCATGAAGAGAGAGATTGATAAGTTTGACCCCCTTACCACTGAAATCTTCTAGATGAAAAACAGATATCATAAACAAATTTTAAACACTAGTGATTGCCAAGTGCAGTGGCTCATGCCTGTAAATCCCAGCACTTTGGGAGGCCAAGGTGGGTGGATCATATGAGATAAGGAGTTTGAGACCAGCCTGACCAACATGGCAAAACCTCGTTTCTACCAAAAATACAGAGATTACCCAGGCATGGTGGCACATGCCTGTAGTCCCAGCTACTCGAGAGGCTGAGTGAGGCAGGAGAATCGCTTGAACCTGGGAGGCGGAGGTTTCAGTGAGCCGAGATCGCACCACTGCACTCCAGCCTGGAGGACAAAGCAAGACCCTGTCTCAAAAAATAAATTAAATAAGTACATAAAACACCAGTGATCAACTTGGAAACATTTCTTTCAAATTGTAGAAGAGATAAATGATTAATATTAAGAAATTACATCATTGACTGGAAAAAATATTGAAAGATTGACGATGTCAAGTGGAGGAGACATAAATTATAACATTTTAACCCAGCTGCTCTACCTCTTATTCACAGTAAATATAAACTCACCGCAAGCTCTGAAATGTTCTAGTGGATGACAGTCATGCCAGAAGTGTTCATTCAATTGTTCAACAAAATCTTGGGGGAAAAAAAACCAGTGTTCATTATAATGGGAATGACTAACCCAAATGTGGCAATTCAATAATACAAAAAATTATGACAGAATTAATAATTAACTGGATCTATATATCATTTTTATGATAGTTATGGTGATATAAATTATGATAAAATCATAAATAACATATTTACTTACTTTATTACATCTATAAATATAAGCAACCAAGGGCAAAATCACCCATTTCTGGGAATGATAAAGCCCCTAGTCAAGACATGCACTAGGGCTTAACCTACAAATCTTGGTATTGAAATGCATTTAGAATGTTATTTCACAGTAGAAAGGCATTCCCTTTAGAGGTGCGGCCAAGGCCCACCCCACAGAGTCCTGCAGCTTCTATCTGTACAGAGGAGAGGGCTGAGTAATAGTATCAATTCATTATTGTTTAGATGGAGTTTTTAGACTTCAAATAGTTATTAATCACAAAGTTCTATTCCCAATGTCACAATTTGTACATCCTCTCCTACGAACTTATCCGGGGAAATATCAATTATATTTCTTGATAATTGCTTGCAATTGGCTCTTGGGGTAAACTTCATAAAATTTTACTTGATAAAGTCTACAATTCTTTTTTTTAATTTTTTTTATGATTATACTTTAAGTTCTAGGGTACATGTGCGTAACGTGCAGGTTTGTTACATATGTATACTGGTGCCATGTTGGTGTGCTGCACCCATCAACTCATCAGCACCCATCAATCCATCATTTACATCAGGTATAACTCCCAATGCCATCTCTCCCCCTCCCCGCTCCCCATAATAGGCCATGGTGTGTGATGTCCCCCTTCCAGAGTCCAAGTGATCTCATTTCCCACCTATGAGTGAGAACATGTGGTGTTTGGTTTTCTGTTCTTGCAATAGTTTGCTGAGAATGATGGTTTCCAGCTGCATCCATGTCCCTACAAAGGACACAAACTCATCCTTTTCTATGGCTGCATAGTATTCCATGGAATATATGTGCCACATTTTCTTAATCCAGTCTGTCACTGATGGACATTTGGGTTAATTCCGAGTCTTTGCTATTGTGAATAGTGCTGCAATGAACATATGTGTGCATGTGTCTTTATAGCACCATGACTTATAATCCTTTGGGTATATACCCAGTAATGGGATGGTTGGGTCATATGGTACTTCTAGTTCTAGATCCTTGAGGAATCGCCATACTGTTTTTGAAAATGGTTGAACTAGTTTACAATCCCACCAACAGTGTAAAAGTGTTCCTATTTCTCCACATCCTCTCCAGCACCTGTTGTTTCCTGACTATTTAATGATTGCTATTCTAACTGGTGTGAGATGGTATCTCATTGTGGTTTTGATTTGCATTTCTCTGATGGCCAGTGATGACGAGCATTTTTTTCATGTGCCTGTTGGCTGTATGCATGTCTTCTTTTGAGACATGTCTGTTCATATCCCTTGCCCACTTTTTGATGGGGTTGTTTGTTTTTTTCTTGTAAATTTGTTTGAGTTCCTTGTAGGTTCTGGATATTACCCCTTTCTCAGATGAGTAGATTGCAAAAATTTTCTCCCACTCTGTAGGTTGCCTGTTCACTCTGATGGTAGTTTCTTTTGCTGTGCAGAAGCTCTTTAGTTTCATTAGATCCCATTTGTCGATTTTGGCTTTTGTTGCCGTTGCTTTTGGTGTTTTAGTCATGAAGTCCTTGCCCATGCCTATGTCCTGAATGGTATTACCTAGGTTTTCTTCTAGGGATTTTATGGTATTAGGTCTAACATTTAAGTCTCTAATCCATCTTGAATTAATTTTCGTATAAGGAGTAAGGAAAGGATCCAGTTTCAGCTTTCTACTTACGGCTAGCCAGTTTTCCCAGCACCATTTATTAAAGAGGGAATCCTTTCCCCATTTCTTGTTTTTGTCAGGTTTGTGAAAGATCAGATGGCTGTAGATGTGTGGTATTATTTCTAAGGACTCTGTTCTGTTCCATTGGTCTATATGTCTGTTTTGGTACCAGTTCCCTGCTGTTTTGGTTACTGTAGCCTTGTAGTATAGTTTGAAGTCAGGTAGTGTGATGCCTCCAGCTTTGTTCTTTTTGCTTAGGATTGTCTTGGCAATGCAGGCTCTTTTTTGGTTCCATATGAACTTTAAAGCAGTTTTTTTCCAATTCTGGGAAGAAAGTCATTGGTAGCTTGATGGGAATGGCATTGAATCTATAAATTACCCATTTTCACGATATTGATTCTTCCTATCCATGAGCATGGTATGTTCTTCCATTTGTTTGTGTCCTCTTTTATTTCACTGAGCAGTCGTTTGTAGTTCTCCTTGAAGAGGTCCTTTATATCCCTTGTAAGTTGGATTCCTAGGTATTTTATTCTCTTTGAAGCAATTGTGAATGGAAGTATATTCATGATTTGGCTCTCTGTTTGTCTCTTACTGGTGTATAAGAATGCTTGTGATTTTTGCACATTAATTTTGTATCCTGAGACTCCTGAAGTTGCTTATCAGCCTAAGGAGATTTTGGGCTGAGACAATGGGGTTTTCTAAATATACAATCATGTCATCTGCAAACAGGGACAATTTGACTTCTTCTTTTCCTAACTGAATACCCTTTATTTCTTTCTCCTGCCTGATTGCCCTGGCCAGAACTTCTAACATTATGTTGAATAGGAATGGTGAGAGAGGGCATCCCTGTCTTGTGCCAGTTTTCAAAGGGAATCCTTCCAGTTTTTGCCCATTCTGTATGATATTGGCTGTGGGTTTGTCATAAATAGCTCTTATTATTTTGAGATATGTTCCATCAATACCGAATTTATTGAGAGTTTTTAGCATGAAGCGCTGTTGAATTTTGTCAAGGACCGTTTCTATGTCTATTGACATAATCAAGTTGTTTTTTGTCTTTGGTTCTGTTTATATGCTGGATTACGTTTATTGATTTGCATATGTTGAACCAGCCTTGCATCCCAGGGATGAAAACCACTTGATCATGGTGGATAAGCTTTTTGATGTGCTGCCGGATTTGGTTTGCCAGTATTTTATTGAGGATTTTTGTATCGATGTTCATCAGGGATATTGGTCTAAAATTCTCTTTTTTTGTTGTGTCTCTGCCAGGCTTTGGTATCAGGATGATGTTGGCCTCATAAAATGAGTTAGGGAGGATTCCTTCTTTTTCTATTGATTGGAATAGTTTCAGAAAGGATGGTACCAGCTCCTCCTTGTACCTCTGGTAGATTCAGCTGTGAATCCATCTGGTCCTGGACCTTTTTTGGTTGGTAGGCTATTAATTATTGCCTCAATTTCAGAGGCTGCTGTTGGTCTATTCAGGGATTCAACTTTTTCCTGATTTAGTCTTGGGAGAGTGTAAGTGTCCAGAAAATTATCCATTTCTTCTAGATTTTCTAGTTTATTTTTGTAGAGGTGTTTATAGTATTCTCTGATGGTAGTTTGTATATCTGTGGGGTCGGTAGTGATATCTCCTTTATCATTTTTTATTGTGTCTATTTGATTCTTCTCTCTTTTCTTCTTTATTAGTCTTGCTAGCAGTCTATCAATTTTGTTGATCTTTTGAAAAAACAACTCCTGGATTCATTGATTTTTTGGAGGTTTTTTTGTGTCTCTATCTCCTTCAGTTCTGCTCTGATCTTAGTTATTTCTTGCCTTCTGCTAGCTTTTGAATGTGTTTGCTCTTGCTTCTCTAGTTCTTTTAATTGTGATGTATAGTGTCAATTTTAGATCTTTCCAGCTTTCTCTTGTGGGCATTTAGCACTATAAATTTCCCTCTACACACTGCTTTAAATGTGTCCCAGAGATTCTGGTATGTTGTATCTTTGTTCTCATTGGTTTCAAAGAACATCTTTATTTCTGCCTTCATTTCGTTATGTACCCAGTAGTCCTTCAGGAGCAGGTTGTTCAGTTTCCATGTAGTCGAGTGGTTTTGATTGAGTTTCTTAGTCCTGAGTTCTAGTTTGATTGCACTGTGGTCTGAGAGACAGTTTGTTATAATTTCTGTTCTTGTACATTTGCTGAGGAGTGCTTTACTTCCAATTACGTGGTCGATTTTGGAGTAAGTACGATGTGGTGCTGAGAAGAATATATATTCTGTTGATTTTGGGTGGAGAGTTCTGGAGATGTCTATTAGGTCCTCTTGGTGCAGAGATGAGTTCAATTCCTGGATATCCTTGTTAACTTTCTGTCTCTTTGATCAGTCTAATGTTGACAGTGGGGTGTTGAAGTCTCCCATTATTATTGTATGGGAGTCTAAGTCTCTTTGTAAGTCTCTAAGAACTTGCTTTATGAATCTGGGTGCTCCTGTATTGGGTGCATATATATTTAGGATAGTTAGCTCTTCCTGTTGAATTGATCCCTTTACCATTATGTAATGGCCTTCTTTGTCTCTTTTGATCTTTGATGGTTTAAAGTCTGTTTTATCAGAGACTAGGAATGCAACCCCTGCTTTTTTTTGTTCTCCATTTGCTTGGTAGATCTTCCGCCATCCCTTTATTTTGAGCGTATGTGTGTCTCTGCATGTGAGATGTGTCCCCTGAATACAGCAAACTGATGGGTCTTGACTCTTTATCCAGTTTGCCAGTCTGTGTCTTTCAATTGGACCATTTAGTTCATTTACATTTAAGGTTAATATTGTTATGTGGGAACTTGATCCTGTCATTATATTAACTGGTTTTTTTGCTCATTAGTTGATGCAGTTTCTTCCTAGCATCGATGGTCTTTACATTTTGGCATGTTTTTGCAATGGCAGATACCGGTTGTTCCTTTCCATGTTTAGTGCTTCCTTCAGGGTCTCTTGTAAGGCAGGCCTGGTGTTGACAAAATCTCTAAGCATTTGCTTTTCTGTAAAGGATTTTATTTCTCCTTCACTGATGAAACTTCGTTTGGCTGGATATGAAATTCTGGGTTTAAAATTCTTTTCTTTTAGAATATTGAATATTGGCCCCCACTCTCTTCTGGCTTGTAGAGTTTCTGCTGAGAGATCTGCTGTTAGTCTGATGGGCTTCCCTTTGTGGGTAACCCGGCCTTTCTCTCTGGCTGCCCTTAACAGTTTTTCCTTCGTTTCAACTTTGGAGAATCTGACAATTATGTGTCTTGGAGTTGCTCTTCTCGAGGAGTATCTTTGTGGTGTTCTCTATATTTTCTGAATTTGAATGTTGGCCTGCCTTACTAGGTTGGGGAAGTTCTCCTGGATGATATCCTGAAGAGTGTTTTCCAACTTGGTTCCATTTTTCCCCTCACTTTCAGGCACCCCAATGAGACGTAGATTTGGTCTTTTCACATAATCCCATACTTCTTGAAGGCTTTGTTCATTTCTTTTTCCTCTTTTTTCTTTAGACTTCTCTTCTCGCTTCATTTCATTCATTTGATCCTCAGTTGCTGATACTCTTTCTTCCAGTTGATCGAGTCAGTTACTGAAGCTTGTGCATTTGTCACGTATTTCTCGTGTCATGGTTTTTATCTCTGTCAGTTCGTTTATGGCCTTCTCTGCATTGATTATTCTAGTTATCCATTCTTCCATTCTTTTTTCAAGATTTTTCGTTTCTTTGCACTGGGTATGTAATTCCTCCTTTATTTCTGAGAAGTTTGATGGAATGAAGCCTTCTTCTCTCAACTTATCAAAGTCATTCTCCATCTAGCTTTGATCCATTGCTGGCGATGAGCTGCAACTCCTTTGGAGGGAGAGATGCGCTCTTATTTTTTGAATTTCCAGCTTTTCTGCCCTGCTTTTTCCCCATCTTTGTGGTTTTATCTGCTGCTGGTCTTTGATGATGGTGAGGTACTGATGGGGTTTTGGTGTGGGTGTCCTTTCTGTTTGTTAGTTTTCCTTCTAACAGTCAGGACCCTCAGCTGTAGGTCTGTTGGAGATTGCTTGAGGTCCACTTCAGACCCTGTTTGCCTGCATATCAGCAGCAGAGGCTGCAGAATATAGAATATTGCTGAACAGCGAGTGTACCTGTCTGATTCTTCCTTTGGAAGCTTCGTCTCAGGGGTGTACCCCGCCATGTGAGGTGTGGGATGTTGGTCTGCACCTAGTGGGGGATGTCTCCCAGTTAGGCTACTCAGGGGTCAGGGACCCACTTGAGCAGGCAGTCTGTTCGTTCTCAGATCTCAACCTCCGTGTTAGGAGATCCACTGCTCTCTTCAAAGCTGTCAGACAGGGTTGTTTGCATCTGCAGAGGTTTTGGCTGGTTTTTTTTTGTTGTTGTTTAGCTGTATCCTGTCCCCAGAGGTGGAGTCTACAGACACAGGCAGGCCTCCTTGAGCTGCAGTGGGCTCCAACCAGTTGGAGCTTTGCAGCAGCTTTGTTTACCTACTTAAGCCTCAGCAATGGCCGGCGCCCCTCCCCCAGCCTCGCTGCTGCCTTGCAGTTAGATCGCAGACTGCTCTGCTAGCAATGAGGGAGGCTCCGCAGGCATGGGACCCTCCCGGCCACATGTGGGATATAATCTCCTGGTGTGCCATTTGCTAAGATCCTTGGTAAAGCACAGTATTGGGGTGGGAGTTACCCGATTTTCCAGGTGTTGTGTGTCTCAGTTCCCCTGGCTAGGAAAAGGGATTCCCTTCCCCCTTGCGCTTCCCAGGTGAGGCAATGCTGGTCTCTCTCACTGGTCGGGCTGCAGCAGCTGACCAGCACTGATTGTCCTGCACTCCCTAGTGAGATGAACCCGGTACCTCAGTTGAAAATGCAGAAATCACCCGTCTTCTGTGTCGCTCGTGCTGGGAGCTGGAGACTGGAGCTGTTCCTATTCTGCAATTCTTTCTTTCTTTCCCCTCCTTCCTTCCTTCCCTCCCTCCCTCCCTCCCTCCCTCCCTCCTTCCTTCCTTCCTTCCTTCCTTCTTTCCTTCCTTCCTTCCTTCCTTCCTTCCTTCCTTCCTTCCTTCCTTCCTTCCTTCCTTCCTTCCTTCCTTCCTTCCTTCCTTTTCTTGAAATGGAGTCTCACTGATGCCAGGCTGGAGTGCAGTGGCATGATCTCAGCTCATTGCAACTTCTACCTCCTGGGTTCAAACGATTCTCCTGCCTCAGCCTCCCAAGTAGCTGGGACCACAGGCATGCGCCAAAGTCTATAATTCTTTCTAATAAACTTTCCATTGCTCAAGGAGTTTTCTAGAAGGGTCTATGAAAATATTTTTTTCCAAAATAGTGAGATTGCAACCAGCTAACCCTTAGTGAAATGTGTATCTAAAAAAATGCCAATGTAGGAGGATTCATATAAATTATGCCTACACTTTTAGAGAGGGAGAGAATGTGAGCTGACCAGTTACCACCTATAATGGTCATATACAGAGAAACTGTTGAGTTTCTTTCTTTTCTTATTTCATTAGTGGGTTTTCCAGTGAAGTCATTTTGGGCTTCTCCTCCACCACTCTGCTGGCATCCCTCTGCACCTAGAGAAAATCACACATCAGCAATGGCTCTCCATGGCCAGCGCTCTCTCCACCTCCGTAGCTCATCTCTCCCTTCTTAACCTGCTCACCACACTCCGACTACCCTGGCTTGCAGTGGTGTTTTGGTGCAGAGTTTCTTCTGCCTGGATCACTCTCCTTTTCCTCTATGCTGCCTTCTGGGTCTCAGCATAAACTCACCTTCTACAACAGCCTTCTGTGGCACCCTGAATTAGAGTCACCCTCCTTCTACTTTCTCATGGCATCCTGAGCTTTTTCTTTCTATTCTTTGTCACAATGTGGTGATAATTTTATAATTATCTTTCTACCAAGGGGTTGTAAGTTTGTGGAGTGCAGAAATTGACTTTTTTTCAGTTGCTATGTCCCAGCTCCCAGCACAAAAAAGTGTCTCAGGAAACTCCTGTAGGCTGAAGGAATTGAATGAAGAAGACTTTCAGCCCCTGAGCAGCCTCCAGGTGGGATGAGTTGTGGTCTCTGCCCATATGACCGTAGGACCTCAGGGCCCATATATAACAACAGGGCCCCTGAAATAACAGCAAATCCATACCAATTGGAAGCTTGATGAGAGAAGACAGGAAAGTCTTTGCTTGCTCTCAGGGGCAATTCTTACTGGGTTCAGAGAGACTGGATGACCCTTCAGTGAGAGCTCTGGGCATGTATATGGGTAGGAACTGGAACAAGAGCCAGCAGTGAGCCTCACAATCACAAATCAGGCAACGGGGCCCAGAATGCGAGAGGAGCTTCCAGCGCCTCACCAGAGAGGTCTTACACATGCTGCCTGAACATCAGCTGTTGATTTTGCCAATATTGATAGTTACCGGTGATGTCTCCAAATCGACTATCATGAGTAACAAAGCATAGACGGGGTGGTGAGACTAAGCGTGTTTCCTGCTTTTTCAATTTTTCTATCTACATTTTCTGTAATAAGTACATTTCGGTTTTACAATGAAAAGCAATACACTATTTTAAAAACATAGCTGAGTGCAGTGGCTCACACCTGTAATCCCAGCACTTTGGGAGGCTGAGGCAGGCAGATCACAAGGTCAGGAGTTTGAGACCAGCCTGACCAACATGGTGAAACCCCGTCTGTACTAAAAATACAAAAATTAGCCGGGCATGGTGGCACGCCTGTAATCCCAGCTACTTAGGAGGCTGAGGCAGGAAAATTATTTGAACCTAGGAGGCAGAGGTGGCGGTGAGCCGAGATTGCGCCACTTAATGCTAGTCTGGGCGACAGAGCAAGACTCCATCTCAAAAAAATAAATGAATAAAATAAATTTTAAAAAATAAAATAAAAACACAAATGCACCGACTATGATAGTTCTTAGTTCCTTTGCAAAATGACGAAAAAGATACATTGATCTCATATTAAGCAGATACCTACAATGACAGAAAATGGTGAGACTAACTCACAGGCAACAGTTACAACAATCAACTTATAATGGGTAGGAGATAATATAATATATTTGACAATGATTTTCCTCCACGAAGCTGGAAGAAAAAAAAAATTGTTTCTCAGTTGTGTGGAAAACATTGCACCCTCAGGGCTCTGGAAGGCGGAGTTCCACAGCATATGTGGTTAGGCTGTCCTCTGGTGGCCACAGCACCACACAGCAATGCTGGACAGTCTAGGTCCCCTCTAGCTTTTCTCTTTCTTCCCTTTTTGAAAAGTCTCTCTCTCTCCTTTGTTTTAAAAATTAGGACATCACAGTATATATTTGGGGATTCATGTGATATTTTGATACATTTATACAACGTGTAATGATCAGATCAGGGTAGTTGGGATATCTGTCACCTCAAACATTTATCTTTATGTTGGGAACATTACAATTCTCTTCTAGCTATATTGAAATATATAATAAATTGTTGTTAACTGTAGTTTCTCTACTGTACTATTGAATACCATAACTTATCCCTTCTCTATAACTGTATTCTTATACCCCTTAACCCCCTTATCTATGTCTCCCCCTTCCCTCAACACACATATCCCCCCACCCAGCCTCTGGTAACCACCAGTCTATGCACTACCTCCATGAGACCCACCTTTTTAGCTCCCACATATGAATGATAATACGCGATATTTGTAGTTCTCTGCCTGGATTGTTTTACTTAATTAACCTCTAGTTCTAGTAATGTTTCTGCAAATGAGAGAATTTTATTCTTTTTCATGACTGAATAGAGTTCCATTGTGTATGTATATCACATTTCCTTTAACCATTCATCCATTGATGGCCACTTAAGCTTATTCTATATCTTGATTATTGTGAACAGTGGTGCAATAAACATGGGAGTGCAGATATCTCTTTGATGTGTTGATCTTTTTTATTATACTTTAAGTTCTCAGGTACCTGTGCATAACGTGCAGGTTTCTTACATATGTATACATGTGCCATGTTGGTGTGCTGCACCCACACCATTAGATATTTCTCCTAATGTTATCCCTCCCACCTACTGCCACCCCATGACAGGTCCCAGTGTGTGATATTCCCCACCCTGTGTCCAAGTATTCTCATTATTCAATTCCCACCTATGAGTGAGAACATGCGGTGTTTGGTTTTCTGTCCTTGCAACAGTTTGCTCAGAATGATGGTTTCCAGCTTCATCCATGTCCCTACAAAGGACACGAACTCATCCTTTCTTATGGCTGCATAGTATTCCATAGTGTATATGTGCCACATTTTCTTAATCCAGTCTATCATTAACAGACATTTGGGTTGGTTCCAAGTCTTTGCTATTGTGAATAGTGCCGCAATAAACATACATGTGCATGTGTCTTTATAGCAGCATGATTTATAATCCTTTGGGTATATCCCTAGTAATGGAATGTCTGGGTCAAATGGTATTTCTACTTCTAGATCCTTGAGGAATTGCCACACTGTCTTCCACAATGGTTGAACTAGTTTACAGTCCCACCAACAGTGTAAAAGCGTTCCTATTTCTCCACATCCTCTCCAGCACCTGTTGTTTCCTGACTTTTGAATGATTGCTATTCTAACTGGTATGAGATGGTATCTCATTGTGGTTTTGATTTGCATTTCTCTGATGGCCAGTGATGATGAGCATTTTTTCATGTGTCTGTTGGCTGCATAAATGTCTTCTTTTGAGAAGTGTCTGTTTATATCCTTTGCCCACTTTTTGATGGAGTTCCTTGATTTTTCTTGTAAATTTGTTTAAGTTCTTTGTAGATTCTGGATATTAGCCCTTTGTCAGATGGGTAGATTGTAAAAATTTTCTCCCATTCTGTAGGTTGCCTATTCACTCTGATGGTAGTTTCTTTGGCTGTGCAGAAGCTCTTTAGTTTAATTAGATCCCATTTGTCAATTTTGGCTTTTGTTGCCATTGCTTTTCGTGTTTTAGTCATGAAGTCCTTGCCCATGCCTATGTCCTGAATGGAATTGCCTAGGTTTTCTTCTAGGGTTTTTATGGTTTTAGATCTAACATTTAAGTCTTTAATCCATCTTGAATTACTTTTTCTGTAAGGTGTAAGGAAGGGATCCAGTTTCAGCTTTCTACTTAAGGCTAGCCAGTTTTCCCAGCACCATTTATTAAATAGGGAATCCTTTCTCCATTTCTTGTTTTCGTCAGGTTTGTCAAAGATCAGATGGTTGTAGATGTGTGGTATTAATTCTGAGGACTCTGTACTGTTCTGTTGGTCTATATCTCTGTTTTGGTACCAGTACCATGCTGTTTTGGGTCCTGTAGCTTTGTAGTATAGTTTGAAGTCAGGTAGCATGATGCCTCCAGCTTTATTCTTTTTGCTTAGGATTGTCTTGGCAATGTGGATTCTTTTTTGGTTCCATGTGAACTTTAAAGTGTTTTTTTTCCAATTCTGTGAAGAAAGTCATTGGTAGCTTGATGGGGATGGCATTGAATCTATAAATTACCTTGGGCAGTATGGCCATTTTCACAATATTGATTCTTCCTACCCATGAGGATGGGATGTTCTTCCATTTGTTTGTGTCCTCTTTTATTCCGTTGAGCAGTGGTTTGTAGTTCTACTTGAAGAGGTCCTTCACATCCCTTGTAAGTTGGATTCCTAGGTATTTTACTCTCTTTGAAGCAGTTGTGAATGGGGGTTCACTCATTTGGCTCTCTGTTTGTCTGTTTTTGGTATACAACAATGCTTGTGATTTTTGCACATTGATTTTGTATCCTGAGACTTTCCTGAAGTTGCTTATCAGCCTAAGGAGATTTTGGGCTGAGATGATGGGGTTTTCTAAATATACAATCATGTCGTTTGCAAACAGGGACAATTTGACTTCCTCTTTTCCTAATTGAATACCCTTTATTTCTTTCTCCTGCCTGATTGCCCTGGCCAGAACTTCCAACACTATGTTGAATAGGAGTGGTGAGAGAGGGCATCCCTGTCTTGTGCCAGTTTTCAAAAGGAATGCTTCCAGTTTTTGCCCATTCAGTATGATATTGGCTGTGGATTTGTCATAAATAGCTCTCATTATTTTGAGATACGTCCCATCAATACCTAGTTTATTGAGAGTTTTTAGCATGAAGAGCTGTTGAGTTCTGTTGAGGGGCTTTTCTGCATCTATTTAGATAATGATGTGATTTTTGTCTTTGGTTCTGTTTATATGCTGGGTTACGTTTATTGATTTGCGTATGTTGAACCAGCCTTGCATCCCAGGGATGAAGCCAACTTGATCATGGTGGATAAGGTTTTTGATGTGCTGCTGGATTTGGTTTGCCAGTATTTTACTGAGGATTTTTGCATCAATGTTCATCAGGGATATTGGTCTAAAATTCTCTTTTTTTGTTATATCTCTGCCAGGCTTTGATATCAGGATGATGCTGGCATCATAAAATGAGTTAGGGAGGATTCCCTCTTTTTCTATTGATTGGAATAGTTTCAGAAGAGATGGTACCAGCTCCTCTTTGTACCTCTGGTAGAATTCAACTGTGAATCTGTCTGGTCCTGGACTTTTTATTGGTTGGTAGACTACTAATTATTGCCTCAATTTCAGAGCCTTTTATTGATCTATTCAGGGATTCAACTTCTTCCTGGTTTAGTCGTGGAAGGGTGTATGTGTATAGGAATTTATCCGTTTCTTCTAGATTTTCTACTTTATTTGCATAGAGATGTTTATAGTATTCTCTGATGGTAGTTTGTATTTCTGTGGGATCGGTGGTGATATCCCCTTTATCATTTTTTTATTGCATCTATTTGATTCCTAGCTCTTTTTTTCTTTATTAGTCTTGCTAGTGGTCTATCAATTTTGTTGATCTTTTCAAAAAAAGAGGTCCTGGATTCATTGATTTTTTGAAGGGCTTTTGCATCTCCATCTCCTTCAGTTCTGCTCTGATCTTAGTTATTTCTTGCCTTCTGCTAGCTTTTGAATGTGTTTGCTCTTGCTTCTCTAGTTCTTTTAGGTGTAATGTTAGGGTGTCGATTTTAGATCTTTCCTGCTTTCTCTTGTGGGTATTTAGTGCTATAACTTTCCCTCTACACACTGCTTTAAATGTGTCCCAGAGATTCTGGTATGTTGTGTCTTTATTCTCATTAGTTTCAAAGAACATCTTTATTTCTGCCTTCATTTTATTATGTACCCAGTAGTCCTTCAGGAGCAGGTTGTTCAGTTTCCATGTAGTTGTGTGGTTTTGAGTGAGTTTCTTAACCTGAGTTCTTATTTGATTGCACTGTGGTCTGAGAGACAGTTTGTTATCATTTCTGTTCTTTTACATTTGCTGAGGAGTGCTTTACTTCCAACTATGTGGTCAATTTTGGAATCAGTGCACTGTGGTGCTGAGAATAATGTATATTCTGTTGATTTGGAGTGGAGAGTTCTGTAGATATCTGTTAGGTCTGCTTGGTGCAGAGCTGAGTTCAATTCCCGGATATCCTCGTTAACTTTCTGTCTCATTGATCTAATGTTGACAGTGGGATGTTGAAGTCCCATTATTATTGTGTGGGAGTCTGAGTCTCTTTGTAGGTCTCTAAGAACTTGCTTTATGAATCTGGGTGCTCCTGTATTGGGTGCATATATATTTTGGATAGTTAGCTCTTCTTGTTGAATTGATCCCTTTGCCTTTATGTAATGGCCTTCTTTGTCTCTTTTGATCTTTGTTGTTTTAAAGTCTGTTTTATCAGAGACTAGGATTGCAGTGCCTGCTTTTTCTTTTTGTTTTCCCTTTGCTTCGTAGATCTTCCTCCATCCCTTTATTTTGAGCCTATGTGTGTCTCTGCACGTGAGATGGGTCTGCTGAATACAGCACACTGATGGATCTTGACTCTTTATCCAATTTGCCAGTCTGTGTCTTTTGATTGAGACATTTAGCCCATTTACATTTAAGGTTAATATTGTTATTTTTGTGTATTTGATCCTGTCATTATGATGTTAGCTGGTTATTTTTCTCATTAGTTGGTGCCATTTCTTCCTAGCATCGATGGTCTTTACAACTTGACATCTTTTTGCAGTGGCTGGTACCGTTTGTTCCTTTCCATGTTTAGTGCTTCCTTCAGGAGCTCCTATAAGGCACACCTGGTGGTGACAAAATCTCTCAGCATTTGCTTGTCTGTAAAGGATTTTATTTCTCCTTCACTTGTGAAGCTTAGTTTGGCTGGATATGAAATTCTGAGTTGAAAATTCTTTTCTTTAAGAATGTTGAATATTGGCCCCCATTCTCTTCTGGCTTGTAGAGTTTCTGCCAAGAGATCTGCTGTTAGTCTGATGGGCTTCCCTTTGTGGGTAACCTGACCTTTCTCTCTGGCTGCCCTTAACCTTTTTTCCTTCATTTCAACTTTGGTGAATCTGACAATTATGTGTCTTGGAGTTGCTCTTCTCGAGGAGTATCTTTGTGGCATTCTCTGTATTTCCTGAATTTGAATGTTGGCCTGCCTTACTAGGTTTGGGAAGTTCTCCTGGATGATATCCTGAAGAGTGTTTTCCAACTTGGTTCCATTTTCACCGTCACTTTCAGGTACACCAGTCAGACATAGATTTGGTCTCTTCACATAGTCCCATATTTCTTGGAGGCTTTGTTCATTTCCTTTTACTCTTTTTTTCTCTAAACTTCTCTTCTCACTTCATTTCATTCATTTGATCTTCAATCACTGATACCCTTTCTTCCACTTCATCAAATCGGCTACTGAAGCTTGCGCATACATCACGTAGTCTCATGCCATGGTTTTCAGCTCCATCAGGTCATTTAAGGTGTTCTCTATGCTGTTTATTCTAGTTATCCATTTGTCTAATCTTTTTTCAAGGTTTTTAGATTCTTTGTAATGGGTTCAAACATCCTCCTTTAGCTCAGAGAAGTTTGTTATTACTGATCTTCTGAGGCTTACTTCTGTCAGCTCATCAAAGTCATTCTCCGTCCAGCTTTATTCCATTGCTGGCGAGGAACTGTGTTCCTTTGGAGGAGAAGAGGTGCTCTGATCTTTGGAATTTTCAGCTTTTCTGCTTTGTTTTCTCCCCATCTTTGTGGTTTGATCTACCTTTGGTCTTTGATGTTGGTGATGTACAGATGGGGTTTTGGTGTGGATGTTCTTTCTGTTTGTTATTTTTCCTTCTAACAGTCAGGGCCCTCTCAGCTGCAGGTCTGTTGGAGTTTGCTGGAGGTCCACTCCACACCCTGTTTGCCTGGGTATCACCAGTGTAGGCTGCAGAACAGCAAATATTGCAGAACAGCAAATGTTGCTGCCTGATCCTTTCTCTGGAAACTTCATCTCAGAGGGTAACCCAGCTGTATGAGGTGTCAGTCAGCCCCTACTGGGAGGTGTCTCTCAGTTAGGCTACTCGGGGGTCAAGGTCCACTTGAGGAGGCAGTCTGTCCGTTCTCAGATCTCAGACTCCATGCTGGGAGAACCACTACTCTCTTCAAAGCTGTTAGACAGGGACGTTTAAGTCTGTAGAAGTTTCTGCTGCCTTTTGTTCAGTTATGCCCTGCCCCCAGAGGTGGCATCCACAGAGGCAGGCAGGCCTCCTTGAGCTGCGGTGGGCTCCACCCAGTTTGAGCTTCCTGGATGCTTTATTTACCTAGTCAAGTCTCAGCAATGGCAGACGCCCCTTCACCAGCCTCACTGCCGCCTTACAGTTTAATCTCGGACTGCCATGCTAGCAGTGAGCCAGGCTCCTTGGGTGTAGGACCCTCCGAGCCAGGTGCGGGATATACTGTCTTGGTGTGCCGTTTGCTAAGACTGTTGGAGAAGCACAGTATTAGGGTGGGAGAGCCCCGATTTTCCAGGTACTGTCTGTCATGGCTTCCCTTGGCTAGGAAAGGGACTTCCCCAACCCCTTGCGCTTCCCAGGTGAAGCAATTCCCTGGCCTGCTTTGGTTCACACTCTGTGGGCTGCACCCACTGTCCAACAAGCCCCAGTGAGATGAACCTGGTACCTCATTTGGAAATGCAGAAATCACCTGTCTTCTGCATCACTCATGCTGGGAGCTGTAGACTGTAGCTGTTCCTATTTGGCCATCTTGGAACCCTCTCAATATATTGATCTTTTTTCTTTTTGTTATACACCCAGTTGAAGGATTGTGGGATTTTATGATAGTTCTGTTTTTAGTTTGTTAAGGAACCTGCATACTGTTCTCCACAGTGCTCTACTACCTACCAATAGCACTAGTATTCCCTTTTTCTCTGCATCCTCACCAGCATCCATTATTTTGGTCTATTTTTGCTCTTTTTGATAATAAGCATTCTAACTGAGGTGAGATGATATCTCATTGTGGTTTTGATTTACATTTTTCTGATGAATAGTGTTGTTGAGCATTTTTTCATATATTTTTTGGCCATTTGTGTATATTATTTGAGGAATGTCTATGCACGTCTTTTGCTCATTTTAAATTTGGATTATTTGTGGGTTTTTTGCTATTGACTTGTGTTCCTGTTTTCTCTAATTCTGTAGGTTGTCTCTTCACTTTGTTAATTGTATCCTTTGCTATGCAGAAGTGTTTTCATTTGATGTAATCCCATTTGCCTATATTTGTTTTTATTGCCTTGCTTTTGAGGTCTTATCCAAAAAGTCTTTGCCCAGACCAATGTCCTGTAGTGTTTCCCCAATGTTTACTTCTAGTAGTTTCATAGTTTCAGATCTTCCATATAAGTTGTCAATCCATTTTGAGTTGATTTTTGTACATGGTAAAAGATGAGGACCCACTGTAGCTTTTCTACAGGGTCCCTTTAGAGTGTTTCTTTCTACAATTGAATGCCTGGCACCACCCACCCAAGATGATAAGCTGGAGAAGAAACATTGGAGCATAAATAGAAAGTTTTGATATGCCACCATATTTTGCTTAGTAACCCAATTCTTATTAAGACTACATCACTACTTAGTTAAGCCTTGCCACCACGTTGTAGGCTGTGTTATTCTGGAATGACAAGAAAACTGAGGATTACAGAAGAGCAATGACTTGGCAAAGGTCATACGGTACATGTGTTGGGTGTTCCACATAGTCAGCAGATAAATAACATGTACCTACTATAAGCTAGTCACAGAGATGGACAAAGAGAAATAATTTTCTCTGAAGACAACATTATAATACAAAATGATAATTGCTGGGAGGGTGCGTGTTCTGTGGGCTGCCATAGCACGTGGGAATGCATTTTGCCCAGGCAAGGTCAGTTGGGAAAGTTTCTCTAAAGAAAGGAGATTTGAACTGAGTCTTGAGGATATAACACTGTATACTGTACATAACCAGGGAAGCAAGAAGAGGTTAAGATTAATCAGAAGAAATTAGAGAATGGTATCCTCCCTTCTCGCCCCATGCATGAGACTCTGGTTAGAAGACAGATGTAGAATATTGTGTTATCCTGGAGTCTTCATTATGTTGGACAACAAGTTTTGTAGAAAGCTGAAGGTTACTGCTTTGAACAATATACATATATTTTTAAACCAGCAGCAAATACTTAAAAATGCATTACAGATATCCTTATTACCAAAACAGATCCTTATAATTTTCCCTAGATTGTTCCTCCTCCTGGTTCTCAGTTTCATGAAATAGCAAATCAGACTCCCTGAACACCCTCCTAAATGGAGTCCCCCATTATTCCTGTTTTCTATTTTCACAGTATTTAGCGCACATGATATATTTTCAGTGGTTTGTTTGCTGCTTTTTCATTTTCCTCCCCTACTCAACTGTAAGTCTTAAAATCAGGAATCCAGCTTGGTTTATTTGTTTGCATTTTACCTGAGCAGAAAATGAGGGTGGGAGGTGGACTGGGTTTAGGGAATGAGGGAATTTGGAAGTCGTAATAATGAGTATAAGCTTCTTCAGGAGGGCACTGAGGAGTGTTCAGATAATTTTTTAAAAAAGAATGACAAGGCCAGGCTTCCATCTCAGAAAGTTTCCTGTCACTGCAGAATGGAGAATGGGCTGGAGCTGCAGCTTAGGGAGCTGATTTAAGAGGTAGAGGCAGTGATCCCTGCAAGATGTGACAGTGCTCTGGATTCATGTGCCTGGGGCTGAATGAGAAGTGGTAGTACGAGTAGGCATTGAGGACAGGGAATTAACAAGCCCTGGTGATTGACAGGTTATGGGGGAAGCCCCTGGACTCCTTCCTGGAATTCGGTGGATGGTGGTATTTCTGCTGAGATAGGGGATGGGAGAAGGAGCAGATTTGTGAGAACAGACTGCGTGTGTGCTGGAAACACTGAGCTTAGGGTGCATGTCTGTCACACACAAGGAAAGAAGTCCACTAAAGGGCTGGAAGTGAACCTGAAGTTGAGACAGACCTGGGCAAGAGAGGCAACAAGTGGAGCCATCTGGTTGAGGCAACCCAGGAGGGGCTGCGTGTGAGACAGGAAAGGGTCAGGACAGAGCCCTGGAGCACAGCAACTTCAAAGGTATATGTGGTTGAAATGAGCAGCAGGGATGCAGAGAAGGAGCCATCTGAAAGGGAGTCGAAGGGAATCAGGAAGGCAGCGAGCTGATGAAAGCAAGGTGGTAGGAGAGGGCTGGCTGACAGCCAAAGATGTCCTGAGATGCCCAGGCAGAGGAAGCTGAAAACTGGCCTTTGAATATATAGTTGTTCCCTTCCACATCACTCCTTGAACTGTATGGGGCCACTTGTATGCAAATTTTCTTCTCCCTCTGCCACCCCTGTGACAGCAATACTAACCCCTCCGCTTCCTCCATCTCCTCAGCCTACTCCACGTGAAGACGATGAGGATGAAGACCTTTATAATGATCCATTTCCACTTAATGAATTGTAAATATATTTTCCGTTCCTTATGATTTTCTTAATCACATTTTCTTTTCTCTAGCTTACTTTAATGTAAGAATGCCATATATAATACCAATAACATATGAAATATGTGTTAATTAACTGTTTATGTTATCAGTAAGATTCTTAGTAAAGTTTTTGGGGAGTCAAAAGTTATACACAGATTTTCTTTTTTTCTTTCTTTTTTTTTTTTTTTTTTTTTTTTGAGATGGAGTTTCACTCCTGTTGCCCAAGCTGGAGTGCAATGGCACGATCTCGGCTCACCACAACCTCCACGTCCTCCCGGGTTCAAGCGATTCTCCTGCCTCAGCCTCCCAAGTAGCTGGGATTACAGGCATGCACCACCACACCCGGCTAATTTTGTATTTTTAGTAGAGACTTGGTTTCTCCGTGTTGGTCAGGCTGGTCCCGAACTGCTGACCTCAGGTGATCTGCCCACCTTGGCCTCCCAAAGTGCTGGGATTACAGGAGTAAGCCACCATGCCCTGCCTATACACAGACTTTCAACTGTGTGGGAGGGGGTTGGTGTCCCAACCCCCATATTGTTCAAGGTCAACTGTAGTGCCAGACACTTGAATGATATCATTAATGTGAGAACTGTTTAGTTTTTAGTGTCGGAACTGTTTGGTTTCCATTTATTGCCAGTTTTTACGTATTTATTTACTACCTTCACTTTTTAGGGGGGGCACAGGAGTTGAGGAATAAAACATTGACTACGGATGTTACAGAGTAACTTGCTGAGATAGAAGTTCATTGGTTTTAGCATTCTCCAAGCTGACCCCTAGGCAGTTCTCCTTCGAGTTTCTAAAAATGTGAGTTGGTGAGTTCCTCCTTCCTACCCACCCGCTAACCCAAGTCCAGAGTTTATGAATTTTAGGACCCTGAGAAGATAATGCTTCCCCCTAAGAAGAAAAGATAGAGGTCAGTGTTTAGAGAAGGCAAGGTTGAAGCCTCTGGGCCTAGGAAAATCAGCAGCTTTAGCTGCCACTGAAGAATGAGGGATGGGGGATGAGGAATGCACAGTGTGTGGACAGAGACCTGTGCCCACTACCAGGCATATGCGAGGCTACATGGGGAGCTCACTGCAGATGCCAACCATGGAAAGAGATGGCTGCAGGGCACATCCTCAGTCTAAGCAGGAGAATTATTTTTACTAGAAAATTGAATTTTGCTGAGAGCTGAGGAATACAAGCTTGAGAAATATAGTATTTTTAAAATCTGAAATGAACTATTAAATGTAATGACTTAGAATCCCATTTTTTGTCTTTTGTTTAGAGAAACGTATCAGTGGTTTTTAATCAGGGCTACCAAGAGAATCTTGGAAGGAAATAACAATTTGTTAGAAAAGAATACTTTCTAATTTTATAATCATAGCAACTGATTTGCTATTATAAAAGTAACACATAATTGAAGGAACTGGGATTTGATGTTACCCTACTTAAAAGTAAATAAGTTAGCATCTTGATTCATGAACATTGGTAGAAGACATAGACTCTTGGGTCGGAGACAAGCACTTTATTATTCATGACATAACATGAGCATCAGTATGTTTGCAAAGGTTCCCCTTGTCCCCAAGTCCCAGATGGGTGACACCACAGGCCCAGATAAATGGTGCACACATAGTAGGTTTATTTCGCAGAAAAGGAGCACTGAGCTTAAGGAATATGCTGCTTTTATAGGAAGCAATAAATACACCTGTTCTTTGTTTCAAGTGACACAAACCTCATCCTTCATGGTTGGCCACAGCAAAGCCACACCTGAGAAATGTCCTGGGTAAAGAGGGCAGAGGGCCTTGCATTCTTGGTATACCCAGCAATACGTGTGGGAGCTCAAAAAACAAACAAATAATATTTACTATAGGAAATGTGCATTATAATAACAATAACAAAACCCACTTCCTACTTATATTATCCAGAAACTACAAATGGTTAATTTAGTCCTACAAACTAAATCCAGAGTTGAGAGAAGCTTATGGGCAGCTGCTGGAGTTACACTTGAAGTTCAGGTGATAATATTATTTTTTTCATGTCAAATGAGTAAGGTGTCAATGTTGTAATAAGGTTAGAGGGAGGCACATCTCACACAGGAGTGGGAAAACCCAGTCATCCTCATGCTTATGATCATAAAAGGATCTAGGTGATAATATTTATGAAGCAAATATTCCTGTTAGGACAGCTGAAGTTCATCAAGTACCTTTGAGCTCACTACTTGGGGTTGGGATTAGTCTTTCAGGTTGAAGTCACTAAGGAACCCATGGTTCATTTCCTTAAATTTCAAGGACTGTCCTGATGTCTCAGAGATAGCACTGTCTGTGAATATGGTGAGGGCTTCCTTGCATAGGCAGTCTAAGATTGTCTGCTTCTAAGCTCTTGCCTCTTCCCAAGCATGTAGTGAAATCTGAGCCAGTCACAACAAAACGGATTAGAATAAGTCTTGATTACCACAGCAGGCAGGCTATCCACCTTCTTCTTCTTCTTCTTCTTCTTCTTTTTTTTTTTTTTTCTTTTGACGGAGTCTTGTTCTGTCCCCCAGGCTGGAGTGCAGTGGAATAATCACAGCTCACTACAACCTCTGCCTCCCAGGCTCAAGGGATTCTGCCATCTCAGCCTGCTGTGTAGCTGGGACTGTAGGCACCTGCCACCTTGCCTGACTAATTTTTGTATTTTGATAGAGATAGGATTTTGCCATGTTGGCAAGGCTGGTCTCAAACTCCTGCCCTCAAATAATCCACCTGCCTCGGCCTCCCAAAGTGCTGAGATTACAGGCGTAAGCCACTGTGCCTGGCCTGTACCTTCAATTCTGAGCTCAGAAAACTCCCTGTTCCTCAAGCTTTGAGGCCTATTTACTTTGCTTCATCATGTATTCATTATTAACCCTTCCTTCATCCTGTTTAGTAAATATATATTGAGTTACTACTAGACCGGGAGCTCCGCGAAGCAAGGAGGGCACATTCTTTCTGCCCTCGGGACACCAAAGCCAGGGAAATCTCATGCAAGCATTTTTTTGGATGAACTCTGGAATATTGTATGGAAACAAACCAAGTGTTTGCTATGCTGTTAGTCGACTAAAATATGCAATTTGTGTGTGTGTGTGTTTAAAAAAAAGTGGCCAAACAAAACCCTATATTACCATTCAAAATTAAATTTGCAGGAAAAATAATTGCTTGATCTGTGTAGAATGCTTGAACATGCTTATATCCCTTGAAATTATTAGCAAAGATGCACTCATGATTTTAAAAATGTAACAAAAAATGAATAAATTATACAAGAAAACATCAACAGATCTCTTGATAGTCTTTTTAAAAAGGATGAAAAGATCCAGATTGAACAACTAACTAAAACTTAGATCTTAGAAGTTAATGACTTAGGTTGTATTCTCTGCCTTTCACTTGCCCAAAGGAAAAAGAGAACAGTCCTTAGGTGACAGCCCAGGCTAGCCATGTGTGTGCTCTCAGCATTAACGCTGAGGTATGAGTATTAATGCTGTTGGTATGAGTGAGCTGCAGGTCCAGAAATACCTCTCCAGTAACACACTTTGGAAATAATCCCTCACCGGGTAGCCATGTCACTTATATTAGTTGTAAAACACACCACTCACTTTTTGCTAGTGATAAAGTGATTACTTCATTGACGTTTTGGAAAACTGCAGCAACATACTGTCTTAGCAAATGCTTTGAAACAACAAGTTGTTTTTATTTTTAGAGAAGAGTGTTTTGAACACTATTGATTAGTATTTAAGAAAGTTTTATGGGCGTGGTCGCTCATGCCTGTAATCCCAGCACTTTGGGAGGTCAAGGCAAGAGGATTGCTTGAACCCAGGAGTTGGAGACCAGCCTGGGCAACATAGAAAGACTCCTATCTCTACAAATCATTTTTTAAAAATTAGCTGTGTGTGGTGGCATGTGCCTGTGATCCCAACTACTCAGGAGGCTGAGGCAGGAGCATTGCCTGAAGCTGGGAGTTTGAGGCTGCAGTGAGCCATGATTGTGCCACTGCACTCAAGCCTGGGTGACAGAGAGAGACCCTGTCTCAAAACGAACAAACAAAAATAGCCGATTACTAGCCACTAGATTTTAGCCAATAGCACTAACATTCCTTAGGCCAGCTTATCAAAAAAAGATATGAAATGCTGGCGATTGTAGGGACCAAATTTTGTAGTGAATAAGCCTTTGATGTGGCAGAAATCTAAACAGTATTCGATTGAGGCTACGCCCTACCCTTGCCTCTACTGACGAGACAAAAGCTGATGGGCCTTGGTACCCAGCCAACCAAGGGAGTGCGTTCAGGTCAAGGGCATGCTCAAGAGAACTCTCTGTGTTAGCTATTATTAATGGTTCCCAATTTATAGGAAGAACATTAGTTTAATAACTTGTCCGAGGTCACTTTGCTCAGCTAAATGAGTGATGAGTGTTTGATTCAAACCAGGCCTATCAAACCCCTAAATCTGTGCTTTTCAGGGCTGGGAAGAGGAAAAGTTTGCTAAGGCAGAAATCAGAGGGTGGAACGATAATCCTTACCTCTTCCCTCCCCAGCCAGAGCAGCTCTGGCTGAGATCACATTTGAAGAAATCCTTTTGCTGTTAAGAAGAAAATAAGGAAAAAAAGAAAAAAAAAAAAAGGAAAGAAAAGAAAAATTCCAGCCTTGCACTAGTCTGAGATATTTTGAGGCTGAATTAAATAAAACCAGATGTTAATTTATTATCAGAATTCTCAGCCTATAACAGTAGTTCTCAAATCTTGTGTACTTAAGAATCTGCTTGAGTGCTTGTTTAACCTGGAGAGTCTTAAGCTCCACCCTCAGAGACTGGATTGAATAGGTCTGGTTTGGGGTAAAGCACAGGAATTTGCAATTTTCACAGGTGTCCCAGGAGCATTGGATACAGGTGGTTACAGAACTACATTTTGAAAAACTGAACAAAGATGTTTTGAAAATAAAAAGAAAAATGTAGGCAGAGAGTGCCAGAAGTGGTTTGATCTCACCCATTTGGCATAAGTGCTACTCCCTTTGGAAAGCCCTCTGTGAATGACTCAGCAAGGCCTGTCTTAAATCGTGAATCTGTTCCCTGGTTTGACATTGGAGAGAGAGTAGTTACTGTCATGGAAAGGAGAAAGTGAGTCTTAGGACTCAGTCCTTAGCCTGTAAGGGAGACTACCAAACAGGGAAAAAGAAGGAAAAGCTCAGGAGTGCTCCAAAGCCAACAGAAGAATATGTGAGCAGAAACAAAAGAAATGAACAGAGCAATTTTCCTCCTGAACGATATTGAGTAGAATTTCTTAGGAAGGCAGAGGCAGGGGCCACACTGCTACCCATTAAATCATGGCCTGACAGCCAGTCACAGGCCAGTCCCTTTCAGCCAAGAGCAACGTTCTGAGAACCCTTCCCACTTGGACTCAACATCACATCCCTGGCAAGGCTTCAGGACAAGAATATGAGCTCCAGGAAGCATCAATGATGGGGTTGGTGGCAGCCCAGATTTTTGTTGCAGAAGGAGCTAGATGCAGTAGTCTGTAGGTAGGGAGAGGGCGAAGTTGAATTTGCTGAGGATTTCATATAACACTGAAAAGATCATAATCCATATCAAGTTCATGTCCTTGATGACATTAAGTGAGATCCCATAGTTGTGGCCTCCCATGCACATGTGATAGAACTTGATGATAAGTTAGTTTCACTGTCTTTCCTACTCCCTGCTATTTTCCCCAGGAGAGACATGGGTTATGAAGGCTCCAGCGTTACTGAATTTGTACTCGGCTTGCTGAGATTTGGTTCAGCTCCACGTCAGGGAGGGCCCACATGGAGACTCAAGATCAGCCTGGACTCTCCGCATCCTGGATTCTCAAGGTCCCAGGTAAGCTGCCCTGGGGTACCATGGCTGACTTAGGAACCAGGGGTCTGTGTGTGTTGCTGGAGCATTTCCTTCAGATGCTACTAATCCATGTGAACGGGTAGTCCATGAGTGGTTTCTAAGCCTGCCTGTTCCCTGTCTCTCGTGTGTGAATTTTTTCCATACCTGTTTCTTACATGTGCAGAGACTCTTGGTTTGCTGGGCATCCCCATACAATCTCCCCACAGTGACCTCAAATTCACAATGTTCTAAACTACATTAACATTTCCTACCTAAGCAGACCTGCTCTGTATTTCTATCTTGGATGAAACAGCCACCCAGCTGCACATACCATATCCTCGGGAATCTTCATTGACTCCTCCCTCTTGCTTACCCTGATCATCCAACTGAGACCAAGTCCTGTGGAGACTACCCCATAAATAATTCTTCAACCCATTCTCTCCCCTGGAGCCTTTGCCACTGCTCTGGTTCAGTCTTCATTTTCCCAGTAGATTTGCAAATGCTTCCTTACCAATATCTCTTCTGGGGTTTCTCAAATAATGTGTTCTTGGCATTTTCAGAAGGACAATTGTACATTTGTGCAAAATGTTTCTGACATTATATATACGTATCTATCTATCTATCTATCTATCTATCTATCTATCTATCTATCTATCTATATTTTTTTCGGACAGAGTCTCCCTCTGTGGAGGCTGGAGTGCAGTGTGCAATAGCACAATCTGTCACCCAGCCTGGAGTGCAGTGGCACCATCTCAGCTCACTGCAACCTCTGCCCACTGGGTTCAAGCAATTCTTGTGCCCTAGCCTCCCAGGTAGCTGGGACTACAGGCCTGTGCCATCACGCCCAGCTAATTTTTGTATTTTTAGTAGTGATGGGGTTTCACCATGTTGGTCAGGCTGGTTTTGAACTCCTGACCTCAAGCAATCCACCCACCACAGCCTCCCAAACTGCTGGGGTTACAGGCGTGAGCCACTGTGCCCCAGCCCCATATGATCTTTTTGCATCTGTGGCCTGAATGCTGGAAATGTTGATAGTACCTTTTAATTGTAGGAACCAACCTCTCCTTCCGCGAGTGGTGCTAGAAAAGAGTTAAGTTCTGGCCAGGGACTCAGGGATGTGAAAGGACAAATTAGAGCCACAGGAGCCATTGGGGTGATCTGAGCAAAATCTGAAGGCAGGAGCCTGTGCTTTGGGTGGGGCTTCTATACCCTCCTAGCGTAGGAATGCAGCTCCCCCAGGGAGCTTTGATGCAGCACACATTGTATCTTTACCCCATGCCATGTCCTCCTTCAATTGTGTCTTCTATCACCTTTATTTTCTACTAATTCTACACAGTACCTCTAGGAGACTGATTTCACTTGTTACATCCTCCAAATATCATGTAAATGCCAATTTCTCCCAAACTTGCATATCTACTTCAAGGTATCTCTTCTCAGGGCTAGGCACAGTGGCTCATGCCTGTAATTCTAGCACTTTGGAAGACCAAGGCAAGAGGATTGTTTGAGGCCAGGAGTTTGAGACCAGCCTGGGAAATATAGCGAGACCCTGCCTCTACAAAAATAAAAGAAAAAAAAATAGCCAGTTGTAGTGGTGTGTGCCTTTAGTCCTTGCTTATCAGGAGCCTGAGGTGGGAGAATCACTTGAGCCCAAGAGTTTGAGGCTGCAGTCAGCTATGATCGTGCCACTGCACTCCAGCCTGGGTAACGGAGTGAGAACATGTTTCTAAAAAAATAAAAATTTAAGCTGGGCATGGTGGCTCACACCTGTAATCCCAGCACTTTGGGAGGCTGAGGCGGGTGGATCACTTGAGGTCAGGAGTTCAAGACCAGCCTGGCCAACATGGTGAAATCCCATTTCTACTAAAAATACAAAAAATTAGCCAGGTGTGGTGGCACATGCCTGTAATCCCAGCTACTCGGGAGGCTGAGACATGAGAATCATTTGAACCTGGGAGGCGGAGGTTGCAGTGAGCCAAGATCACACCACCACACCCCAGCCTTGGTGACAGAGGGAGACTCTGTCTCGAAATTTTTTTTTAATAAAAATAAAGATTTAAAAAATAAAAAATTAGATATTTCTTCTCAGCTCAAGACCTTTGAATATATTAAAAATTTAGTATGTGACAAAACTGCCTATTCAAATCAGTACAGAAAGGTAAACTATTAAAAAAATAGTGTTTATGCACTCAGGAAAAAAGTTAAGGTAGATCCTTGAACCATTTATAGAAACATATACTTGATTGTTGAATAAATATAAACATAAAGTCATAGAAAAAATATAAAAGGTACGTAAAGTCTTCTTAAAACATAAATTTAAAGAAACATGAAAGAAGAGATTGATAAGCCTGGTTATATCAATATTGACAACTTCTGAATATCACATCATAAACAAAATTAAAGACTAGGCTGGTCCAACCAAGAATTAATATCCAGAATATACAAAGACCTGTATGCAAAAAAGAAAAACATGCACAATTCAGGATTGAACTGCATACATATATTAATATTTGCAGAAGAAAATAATATGAATGACCATGAAATATAATAATTTCAATCTAGTTAGTAATAAGGGGAATTAAATTAGAGCAGTAATAAGATATTGTTTCTTCTGTCCAGGTTGAAAGAGAGAAAGAGTGAGACTGACAGAAAGAGGCAGAGAGAAAGAACGAAGTGGGGATCAGATGTTTACTCCACACACAGTTGACAGGGGGTATAAAATCTCAGTGGTGAATTGAAAGAAATTTTGGTAGTAGCCTAGAATTTAAAATATATAGATACTCTTTGACCCAGCAATTCCACATCTTATTTACTTTCAAGGAAAACTCATGGATATGCAGAAAACATACAACGATATTCATTGCAAACACTGCTTGTTCTAGCAAAGAATTGAAAAATCTGAGAGAAAACCAATGGTTAAATATACTATGGCACATCACTGGCTAAATAAATATACTATAACTTATTCATATCTTAAGATACTATACAGAAGATAAAAACTAATTAGATACATATGTACTGATGTTCAGTGAGAAGACATGTTTAAAAGTAAAATAGTATCATATATTGTTATATAAAAATAAGCAAAGAACTAACTGCTTTACTTGACAAAGGACGTGTTTGGTAAAGGGTGAGCAAACCAAGAAAGAGATACACCTTCAATTTATCTTTTTGAGAGTTTTGTTGCCAAATGCATCCTTAGTATTGCCATAAGAAAACTGAAATAAAGAAGATACTAGATGTTACCCCTTTCCTTTATGGAAAAGTGAAAGGAACAATCCCTGAGAGTGAAGAACAAAATACAAGCAATTACATCAGAAAGGAACCCTGCAGCTTGTGTTCTCTCTCTCTCTTATCCTTGCCCAAGGAGCAGAGCGGTCATCGACAGCAAGCAGTGGCTACCACCAGGTGGCACCACCTACCTGCCAGCTTCTTGCTCAGAAGAGCTACTGCAGCTTTTCATTGAGTTTCTCCCCACTCTGTTCAGAAACATTTCTCTAGTAACCTACTGTAGAATTGATCCCCAAACGTATAAAGATCTGCCCTCTGCCTTACTTGGCACTAGGAATTTTATTCCTATTTTGTTGATGGACAGATTTCTCCCACCTCCATCCCTACAACCAATATATATATTTTAAAAATGCATAATTACATATATAATAAATATAGTATGTGTATATAATATATAATTACATAAATTATATAACATATATACATCTAAACATATACATATATACACATATGTGTATATGTATATATTATATATAGTATCTATATGTTATATACATATATAATATACATGTATATATACATATATAATTACATTTCACAAATTTAGCATATATCATATGTAATATGTAATATATTTAATTATATTTTATATGTGTATATATGCATGTAATTATATTATATATGTATATATAATTTATATTTTATATACAAATTATATGTACATATATTATATATATATATAATTCCATTCTACAAATTTAACAAATGCCTTGGGCTCTTAAGTATTATTTCTGGGCTGGGCATGGTGGCTCGCACCTGCAATCCCAGCCCTTTTGGGAGAATTGCTTGAGGCCAGGTGTTTGAAGCCAGTCTGGGCAACATAGCAAGAACCCGCCTCTACAAATGTTTCTTTAATTAAAAAAAATTTTTTTTGAGTTTAAGTCACAAAGTTCCTAATTAGCATAGCACCCTCCAACTGACAGTCAAAGCCATCACTATCCACCTGACAGCACTCCCCTAATGCTTTCAGGACATTACTCCCTGCTCTGTAGCTCTCAGCACACAGGACCCAGGTCCCCAGTTAGGGTAGGGCTCTTCTCTGTGGTGAGGAGATACTAGAAAGATGATGTTTTCTCCTCAGAAACAAACCATGTATGTCTTGCTCAAGTGTAGATTGGAGGTTATTTCTAATTCTCCTTTGTGTCAGGAGTTCAGTGCCACTGAAAATTTTTAATGCTCAAAATGGCAAAAATTACATCCTATCATGTTCCCTTGGATATCCAAATGTACATGATGAGTTGGCAGTTGATATAAGAGTCTGTCTGGGGTACAACAGAGTGATCTGGAGATACAAGTAAACACAACTATTAGAATAGTTTGAGATACTAACTGATGCTTTCTTCCCTTGCATATTTCATTTAAAAAAATTCTGAACTTTCCCCCTTACCACTTCCATTCAAGAAGATGGACCTGTTTAAATCAATTGCCTTAGGGGAGGAGCACAACAGCAAAAGACAATCTGCTGACCTCTGGCTAAAGCCCACACTCAGATGCCTCTGAGGCTGAACATCATAGCAGAGGGAATGCCTTTGAGTCGAAAATCAGAGTTCCCTTCAGTGGTGTGGGGCTGGGAGGATGTCTGGTGTTGGCGTCTGAAAGGTTAGGAAGATCCCAGAAAGGAATGGCCATAGCCTTCTAGTGATTTCCAAGCACCAGAGGCGCAGAGCAGTGGGTAGGTCCTGAGGAGAGAGGCCATGCATGGTACTACCTGGGCAGAGTTCTTGGGAGAGTGGGGAAGAGCAAAGGATGATAGGACTCCAGAGGATCTTAGGGGGCCTGAGGCCAGTGAGCAGGTAGCAAGGGGAAATAGATGTTTTTTGTTTTGTTTTGTTTGATATAGGGTCTTTTTCAGTTGCCCAGGCTGGAGTCTAGTGGCACAATCTTAGCTGGGACTACAGTTGCATACCACCACACCTGGCTAATGTTTCAATTTTGTGTGGAGATGGGAGTCTCACCATGTTACCCAGGCTGGTCTGGAGCTCCTGGGGTGAAGTGAAAAGCCCACCTCTGCTTCCCAAAGTGCTGGAATTGCAGGCGTGAGCTGTGCCGCCCAGCAAGATAACGTTGATTCTCAAGAAAGGCACAGAGGAAGTAGAGAGCTGCTGCCTCACTGGAAAGGACTAAGGTGGCCTCTATATGGCTGGGGTCAGGGTAAACCTGAAGATATTGGGATTCAATTTCTACTCTTCCCATGGAAAAGAGGCAAGGGTGAGGCCCCACATAGAAATTAAGTTAAATCTAAATGAAGATCTATTCCTTTTACATAAATCTGAGGACTGAGAGTCCTCCTTAAAACAGAGACAGGTCTTGTTTCCTTATCAGTGCTGCACAATAATGATAATTTATAGGGAACCTCCCAGAACATTTATGCTTTTTCCATCATGAGGTGGCCAGATGGCTCCCTGGTTTCCTAAATGAAGTCTGGAAAAAGTTACAGATGTGGAAAGAGACAAAACAGTCTAAAACTACAAGCAACAGGAGGCACTGGGCATTGGAGGTTGGCTGCAAGTAAAGAATAAACATAGAACACTTCAATTAAATGATCATGTAGTCACTCATCCTTTATGCTTTGGCATCTTTTAGGAAATCTTCCACTGCTTTCACCCAAGCCTTCTTATCTTCTTAGCAACACATTTCGCTTAGCTGGTATCGTATTCCTATCTTTGGCTTCAACTAACACCTCTTCTTGGTGGCTTCTTGATCTACTTCTTCCCAAACACCTAAACTAAGCTTTGGGTACAGACCTGAAACTGCCTGCTGGCCTCATTCCAGGACACATCCTTTGGGCAATAAAATTTAACATGTCCAAATCATAACTTATTTGGTTTCATTTCTCTGGCCAAATAATAAGACAAAAACCACAAAGGCATTGAAAAAAAAAATAAAACATTTATTAAAGTGCCTGGCAAGGAGTACACGTCAGTGAATACATCCACTGAGAACTTTGCAGAGGGGAAAAGTTAGGAGGGTTTGAGTGCTAGGAAAGGAAGAGTTCAGGCTAGGATGCTAATTAAGGATTGAATGAGTCCATGTGTCTTTTCCATTGTTCACTGGTCAGCAAAGATCTTCCAGTAGTTCTGTTAGGTCTGTCTTCTTAGGGTCACTCAATTTCATGGTTCTTTCTCAATCAGTTGGGATGAAATACCTAATTTTATGTTGTCATCTCCTGGGGCAAGTATAAGTGGAAAATTTCCCTTTGACAATTTTACCTCCTTTTTGCCATTAAAGTCATTGTTTGTTTTGCATCTAAACACTGCTTTTTTTCTACCTGTAGAATAGATCCTCAAAATGAGATTTCTAGTCCAATAGGTATGTGGATTTGTGATTTCATTAGAAATTGTCCAAGTAACGGCTGAGGGCGGTGGCTCCCACCTGTAATCCCAGCACTTTGGGAGGCCAAGGCAGGTGGATCATCTGAGGTCAGGAGTTTGAGATCAGCCTGGCCAACCTGGTGAAACCCTGTCTCTACTAAAAATAATAACTAAAAAATTAGCTGGGCATAGTGGCATGCACCAGTAATCCCAGCTACTCAGGAGGCTGAGGCAGGAGAATCACTTGAACCTGGGAGGCAGAGGTTGCAGTAGCCAAAATCACACCACTGCACTCCAGCCTGGGCAGCAGAGTGACACTTCGTCTCAAACAAACAAACAAAAATTGTGCAGGTATCTTTCAAAAGTGTAGAGATTTACTCACCACCAACAATCGTAGGCATTTTTATTTCCTTCCTCTTTATCAGTTCTGCATGTTAGCCCTTTTAAATTTTTGTTACAAATATGCAACTAGAAGAAATAATACCCAGTGTTCAATAGATCAATAGTTAATATACATAGTTAATATTAATATAATACATATAATATATAGACATATATAGTTAATATTAATCTATCATACATTTCAAAATAGCTAAAAGAGAACAATTTGAATGTTCCTAGCATGAAAAAAAGATAACCATTGAAGGTGATAGATATCCCAGTTACCCTGCTGATTACATGAACATATCAAATTATCACAAGCACCCTGAAAACATGTTTCAATTTAAATCAATAAAAATAGGAATTTTTTTATTAAAATTATTTAAATATTTGCCAATCTTAGATGTGCAAACTATTTCATTTTTGTATTAATTTACACCTCCCTAGTAGTGAGATTGAATTTCCTGTTGTAGGTTTGTTAGTTATATGCATTTATTCATTTTATCAATTGCCTGTTCAAATCCTTTGCTCATTTTTCTATTAGTCTGTTTTAAAATAAATTTGCTGGCATTCTTTGTATATTAGGTATAGTAACCTGTGTAACACATGTATTAAAAGTATTTTGTCTGCCCTATCATTTGTGTTTTCTTTCTGGTAACTTTTATCATAAACATTAAAAAATACTAGTCTAACATACCAATCTAATCATTTATGACCTCTGGATTTTATGTCTTCTTAGGGAGTCCTCATTCTCAAAATTTTACACCAATTCTTCCCATATGTAAATAAAATACCCTCATCATATATGATTTTCACTTTTTTATAGTGTTCTTCTTCTTTGTCTTGGTAGGGCACCCAAAGAGATGAGTTGGTTTCTTCCTGCAGTCTGGTAGCCCCTCGGATTCTTGGAGATGCTTCAGTTGACTAGAGCTTCCTATCTGATTTCAGCAGTCCATGTGGTGATGTCAGATGCCAAGGCAGAGCCAGCCTTTGGTGAATGGAGATGTGAATGGGAAAGCAGAGAAGGGGGGCACGGATATGTGGATGTGGCTAGATACTGCATGGAATTCAGCCTCCCACAGTGGAAGTGAAGTGGAATAAAGTGGGTGCTGAGGACCCACCTCGGGAAGGCCTCAGGTGCCCGCTGCATGTGGGGTCAGAGTGACTGATGCTTTGTGTCTCCGAATGATAAACCTCATGGAAGGTAGTGAAAGATCAGAGAGTTCTTCCTCCAGATCTGAGACAATGACTCCTTTCTTTGCTCATGCCCATAGTGTTTAGACTTTTTCTGCCTTACAAGTGCATGTGATAGAAGAGGCTGCATTTCCTTGTTTCTCTTCCCTCCCAGATATCAGCAACACCTCTGACCACTCTCCAAGGTGTTGGAGTTGCACCCCGCCCTCTGGCTGTGTCCACAGTGCAGAGATACTCTTTAGACACTTATGTCTAGATAAAGACCTTGATACATATTGGGCCATTAGGCAGCTTGTGGACTGCTTTTCACTTCACCCTAGCTGGCCATATGTGAGATAGAGCACTATTGACAAGCAGCTCTCATTTGGGGGAATGCACGAGGGAAGGAACACACAGGCTGCTGTGGTTGGTTACCTACTCCCAGTGTTTTTCCTAGATCTTTGCCTTTCAAACCTAGAAACTCCCACCATCACCTCAGTTATCTAGATTCAAACCTTCTGCTGAGCTGTGGAGTAATGTAATTCTGCCAAAGAATGTTTGTCTCTATCCTTTGTCTCATTCCTGAAGTCCTACACATGAATCTAGCACAGAATGTCTCTGCAGCAGACCTCAGGAGGGCTGCCTTCATCACATAGCAGATGACTAGCCTTGCCTCCCTTACTCTGCCTCCTCTTGCTCAATTCAAGTCCCTACTTTGGAAACACTTCTCTTGCTATGCCTTGGAACCCTCTCCAGAACATGATGCTTTTCTATTTTTCCTTCAGCTCCATTTTGCATGGCAAAATTTGGGCAAAGGTTGCTCATGTTAAGTACTTCCTTAGAATCAACTAACCATGCCTACTTCCTGACTAGTTCAGGGAAGGAGTCTATCACACGGAAGGGGGAACTTTGGAAGGAGACTAAGGAAATACAAGTAGAAGCAGTGGAGAAAAACCAGGAGAGAGTAATGGCATAGAAGCCAATGGAAAAAAGAATTTCAGGAAGGAAGAAGTTTTCTATCTTTGGAAAACGAAATCTCCCTGGCAGAGAGGATGAGAACAATGGACATTTCAAGGTACCTGCCTGCATGGTTTGTGTTCCTAACTGGAGCAGTGCCTACCAAGGTGGAGCAGGGTGGGCAAGGGTACCAGTGGGAGTGGGTCCTACTGGGCAAGGGTAACAGTGGGAGTGGGTCCTACTGGGCAAGGGTAACAGTGGGAGTGGTTCCAGTGGGGAGGAGTATTTTATTGCTGAGACTGTTTAGAATTGCTGGTACATGGTGATAATAGAAAGCAGATGAATATTCAGTTGAGTTTATTATTGCTTTTACATTATTTACACCCAGGCACTCCCTTATGGCACCCAGGGTGGACCACTCCCATCCTCCATCACCCCCTTAGTACACCGCTGAAATTTATTTTGTCCAAAATGGATGAGTCTGGGACAGGCAGAGGCCCAGAACTACAAGGAAGGCGAACTCGACTATTTTCTGCTTAATAAAGCAAACTATTGATTTTTAAGGCATACCAGAGGAGAGAGGCATGCCTGACCCAGAAAACAGAGAAACAGAGAATATTTAGGAGAAAGAGAACAGCTAGACTTACGGTGACATACATCTTCTCCATTATCCCAAATTCTGGGGAAAAGCCTTGTGGATTGGCTTGGGTTGGGGTGAATGACGAATCCTGGAAATGGGGTGAAGAAAAGAGACAACCCATCACAGGAAACAAACACAAGTGATATCATGAGTTCATGAAAAGCTAAGACTCAGAGCCAAAGTGACCATGAAGAACCTCGGGAGTCTTGGAGGGGCACTGGACTTCACATGGCATCATGTAAGAGCAGAACCTTTGGAACGTGAGTGTAAAGAGGCAGAAATCCATTTGCTTCTTCATGGCTTCTCTGTAGTAAGAGGGACAGGTGAGTGGGCCCAGGTGCACTCAGAGAAAGTAAGTGTAGAGCAGGCAGCCCTGGCCTGGCCTCTCGAGATCTTAAGCTCAGGTACAGAAGATCCGTGATGCTGACAGACCAATCAAAGAGATCCGCAGTGGAAGCCTACCAGCAATGCAGTGTGGGTTAGCATGGTGGGTCCCTTCTGATGAATTTCTTAAGAACCAAACATGGCAGACAGAGCAGTAGAAACAAATTTGGGATCTTGGTTTCAAACATTAACCATAGTATGCCTTCAACAAAAGTCAGTTGCATTAATTAAAATGACCCAATAGGAGTGAAAAGTGGTGGGAAAAAATAGGATATAAGCACTCAAATTTACATATTTAGAGGTGGGTAGAGTTGAGCTCAAATAGGTCCTAGGAGCAATGACTCAGTGGACGCAAAACAAACAATTACCGAGCAACTACTTTGTGTAAAACTTTACAGTAGGGACTAGAAATAAAAAATTTCTTAAGACCTTGTCCTTAACCTGTGGAGTTTCTGTTACAAAGCATGTCATTATCACATGGGTGAGTTGTGCCCTCCTCTCACTTTTTCTTCTCTACCAGGATTTCCTGACCATCTTTCAAGATTCAGTTCAAATCTCACTTTCTTGATGAAACTACCCAACAATGCCAACAACAACAACAAAAAATTAGCTATTTCCGTCTTTGCTTCTAAAGACTTCTTTTAAACTCATATCATTTAAACTTTATTGCTGTTTCTATACTTGTCTTCCTTGGTAGACAGTATAGAAGAGAAACATTTTGTGTTGTTTAGATTTGCATCTGTTAGATTTCATGATGTTTATTTATTTATTTATTTATTTATTTATTTAATTATACTTTAAGTTCTAGGGTACATGTGCACAATGTGCAGGTTTGTTACATTTGTATACTTGTGCCATGTTGGTGTGCTGCACCCATCAACTTGTCAGCACCCATCAACTCGTCATTTACATCAGGTATAACTCCCAATGCCATCCTTCCCCCTGCCCCCCTCCCCATAATAGGCCCCGGTGTGTGATGTTCCCCTTCCTGAGTCCAAGTGATCTAACTGATCAATTCCCACCTATGAGTGAGAACATGTGGTGTTTGGTTTTCTGTTCTTGCGATAGCTTACTGAGAATGATGGTTTCCAGCTGCATCCATGTCCCTACAAAGGGCACGAACTCATCCTTTTTTATGGCTGCATAGTATTCCATGGTGTATATGTGCCACATTTTCTTAATCCAGTCTTTCACTGATGGACATTTGGGTTGATTCCAAGTCTTTGCTATTGTGAATAGTGCCGCAATGAACATACATGGGCATGTGTCTTTATAGCAGCATGATTTATAATCCTTTGGGTATATACCCAGTAACGGGATGGCTGGGTCATATGCTATTTCTAGTTCTAGGTCCTTGAGGAATCACCATACTGTTTTCCACAATGGTTGAACCAGTTTACAATCCCACCAACAATGTAAAAGTGTTCCTATTTCTCCACATCCTCTCCAGCACCTGTTGTTTCCTGACTTTTGAATGATTGCCATTCTAACTGGTGTGAGATGGTATCTCATTGTGGTTTTGATTTGCATTTCTCTGATGGCCAGTGATGACGAGCATTTTTTCATGTGCCTGTTGGCTGTATGCATGTCTTCTTTTGAGAAATGTCTATTCATATCCTTTGCCCACTTTTTGATGGGGTTGTTTGTTTTTTTCTTGTAAATTTGTTTGAGTTCTTTGTAGGTTCTGGATATTAGCCCTTTGTCAGATGAGTAAATTGCAAAAATTTTCTCCCATTCTGTAGGTTGCCTGTTCACTCTGATGGTAGTTTCTTTTGCTGTGCAGAAGCTCTTTAGTTTAATTAGATCCCATTTGTCAATTTTGGCTTTTGTTGCCATTGTTTTTGGTGTTTTAGACATGAAGTCCTTGCCCATACCTATGTACTGAATGGTATTACCTAGGTTTTCTTCTAGGGTTTTTATGGTTTTGTGTCTAACATTTAAGTCTCTAATCCATCTTGAATTAATTTTTGTATAACGAGTAAGGAAAGGATCCAGTTTCAGCTTTCTACTTATGGCTAGCCAATTTTCCCAGGACCATTTATTAAATAGGGAATCCTTTCCCCATTTCTTGTTTTTCTCAGGTTTGTCAAAGATCAGATGGCTGTAGATGTGTGGTTTTATTTCTGAGAGCTCTGTACTGTTCCATTAGTCTATATCTCTGTTTTGGTACCAGTATCGTGCTGTTTTGGTACCAGTACCGTGCTGTTTTGGTTACTGTAGCCTCGTAGTATAGTTTGAAGTCAGGTGGCATGATGCCTCCAGCTTTGTTCTTTTGACTTAGGATTGTCTTGGCAATGCGGGGTCTTGTTTGGTTCCATATGAACTTTAAAGCAGTTTTTTTCCAAATCTGAGAAGAAAGTCATTGGTAGCTTAATGGGGATGGCATTAAATCTATAAATTACATTGGGCAGTATGGCCATTTTCATGATATTGATTCTTCCTATCCATGAGCATGGTATGTTCTGCCATTTGTTTGTGTCCTCTTTTATTTCACTGAGCAGTGGTTTGTAGTTCTCCTTGAAGAGGTCCTTTTCATCCCTTGTAAGTTGGATTCCTAGGTATTTTATTCTTTTGAAGAAATTGTGAATGGAAGTTCATTCATGATTTGGCTCTCTGTTTGTCTGTTACTGGTGTATAAGAATGCTTGTGATTTTTGCACATTAATTTTGTATCCTGAGACTTTGCTGAAGTTGCTTATCAGCTTAAGGAGATTTTGGGCTGAGACGATGGGGTTTTCTAAATATACAATCATGTCATCTGCAAACAGGGACAATTTGACCTCTTCTTTTCCTAACTGAATACCCTTTATTTCTTTCTCTTGCCTGATTGTCCTAGCCAGAAGTTCCAACACTATGTTGAATAGGAGTGGTGAGAGAGGGCATCCCTGTCTTGTGCCAGTTTTCAAAGGGAATGCTTCCAGTTTTTGCCCATTCAGTATGATATTGGCTGTGGGTTTGTCAAAAATAGCTCTTATTATTTTGAGATACGTTCCATCAATACCGAATTTATTGAGAGAGTTTTTAGCATGAAGGGCTGTTGAATTTTGTCAAAGACCTTTTCTGCATCTATTGAGATAATCATGTGGTTTTTGTCTTTGGTTCTGTTTATATGCTGGGTTACATTTATTGATTTGCATATGTTGAACCAGCCTTGCATCCCAGGGATGAAGCCCACTTAATCATGGTGGATAAGCTTTTTGATGTGCTGCTGGATTCGGTTTACCAGTATTTTGTTGAGGATTTTTGCATCGATGTTCATTGGGGATATTGGTCTAAAATTCTCTTTTTTTGTTGTGTCTCTGCCAGGCTTTGGTATCAGGATGATGTTGGCGTCATAAAATGAGTTAGGGAGGATTCCCTCTTTTTCTATTGATTGGAATAGTTTCAGAAGGAATGGTACCAGCTCCTCCTTGTACCTCCAGTAGAATTCGGCTGTGAATCCGTCTGGTCCTGGACTTTTTTTGGTTGGTAGGCTATTAATTATTGCCTCAATTTCAGAGGCTGCTATTGGTCTATTCAGGGATTCAACTTCTTCCTGGTTTAGTCTTGGGAGAGTGTAAGTGTCCAGGAAATTTTCCATTTCTTCTAGGTTTTCTAGTCTATTTGCATAGAGGTGTTTATAGTATTCTCTGATGGTAGTTTGTATGTCTGTGGGGTCGGTGGTGATATCCCCTTTATCATTTTTTATTGTGTCTATTTGATTCCTTGCTCTTTTTTTCTTTATTAGTCTTGCTAGCGGTCTATCAATTTTGTTGATCTTTTCAAAAAACCAGCTCCTGGATTCACTGATATTTTGGAGGGTTTTTTGTGTCTCTATCTCCTTCAGTTCTGCTCTGATCTTAGTTATTTCTTGCCTTCTGCTAGTTTTTGAATGTGTTTGCTCTTGCTTCTCTAGTTCTTTTAATTGTGATGTTAGAGTGTCAATTTTAGATCTTTCCAGCTTTCTCTTGTGGGCATTTAGCGCTATAAATTTCCCTCTACACACTGCTTTAAATGTGTCCCAGAGATTCTGGTATGTTGTATCTTTGTTCTCATTGGTTTCAAAGAACATCTTTATTTCTGCCTTCATTTCGTTATGTACCCAGTAGTCATTCAGGAGCAGGTTGTTCAGTTTCCATGTAGTTGAGCGGTTTTGATTGAGTTTCTTAGTTGAGTTCTAGTTTGATTGCACTGTGGTCTGAGAGACAGTTTGTTATAATTTCTGTTCTTTTACATTTGCTGAGGAGTGCTTTACTTCCAACTATGTGCTCAATTTTGGAATAAGTGTGATGTGGTGCTGAGAAGAATGTATATTCTGTTGATTTTGGGTGGAGAGTTCTGTAGATGTCTATTAGGTCCGCTTGGTGCAGAGTTGAGTTCAATTCCTGGATATGCTTGCTAACTTTCTGTCTCATTGATCTGTCTAATGTTGACAGTGGAGTGTTGAAGTCTCCCATTATTATTGTATGGGAGTCTAAGTCTCTTTGTAAGTCTCTAAGGACTTGCTTTATGAATCTGGGTGCTCCTGTATTGGGCACATATATATTTAGGATAGTTAGCTCTTCCTGTTTAATTGATCCCTTTACCATTATGTAATGGCCTTCTTTGTCTCTTTTGATCTTTGATGGTTTAAAGTCTGTTTTATTAGAGACTAGGATTGCAACCCCTGCTTTTTTTTGTTCTCCATTTGCTTGGTAGATCTTCCTCCATCCCTTTATTTTGAGCCTGTGTGTGTCTCTGCATGTGAGATGGGTCTCCTGAATGCAGTACACTGATGGGTCTTGACTCTTTATCCAATTTGCCAGTCTGTGTCTTTTAATTGGACCATTTAGACCATTTACATTTAAGGTTAATATTGTTATGTGTGAACTTGATCCTGTCATTGTGATATTAGCTGGTTATTTTGCTTGTTAGTTGATGCAGTTTCCTCCTAGCATCAATGGTCTTTACATTTTGGCATGTTTTTGCAATGGCTGGTACTTGTTATTCCTTTCCATGTTTAGTGCTTCCTTCATGATCTCTTGTAGGGCAGGCCTGGTGGTGACAAAATCTCTCAACATTTGCTTGTCTGTAAAGGATTTTATTTCTCCTTCACTGATGAAACTTAGTTTGGCTGGATATGAAATTCTGGTTTGAAAATTCTTTTCTTGAAGACTGTTAAATATTGGCCTCCACTCTCTTCTGGCTTGTAGAGTTTCTGCCGAGAGATCTGCTGTTAGTCTGATGGGCTTCCCTTTGTGGGTGACCCGACCTTTCTCTCTGGCTGCCCTTAACATTTTTTCCTTCATTTCAACTTTGGTGAATCTGACAATTATGTGTCTTGGAGTTGCTCTTCTCGAGGAGTATCTTTGTGGTGTGTTTGTATTTCCTGAATTTGAATGTTGGCCTGCCTTACTAGGTTGGGGAAGTTCTCCTGGATGATATCCTGAAAAGTGTTTTCTAACTTGGTTCCATTTTCCCCCTCACTTTCAGGCACCCCAATCAGATGTAGATTTGGTCTTTTCACATAATCTCACATTTCTTTGAGGCTTTGTTCATTTTTTTTTCCTTGTTTTCTCTAGACTTCTCTTCTCACTTCATTTCATTCATTTGATCTTCAATCATTGATACTCTTTCTTCCAGTTGATCGAGTCGGTTACTGAAGCTTGTGCATTTGTCACGTATTTCTCATGTCATGGTTTTTATCTCTGTCAGTTTGTTTATGGCCTTCTCTCCATTGATTATTCTAGTTATCCATTCTTCCATTCGTTTTTCAAGATTTTTAGTTTATTTGCGCTGTGTAGGTAGTTCCTCCTTTAGCTCTGAGACGTTTGATCGACTGAATCCTTCACCTCTCAACTCCTCAAAGTTATTCTCCGTCCAACTTTGATCTGTTGTTGGTGATGAGCAACTTTCCTTTGGAGGGGGAGATGCTATCTGATTTATTGTATTTCCAGCTTTTCTGCCCTGCTTTTTCCCCATCTTTATGGTTTTATCTGCCTTTGGTCTTTGATGATGGTGATGTACTGATGGGATTTTGGTGTGGGTGTCCTTTCTGTTTGTTAGTTTTCCTTCTAACAGTCAGGACCCTCAGCTGTAGGTCTGTTGGAGATTGCTTGAGGTCCACTCCAGACCCTGTTTGCCTGGGTATCAGCAACAGAGGCTGCAGAAGATAGAATATTGCTGAACAGCGAGCGCTGCTGTCTGATTCTTGCTCTGGAAGCTTCATCTCAGGGGTGTACTCCACTGTGTGAGGTGTGAGGTTTCGGTCTGCGCCTAGTGGGGGATGTCTCCCAGTTAGGTTACTCAGGGGTCAGGGATCCACTTGAGCAGGCAGTCTGACCATTCTCAGATCTCAACCTCTGTGCTCGGAGATCCACTGCTCTCTTCAAAGCTGTCAGACAGCTGTCAGACTCCACCCAGAGGTGGATTCTACAGAGACAGGCAGGCCTCCTGGAGCTGTGGTGGGCTCCACCCAGTTCGAGCTTCCCGGAGGCTTTGTTTACACACTTAAGCCTCAGCAATGGTGGGCGCCCCTCCCCCAGCCTCGCTGCCACCTTACAGTTAGATCTCAGACTGCTGTGCTAGCAATGAGGGAGGCTCCGTGGGCGTGGGACCCTCTGGGCCAGGTGTGGGATATAATGTCCTGGTGTGCCGTTTGATAAGACCCTTGGTAAAGCATAGTATTAGGGTGGGAGTTACCTGATTTTCCAGGTGTTGTGTGTCACAGTTTCCCTTGGCTAGGAAAAGGGATTCCCTTCCCCCTTGCGCTTCCCAGGTGAGGTGATGCCTTGCCCTGCTTCAGCTCTCCCTGGTCGCTGGTCGGGCTGCACCAGCTGACCAGCACCAATTGTCTGACACTCCCCAGTGAGATGAACCCGGTACCTCAGTTGAAAATGCAGAAATCACCCGTCTTCTGTGTCGCTCACGCTGGGAGCTGGAGGCTGGAGTTGTTCCTATTTGGCCATCTTGCTCCTGACCTCATAATGTTTATTAACATGTGTGCATTGACCCATAAGTGGGGTGTGAAATTGGTAGATTTTTGACTGGTATTTTAAAATACTGGAGTAGAAGAGAAAGGAAACCCTCAAAGTGATTCACACATTAAGAATGAGTAATGCTTCATGAAATTTGTTTCTATTATTTATGTGAGTGTCTTGAGTCACAATGTAAAATGTTTTTACTAAGGATCATTTTAAAAAATCATTAAATACTGGAGGCTCAGTAATTTGGGATAGACTATAGGAAGAAAGCTAGACCTAGAGATTCTGAAGTTTTCAGATTATAAATAGATCTATACTATACATAGAAAGCAATGGGTTACACAAGTTTATAGCTTAAACAAACTAATAAAATAGCAAACATGTCTATACATTAAGGCGGAAGTCAGCAAACTATTTCTGTAAAGATAGTAAATGTTTTAGGTTTTATAGACTATAAGTTTCCTGTCATGATTCTGTAACTCTACCATTATAGCATAAAAGCAGCCACAGATGATGTGTAATGGGATGAGTATGGCTGGGTTCCAATAAAATTTGAATTTTACATAATTTTCATGTGTCAGGAAACAATCTTTTGATTTGTTTCAACCATGTATGAATGTAAAAACCATTCTTAACTCATGGTGTTTTAAAAGATAGTGTATTAATAGAAAATTTTAGCTCCAGTAAGGCCAACGGATTGAGAGACGATTTGCCTTCAAAAACAGTTTGTTGACCAGGTGCAGTGGCTCATCCCAGTAATCCCAGCCCTTTGGGAGGCCAAGGTGGGTGGATCATTTGGGGTCAGGAGTTTCAGATCAGCCTGGCCAACATGGTGAAACCCTGTCTCTACTAAAAATACAAAAGTATCTGGGTGTGGTGGTGCACACCTGTAGTCCCAGTTACTCAAGAGGCTGAACTAAGAGAATCACTTGAACCTGGGAGATGGAGGTTGCAGTGAGCCAAGATCGCACCACTGCACTCCAGCCTGGGCAACAGAGTGAGACTCTGTCTCAAAACAACCAAACAAAAAAGAAGAAAGAAAATATAATTTGTTACTTGTTACTCACACCTCCCAAGAGGAGGAGGCATGTCACACCTTGGGGGCCCACAGAGGACCTGTGTGTTGGAAGCACTGCAGTTGGTCAGGAGGCAAAGGGAGAGGGAAAGATTGCTAGAGCCTTTATTGTGATTTTTGTAGAAAGGAATGGGGTAAGCTAGATACGCAGGTTTAAGCTTGGCTAGTTTGAATAATTACAGTGGGCTCTGGGGATAAAAGCTATGCCTGGTTGTCTGATACCTGGTGCTGGGGTGATTAGGGCAGGTGGATAAATGCCTGGAGTGTGAAAGCTCAATAAAGGGGGTGATTTGGGTTGTGGGCTCTGGATTTGGTTGGTTTGTATTTGAAAATCACACTCATGGGTGAGTTTATCTTTAGGAATTGGCTAATCCTAGGAGAGGCAGTCTCCAGTGTCACCAAGGCTCTGATGTCAAAGCCTCAGAATATAGAAAAGATGAGGTTAACCTATACAAATAGGTGATGGGCTGGGTTTGGCTCATGGGCTATAGATTGCCAACCCATGGGCTAAGAGAAGGAAGATAATGTCAAATACCAAACACACAGCTGTAAAAAATAAATTAAGAGTAAATTAGGAATATCTCATGAAGCTTCTTATCTTTGCCAGTAAACACTGAAGAAATTGTCATTTATCATAAATGTTGAGCATCTCTAATCTGAAAATCCAAAAGCGTAAATTCTTTGAGCACTGACATACACAAGTGGAAAATTTCACAGCCCATCTCAGGTGGTGGGCCCCAGTCAAAACACAGTCAACACTTGGTTTCATGCACAAAATTACTAAAATATTGTATCAAATTAACTTCAGGCTAGGTGTACAAGATGTATATGAAACGTAAGTGAATTTTGCATTTAGACTTGGGTCTTATCCCCACATATCTCATTCAGTAAATGTAAATACTTCAAAATCTGAAAAACCCAAATCTGAAACATTTCTGTCCCAGAAATTTCAGATAAGAAATACTCAACCTGTAATAAGAACCAACCTGTATCCACTTAAACTTAAGGAAGACTTTTCCCTGATTTGAGCAATTATTCTGTTCATTCTGCTCCTGTAGCCCCCCAAACATAAATATTTCCTTACCTGCTCTTTTCTCATCTTCACTGAGAAGGGAAATAGCCAGAACAGACATGGAATTCTCCGAGTATTTAGGGTTACCATGATTATATCTTCCCAAGCCCTCTCTTAAATTAGTAGTATGATCTCTTTTTTGTGTTCTCATCATTTTATCCAAGGCTAAATTAACATTTTTGGAGCTTCTAATCTAATTATACCATTGTGAATTCCTTGAGGGCAAGGATGATTTTTTTTTCATGTTACTTCCTTGCTCAAATTCTCTCACTGTCTTCTCATTGCAGTTGGGAGACAATCCCATGTCTGTTCATGACCCTACACCCTCCCCAATCTAGTGCCCTTTCCGGCCTGTTGTTTCAGACGCATCTCTTGACAAGTTCTCCCATTTTCAGTAGCCATGTTGTTGGTCTTCTGATGGAGAAATGTGTTGGGTCTTTTTATTGGCTGTTCTTTCCATCTGCAATAACTTCCACCCTTTCCCCCATCTCATTCCTAATTCTTGAGGTCTTACCCTTCTCATCAGACTGTTTTCCTCCAAGTCTTTCCCTCAGCTGCCTGTGATCTTCCTTCACAGAACATTTTACAGTTTGTATGTGTACAATTATAAACTTCATCACATTCTGATGCTGGTCTCTTCCATTAGGCCTCAGACCCTTGAGGGCTGAAGGTCTGGTATACAGTAGTGACTCAATAAACATTCATGGAACGAATGAATGAGCAAAAGCAAATGCAGGGCCCCTTGAGGAACAGTGAGGAGTCTGGAGCACAGGGTGAAGAGTGATCACTGTGCTGTGTATATTGGTTTGTAGATATTTCTATTAGTTTTGAAAATCCTCATTCACATTTGACAGCATTTTGAAGCAACAGCAGCCTAGCAGAAAATGCTTCATGCAAACTCTGTGAAAGAATTCTCAGCCTGTATAGGAAGATAAGGAATCAGACAGAACTTTAGGGCATTTTAAGGATGATCATAGGTGTGCATGTAGGGGTAGGGTAAGATCCCTTACTGATGATCCCTCCACTCAGAGAGCAGGGGAAGGTGAGGCTCATAATCCTTATTTAGTGTAGTTTGGCAAAACTCTTAATAAACACTATTATGGTTTGAATGTGTTCCTCAAATTTTATGTGTTGGAAACTCAGTCCCCAAATTTATGTTTTAATGGCATTTGCAGGTGAGGCCTTTGAGAGGTAGTTAGGATTAGATAAGATCATCAGGGTGGGGCCCCCATCATGGGACTGGTGGCTTTATAGGAAGGGGAAGAGAGACCTGAGCAGATATGCTCTTGCTCTTTCACTATGCAATGCCCTTCACCATGTTTTGATGTAGTAAAAAGGCCATTGCCAGATGCCAGTGCCATGCTCTTGGACTTCCCAGCCTCCAGAACTGTAAGAAATAAATTTCTCTTTTTTGTAAGTTACCCAGTCTGTGTTATTCTGTTATTAACAACAAAAAATGGACTAAAACAGACACTTTAGACATTTTCCCCAACAGTATTCTTGCCATATTTACTTCAACATCATCAAGACATCAACTGATGGCTTTACTGATCAGCATAATTGCTCCATTATTATCCTACTGGATGTTGTGAGTAAATGAGAACTTTTACACTGGTTGGTGGATCCAGGGTTCTCCCTGTTTTTCATTATGTTCATATATGTGTGTGTGTGTGTGTGTGTGTGTGTGTGTGTGTACGCTCATTACAAAATGGTAACTTCATTTCTAAGAAATGAATGCACTGTCCACACCCAGATTTCACTCCATCCTGTACTTTTCTTTGCATAATGCTGATTGGACAGCTGAAGTATAGTGTGAGCATGTGGGCTCCAGAGCCATGGTGCTAGGGTTTATGTGTTATGATTTGTGGCCTTGAGCACCTCATTTAACTTCTCTGGACCTTTGTCCTCATTGGGAAAACAGGGGTAACAATAGCACCTATTTTCTATAAATGAAGACTTAATAAGCCAATGTAATACAATATTTAGAATGGTGTCTGAAACATACCAAAGCCAAAGTAAATATTAGTTAATATTATGATTTGTGTATGAAATTAATATCTAAACAGATAAAATATAGTGAGCCTAACCTGACACAAGATGGTTAGAAAACTCATTTACAGTGTTGTGTAAATTTACACAGTTTAGAAAGTTTTCCATTCAAAATAATTAAAACAGTTCTGTTGCTCAAAACAGCACCCTGCGGTATTTGGGAAAACCCAGTTCTCCAAACCTTGTGGGGCCTCAGAAAGGCCAAGGTTTGACCCTTTAGGCTGCCTCCAGTGGGGATCTCTCAGGAGGGCTGGTGGCTTGAGGATAACTATAATTCTTTTTTTTTTTTTTTTTGACATGGTCTCCCTCTGTCACCTAGGCTGGATAATTCACAACAGCCTCAAGCTCCCTGGCTCAAGTGATCCTCCCACCTCAGCATCCTGAGGAGCTGGGACTGCCAGCACGTGCCACCACAGCTGACAATTTATTTTTAGTTTTTATGGAGACAAGGTCTCACAATGTTGCCCAGGTTGGTCTTTAACTCCTGGGCTCAAGCCTCCCAAAGTGCTAGGATTACAGACATGAGCCACTGCACCCAACTCATAATCTTATTTAGCACAAGATAAAAACACATACACACAAGTCCTCTTTACTGCTTATACAAAGTCATTTTTAAAGTGAACTTTCTGTCTTATTAGCATATAGCTCAGAGCAGGGGCAGGAAGAAGAAACCTGTGGTGTGGACTCCAGGCTTGATGTTCACATCTGCCCTTCCTATGAGGACCACTGTGTCTCTACAGTGTTCTTCACTGCACAAAAAATTTGTTTAATCCTTACAGCTACTCCTGGAATGGGCACATTTATGCCCTTTTTAATGATGAAGGAGTGAGATTTATAGAGGGGTGATGATGTGTCCAATGCCACACATCAGAGTGTTGGGTCATTCATTTATTCAATGTATCAAGTAGACCTGGGGACAAGGAGCTGAATAACTCCCTCAAAAAGGCTCAGAGTATGCTATAAGGAAATCATCACGATACCCTATAGTGGTTGCTGGAGTGTAGGGGCTGTCAGTGGGCTGGGGGAGCGCTCGCAAATAACATTTTACTTGGGAAAGAAAGGTCCCCAGAAGTGGAGCAATTGTGCTAAGTCTTAAAATAGAAAAGCCACTTTGACAGGTGATAAAAGTGAGGAATTTAGGCCTCCAGACTCAAATTGTAATATATGTAAAGGTGACCCATGACTCACTAACTAAAATATATATATTTAATCTTAAATGACTACTTTTTACATATAATTTGCCTATTATTAAAAATTTTGAAAAGTACAGAATAAAGAAAAACAAAAATTTTGGTGTACATATTTTAGCCGTTTTTTCTGCACAGAAAGTCATGTGTGGCCGGGTGTGGTGGCTCATACTGTAATCCCAGCACTTTAGGAGGCCGAGGCAAGAGGATCTCTGGAGCTCAGGAGTTTGAGACCAGTCGAGGCAACATGGCAAAAACCTGTCTCTACAAAAAAAATACAAAAATTAGCCCGGTGTGATGGCATGCACACCTGTCCCAGCTACTCAAGAGGCTGAGGTGGGAGGGTTGCTTAAGTCCAGGTGGATGAGGCTGCAGTGAGCCATCATAGTACCACTGAACTCCATTCTGAGTGACGGGAAGATCTTGTCTCAAATAAATAAAGTGAAAAGTCATATATATGTAACTTAGGAGGCTATCACGAACATTCTCCTGTGTCAGTAACGACGCACCTTCGACACCATTGTTAATATCTGCCTAGTGTTAAATCATGTGGTTGCACCATACTTCATTTGGCTGAGGCCCTACTGGTGGACATTTAGGCCAGAGAATGAACAAATCTGAAGCTGTGCCAAGCTGCACTGGAGAATGTGGCGAGTAGAGGCAGCTGGGGACAAATCAGTATAATTATTTGTGACCCACCTCTGCCTTTCTTATAAACTATTTGCTTTAGATTTAGCTGCAATTTTGAAAGCTAATCTGGGTGCTTTGCAAGAAAAAAAGATAAATAGAAGTACCTTCTGGAGCCTGGCAAGGTAGAAATTGGTTGTGTGCAGTGAAGTCTCAGAGCTTGCTGAAGTGGCCTCTAGGAGCAGGTGGAGATACGAAAATGCTAGGGAAATGTCATCTCCCTGACGACGAGTTCATCATGCCATGTGGGTAGATTGTGAAATGCAATATAACCTTCAAAGAAACCATAGAATATTCACATTGAAGATGAAATTTATGTTCACAAAAGTATGGTGTGATTACATCTTAATATAACTTTGAAAAGTTCTCTGAGTTCCAACATAAACATGAATACTTTCAAGAGTTGCAGTGGTATGACCTTGAAATCAACATACCTTGGATGCTTCTTGCCTATCTTCCTCCTTTCTCCACCCTTGTCCAATTTTTTGAGTGCCTACTTTGTGCCGTGTGCTTTGCAGGCACGAAGGATACATAGGGTAAATATGCAGGCATTCCCTCAAGGACCTTATTCATAGGTCCTTAGGAGCAGTCGGCTATAGAAACAAATACATAAATACATGTGTAAGTGCAATGTACAAAGGTCCCAGAGGATCATAACTTCACTTAGGGACATCAGAAAAATTCACAGAGTAGTTGACATTTGAACTGAGTCTTACCAGAGAACAAGTGAGAAATGCCTGTGCAAAGGCACCAACAGGAAATCGCAAGAATTACATGCACAGACAGAAGTGTGGAGCGCCTAGAGTCTCAGGGGTAGACTAGAGGTAGAGCTGAGACTGGAGACAGCAGGGCCTTCTACTGCCTGGAGAGGGTCTTAGATTTTCTCCTATATGCAATGAGGAGCCACCAAAGGATTCCTTGTGAAGTCATGGTCTTTCTCTGACCCTTGCCTTCAAGCATACTCTACCCTAAAATGGCCTTCCCAAACCCACCCTCATTTTCATCTGGTTAACTGATTCATCCTTTTTGTTTCAGCTCAGATATCACCTCCTCCAAGAGTCTTTACTTATCTGCCCCCCTGCAGGCCCTTCCCAGCACCACACAGATCCCTAATCCCTTACCACACTGCACTGGAACTATTGGTATAGCTTATGGGTGTCTCTGGGCTGTGATAGTCCAGTTTGATTTTTTCCAGCCCAGTTCCCAGCACAGAGCTTGTCCTGGAAAGACCACGTTTGCTTTCAGATCCCGGCAGCTTCTCTGCTCTGCGTCACAGAGGCTGACCCTTGCAAGCTACATTTCCCAGGCTCACTTGGGGGTTGGCTTCCTGCTGGGTTTGGCCAATGGGAGGTGCTGGTGGGAGGAAGGGAAAGGTCAGAGTATTTCTCTCCCCTTTGCTCTGCTTGGAGAGGCACCACTGACAATGTCCGTATCTCCTCTAAGGCTCCATCTCCTACTGGACAACTCCTGTCTCCAAGGCTCAAGCTCCTGCCAAGTGGCCACTGCTTCCAGCTCTGACAACACCATCTTCCTCCTTTTGTCCCTTTAGCATTGGGGATGTTAATAGCTTCCTGCTGTTGCCAGTTCTGGCTTCATTGTCTCCTGCTTGGCTTTTCAGCTCTCCCTACACCATTGTAACTAGTTCTTTGTATTCAGTTTCCTGTTGAACTCCCTGGAATGACCACTGCATCTCAACTGGACATTGATACACATAGTGTTCAACAGAGAGGACTGCTCAGTCAATGCATATTGGGTGAATGCTTAGGGAGGGCGCTGTCCTTGGAGTGGGGAGCCAGATGAGTGAGGGGAGCAGATTTGATGTAGGGAGAACATTTGGGAGCTACTGTATTTGTTAAAGTGGTGAGGTCTGAGCTGAGGCAGAAGCAGCAGAAACTAAGAGGAAGGGAGAGAATCCAAGGATGCTGATGATGTGAGGGGTAAGAGACAGAGGCAGCAGCTATGACAGCTCTCAGGGTTCTGGCTTGGGCCCTTGGGTGTAAGAGTGTGACCATTCACTAGGACATGGAACACATCTGAGCCTTTGCAGGTCTGGAGGAGCTTGAGAGAGGCACTTCATTCTCTCCCCTTCTCTGTGGTCTCATCTCTAAACTGCAAGTCATGCCTCAGCTGTGCAGGGTAGGACCCCGGCCCACCGTTCTGAGTTAGAAATGCAGGGGCTACGGTTGATAACTGAAGAAATGTGAACAGTTGAGAAGTAGAATAATTGATGGATAAGATGTAATAATGGAATGTGTTCTGTTAAGTGAATATACCCCAAGTCAGAGACACCCTTTGTAGTTCTGACACCACTAATCGGCATTCATAAGTCATTGCCCACCCTGATCTGGTCTCCCTCACCTGTAAAATGAACATAATGTCAGGGTCCCACCTCTATGTAAGGACAGGATGAGAGTTGGGAGGGAAGATGGACTTCAGATGATGGTGATTACTGATTGATCTGTCCCAGCAGCAGCAGGGAGGATGAAGGAGCTAAGTCAGAGAGGAATGGATGCTGGAGAGGCTACAGAGGCAGGGGCAGGATGTGAGAAGAGGAGAGACATGAGGCACTAGAGAGGGGCTGGTACCATGAAGATGGTTGGAGGACAGTGGTGGGAGATTGTTGAAGGATGGTGGTGGGAGATGGTTGGAGGATGGTGGTGGGAGGTGGTTGGAGGATGGTGGTGGGAGGTGGTTGGAGGATGGTGGTGGGAGGTGGTTGGAGGATGGTGGAGGGAGGTGGTTGGAGGATGGTGGTGGGAGGTGACTGGAGGATGATGGTGGGAGATGGTTGCAGGATAGTGGTGGGAGATGGTTGGAGGATGGTGGTGGGAGATGGTCGGAGGATGGTGGTGGGAGATGGTTGGAGATTGGTCATGGGAGATGATGGAGGTTGGTGGTGGGAGATGGTAGGAAGGTGATGGTGGGACATGATGGAGGATGGTGGTGGGAGATTGTTGGAGGGTGGTGGTGGGAGATGGTTGGAGGATGGTGGTGGGAGATGGTTGGAGGATGGTGGTGGGAGATGGTTGGAGGATGATGGTGGGAGATGGTTGGAGGATGGTGGTGGGAGATGGTTGGAGAGTGATGGTGGGAGATGGTTAGAGTTTGGTGGTAGAAGATGGTTGGAGGGTAATGGTGGGAGATGATGGAGGATGGTGGTGAGAAATGGTTGGAGGATGGTGGTGGGAGATGGTTGGAGGATGGTGGTGGGAGATGGTTGGAGGGTGATGGTAGGAGATGGTTGGAGGGTGATGGTGGGAGATGATAGAGGACGATGGTGGGAGACGATGGAGGATGGTGGTGAGAAATGGTTGGAGGATGGTGGTGGGAGATGGTTGGAGGATGGTGGTGGGACATGGTTGGCGGGTGATGGTGGGAGATGATGGAGGATGATGGTGGGAGATGGTTGGAGGATGGTGTTGGGAGATGGTTGGAGGATGGTGGTGGGAGATGGTTGGAGGGTGATGGTGGGAGATGGTTGGAGGGTGATGGTGGGAGATGATAGAGGATGGTGGTGGGAAATGGTTGGAGGATGGTGGTGGGAGATGGTTGGAGGATGGTGGTGGGGGATGATTGGAGGGTGGTGGTGGGAGATGATGTAGGGTGGTGGTGGGAGATGGTTGAAGGATGGTGGTGGGAGATGGTTGGAGGATGGTGGTGGTAAGGTAGGGGCTCTATCTCCTCCTTCTCCTCTTCTGTCCTTCAAAGCGTCCAGCACAGACAAAATTCCAGATAAAGATTAATTGTACATATCACAACCTGAATGTTGAGCAAACCCAAGTGTGTCCTAATCAAAACCCATCTTTCGTTTTGGCCTCCTACCATCCTTTTAAAATTTATTTGCCCTGGACTCTTGACTTTTCTGCTCACAATCAGGTAGTAACAATATTACAATTACTTAGTTGCAAATAGTCTATAAGAGGCTAGTTTGTGTAATACTAAGAACTCAGAACCTGGCTGAACCTGTAATTCCAGCACTTTGGGAGGTCAACCTGGGAGGATTGCTTGAGTCCAGGAGTTTGAGACCAGCCTGGGCAAGACGCTGAAACCACTTTCTGCAAAATAAATAATAATAACAATTTAGTCAGGCACAGAGGCTTGCACTTGTAATGCCAGCTACTGGTGAGGCTGACGTGGAAGGATCCTTTGAGCCCAGTAGTTAAGGCTACAGTGAGCTATGATTACACCACTGGATGACAGATCAGGACCCTGTCTCTTAAATGGGAACCTAAATTATCATTCAGTCTTGTTTCCTCCTTCTAGCTGGAGAGAAGGCATGGAAAACCCTGCTTTCTGAGAAGACACAATGGTCGACTTATCTTGTTCTCAGCTCATGTTCCCCAAACTTGCTAAAGAAGGTTGGCAATGAGGCTGGAGGCAGGTTCATTAGGAAACAAGGGCAGGGTCTCCTGCAGTGGGGACCTGTGTCTGATGGAGCCTGCCTGCAAGACTGATATCTGAAGCTGACCTCTTCTCCAGTGGTGCATTCCTGGGCTCTTTAGAGGCTCCCTGCTTGTGCCTCTGACCACAGCTCTGTGATGTGGGCAGTGCATTCAGCCTTCTGGATGTCTTCTTCCTCTACCTCTATACCCCTGATTCAATGATGGCCCATTCAGCACTGAATCTCACTGTTGGGGGCCCCTCTACCCCCAAGGCTGTGCTCTCAGGCAGGTCTTACAACTGCACCATCTGGCTTTCCCACCTCTTCGTGGTCTGGGAAGCACATATTCCTGTTCTGAGGAATTCTGGGAGTGCAGCCCAGTTCCAGAGAAGTATTGTCTATGCTGTTGCACAGGCTTCCTCAGTCGTCTCAATGTGAGTCAGACATGCATTTTCTGTGCCCCCAGCCTGTGAGAACACAGTGCAAGGCCGCTTACTGCTCCCAAGGAAGCCCTCTCACTAGGTTTGGTGAAGGAGGCATCCCCTTCACACTCTTCCAAAGGGAAGTGGAGACTTGTCAACAGTGCATTCCAAAGAACCTTTCGCAGTTCCCCTGCCTTCCCTCCTCTGTGGATGCTTATACAGATCCTTCTATGTTCTCAAGGAGGGGACAGTGTTCAAGTATTGTTGAAGCTGTTCTGGGAAATTTTCTTTGTGAATTGTACATATTTGGAGCCGTCTTACACTCGAACATACTTGTGCCTCGGTGGAGGCAGGGAAAGTCCTGTCTAACGGATCTGCAGTGGGGATGAAAACCCTAACAGGGTTCCCGGTGGCAATTCAGAAATTCTCAACCCACTCACTCCTTTCCTCATTCACTCATTTACTCATACGACGTTTGTTCTTTGAACCAGGAACCAGGAAACATCCCAGGGCCTGGACAGCCCTAATGTTTAAGCAGTCTTTATTTCATTCTCTTTGAATTGTCTTCAAGTCATCAATTTTTAGAGTGGAGCTACTACTGCCTGGGACTAAATTCAGCTGCTCCACACACTTGGAGTGAAAATGTGAGCAGACCTGTCTCATTTTTTCCAAATTGCATGGCAAGTAGTGTCCCGTTACCCCGTTATCATAAAAAGAGCATCTCCTCGAGACTCACCTGTCAAGGTCCAGGTGTGTGTGAGAACCGGGATGCGCTGTCTGCCGCTGCCTGGCGCTGCCACACGGTGGCGTCGTTGGACGGTGCCTCAGCCTTCCACAAAGCGGCTTTTGTCCGTATCCCTGCACAGCCGCCGAGGTTCTCTAGGGAGGATGACCCCATTCCCTCAGCGGTAACCTCAGCCAGGGGTGACCTCCACTTGAGCTCACGAGGTTGCAGCTCAGCTGAGTTCCGCCGCCAGTTTCCTTTCACAGTCTCCTTCCAGGTGCCAGCTCGTCCCAGGAGCCCCAGCGCAGCGCAGGCTCCCATGAATCCCAGGGTTCTTTTGTTGTCAACTCAAAACACAAAGAGTCCTGTTACCACCTCCCCTTCCTGGACAGCAGAGCTACTTGCCATCCATCTAGACGTCTGAGAAAAGTACCCTCAGTGACCTCTTAGGGCATCCCAGGGTGCTCGACCTCCTCCCCGCCCCTTCTCCTCTCC